>NC_091943.1:8787500-9492500 GCF_041260155.1 Ptychodera flava | reverse complement strand
ATAGATAGATAGATAGATAGATAGATAGACATACAGTGCTTCTGATAAATATGTCATTGTGTTCGTTCACAACGTGGTCAACAGCATATACGACACAACATATATTTTCTTAACACAATCTAGAATCGATTTGTGAGGGAGTGTTTTAGAACTCTACGCTCCATGAAATAGCAGCACTCGACCCAATATTAAGCAGCTTGCTACTCGTTTGAGGACTGAAATTTGTTATAAATTAGTAATGTAGTATGAACTGAAGAAAATCAAAGGGTATACGTGCCTTGTTTCGATTGGATATCTCTTTCAAAAAGTAATTTAATCCTTTCTCTAGTACTTTCTTGTCTGCCTAATATATCCTACAACATCATAAAGAATCTGACAACATTTTTCTATTTCCGTTGTAAATGTTTGAGACAATTCAAACATGAAAAAGATTAGCCAGTGAAAGTTTCCTAATTAATAGACCGACAAAATTATGCTTGCCTGGCTCCATCCTCGAAGTATCCAGAAAGACATTCGTTTCTGTTCCAGTCGTTTTTTATCGTCATTTAATGGAGTGATTGCTGTTACTATGAAGTTAAGTTTTATTGTCACTGTGTTTGAAAGGAATGCATTCAGTCTAAATAAAAGTGAAATGTTTACCACAGGGAGCGACAAAATCGGCATAAAATAGCTTCATATATACCATTTGTATGGGTAACAACTTGCTGAAGAAATGTAATAGGATTTCGACAATGGTTTCTTCATAAACAATGCATAAAGAAATCAATGCGCGTGCTTCGTCTTGTTTCCCTTGAGTCATTTCAACGGCGATACGAGAATTTCATGTACAATATCCGATTCCAAATAATACACTTCCAAAAAGTACCAGAGAATAGCCTGTTGAAATGTATTAAGTTTACTGGACTGTATCGTCGCTAGCATTCTTGATAAGATTACAGTCCTACAGTTTGTTCTTCACAATCTTTAGAATATGGTTTATCACGTCAATGGTTACATTAGAATACTTGACAAGTGTTGGCACATTCAACATGTTTTAAAAGTCGGAGTCCCTGAACCAAATTCTAAACTAGTTCCAATTTGAAGATCTTGCACTTCTATCCGCCAAATCGCCTTTGTGACTGGCAACGCTACTCTAAACTTGCCAGTACAAAATCCATGTTACATATCCCTAAACACCCGTTAAGTATGTCAATGCCGCCTTCAAAACAAAACTACGAACTAATACTGATTCATTCAGAAAATTATGGGAGATATGATATGACTGATCATGAATAAATAATGAAATGCAGCAGTTGTCATGAGTTTATCCTAGTTTCACGATTGTGCATCTTTTTCTGTTTATTCTCTTTAAATCGATTTGTCATTGGGGCAATATATTTCATTCCCCTAGTCATGATAAACAGTAAGTCTGTATGAATGACGGTGCATTTATGAAAATGATACAATTAATTATGCATGCTACGGGTGAAGAACAGGTTATGCAGCGACAGGCAAGCTACTACGTCAAATACTTAACAATAATTCTATCTCTGGCCGACAAATGTAGAGATTATTATCGTCAAAGATAAGCGGAAAGCTACCTGCAGCGACAAGGCTCGCTGCAAAAGGAAATATGATCCACAATTATCTCATCTTCATCATCCTATCGTCATCTTTTCACACTTATTCCGACATGGCCTGTCCTGTTTCTTCTGCAGCAAATAATCAAAAAGTAAGTATTGTTATGTTTACTTGACTTACATGGGATGCTCTCTCTCTCTCTCTCTCTCTCTCTCTCTCTCTCTCTCTCTCTCTCTCTCTCTCTCTCTCTCTCTCTCTCTCTCTCTCTCTCTCTCTCTCTCTCTCTCTCTCAGTATAATACGAAAACATTTTCACAGGCCTATTTGAGACAATTATTAAGGGCATAATTTTCATTTGAAAATGTATTTTTCCTTTTGTTACTTTCAGCATTACTGATATATAAAGCTATTGTGTTTAATAGAATTCATCACTGCCAGAAAGTGTATTGGAACCAGGGTCGAAAGTTCAAATTTTGAACCTTGTATCGTACTTATTCTACTTTTGTTTAAAAGATTTAACAATACTGACTATTATTATTATTATTATTATTATTATTATTATTATTATTTCGATTATGTGTTGTTGTTGACGTTAGTGGTAATTGATTCAATTATTATTTTCAATTTTCATCTCGATCAGTAAGAAACACGATGGAATTTATTATATGAAATAAACAAAGCTATCCAGTTGGCACGTAAGTCGATCAAACTCAACAGTCTCCATGAATAGGGGTGGCTTTTACAAAGCGGCGGTATTCGATTATCTGAGCTAAACAATTTGATATTGCCGATGCAGACTTACGTCAGCTACCTGTGTCATATTAGTGTCAGCCGTTCCACCAAATTAAAATGCCATCCCTGGCATTGTACATGTATTCCGAAACGAAATAAGCAAACTCATTGATTTGTTGTATTGTAAGAGCTACTGTTCATTTCATATGGCAAAGATTGATCATATGAAGTCACTGTGACATTTGTGACTGAGCATTTAATGGTTTTCTTGGTTTAATAATCTATAAGTCATCTATTTGTTATTAGTTTATTAGAATTACACGATATTCATATGGAATTACATAAAATATTTCAACACAAGGAAAATACACGCCTTTTGGTCTTCCTTTGCAGGAAAATAAACACCTTCCTACCAAGTGCAGGGGTTGTATATTTCATTAATTGTTAGTTGTACGATACAAACCATGTCAATCATTTCGCCAGTAAACTGTCTCAACACATTGCTTTAAAATCGCTTGGATATTTCTTCTTCGCAATTCAAGTGACTGCAAATTCAATTATATTGGTTTACATGGAAGAGAACGGGGTGTCTGATTAAGGAATGTGAGATATAAATTGTGAGTTTGAAGACAGCATCTTCAACGTATCCATTCAGTTGGTTTGTCATTATTGACTTGTTGTGAGTACGGTTCGATCTCCTGATGTGTCGTGATAATTTCAAAACGACGCCTAATCAGATATTCAGTCATAATAATGTCACTATGAACCTCCACTTGATGAAATCAGTGTGGCCTGGACACTGTCCTAAATCAAGAATAAGTCAATTTTTCATTTGGCACAAAAATACCAGCAATAATTTTACACGTTGGTTCATTCTCTCCAGATTGCCAGTTATTTTTTCGTATCATTCATCGAGTTTTTTATCACTACTGCACACTTCAAGCAGTCCATTTCTCCGCTCACATCACTGGCATAATAAACACTTTCAAAGCCTAAGCATCACGTATACGTGAGCGAAGATTTGTTACTCAGTTTGCTTTAGACTCGTCACCAACAATGCAATAATTCACCAGTCTGAGTAAAATACTGAAAGTAAATATCATACTAAAGCGGACAGTCGTAAAAACATTGCTCGTTCATCATTCCAGACAGGTATTTAATTTCTGAATTGGCTGGGATTCAAGCAATCTATACAGTCTATTGGGAATTTCGTCATACCTCACAATTTGTCTTGTTTTCTGTAGGTTTCGTGCACACACAACCCGTGTCTCAACGGTGGCGTTTGTGAAGAAGATTGTGGCCTAGATGGATACATTTGTAAGTGCCCGCCACAGTTCACAGGTGCTGAATGTGAATTAGGTATGCTTTTATCACAACTTATTCAAAGAGGCTACTAACAGCACAGCGGTATAAACAACAATTATTTCTTTTTGCAATTGATGTATATAATCAAATTTAATTGGAACAATATACTGACAATTAAGTTCTCTCTCTCTCTCTCTCTCTCTTCCTCTCTCTCTCTCTCTCTCTCTCTCTCTCTCTCTCTCTCTCTCTCTCTCTCTCTCTCAGAACCGTGTAATCCAGGATGGACATAATTTCCAAATTCTTCAAGTTGCTATTACTTTGCTACCGACAGGAAAAGCTGGGCAGATGCTAGATCCTGGTGTCAAGCTTTCGGAGCTGATTTGGTAATAATCATGAGTCCCGAGGAACAACATTTTCTTGCGCAAGAGCTCGAAAAAATCCCCGCTACGTGCTGGGCGCCTTGGCAATGCAATTTCTTTATCGGTCTCACCGGCAATGTAAGTTTAACAATCGAGAGTAGCAACTTCGATGTAAAGATTTTTGACAATTTTTGCGAGGTACAAAGCGAAACATAGATGAGATGTAGATGAAAACGCTTACGTCAAAACTCGGAGAATCATTTGTGGACAGATGGGGCATGTGCGTAAAGATAGGTGGCTTCGTGAAAGATGACCTTAAATCGGTCCATGAATGCATGGGCGTGTGCAGCAAATTTACCTAAGAGTCCACGGTAACAAAGTGTATTTCTTTGAATTAAACAGTGGCCTAAATTTATGGTTTAATTACACAAATGTGAACGAGTTAACATAAATTAATTGACAGATACATAACTTTAAATATAAGTAATCGCTCGCAAGCTGCTTACCACCTCGGGGACAAGCAGAAATACACCAATTTGCTGATTTTGATTAAGAGCTATTAAACTTTTAAACATATTAAAGATTTTTACAACACAAACTTGTAAGTAAGGCTGGGGTCTTTTTAACCTTATGAGCTGTTAATGGGTTGTTCAGTCGGGGCGATCATCCTCCACTTTGATGACCGGCAGAAATATTAATCGAGTGAGCAAAACGGATATGGACTGTTTTCTTTGAAACACTACACCGATATAGTGAGCGGTAGCTATCGTAGGCATATCTTAACACTGTTCAAGATAATGTTTAATATTTAATAACTGAATATATTGCTCGCTTTCCCCGTGTTATCTGTGTTATCTGGACGCCATTGTTTTATGTAAATTTTTACAGGCTTTCAATAAAATTCAGGTAATCTCAAATGTACCGATCAACCTTTGATAACTGTTTTATTTTGTTTCATGACAGATTTTTGAGTGAATGTCCAGTCCTGAAATTGAGATACATTTAACAAATCAAGTCGATGAAATTCAACAGTTCAACTGAAATAGGCACCACAGCATCAGTTCACAATGCATAATATTCTTTCTCTATGCCATTAATCGGACACGGGAGCTCTTTCACTTTTAAGCAGTGTCGAAAAGCTTCGTGAAACATCCTCTATGTAATGAACATTATAAATCTAGACTGCAGGACATCTGAGGCATGACGTTAATTTTGAGTGGCAATACGCCACCTTCTTCACGAATAATTCATCAGCATGCCTGCTGATTGTCTATCGGCAAAAGTTTGTTGACCCGTAGAGATGAATTATATCGGGTTTTACATTGAGTTGAACTTTCGCGGGATTTAATAGCTGCCAAGTTGTGCCGTAGGCTTGTCCCTATTATACGAGAGGGTTCCTCCCACTTAAAATATAAACGGCTTTAAAATTTACTTCATCCCTGTCTAAAACAATCTGCTATGCCTGTCGTCATCCATGTCATAAAAGAATGTTCAACTTTATTGCGGTGGGTGTATAGCTGCAAATTCCCGTTTCTGGTGCTTGCTTGTTAGTGTCAATGCCATGGTCCTGACCCGGGGGTCCTGATACCCACTTTCTAACACCGGATGACACAGACGATGCTGCTTTGCTTGTCATTTGACTGTCGGTCCTTGTAGTTCACCAGTAAATGACGCGAAAGTTGTTTGTCGGCTTGTATGACACTAGAATTTCATTGGCTGGGAATATAATAATCACATATTTACTTATTTCAGGCACATCATTTTACCTCTGTGGGTCGCGAACAAATATTTTCAAGCTTGTACGGAATCATCCTTCCCTGATAATCTTCTTCCAACTCCGCCCCAACTCCCCCCATGCCCCCCCCCCCCCCCGACATCTCTTAGTTCGCGATTGACCGTAAGTTGACCATAGGGAGCTGCACAAAATGTCCGTCCCTAGTGATAGTTGGGGATAGTTGGGGCGTCTCGGGCCGAGCACAGGGTTCCTCTTGCCATGGTTTATTTTATTTTAATACGTTTGACTATGATATGTATTGCCGATAAAGAATACTGTCAACTTTTGGTGTCTTAGTCTTATGTTAGCACTGGTTTTGTAACAATTTCTTTTTCTCCTTCGTTGTGTCACGTATTTGTCCTTTGACAATCTTAGGCGAAGTTTTGTCACTGTATTGCGTCTATTATCTGATGCGTTTGATAGTCTAATTCGCCAAAGGAAGCAAGAGTAAATTACTAATCTGTGGACGCTGTCTGCAGTGCGAACGAACCAGCAAAGTTTTGTCAAAGATAATCCGACGATAATCTGACGACAGCGTTCACAGATTAGTAATTTACCCTTGCTTACTTTGGCGCATTAGGTGATCAAACTCTTCAGATAACAGATGCAGCATGGTGATAAAACGTTTAGGGAAGATTGTCAAGGGCAGTGCCAGACCAAAACACCAAAGTTTGATAGAATAAACCTTTATTAGCAATACAGCAAAACACCTACCCAATCCTGGGCACGGACATGTAGGCAGCCCCCTATGAGTTGACATGCTATCTTGGCGATTGCATTCCAATGATTATAACCTCCGTGACGTACTAAGCTGTTGGACAAACACAGTGTCAGATCAGTTCCGGTTGTGCCGCCAAGCTGGCAGTGTTTCCACACACTACGTGCACAAATTTACACCGGCGACGAGGATCTACGAATAGGCGAACGTAGTGGATTCCCACTAAACATACCATAAGTCGAACATAGCATGGAATCGGGAACTATCCCTTACTACGAACCATTTTCAGTCCAGGCTGACCATGTGTCTAATGCGACTCGCTGGGAAGAGTGGTTAGATGGTTTCATAAACCTCATGGTGGCGTGTGGCATCACGGACGACGTAAGAAAACGTGCTCTGCTCGTTCACTACGCTGGCAAGGAAGTACAGCTCGAAATCGAGGCAATGACGGCTGAACACAAAGGCGGGAAGAACGATTTTCAGAAGTTAGTCGACGCACTAACGACACGTTACACAGCACACGTAACGAAAACATACTGGAAGCATCTGTTCCGCCGGTCAAAGCAACTACCAGACGAAACGATCGACAGATACCATTCAAGATTACGGATGCTGATAAGAAAATGTGAGTACATTGATGAGGATGAACAAATACTTACTCAAATCATCGAAAACTGCACATCAAAGAGAGTGCAACGACGTGCTCTAAAGGAAGACATGAGTCTTGAAAGTTTACTACAATACGCTCGATGGCTTGAAATATTAGACTCCATGGAAGCGGAAAACATTGACACATCGGCCAACATACCAAGAAGTGAACTCGATAAACAGAAACGAGGCACGTCCAAAAATAAATCAAAATGTTACTACTGCGGCGGACCCTACCCACACGGAGACACGTGCCCAGCAAAAGGCAAGAAATGCAGGTTTTGTGGAAAACTAAACCATTTCGCGAAAGCTTGCCGATCGAAAGGGGAATAATACAGAACACGTAAAACGAGAAGATATTTATACAGACAGAGAATCGGACTCGATCGCGACAAATTCGGATTCGGACTTTGACCACCAGTACCTACACAGGCATCGAGACTTTACAATTAGTGATATAAAGGTTAGCGGACTTTTTTCTGATGATTGATAAGGTTATAGCAATCAATGTTATTGGCTACCCGACTGGCCAGCATGACTACGAAAACATAAACAAGGCAATGTGGAGAACTCCCACATCTTCAGACTACTGGCCGTTGAAACCGTCATTATACAGTGCCTGCCTTAGGGATGGACCATTAGACCTTGGGAGGGGGGGGTGGTCACAATGAAATTGTGAAAAATTTTTTTTTACTATTGTAAATTTCTGAAATTTTTTTTTTCCAATTGAGATTAGCTGTGCAAATTTTTTTTTTCAGAGTAAATTTTCAGATTTATAATTTTTTTTTTCGTTCGTCGCTGTCTGAAGATAAAGAGGGCAAACATGTGGTGCCAAGCACCACAAGCGGCCACGCAAGCGGTCACTGGGACGAGGTCAGGAGAGGGGTGTCCCCCTGCTGCTGTTGGAGGTTTTGAAAAATAGAGATTAAAATGGTGTTATTTGGTGGCACTTGGGGAGTATTTTTGCGGGGGGAGGTCAGGAGGGGATGTCCCCCTCCTGCCGTTGGAGCTTTTGAAAAGTAGAGATTAAAATGGTGTTATTTGGTGGCACTTGGGGAGTATTTTTGCGGGGGGTGGTCAGGAGGGGGTGTCCCCCTCCTGCCGTTGGAGCTTTTAAAAAATAGAGATTAAAATGGTGTTATTTGGTGGCACTTGGGGAGTATTTTTGCCGGGGGGAGGTCAGGAGGGGGGTGTCCCCCCTCCTGCCGTTGGAGCTTTTGAAAAGTAGAGATTAAAATGGTGTTATTTGGTGGCACTTGGGGAGTATTTTTGCGGGGGGGGGGGGCGGTCAGGAGGGGGTGTCCCCCTCCTGCCGTTGGAGCTTTTGAAAAATAGAGATTAAAATGGTGTTATTTGGTGGCACTTGGGGAGTATTTTTGCCGGGGGAGGTCAGGAGGGGGGTGTCCCCCCTCCTGCTGTTGGAGCTTTTGAAAAATAGAGATAAAAATGGTGTTATTTGGTGGCACTTTGGGAGCATTTTTTTCGGATTACACATCTTCCTCTGAAACATGGTCTTCTTGCTCCTCAGTAGCTTCATATAGTTTTGAAAATTGACTATTTTGGTTTCCTGGCTTCCCTTTCTACTGTGTGGTGAAATGCCTACATTCACCCCACCAAACATCATGCATATCTCATGATTTACAATTGATTTTGACAAGCTGAGAAGCTAAAATAAGCTAATAATATAGTGAAATTTGCATATTTGTGTTTTTAGAGCAATTGTTGCCCTTTTTTGATCAAAACATCCATTTCTCTGTAGCAGCATGTCCAAATTGATTGGATGTGTATAGATGTGTTGAAATTTCAATATTTGTCTTTTTGGGCAATTTATGCCATTCATGGTCAAAAAATCTGTATTCTCTGAAAGGGCTTGTCCAATTTCTTTGAAACTTGCTACACAAAAACGATTAACCATGCAGATTTATTCAGTATTTGCTATCGAGAAACTTTCAAAGTTCAACCCTTTAATGTGTTTTTGTGTTGGGATTTGTTGGATAGATGGCATTCTAGGTAGTGTATTGTTGAATGTTAAAACATGTGTTGCTGTTGTTATTTGAGGCTGTTTTTTGAGAAAAAAAAATTGAAAATGCCTTTTTGAAAGCAAAATAATACATAATGACTTGATATGTTGTTTTATCATTATTGACGTGTTTCTTCTACTTGTTCACCCATTCTTGCATTCATCATTGTAATAAAATGCTGTGAAAAAAATGAAACTGATGTGGCCTGCATCTGTTTACCTTGATCTTAAAAGGCAAATACAACTTTCTGTCTTGACAACCATACCATAGTTTCAATGTTTTACCTAGTGTACCTGCTTGGTTTGTACGCAGGAAACAAGTAGAAAACAGGCTCTATAATTTCATAATTTTCAAGTGATCAGAATACAAAAGTCCTGAAAAGATAAGATAATCACAACTTCCAGTATAAGGGATACAGTCACTCTAAATGTATAAATTAAAATTAAAAATGTGCCGGGAGGATGTATTAAAAATACAGAAAGTTGCTTACTGTCGGTAAAATCTAAAAAAAATTCAAAATTTTAAAGACTTTTGCAGATTTTTTTTTTACGCCTTTGTCTTCTTATTTATTTATTTTTTATTTTGCAAACTAGTTTGAAGATTTTTTTTTCCTAACTTTCTGCTCTGAAAATTTTTTTTTTCTGTTTTTGACCACCCCCCCTCCCAAGATCTAATGGTCCGTCCCTTACAAAAGGAAGTCTCTGAAGTCGAATTCTTCGTTACATAACGGAACAATGTTATATAACATGAAAGATGGCAATTCTGGTATCTTTCAACAATGAAGCGGGCACGTGATCAAGATGAACTGCTGCTTCGACAAGGACACTCTTCTTCCTTCGAAAAGACATTCTCAGACGAAGAAAGTAAATGCAATGAAACATGCAGTAGAACAGACAAACCAAAGGGAGATAAGTTTACTGGGCCCTTGTTATGTAATGTACCGAAGTCAATTCTACCCTGATCAAGTGACAATTATAACAAAACTGGCAAAGCAGCTTACTGTGAAAGACGAAGTATAAAATGGACAGAAAACACTACGACTCGGACGCACTAAATACTATCAAAGAAAGACTGTTAAAGTGATGAAAACATTGCAAATTTCGATCAAAAAGAAAGAGACCGAAATAGTTGTTGATGCAAACCCATGTGATTTAGTATTGTAGATAAGGCCAGAAAGAAAAAAATAAATTGTCCATCGGAATCGCCGTTTCTACTTCGCCCGATTTTTATGTTTTTTTATTTTTTATTTAGGCAAATTCATACTGCTGCATTGCGAATACTTTAGTACGGCCGTGTATGTGTGTATGTATGTGTGTCCACATCAAAAAGTCGAAAACTGCAGCACCTAGTTAGTATTTGATGTACATGAGCATATAAGATTGGAGATGTGAATGTGTTCAAATAATAATAATGGTTTATTTGCCTCAAAAAGGTGACCCTTAGGTCAAATTATAAGAGGTACACTTCTAAAATTTATCAAAATACATAGTCGTACTCTAGCAAAAAATAAACGCATCATCAGCAACAACAACAATTGATGATAAAACGTATTTAATTACGTAATAAATTAACACTATTAACAACTGGGCTGGAATCTTTACGCTTGGTTTTGATTGAAAACTTCTAATGCTACAATTTCTCGTTGGATATCTATGGTTAATTTTAGATTGCAAAAGGTGATTTAATTTGTGGTCTGGCTTTAGAATACTCTCACCAAATTTCTTACAAATATCTTGTCTTCTTTCTTCTAATGATTTTAGTTGAAGCTTATTTTGTGCTTACCTATATGAAGCAAATGGATAAATAATTTTGAAGGCCCTCTTCTGAAGTTTCTCTAACTGTTGTTTTTGTTTTTCCGTTAAGCCTCCCTGCCAGACCACACAAGCATTCTAATATTCTAATGTTGACCTTACAAGTGATACATAAATACTTTTCAGATCTTGCACAGATGCACCGAATCTACTCGATACACGTGAGATATGCAACCTCTGTGAGGCCTTGCTAACAATTCGCTAACATGTCTATCCCACTTCAACTTATTATTTATAGTCAACCCTAGACATTTAAAATTGTCTACTTCACCCAGGTCAATATTAGATAATGTGAACGGCTGAGGTTTGGTGAACTGTTTTGCGAAACATATGATTTCTTTGCATTTTTTAAATTTAATTTCATATTATCTTTGTCTGCCCATGCACTTACATCATTAGACTTGGTTCAAGTCGATGAATTTTAAAAAAATAAAATCATTTATAATAGTTTCTCTTGTGTCTCTCCTATTTCGTACAAACCTATCCGGAATTTGGCAGCTCACGCCAGGTTTTCCCAGCGATTGAATGCGTCACGTTTGAGTCTGCGCAGTATAAAGTTAGTTTCTGCCGGATTCCGGGTGAAACTCCGCTGTATAGCGTTCACTCCACTCACCGCGTTCACCCTATAGTCTGGTTCCCTGACCCATTTCCCCGGTAGAGGGCGTGGGGAAATATAGGGTCAGGTACCGGCTAATGTAAACATGGACGCTATTGGGGTAAAATAAAACAAGCTGTGATTGGATGAAAGTAACACATGTAACTTTTTCTCATCTTTCTTGGGTTTCGCACTTTCAGGCTCACTTGACACCAACTTCTTGTTTGTACCACAAAGCCGTGGAGGTAGAAAAGAAAGACTTTCTACCTCCATGATTTAGCCACTGTGATTTAGCACACCTCTTAATACTTTTAGAACGTCGACATGATGCCTGGCATTTTTCACGAAATTCGGACACCATTCTATCCATCGAAATCAATCGTCGTTCACAGTTCCAACAAAGTTTGCTTTCAATTAGCTGTGATATCGCAGCAGTACTTGTGGCGTGTATCGAACGCGAACGTGCTCGGGTCATTTGGGTCACGTCACAGTCGGCGATGACCTCAATGACCCTAGCGCGTTCGAGTACTGCTGCGATATCACAGCCAGCCTTCAATCACCTCTATTTCCCCGTACTTCTGGATTAATCCTTTCAGTTTATGTTTCCCGTCTCGTATGCCAATGTTTTTGGTTCGGATACCAGTGTTCGAACATAATTCTGATCCAGTCGAATTTTGACCGGCGTTTAATTTCAGTGTAGCAGTCATATTTGTTGTAGCATGTTCTGTCAGGTGACTAAACTCCGCCATCTTGAACAAAATTCTGTTCAAGATGGCTACCCGGTACCTGACCCTATATTTCCCCATGCCCTCTACCGGGGAAATGGGTCAGGGAACCAGACTAGTTCACCCTACTCATCGCGTCCACTCACGCGCGCGTTTCACATGAAAGCAGAATACAAATCATTGCGTTCACTCCACTCAAACATTTACAAATCACAGACTTGAACCAAGTCTATTACATCATCTAAAACTGATTGCATAGAAGAATGAAAAGGTGCTCTTGAATGAAAACTCTCAGACAATGTAGTATCATCCATGTAAATATAGTGAGAGCATTAGATACTCTCTTGGATGTCATTAATCATTATTAGTCCCCACGGACACCGTCCGGGGGGACTTATAGGTTTGGTCATGTCCGTGCGTGCGTGCGTCCGTCCGTCCGTCCGTCCGTTCACGCAGATATCTCAGAGATGCCTGAAGCGATTTCATTCAAACTTGGTACAAGGATTACTTCATATGTCATACAGATGCACGTCGATTTGTTTTGTGATACAATCCAATATGGCTGCCAGGCGGCCATTTTATTACGATTTTTTCATGTACAGAGCCATAATTCAGGCATGTTTCAACTGATTTTATTCAAAGTTGGTACAAGGACATTGACCAGTGTCATAGATATGCATGTCAATTTGTTTTGTGATACGATCCAATATGGCCGCCGTGCGGCCATTTTGTTACGATTTTTTCATGTACAGAGCCATAACTCAGGCATATCTCAACCAATTTCATTCAAACTTGGTACAAGGATTACTTCATATGTCATACAGATGCACGTCGATTTGTTTTGTGATACGATCCAATATGGCTGCCAGGCGGCCATTTTATTACGATTTTTTCATGTACAGAGCCATAACTCAGGCATGTTTCTACAGATTTTATTCAAAGTTGGTACAAGGATATTGACCAATGTCATAGCTATGCACATCAATTTGTTTTGTGATACGATCCAATATGGCCGCCAGGCGGCCATTTTGTTACGATTGTTTCATGTACAGAGCCATAACTCAGGCATATCTCAACCAATTTCATTCAAAATTGGTACAAGGACATTGACTTATGTCATACATATGCACGTCAATTTGTTTTGTGATACGATCCAATATGGCCGCCAGGCGGCCATTTTATTACGATTTTTTCATGTACAGAGCCATAACTCAGGCATGTTTCTACAGATTTTATTCAAAGTTGGTACAAGGACATTGACCAATGTCATAGCTATGCACATCAATTTGTTTTGTGATACGATCCAATATGGCCGCCAGGCGGCCATTTTGTTACGATTGTTACATGTACAGAGCCATAACTCAGGCATATCTGAACCAATTTTATTCAAAATTGGTACAAGGACATTGACCTATGTCATACATATGCACATTGATTTGTTTTGTGATACGATCCAATATGGCCGCCAGCAGGCGGCCATTTTATTACGATTTTTTCATGTACAGAGTCATAACTCAGGCATGTTTCTACAGATTTTATTCAAAGTTGGTACAAGGATATTGACCAATGTCATAGCTATGCACATCAATTTGTTTTGTGATACGATCCAATATGGCCGCCAGGCGGCCATTTTGTTACGATTGTTTCATGTACAGAGCCATAACTCAGGCATATCTCAACCAATTTCATTCAAAATTGGTACAAGGACATTGACTTATGTCATACATATGCACGTCAATTTGTTTTGTGATACGATCCAATATGGCCGCCAGGCGGCCATTTTATTACGATTTTTTCATGTACAGAGCCATAACTCAGGCATGTTTCTACAGATTTTATTCAAAGTTGGTACAAGGACATTGACCAATGTCATAGCTATGCACATCAATTTGTTTTGTGATACGATCCAATATGGCCGCCAGGCGGCCATTTTGTTACGATTGTTTCATGTACAGAGCCATAACTCAGGCATATCTGAACCAATTTTATTCAAACTTGGTACAAGGACATTGACCTATGTCATACATATACACATTGATTTGTTTTGTGATACGATCCAATATGGCCGCCAGCAGGCGGCCATTTTATTACGATTTTTTCATGTACAGAGTCATAACTCAGGCATGTTTCTACAGATTTTATTCAAAGTTGGTACAAGGACATTGACCAATGTCATAGCTATACACATCAATTTGTTTTGTGATACGATCCAATATGGCCACCATGCGGCCATTTTGTTACGATTTTTTCATGTACAGAGCCATAACTCAGGCATATCTCAACCAATTTTATTCAAACTTGGTACAAGGACATTGACCTATGTCATACATATGCACATTGATTTGTTTTGTGATTCGATCCAATATGGCCACCATGTGGCCATTTTATTACGATTTTTTCATCTCCTGAACTACAACTCAGACATGTATCAAGCGAATTTATTCAAAAGTATTTTTATCACAGACCTAATGAAGAGGACTCTATCCTCTCTGAGGACCTGTAATCAAAGCACCCATTAACAAGTGGGGACTGTGTCATCAACGATGACTTGTTGTAAAAAGTAGGGGTCCTAATTTTGTACCCTGGGGGACACCCGCCCGAATACCTTGCCAGCTAGACAAACAGTCACTTACCTTGATCCGTTGGTTACAATTGTACAAGAAGTGTGCTACCCATTTAACTAAGTTGGTATTTATAAAATGAATAACCTGTCAGTGTCAATAATATGCAAAGGGGTAAAAAAAAATAGCTAATTGCTAAAAGCTCTGTAACCACAGGTCAGAATGGATTGAAACTTGGTATGTAGGTTTGTTTAGGTAACCTTACTTAGTTGTGTTCAAATTCTGGTGAAATTTGCAAGTCTGTATTTTTGGTGTAATTTTTTTCTGTCTTTGTCAAAAAAAACTTCTACTCTGGAACGGCTTGTCTGATTGCTTTGAAACGTATTATGCATGTTCCTCAGGTTTGTTCATATTGTGTTGAAATTTTCATATTTGCAATTTTCTGTCAATTCCCTTGTCTAATTGCTCAAAAATTTGGTATGCATGTTCCAAGGTTTGACCTCAGTCAGTTTTCTTAGCTTGACTGTCAATGACGCGAATCTTTAATATCTAATAGGTGGATGTGTGGCGTCGTCTGGTGTCCGACAACTTCTTCTTCAAAACGGCCAGTCTGATTCTTCTAATATTTGGAGTACAGGTCCCCAGGAATGACCTTCATCAGATTTGTTCAAAATGTGATGAAATATGAAAATTTGTATTTTAAGGCAATTTTTGTCATTTTTGGTCAAAAATCTTCAAAACTATTCTTCCACGAAACTGCTGGTCAGACAGCTTTGATGTTTTTGATCCAGGTTAATGGGGTTACCTACTTTAGATTTGTTCAAATTGGCCAGAAATCTGCAAATTTGTATTTTTATGGCAATTTTTGTCATTTTCGGTCAAAAATATATATCTTACCAAAGCCGCTTGTCTGCGACACCTTTGATATGTGGTACATAGGATGATAAGGATGATTAAAATGTGATATATTCCAATTATGATGAAATCTACAAATTTGTATTTTAGGGGCAATTTTTGTGAGTTTTGGTCAAAAAAAAGTTTTCAAAACTCTACTAGTCTGATAGCTTTAATATTTGGTATACAAGTTCCTACAGAATAACTAGATGTGATTTATGGAAATCATAATGAAATCTGCAATTTTGTATTTTGGGGGCAATGTTTGCCTATATCTGATAGCTTTGATATTTGGTATACAGGTTTCTAAGGATTATCTTATTTATGGTGTATTTGAATCATGATGAAATCTGCGATTTCGTATTTTTGAGGCAATTTTTGCCATTTTTGGTCAATTTTTTATCTCAAAAAACTACTCGTTTTATAGCGTATTTGACATGTCCTTGGGGACAATTTTAATAGGATATGTTCAAATTATGATGAAATCTTCAGTTGTGTAATTTTGCTGCTATTTTTGCCATTTTTGGTCAGGTCATCCTGGAATGAGCTGTAAGAGATTTCCACTTACACATACATGATTTACACCTTTGTCACAAATAGTTATTCTATTCTCTATACATAACACAGCGCAGCTTTATCGGCCGTTAAGGTCGCTTGTTGAAATGGCGGTGAAGTCTTTGTATTTGTGTTGTTGGGCAGTTTTTCTCTGCATGACACCACTTGTCAGGTTGCTTTGAAACTCGATATGAGGTCCTCAGGGATTATCTAAAAGTTTAGTCAAACATACTCTTTGAAGATATTAGATATTATCTGATTCTGAGACAAAGACGCTATTCCAAGAACCCGTACATTAATCGAGTAATGGTAATTCTATCTTACAATCTGTTGCGCATACCGTGGTTTCATTCTAAATAACAAAATTTATGTTTTGTTATTTGGTATGTTGTTTTTTTTTTCTTGACTTGACTGACGCTTTTCTGAAGGGGTCACCAATGCCTGTACTTTAATCAATTATGTGTGACAAAAAGACATTATCTTTTTTCCATTACACTATAATTAAAACTAATCTACATTTTCTTTTATCCCTCGGATGTTTCACTGGATATACCACACAGAAGCTTACGCCATGACCTACAGTTGCTGACAAATTTTATCAAGTAATGGCCGTGTTTGATTTGCTGCTGCAAGTAAGAGTCATTTGCTTTCGGGCCATACGGATGGAAACTTGTTTATTCTAATGTCATCACTCTGCCAGTCTGTGTTGAGTCTGTCTGTATGTCCATCTATCCGTCAGTCTTTCTCTAGACCAAGTTTGTGGAGCTCATTACTGATTTCCACATTAAATGTGGCCAGCTTCGAAATGTAGAATGCTTAGATTGTTATCTATGATAGAGTGGAATCTTGTAGATGTTGATTAGAGAATAAGAAAAAATATGATTTTTCATAATCAGCCTAATAGTTATTACTCTGTTATTTGGTACATATGTCGGGAGGGACAATGTATGCGATATTTTGGTTGAAAGGCATAAAATTGGTATACATGTATTTTTGATGTTTTTTTCAGTTTTTGGTCAAACATCAGGAATCTCATGTCAGATACCAGGTGTCAAATTTAGATTTTAAGTTCTTAAGGATCATCTGATTACCATATATCAAATTATTGATGAAATTTGGATGATCAAATATGAGCGAATTGGAAGACAGAAAGTTGGCGCAGCTGACACAGTTTAACAAAAAATAGCATGGAAACATATGTTGTGTTTGAGAGGTGTTTTGGGCTAAAGATCTAGTTATTGAAGCCACGTTTTGCCTGTTTTTTTAAAATGCCAAATATGATATTTTGAAGTCCCTAGTCCAATGGCAAATAATTGAGAATTGTTGCACATTTTACCTGTGTATTTGTGGTAGCTACAAGCTCAAATGAAAATAAGTATTTATTCAAACCAAGTCAACGTTATTAGAATTGTTAATGAGCAACAAAAGTGTAAATTTGGTGAAAATCTAAATAAACATCGATCAGATTGTCTTGGCAAGGCAGCTAACATATCATATTGTACAAAAAGGGTTTTATGGAAGTCGCCATGAGTGAATCTAAAAGAAGTGGTGATATACAGATCTTGTAAACAACAAGCCTTTCATCTACAAGATGCAGGATAACATATGTATATTCAAAAAAGTGTCATCTGTGTCCGCTTAATCCATCAGGGTCAAGTTATTAATCACCAACTCTTACATCTGATTTTCCTTCACTGGGGTGAATAAAAGTAACTGTTATAATTGTTCTTCAGGTTTAAATATTTCTTGATGGTCCAATTCAAACCAAATATGAGTACACTGTCCTGGACGGTATTTTTTTTCTTTTTCTTTCTACAATCTAAACGTCATTACAAGTAGGTTTTTCAGAACTCTACTCTTCAGAAAGTAGCAGGACTTCGGCTCCTTCGATGCTTTAGGGATGAAATTTGTTTTAAAGAAGGATGAAATGCATAAAATAAAAGGACATGGCGTAATTCCATAAGATGATTCTCAAAATTAATACAGGAATCTACTTTTTCTCAACATATTTTTGTCTGCTCACTGTCCCTATAACTTATGCAATTATGTATAAGAAATTGACAATATGTTTACTTTTCTGTAATCACCAACCTTACAGGTTTTTTTGGTGATTGAAAGGCTTGAAGCAAAACACTAAGACCGGAAGACTATATACAGCAACTCCACCTTATCACAAAATTCATGATTGTAACAAAGGTCTTAAAGGTATACTCTCACCTGTTCCAATTTTCCCACAGTTACCATGGAAAGAGAAAATCTAACCAATCACAGATTTAAAGAGGGTGGCCGCTTTTTAAAAACAGCGCCCTCACATGGGCATTTTGAATACCAAAGAACGCCCCTTTGACCATATATGGGCATATTTAGATTACAGGTGACTGTATACCTTTAACTTGAGACTGTTCTTTGCTCATCACCAGCAAGACATTTCTACACACTGTTTTTCATTTTCGCCAATAATGATATGCGCTTTTTATATACAGCCTACAGTTGGTTCCCTGTGGTTTGATGGAACTGGAATAGAAAATTACACCGCATTGAACCCTCAGGTGGATCCGAATGGCGACCCGAATGGTATCTTCTGCGTCGAGCTTGTAATAGGCCTAAATACACTTCATTTGTTGACTGATGGCGAGTGTGCGTACAAGAGACGATAAATCTGCGAGATAGAATCGTTTTACTGATAACTGCTTTCACAAAAATAGTTGTTGCAAACCTCGAAAAACTTTTCGTCGGACGTAAAAATCACCTGACGATGCTTTGGACGTGGATTAAAACGAAAGAAATTATCATTTTGCCAAAGGACAGCAATAAGCGATCCTTTGACTTTGTAAAACAAGCTCACACCGTTTTTTCTCTGTGTTTGGCATGCAAGAATTTCCATCGGACAGTGGATGTCATTGGAATTGAAAGTAGATAATTCTCTGTTTCTATCCCAAATCAGAATGTTCACTATATACATAGATTGGGCACGCTCGCATGCTAAATATGAGTAAATTTGTGTATGTTAAGCAGCTTCTTCGTTTTAATTTGTATGATGGACAAGTTAAAATATAAGTAGTCTGAGGAGAACTAAAGTCACTGTTAAGTTTTGTCAATTCTTGACCTTGAACCTGGCTTGAAACAGGTCCACCCATCAAAAAACGCTACCCGTCTAACTATACGTCTTACAAGGTCACAATCAATGCAGACAATTTCAACTCGTCGACAAAACCGATCGTCTGTCGCGCATCTTTCGTAAATGAAAGGTTTACGGGAAATGCGGACATCCATGTTTTGTCTCTTTCGATGAATATCGTAGGGAATGAAATGGAATGTTTTCTCTCGTGCATGATCTACCTTGTAAACTCTGGCTTTAGCGTTTCTTTCAATCTATGACAAAAGATTTCACGAACGATTGAATTTGATCACTATGTACATACTTATTTCTATGATTTTCGTTCGTAATCGGCCATTTTTCCTCACTGATTTGCAATAAATGTTGTATAGATGGTATTTGGTAAGGTTAAACAGACGGCACAACTCACAATAAACAGTACGCTCGATCCTCTCCATACTGTCCTCAAAAACACGGCCCTGCCCTACACGTTATTGTGTTCGCTTCATTTTACCTGCCATGACCTTTGCCAAGATTTGCAACACAAAGAGCTTCAAGACCTGAGATCCGACCCTTTGTTGCCACATGTCAATAAAGGCTTTTAGTTTACCTGGCACTACTCATAAACGTGAAGAAAGTGCTTGAAGTGCGGGTTGTTCCATTACATTCCTAGGAGGTGAGAGATGACCGTATAACCGTACAGTTTTTAACACGAAGGAATAATTTCTACATTATTTATACTTACGGCGACCAAGCATCAGAATAAACTATTCAGCAGCATTTTTTTTAGTTTTTGCAACGGTGTATGAAATTGACGTGATTTTACAAGATCTTTTGAATCTAACGGTACCCCTATGTATAATGCTATAATCCAAGGTTCGGTTTCATCAAATGCGTATCACGTACTGGACTGAACTGTCCCGAACGTTCGGGTGCTTGTTTAGGGCGCGGTTGTGGATGCCAGTTGCTACTGAGACAGTCGTCTGGAATATATCTCATCTACCCCGATCCAGACAAGTTTGTTCCTAATCCAAGGCCAAAAGGAGTAAGTCGAGATTTTATTACTACTTTCTTCAGCGTATGTTAATGCTCCAGGCATTGCTGTCTACATGTAAGAGCTTTCACTTATTCCAGTGTTTAATACTGCGTTAGAAGTCTATAGCCTAAACTTATAGCTCAACAGGTTGGCTATACAATACTAAGGCCGTCTCTACGCATTGATATATAGGTGGGGCTAACCTGATGTGTGCATATAATTCTAGGTGGGGTCCGGTCGAGGTCCTACAGGTAGCCTTTGAATGGCCTTATTAACAGTGTTTGAATTTCTTCAAAATATTCCTTACAATTTGTTAGGAACACACATAAAGTTTTCAGGCTTAGAATCCATCGCCACTCTGTCATTTATAGATACATGACGCCTGTGGCAATGAACTCTCCACGCCGGCGCTATGTAATTATAATCGAATCGCAATGTTTTCAGATCCAAGACACTTTCTCACGGTTCAAACTACTGTTAAAATTTTACTATTGTTTCCTAGTGTATTTTAGTCAAGACATTCACTCAACCGAGGCGATCTTCTAACGTACAGTGTCGTCATGTACGTAGGACCAGTGGACTCAAATGTGTTGTATCGTAATTGCATTGAAAATCTGACACCAATAACCGAAAAGTTGCCGAGCAGTCAGTTCCAGTATGACATTGAAGAAAAACTTTCGCTAAATTGGACCCTGTCCATCGTGATATCAGCTTGTGTAATTTGCCTGCATGACCCCTGTTCATATACGGTCCGATAAACACCCTGGTACAGTAATGAAGCCCCATCTGCTGGCACTATGTGTTCTATGGTATTATTGTTCATTGTAAGTCCGTCTACGCTGATACATACCTAGTACCTACATGTACGTGAAGGCATGTCTTTGGCCATCACGCACCAGCATCAGTAAATCTTTTTTAGTGCAGACAGGTTTACTAACACGGCGAACGTAGAACCCATATTATGACACAGTCATAAAGTATGAACAACACAGTGTATTTAAAGTGCATCAAAGTGATTGGACTCTGGTAAGCGTCACGCATGTTGATCAACAAATTACACGGTCGTACATGCTCTATGGTCTGTAACAACCAAAGTCTGTATTGTCTAGGTCGTGCATACACTATGGCTATCACCGTTGCTGTTGTATTCTTTGGGAAGTGAGGACTCTCATTTTCTTCGACCAGAACCTTTCAAGTACTGTGTTTGCTCTATGATCCTCACTGATATATGAACCTGTCCGACTACCCAAGGCTGTGTAACATGAGTGACAGTAAAGCTTACGGGATCTCATTCCGAAATGACAAAATTCAACAAAAACTTGACAAACCAAAGATTTCTTAGGCGGCGTTGCAGCTTAGGGTAGCATGGACCTAGGAAATGTCTTCAACTTTGCTCATTCTTCGCTCAAGGAAGCTTCGAACTAATTACAACGATTAATTACTGTCCTAATACTGTCCGATTCTGTTGGTTAGCGAGTCGAAGAGAATGCCTCAAAGTTACCGATATATGAAATCCAATATGGCTGCATTTCTACGTGTGTTAAATCTAAGATAAAACAAACTAAGATTTCATTTCCAAAAGAAAATTAAGACTCTGAAAACTAAATTTTCTGAAAAACTTTCAAAATTAATACACACAAGCTGTGTAGCAGCTAAGAATCGAAAGGTGCTGAATGTGTAGGTATTGAGGCGTATTCTGTCATAATCTGGCAGCAGATACTCCCTGAAGTCAATATTAAGTGATTACAGTTACAGCTCTCCGCTTTTTATCTGTCTGTAAACCAAAGGCAACCCATTGCGAAAATGGACTAGTCATAGTAAATATCGTGATACCACGTTACGCAAAGACGCTCGCATTCTGACCCCGACTACTTAGCGCCAACCCCAATCCCATACTCTACAAATACGAATATTTGTTCTAAAGGGTGGACCATTTGATATCCTGGGGGTCTGGAAGATTGATGAGCTAGCATTATATTTTTCACCTGATCCATTGTACATTTTTTCCACTTTCCCCCTACCTTTTTATTGTGCCAAGCCTTCTCTGGCTGATTTTTGTTTCATTGACATTTGCTGGGAATTTCTTTTCGAAAATCTTCCAGACCCCCCTCGGAAATCAAATGGTCCACCCCTAATGACTCCCAGTTCGTTATTTTCACTTTCGTCAGCTACCAGGAGTAAGCACTTAGCGATGTTACATAACAGACGACAAATACCCGTAAGTGGCTGCCATGTGTACAATCTTACGGTAGAGTTCCTAAATATTGTTTGCACTTGATGTGTATGCTTTCAGCTAAAACATAATAATGATCATTGCCAAAGTGGTCACCGTTAGCTTAGAGGAAGTCGTATTTGCCAATCACTTGTCTTGAAGACAAGTATCATGTTTAAATACAGACATTGTGAATTTTTGGGAAAACCGGCGTACTCGACAGAAAGAGGCATATAGACTGTTAGACAGACGGACACAGATACAGAGATGAGTATGCGTGAAGCACAGATAAACAGAGAAAACGAACATGAACGTATGGAAACTCCGAGTGGAATTATAATGTAAAACCTTCCGGCACAAATGTTCTTTCTTCATTTCGTATACTTGAGGCGTGTTAGATACTCTCATCATGGATTTCAATAAAGTTACATTAATTTTGTAAGTGGTCATCTTATGCATCCGTTTTAATAGAGACATTGACCTTGTACATGCCCTATGTGTTGACGTAGCATTAGTTTGCACGTTGTTTCATTTTAAACAGAAAACAAAAACTGTGAACAAATGTTTTGTAAAGTGAAGAAAATGTTCCAATTCTTTGACGTTAGAATTGTTTCTCGTCGAGTATCGCAACTTGGAAACAACAAGGAGCAGTTAGTAATGCAAAGGGCGTGACAGAGTATGGGAGTTCCCCTGTAATTGTGTTTAGTACCTTCTCCTTAACACTCCTATGATGTCGTTAACATGATCAAGCGAGTTTTATTTTGTCTTTTCTAAACACCTCTTTTGTAACAAGTTTCCTTAGCCCGACCATTAACACAAAAGGATATAGGAGTTATTGTAGTTGCACAAATATGCTTGGATTATTTCTCGATTTCAGGCTATGACCTTTCACCTTATTTTCCTACACCAAGGGTCAAGTACTCTTGCAAACTTACCCGATATAAAAGATCGGACTGAATTCAAATCCAGTAGACAATGAGACAGCCCTCAAACTAAACCAACGACCATTGACTTGCCATAAGGAAATCACGCGCCCTAAATATAGCGAAAAGTTTCAAATCTTCCATAAGCTATTTTACGACGATAGTTCGACACTGTTCACAAGTTGATATTAAAAAACGGTCTAGTGAAAGAACGGAAAAAAGACGAGAAGCTCAGGCCATAGTTTGTGATATTTTCAACTAAAAAATCGTCGACATTGTATATTTCGTAACATGAAAGCCGTTTTCTGAAAAATAAAATGAATGTTTATATTCCAAGTTTCGGTGTGAAAGGGTAATTTTGCTGTTTTCTTCGGGCATTAAAGGTCAAACCGTACAGGAAAAGAACACATACAGCGTGACGAAAAGAATCCAACCTAATTTCCCTTTGTTTATAGCAAAAATGCATGAACGTGAATGATGATAAAAGTTGACCAAAACAGAATGTTACATGAGGATGTAATAGTCTGCATAAATGGGCTTTCTAGCAGTTATTTCGTCACCCATCTCGCCGTATACATTCAGACGGTAAGCAAAAAACCGATTCTAAATAGCAGCGTGACACTGAAAAGGTCATTCTACTGTGAGACGGATAAATTGTGAAGAAAGACGGTACCAAGAGTTAATGCAGCGTAAACAGTAAAATGGAAGACCACAGTCTATAATTCTGGTGCCTGTTTTCCAGTTTTAACTAATCTACGCTGATATTACATTATGTTCAAGTATCCAACCAATAACAGATCTGACGTTAAGCTAAAGGGCGTTTTCAGGTGCGACTGAAATTTCAAACGAAGTGATTCAAAACCATGACCTCTTTCAGCATCATATAGAAGACACGCCTGTCGTGGTACAATAGCGTTAGGTTCCCCGATTCAGAGTCGATAATGACAACTTGCCCTCTCTTTTAACATACCGGTTGAATGCTTTCACGGGTGCTGCAGTATTGACTACAACAAATAGGTACGGATTATTTGACTGCAAAGATTTGGTGAGTCCATCGAATATGTAGAGTCGACGCCCTATTGGTACATTTAACCTCAGTTGACCACACCAGACAACGACCACAATCTGAGAGAAAAATGTACATCAATTCAAAACATCATCTTATTCCTCTTTGAAAGGTCAAGTGAAAATTTACCCTGACTCTTCATCGGTCAAAAAAACAGCCTAATGTGTAACGTGTGTAACGTATGGTGCATTCTGACCCAAGGTTCACTGAGAGGGTCACCATATTTCACGCCCCCCCCCACCCCCTCAGCGTGCTTAGTTGAAATCGCCAGAAAAAAAATTCAAGGTGCAGCCAAGTATGACTCTGTAAATACCAAACAATAATCCGAGATAGTCGTTGTCTTTCAGTGCCGTGTGATACCGTTGTCATTTATATGTGTTCGAATTCAAACCGATCGGTCTACCTCAAAGAGTTTGGTCTTATATGATGGCAACCAATAGAGCCCTGCCTATTTCACCTTGCCTTCTTGATGGTGTCAAAGGACCGTTGAAACATTTTCACCCTGATAAGGTCGCCTACTTGCCTTAGATACGCTCAGAAATCTAAAGAGAGGGCCAATTCGAAGGATTATAGTTGTACAAGGAATAATAAAACCCGAGATAATAATGTAGCTATTCAACGGATGGAGGTCACGGCGATAAACGTCATGCATTGACAACTCTTTGATTTGACACTGGTGTTCGGACTGTAAAAAACGGCTAATGAAAGCCAAGCTTTTTGTTCTTTCTCAATTTCCAAAAGTCACATATGAATTTCGTGCGTTTTCAATAAGCTGTAAGTTTTACCGTCGGGTTTTCTTTAAACATGGTTTAATCAAAGAAGAAATATAATTCTAGAGTCTATTATTGAATGACATCATTTATGCGAATCCTCCCGAATTGAGGGATGTAAGTAAACTATCAATAATCAAAATTGGGAATAATAGGACGAGAAAGTGAGAGAGACTAGACGTCACTAAATGACCACGTACGCACTTCCATACGTATTCACGTAGTATTTTCACTTCTTGCATGCCGGGTAGCAAGTTTACCGGGCCCTGTGAACCTTGTAAACAAACAAACAAACAAACAAACAAACAAACAAACAAACAAACAAAATCCATAAACATATTAATAAATAAGATTTACATGTGTTGGGGTTGCTTGCTGTGCCTTTCACAATACAGTCACATGTCTCGTCACTACCTAACAATGCAGGGCCAGCCTGGTTAAAAAGCAAGTTATGTCGATGACAGTTAGTACAAAGGTACACTTGCGTCAGGAAATCGGCATTGAATGAAAAGTACACCGATTTATGTTTGCTTAGTAAATATACTTTAGGGTTCACCTGCGCCAGACGGGGTTGGAAGTTTAAGCATAGAACCTAGCTCAAAGGTACGGTTTGAACCACATGGTGTGTGGAAAGACTGTGGGTTTAATTAACGTACACCACAGCCCGACGTGAATTCTGTCAACTGGTAGGCAACTGAAGTCGCTCACACTACGATCAATGTAAGTAACATCGTTCACGTCACAGACCAATCAAGGTGAATTACGTTTTTGACTGTAACTCAGCATTCAACTGTTTTTATTTTTCCTTCTTTTAACAGATTTTAAAACAAAGCCACCGGTTTTGGTCCTTCTCTGGAGTGGGTTGGGCAACACCATAAACTGCCAAGATGGACAACGGTGCCGTTCGTTCAAATAGGTATGTGTTCCTTGGGTTTTTGTCACAGTCATCACTACCGTGCAGTTCCACTTTCAGTCAAAGTCTGTTAAATCAACCTACACCCTTTGACTATTTCCTTCAAAGAAATTGGGAAATGCATAAAAATCCATGCAGAAGGCAAATCCTTACAGTTTGTAGACAAACAAAATGTTTTGCGAATCTTTTAAAGTTCAGCCATAACTTTTCAAATTGCTCCGGAGGCACATAATGTTCAAGCACACATTGTTTATACAAGTAAAAAGTATACAGTCCACTTACAATAAGCATGTGTCAAACAAAGCTACATTCCTTTTTCGGAAAGCTTTTGTAATGAACGCCATTCAACTTTGGGTCAAAGCTGTCTGTGTGTCTGAGCTCAGCATATTTTTTTTTCGGTTTGTTTGTTCGGAAATGTAACTATCCACGTCTTCATCATTGCTTAACACATTTGGCCATGAAACTTCCAGTTGTCACTCTTGCGTGAATAAGCATCCTTAATATTTTGGAGACTTGAACCGCATGTAAATGATTATGTTCTCTGTAAATACAAACATTCTCATCAGGGCTTCATACATTTACTTAAGTGCGTGTAACCGATTTGTACAAAGGGGATATATTTTCTGTTTGTGTGACCAAAATGTAAACGAGTACCAACTTTCTCCAATTCGTATTTCCGAACCATCGATCAATGCATGTGTTCCCAAATTAGCGTAATACCTACTACTTAAAAAAAACAATGGAAATTGTTTTTTGCATGATAAAATAGAGTATACCCGATATTTATTTACATGATGTATTTACCTATCCCTCCTTCCCCTTATCTGCCCTTCCTCCCTCCCTCCCCATACAGAGAGAGAGAGAGAGAGAGAGAGAGAGAGAGAGAGAGAGAGAGAGAGAGAGAGAGAGAGAGTTTTACAGTTGTAAATTTCACCTTGAAGTTATTAATGAGATTGCCGACAATCGATAACCAATAGTCTTCAACGTTCATAAAACGCATCGCATAGCCATCATGGAAAGAAAACTTATCAAATAAATAAATAAGAAGTCAGTCGGGAACACGTAGTACATTCAATGGGAACTCTTGACAAAGGACAGACTCCACCAATATCCTAACTCCACTCCCACGTAACAACAATCACAACAAAACATTTAATTTAGCTAACAGTGCCTAGTATATGCCCCATTAATTGTGTGTTGTGATCATGTCACTTTCGGCCGACATGATTGGTCATTCATAACAGGGCTGAACTGAAGGATTGATTAAACACAAATAACGATAAAGCACGGTCCTTGACGATAACATCACACGGGGCGCAGATCTTGAATTTAGACAAATGACTGTCTCCGGTTTAAAAATGTCAAAAGACTTTCGATAGAAAACACTGCCAACTATTATTTCCTATCACTTGTACGATAACAGTGTACATGAAACAATACATTTTAGAAATAAAACAGCAAATTTAATATTTCATTATCCTTGTCGTAGCAACCTGAGAACTGGGCGTTCCTACTTTTACGCATTTTTCGCCAATTGTATTGGACCATTATTTGACTCGCGCAATGGGTTCGCGAAGAATAAAACACACATGAACAAAACAAGGGGCCATGAACTTTGTCCTCGAGGGTAAGAAATACGTCCGAAAAATGCCGTCACTATATGATTCAAAGAATGGGCAGACGCCCATCACACAATTTGAACAAAACGACAGTGTGTTTGGTAAAATAGATGTTTACATCGCTGGGTCGATTATTGCCGTCTTGCGCAATCAAAGAGCAAATAGTTCGCCCCGTAATATGATTACATACTGAAGCCAAATAAAAAGGTAAACAATAACAATTTCAAGCAATCGACGAAATCGGTGACCAGACAAGTGATATTTTAATTTTAACATGATCATTATCACAAATGATATAACGCTAAACCGATGTTTGTGTGTGTGTTTGCCCCATCATCTGAGAAAATGTTTCATTCTAGATTATGGAGATTATTGAAAAAAAATGAATTTACTTTATCCGTGACGAACTATTAACGCTCATTCTTGTTGTTTAAGGAAGCTCGCATCCACGAACTTTGAGTAAAACCTTGAATCATCATCGTGAAAAAGTGAACCAAATCAGCAAGGTCTAAAACAGATAGCTTGCAAAATGTGCAAAACGTCATAAAAAGCCTAAACGAAAACTGTTTACTCGACCGACTTCGATTCAAGTTCTGCCAGGTGGTGTCACTCATATGCCCCGACATATGGAAAAGAAATTACAGAGATATGACACACTGGAGGATGGTTAAAGCTTCCTCAATTTTGACCAAACGGTGAAATATGGTAAAGAGTCTTTGTACTGTATCGTATTAAAGTTCATTTTTGATTTCATCCAATTTTCAGCACTCAGCAATCTTGCCTACCGATCCTAGATCGAGAATGGTTCTACATATGGATGCTCATTCCATCGGTAGGTCGTTACTGTAATTGTTCGTAATTACTAAGGGCTTGTTGGAAACTTTTTGTGAATTCAAGTATAATGCACTGATTAACACTGACATTCAGGATTTGAACTTTTGAGAGAAAGTATGTGAAACAGGTTGACCCGAATAAAGTACACGGCTTGACCTACTGCCCCGATCCTCGTTCGCAGCCCCCATTCTTTTGTGAAGCACGATCCTTACAAATGTACTGACACGATATATTATCGTCTGCTTGTTACAGGTTGTTGCCATCTTTATCGTCATGTTACTTCAGAGACGGAATTCAAAGGCTCTTGATTGTTGTTACGGTCGACCGTCACTTGCATAGTAAGTGTACATACCATGGAAAGATATTGAAATGGGGTGGATAATCAACTCTGAAGCAATGAACTTAATACATCATTTTGTGAAGTTCTATAGTGTTCCTTGTTACAGGCAGTATACACCTAGACTGCCGTGTGAGCACAGACCTAATTGAAAACAGTGCCACTGCTTAATTTACTACTCTTGAAACGCCATTTTATGACCAGAAAGCTCTTGATACAGGGCCAAACCTTGAAGTTCCCTTTCAGTAAGCTACCGTAAACAGGTAAATGACCATGAAATTTAGGTGATATAGCTATCCTGACCCTGGGAGAGAGGATGTGTCCAGACTGCCACTCGGTCCACTGATTCTATGGTTTCCCACGCACCAGATATGAATGACCCTCTCCTGCGATGTTCTCTTACTACATTACTTTTTCTGATGACAAAATTAATAAAACAAATTTGTACAGAACTGAATATTAGTTGTTCCAACCATTAAAATCCATCGTTGTGACCCCTTGACCGAGAAACACTTCAAAAAGCATTTAAGATAGATTTGTTAACAATTTTTACCACCTGATGAAGAATTTAAAAGTTTTCACGGTACGACTTAGCTGAAAACGACAACACAGACACGAGAAAAGCATCTTAAAATTGTTCTGTATTACTTTCTCGACAGTGTGGGTAATTTATTGGACGGTAGGACACATCGTATAGCCTACGCGGCATCGTTCGGTTTGGTGGCGTCGGCTCTTCTCAATTTATTCTACGGTTTCTTCCATTCCCGACAGAAGTGTGGGTCAAAAACGACCTGTGGATACCAGGTAAGAAAAGCTTGATGGACATTTGTCGTTTGTCTGTTTGTCCCATCGTGAACACTTTTGTGTTTTGAGTCGCAAAAACCAGTTTTGATAAGGGATGGACCATTAGATCGTTGGAGGGGTGGTCAGACTGTCGACATGTAAATTTTCTTTCGCGTTCAAAACTTCAGCATTTCTTTCGGATTTTGCATGCCATGGAAGCCTCCTTTTCCTGACTTCATGTTTGCTTTATGTCTACTTTCATCTGATTATTTTTAACTTCGGCATAGCTACAAAGTCTTCCCGCAGCGAATTTAGTTTTCATTTAAACTACCGTCTCATTAGATATCATGGTCGATCCCTCAATTTTTAATGTCGACTACTTTTTTGTTCTATATTTTAGTTTTGCAAAAAATTCTTGTTTTCTACTATTTACACGTATGCAGTTGTGACCTAGTATTTTATCAGACAAAAAGTTCAAGAATATTTTACCGTATCCGATTCGATCGCCATAAAACCCTTTCCGTTCAACTTTATTTCAGCGTTATGGGGAATTCTTGCCGTCATAGTCTACGCTGTAGATTTCTTTCCGTTGTTTGCCTGTATAACGTTGGCGGCGTCCGGCATAGGATTTGGATATTTCATGGGATGTTTCTTCGCCTGGGCCTGGCTGGCCTCTCTCTTGGACGAGTTCTTTGAGTGCGAAACCTACAAAAATATCGTAAGTGTATCATTCTGTTGCTGATATTAGTATAAAGGGGAAATAATTTTATTCTGGCGATGGAGGACGTACAGTTCTTTTTCTTAGTAATTTCGATGTCACAATTTGAAATGCTTCAATTATAAGAACTGGATACTTTCATTGTGTTTGCACGCAGGTACTTGGTTATGAAAGTGTTAAATTGCTGTAGTTGTAAAATAAAATCGAACCAAATCAGATACTTCACGTGTTTGCCGTCTACAAACAAATCGAAGATTAAGAAACTCGTTTTGACCTGACTGTTGAACAGACCAAGAGTCGGCGATGATCCAAGATTTGCATACATTTAGCTTAAAATAGAATGGCTATTCTGACTGTAAAATAGAATGGATATTCTGACTGTGAACAAAAACTATCTTTCGTGTGATCACACAACTCATGCCACTCTACCACTGTAACATCAACTCTCGGCCTCCGTATGTACATCGTGCAAGTTCAAAGGTCGACATGACTGATTTGAGGAGGTCCATTGTAACCATAGAGACCATTGCATTCACAGAGGCGACTGCATGTATCGTTAAACAAAATAGCTAGATGCCATTTCGGTTTCATACAATGGCCCACAGTCTGTTTTGTCGGGTACGTTAGCTGTTTCTCAAGGCGACCTGACACTACATTCCTGTTACAGATTCATGCGTTAGGTTCGCCACGAGTTAGCCTTTTGACCTGAAAAGAACAGACTGCATTTCTTCGTTCCGTAATATTGTAGTAAGATGTAAATCTATGTTGTGCAATGAAGTGACATATTCACTCTACATGTGAAAACTATAAGCGTGGAGTAAAGTTGGTTGAGTCTGTATATTTCTGGTAATTTGGAATAAGGTCATCGTGACTCGTTATATGACATTGTGGCATTCACAGCGACTGAAAAAGCTCGGCGCCATGTTGATGTCTGGTCATTGACAGATGTAGACTTAAATTCATGTTTCTGTGTGTCAATATCACTATTTTCAAAAGAATTGGGGCTACTTCATGTGGTCACTGGAACCAAAATGTTACTTTTCTGTGCGATACTCAGGTGTTAACAATTAAATCTGTAATCACCGGTTGGAATTATGATATCAACATTCATGGTTTGTTTCAGGTAAATCATGGCAATTTCCTTCTCCTCACTTTCTTTTGCAAATCCGAATGCAAGTTTCTTAAGTCTACACAGTTTTGTTGTGTACTCTATTGGCATAATCCCTTTGCCAATGCCCTGCACTGCCGATAGTTTTGACATGCAAGCGGGTTTTTTTTCTTTCCCAGGAACCCACTGAGTTTTTGATCATCTTTGACATGCCATCTTTGATCTGTGCAGCGTTCCTCTCCATGTGGTTCCCCATTGGCCTTATCATGTCAATGTGTGACTGTCGCGGTAAAAGAGGTCAGGTAAGAGAGACTCTACTGGTAAAGCAGATATTTGAGGGCGTATGCCAGCACAACTGGTCCGATAATCTTGCGATCTACTTTGATCTCGAAATGTTGGGGTCCAGACGTGGTAGCGGGTCATTCGTAGGCTTTGTATGTAATGTTTGACTGTGAAGACTACGTCACATTGACTATCAGGATTGCTAGTCTATAATTTGCATGCTAAGTCACGTGTAGGACCAGGCCATTTAACATATACTACTGTAACAACGTCCCGTCCAAGAAGGTTTCTTTTGACTTTCATGATTGCTGAAACTGCCATCCTTAACCTGTAAACAGCAACGAAGGCAAAAGTAAAGAATAAAATTCACCCCTGAAACTTCGTCATGGCCGGTAAACCAAAAGTAAGTAAAGTCCAGTCTGCGTTGCTTCAGCAATTTCGAGATAGACAGAGAAAGAGAGTCATCATTAACGAGATATTTCCGTAACTCAAAGCTCAATTTCTTTATGCAGCTGCCGCCATGGTATGACAGATTGACGACGCAAACACTCTTCGGGAAAAAGAAACGATTGTGAGTATTACAAATTTAAGACAGTGCTATCACGATCTCTAAAACAAAATGTTCAATGACATTGAGACCGTTTCCTAATAGCTTCACGAGTCACCGATCCCGATATTAGTAAATATATAATCCACGTTATCACAATTTCTCAGTGTCTTGACAGAAAATATGCAAACATGAGTAAACCAACGACATTTCTGTTTTGATACTATTTTAGTGATGGAATGGGTGTTGCCGAAGCCTGCAAAAGTGTATGCTACGTCGGTATACCTGGTGAGTAGAATTGTGTATTCACATTGCTTTCAAAATACATGACCGTCATGGCTGATATAAATCTGATATCCAAACTGGAGAGGTCATTTCTAGAAATCGTTGACAACTAAATCCATGCCAGTAAACGACGACTTACAGATATATTTCTGGAAGATAGAATCCTTAGAACCTTGCAAATGGCTGGTACGATTTGAAAGTATTACACGAAATCTTCTCGCTTAGAGTAGCTTGAGATGTGTATGTAAACCAAATTACCCTTTTCACGCATTTTTATAAGCATCACGGTTACCTTAAACGTGTTAGTAAACAGCTCAAAAGAATTAGTTTCGGTATAACCAGACTTTACCATGTATTGCAATGTAAACAGAAAGAAAGATTTTCACCGAAATTCTTGAGCATCTTCCAATATTGTGGCAGTATTCAATTGTGCAACGTTGGCAATATTCTCTAATGTATTCATTTGTTTGTTTGTTTCCAAAGGGTTCCGTTACTCCACTGTGATGATCGCTACCGTCTTCGTGGCGTTCTGCATACTATACAAGGTAGGAAATCGTTCACAAAGGGCAACAGATAATCAAACAGTGGTATTATATCTCAGATCACTATTGCCTTCCTTTTAGTGTTTTTGACGCATCTGCCGATTTGTCGATAATTTATTTTGATGAAGATTTATTTCAAAGAATATATGGGACAATCCTAATATTGCATGGTTCGGCGGTCCAACTTCTTGAGTAAAGAGGTGTATACTTCAAAGAGCAAACTGATTTCAGTCAAAACATATGACGTCACTATTATCATTGTCAATGTTATATATTTTTACTATTTCATCTCTGTAGATCTATTGCGTGTGTATGGTGTACTTGATTCCAGTCTTCAATTCCATATATATCCCAACGCCCGCTGAGGTCAATAGCACTCTGTATTTCTTGGGATTGGAAGACTTCTACCCAAAGGACAACACTACTCTTGTGGCCGATAGGATCAAAGTCTATTTTGAAGTGATGGAAGGTAAATAGATTTACATGTGTTCGAGAAGTTTAGTGCACTTTTACGTCACCGATAGGTGATTATTGCTTGTCCTTGCACGAAATCGCCCGTCAGTGATGCTCTGTTTGATGTTATGTGCAATATTTTAAGTTCTTTCCTAGTTTCGAGGAAGACTGTAGATTGCAGTATAGGTGCCATTAGTTCTCAAGTACGTCGGGTTATTCAATCACTTACAAGACTACTTACAAGATTTCTCGTTCGCTTTCCTTTCAACATACAGCCTGTCTGATTGTGGCCTTGACTGTGGCATTTTGCATATGCACGTTCACTCTTGGCTTCATCCTATCCAACTACAGGTAAGTTCAAGGGTCAATAATTTGACATGACATTGACCTCTAACAAATGACTGCAGAACACAAACTGTAAGATTTGACTCATACAAATGTGGATGGTTTGACATTTGCCACGGAGTGTCAGACTTCACCATGTACGAAAAGTGTAATGTTCCTGTCTCGAAATATAAGTGTAAAAGTTTTGACATTACAAACGTAGTAAAATTAATGCCCTCCTCTAAAACGGCATCTTTAAATGAAATTTCTTTATCTGTACTTGTTCAATATGTACTTTTACAGTTTATAATCATGTTTATGTGTATTTTATTTACTAAGGTGATCATCGTAGAATTCAGTTGAAATCACTTATTTTCAGAGCACAAAAAAGGGACAATAAAGCGATATTTATTGATATTTGTTGGTAAAACTTCGTTTCAGGTCCAACATCCTGGCAATGTACAAGGGTATTCGTCTTGTTCTGCCTCCAAAGCTAGCTAGAAGGTCACCAGGGTCATACGCAGTAAGTTATTTTACTGAAAGCATTTGAATATTGCTTCTACGCTGCGTGACATACTAACGCTCATGTCTCGGATGAACAGCAGAGCCGTCCAGGTGACTTTGTTCAAATGCATAAGAGGTGTCTGTTTCTACAGCTAGATTAGCTACGTCCTCATTTAGTCTACATATGTACAATCAATCGTTTGTTACTTGTCATAAACGTATTTTGTGACATCCGTAAGTTCGGTGAATTTAGAGTTAGAAGCGATTGATAAGTTTTTATCAATTATTTCCAATTTTATTACTATTTTTTTGAAATTAACAGTAATAAGTTGATGGCTGAATGAATGAATGAATGAATGAATGAATGAATGATCAGTATTCCACTTTTTTCAATACAGGAAGCCAGTATGAAATATTTTGGATATCAGATAATCTTCATAGCTTTTGGTAAGTGTCTGCGTACGTTTCTGTCTCCAATGAATAAAATGCATATTTACATGTATAAAGTTTAACGAAGACGACGTATCCTAAATTTACGAGAAACAAATAGATCGGTAAAATGTGGCTATCAAAAGCACCAGTAAAGCATTGTATGAAAGCAAGTGAACAATTTTCCGGTATGATACAAAGCAATCATGAGTACTTGTTAAAAATATGAACAACAGCAAGTCGACAGATTTTCGAGCATGCCGCAAACGGTTGGACACGACGAAACACGAGGTATCCACTACAACTATACCCTCTGCTCTTTGAGCTCTATAGTCAACAAAGTCTTAACCTGCATTCCAATGTAAATTTTCCCGCTGTTCTCCTGCAGGATTCTTTGTTCAATCCCTGGTTTTGTTCGTGGTTGCTTTCCTCCTGGCATTTGTCATCTTCTTGCCCGTCATTTACGGCTATGGACTGGATGTCCTTCTAAAGCTGTGCTTCACCGCTGGGTAAGTTTTATATGAGAGAGAGAGACAGAGAGAGAGTGAGTGAGAGAGGAGAGAGGAGAGAGAGAGAGAGAGGAGAGAGAGAGAGAGAGAGAGAGAGAGAGAGAGAGAGAGAGAGAGCGAGAGACAGGGAGACAGAGGGAGGGAGGGGGGAGGGAGGGAGCAATTTCTAGGTACATGATGAAACTGTTTTGGCACAGCAAGTCGTAACACCTGGAATTCCACGTAACTGTCGTACTGTCCCACATTGGCGTGATAAATACCGCGGGCATCGCATAAACTCACTACTGCCAAATATCATTACAAAATGGTCGATTACAGGGAAGACTCAAACGTACATGTAAATGGTTAATATAGAAATGCCGAATGGAGAATTTCCTGTTCAATTTCTATCCTTCGAAAAAGGAAGAAATCTCACTCACACAATACTTTGTCGGATGGCCGACGAAATTGAGACCAAGTATAGGTCCGTTTGCCGGACAAGATATACTGCGCATCATGTTAAACACTGTGGTTTTGACATTGACAGGCCCTGGATCTTACTGGCCATTGTAGTTCTGGGAACACAGGCATGGACGGCCTACGAATTCTTTGTGTTACGGTATCAGAACAAACCAACAATAGCTCTAGACAATCGGTAAGTGACAACAGCATAATTCATCCTGGTTTCCCGCGAACATGAGGGGTTATACTGGCGTTCTTCTGTAGAGATAGCCATGATATTCGGTTTTTACTGTGTAACGATCTAATTTTTGTAAAGGGCGCGAAAACGTCTGCCAGAATATTTGAAAGTACCGACAACTTTGGTATCGTTACACGTTACTATATTCAGAAGAAGAGCTGATACTTTCAGAAAAAAACTAATCGAGAGAGAATATCTCCAATAATGAAATTGAGAAGTGAATTCTTTCATGATTTTGATGGCAAAGTTATATAATTACGTCCATTTCATGCACCACACTACTAAACGGGATATGTCTCCGTGTAAAACCGCTTAATGTAGAATGCGCCTCAAGGACAGATATTCAGACTCTAAAACTTTTACGATAATTTCTTGATGTACCGCTTGTTGAGCTCATTTTGAAACACATGAAATAATTAAAACTCAGCGTCTTATTCTAGTGAGAAGCGAAAAGCCCCATAGAGTTAACATTAAGATGACGACCATTTTAAATGTCAAAAGTCAGAAAGTGTTGGCTAATTTATTTCTCTAGTACCAAATTTGCACGGTGACCCCAAACATTTATTCCTGATTTCGAAAGGGAATGATTTCAAGTATCTTTACGGAATGTGCCTTTCAATGTCGAGATACGTAGTAGTATCTTAATGTTGAAAAATAATGATTTTTTTACAGGAGGGCTTTTTACAACTGCTGGTATTTCATGTTTTTCTTCGAATTCTTTTGGGCCTGGGTTGTGGCTGTCTTCCGAGTTATCCAGGGCATCTTCTTCGGATGTATTCTGATTGCTCGCTGTGACCTCAGTATGCTGAACTGGCGCTTTGAACACCAGGATGTCGGTATGTAACTCGACATCGTCGTTTTTTGTCGTTTTTTGGTCGAATAAAATAAACATAAACTGTGTTGGACGGATAGAAATATAAGGATATATATAATGTAATCGAGATGAAATTCATACAAAGAAGCAGATAGAAAGGTATAGACAGCGAGGGAGAGAGCAAATATACAGACAGACAGACAGACAGGTAGGGGAGGAGGTACAGGCACATGACGGACTGAGACAGGCAGTTTAAGGATTGTGCTAATGATTTTCTTCAAAATTTCCTCTGCAGCTTTGCAGTCCTACGTTGCTATGCTACAAGTTGAAGTGGCCCACTCTCACCCATTGCTGTTGAGTTTCTGCAAGATACTGCTGCGACCAACCACGGCCAGATGGAGAAACCGAATGCTGAAAGCAGACGTTGAGAGTGGTGAGTTTTGCGCATGTGTAACATGAAGTCCCTATACTTTGACTATATCATCGCCCGACCTTCTGCTTGGATGTGCTCTATAGTGTTTGTCAGTACCGTCGGTAATATGTGTCACTGTCTGGTGTCTTTAAAAAAGTATTTGATGAACACAATCAACTTGCATATTCAATGATTATTTTTAATAAACCAAGTTAATGCTCACGATATTGATCAAAGAGATGGCGAGTTTGTGAGCGTCGTTGAAGAAAGAAAACACTTAAAAAGTATCATATATTTAAATGTTAACTCGGTAGAAAGCATTTGTTTCTTCCTAAAAGTCGCTATGGCTGGTCAACTTTCCGAACTACAAATCGATACAATCAGAAATTGTAAAATTTTCTCCAAAAAGCTATAATTCTGCCCTTGTGAAGCATTTCCACATTGGATTCACGGATAGCATTTCTCCCATCTTTTCAATTTTTAGGAGATACTGACAGTCTGAAGAGGCAACTTATGCGAAAGAGAAAGCTGATCAGAAACCGTTGGTTCGTGGCCTACACTCTTTTCTGGAACCCAAATCTCAGACACCTGCGAAAGCAACGAATCAAGTACCGCAACGAACGCCGCAAGGGGGCGCCCAAAACCACGACAATGTCCACCCAGACCCCGCGCCACATTGCAATACAAACAAAACCGGAGGAGCTTTTGCTTAATCAATACTATCCTGGCCATTCCATGAAAACTGAAGAGATTGAACATGACTTCAATGACGCCAATGTCACCTACAACTAGACCACTATAGCCACAATCATGGACGATATCCAATCAACGACTTAGTTTTTGTGACGTCACAGTCACGGTAAATTATATGCAGTCAACCGTAAAATACACACATCGATCCTCAAAGGCATATTAAATATGATAAAAGTTACATGGCCTAAATAAAATCTGTTAATTTTTATAATCCTTTGTTTATTTCAGAGTTATTTTACTATTTAATATTAGTTTGATTTTATTGTATCATTCAATGTATTCAGCGACTGCGTAAATCGGCAGATATCACACAAACAAAAAACCGGGGACAAAATAACTTCTGGAATTGTGTTATCAAAATTATTAACAATTTCTATACACGGTTACACTCATTTGCACGGATCCATTTGGGTTTTGCCTGAACGTGTGTTTATTGAAAAGAGATTTTAAACGAACTGCTTCCTTCTTGTCGAAAGTCGGCACATTTTACTAACAATTGTTTTCTTTTATTACTAATTTACATATTGGAAGTCGAGTGATGGTAATCTTAGTTTCACGAATCCAAATATCATTCTTTTTTCTCAAAGAAGATAAACTACCTAATTGATATTTAATGAGTCACAAAACATTTTGGAAACAATGGGATTTTATTGTATCATATTATCAGTGTTAACTGTCATATACGATTTACTTATTTAACACAATTTTAACTTAACTTTCTAAAAAAAAATATCTCATGTATTTTACGTCCGCTAGGATTGCAGGCACTGTACATACAATGTAGTTTTGCCCTCACCTTAAATCGGGGCCCTCATCGAGCTCCCATAGACCCGTCGATGTAGGGAGAGAGCCCATAGAACGATCGATATCGGGGAAGGGGGAGGGGTGTCACATCATTTTGAAACGAAGTAATCAGCGCTTATGACCTTCTAAACGAGAGGTACTAAGTGAATCTACTGCAATTTCTGTTTCCTAACTTGACATATTGGTTCTTCTACTGCTTGGAAAGAGTAACCAAGATTTTCCTGATCTTTTGAGGAGCAATTTCCTCTCTCCCGCTGTAAGTATAGTGAAGACAAAATGATCGCTAATTGTCATCTTCTTGTCTTCTCACATATGATTATCTTCGCGCGACGAAAACTAACGTATGTAAATAGAAAGAAACAGAATTGGGGATAAAGACATAACGCATTGTTGATATTGAAGCGTTAAATCTCAAGAATAATCATTGATAATCTAAAGGTGTTTTTTTTTTACAATACGGTCCGTCTATTTTCAGAACAGTCCGTAACAGAATGAACTTTGTTTTAAAATTTGCTTGTTCACTGTTCAACATTTTGATATGACCTTTGCTACGCATTAGACTTTTCCATGCCAATGTATTGTAGTGTAAGCTAGAAAACAAACGAGAACCAAATAAAGTACACGTACAACAGAGTAATATCGTGTCGCAGTGGGTTTGTGCAAACTTTGTTTTAAAGCCCAATAAGCTGCATATTTTTGCAATTTCTTTTTCCGATAAGATAATTTGAAATAAAGTGCAATGTACGTAAAAATGCTTACTGAAGTGTGACCACAGGTTTTCAATATTGGCGGCGGACGCACAACTTCGATTTTCAAAAATAATTTTCAAGTTGCAACCCAACTATGGCCATTGCAAATATTCTTTTAAGGCCAGAGAAAAAATAATCTTGTTCATCGGAATTCTTGGACCAAGGTTCAGGAGCGGCGAGCGAATTTTCTTTTCTTTTCTTTTTAGGCCAAAGGTAACCGCAGTCCCTCGGACTGTTTTGCATGGATGCGGACAAGGCAAAATATTACTTTCCCCTTTTAGGTTAACCGGAAATATTCTCAGACAAGATACACTGATACTGGTTATTGAATTCAACGCCATATTTCTCAACAATAACATAGGGAATTACATGTACAGTCGGTGTTTGCACAACATATTCTGAGTATTTCAACATGCTCTCAGCATAAAACTGATATGCGCAGCAAATCACTGAAATCCAACAATCCAGTATTTTCCTTCATTATCCTCCTGCTAGAACCTAGCATCTGAGTTTTTTCAATTTACTTTAGCCCCATGCCTTGGCCTCTTTACCGCTGTCCCGACACATTTTACACAGTGGTCTAACAACACTGTATTATGATCTGAGTGGCGTTCTATATTCATCGTTCAGAAGGTTCTCTTGTCCTCCACATTAGAAAAAGCAAGCTTCAAATGATACTGTTGTTGCACTGTAGTAAGTTGTTTCCATTGGACTGGTACAGGCCACAGCTTTGCGTACAACAACATCACTATAGAATTCATGGTTACATGGAAACAGGGGCTGGCCACAAATATAGCTGTTGTCCTCCTGTACTCCTGTGTTTTTTAATTTTCATAAATTTTTACACTTTCGATGCAATTTTCATTCAATCCGATGCACCGCCCGCGCGCCCATCGTCTGCTGTCACGATCTTCGCCAAACGTTTTATCAGGACAAACACTGAACAGCGTCTTTGGAACTAACTGTTGGCCATCACGTCGAATGCTGGCGATCAAATTAATAGCCACGGTGTACTAACCTTGACAAAACAGAGAAATTTCATTCAAAACTTGACCCAGTTTGAGTCGTGATTTGCAAAATTCAGACGTCGCAACAACGTGATGACAGAGCTCAGTGCAGACACGTCGGAAGTCACATTCATAATCCCACATGCCCGCGAAAACCCGACGAAGTGTAGGGCGCCGCGCGGCGGTACTAAAGTATTTGCAATGCAGAAGTATAAATTTGCCGAAATCAAAAACAATTCCAAATCGGACAAAGTAGAAGCGGCGATTTCGATGAGGAATTTATTTTTTCTATCTGGCCTAAGCGCTTTAATCCATCGAAAAGGATTGGAATGGGGACATTTTCAAAGATGGCTCAATAACCGATACAGAAATCTAAAACATCTCTCCGAAGATCGGATGCTATTTCTTTGCAAAAAAATGTCAAAAATCTGCACCTATTGGAGCTTTACGTCGGAGATCTGTGTGCATGATTGTTTTGCTATGTTAAAACAACATGGCACAAACTCGCTACATACATCATACTCAATGTCTATAATTAATTTCGCTATCACTATCGTTTGTATTTTATAGAGACCATTTTGGTCCATTTGACTCACCTGGATATTCGAATTTGTTCAAGAGTAATCCCTTTTTCGCCAATCCGTTTCCTGTATCTTACGAGTTAAAGATATACTTTTTCTTCGAAGTCCCTCTAAAAGTATGTTAAGATAGAATGCGCCTCAAAGTTTTACAATAATTCTTTTCTGATCTACCACTTGTGGGGGTTCAAAGCTCTTGGTGTAAGAAAAATTTTCACCGTCTTAGTTTTTCGAAAATCGAAAATTTTATTTTTCTCCGTAGAGTTAACACAGGGAATGGCGGCCATTTTGAATTTCAAATATCGGTAAATCTTGGGTAACTTGTCTCTTTAGCACTAAAATTTGCACTGTGACCCCCGATTTTTATTTTTTATTTTGAAAGAGAATGCTTGAAACATGCCTGAGGAAAGTTTGAGCAAAAGTTTAAGTCTTTCACTTTCGAGGCGAATACTACCTAAAAATACAAAGTTTGAGTCCTGCAAACACAATAAACCTTTGTGTATACCTTTGAGTAATGTGCCACGTTGTTGTTCACAAATGATTTCCAGTCGGGACAAAAAGTCAGCTGTTGGAAATCCAACTCATTCAGACTGTGTCGAAAAAATTCAAAACTATTCATTTTGAAATGATCATTGTTGGCAGTAGAACAAGAAACTCTATCCTACAAAGATTAAGAAATAATGGAAAATATCTTGGAATGTGCAAAACTGCATATGCCAGCTTTAAACTGAAATATCTATGTGGAGCCGCAATTAAACTGAAATCGGGCACATGTCATACTGTATCAACACATGCTTTGGTATCATATCCATCGGTACTGTATAGCAAGGCTTGTGAACACAAGGTTAGCAGTGAAAGGGCTGTCAGACAGTTCTAAACTCTAACGGACTCATCATACACCTCAGTCAATGAAGTGATCCCATTGTCATTTCTGGGTCTCAGTGTTTTACATTGATTTCATGTCACTGGTATCCTGTGTCGATGAAATATCCACTCACGGGTAACGCTCGGAATTTCAACGTCAGGTTCACTATCAAGATGACCGGCGGAATCCCCTGGCAACGTCATCCGCTTCGACGGTGTGACGTCAACATCAACGGGACGCGGTTCGGGAATCCGTTGTTTTTTGATACTCTGTTTGCAACTTATGCAGATTAATTTATATCCATTTCGCTTTAGAAATTGCTTGAATAGCATTTCGTAGGACAACTTTGCATAATGTCTTTTCCAGTGCATTTCGTAATCATAGAAATCGTCCCCGCATATTTCACTGTCTTCGGTGATTTGGGTGCCATAATCGAGATGGAAAGTGCGGAAGAGGTCGTCCCGTTTGCCGCAGATGATGATTTTATCCTTGTTCCCGAGTAGTTCACTTCGAACGATGATAGTGGAGCTTGGGAAGAAGCGAGGCTTTCGTTTCGGCCATTTCTGCTCGTGGAGGAGCGAGCGAGACAATAGAAGGGACGTAAGTTCGTAAATCGATAAATCCGCAGAATGTCTACGGCGTCTGGGAGTGGCGCTCGTTATATTCCTTGTATGATGAGATTCTGAATCTTCTGGGGTGTTGGCTCTTGTGTGACTGGTTGGTGATTGAGGCAATGATTGGCTCAGTCGATCCCTTATTGTTTTGCCGTCGGTGACGCCGCCAGGTGGCTGCAATGTGTGACGAATTTCTGGCACTTTGAGTGTTGACATTACATTATCGTGTTCGGTATCTGAACTCTTGCTCAAAGACGGGGTCACTACCTCATGCTCCTCATCCACTTCTCCAATTTCATCACCATGAATCGGATTTACATGAATTTTGATCACCTCTTCGTGTTGTTCAGTGGCATCCTCGGAGGATAATGAATTCACCACATCTTTGTCTGTCCCGCCGCGCGCGAAACCTGCGTCCTCTGCGCCGTTTCGTTCTCGCCGCGCTACAACGGACGCGCCGGACGCGGAAGTCAAGCCAGCACCAACGCGGCGACCGGCGTCCATGGACTTAAGTAGCTCGGGCTGCATAGACAACCGACGATGCCTTGCATGTCCATGAAGCGGACTGTGTTGCGAGAAACGGAAGGATGAAGACGCCTGCAATTCTTCTGCGATGATTTCTTCCTCCAGGCCAAATGTCGATTCATGAACAGTATGCCGACACAGCGCGTCGGAAAAATCTGAAAGTTCATAGAACCCGGCTTCCGATAAGAGAGTTTGAAAATCGCTGTATTTCTTGGGTACAATAACCTCTAATGTGTTCAGATAATGCAATATGAATCCGAAAATATGTCCCGTCCTCTGTATGGCATCGTTCACTTCTGTGTTCTCATACATGCATTCACCAAGTTTCCGATAATTGCCGAAAATCTTCGTAAAAACCCCATCCTTTGGGCAACTTTGAATCGCTTGTAGTCTTGTTGCGAAAACATATTGGCCGACTTCTGTGATATAAATGTTTTCCTTTTCTTCAAAAACCGAATATATAAAATCGTCTTCACGTGCCATGATTCAGGTGTGTTTCCTCTTTCAGTTGAGTGAAGTACAATGTGGATGTTTTCTAAACGTTCTGGAAAATTTAACACGCGAGAAACGAAAGCCAGTATTGAAATTCGCGATTTTTGGCGAACCTAGGTCCATACCGACAAAGACTGTGCGTATGTCTTTCTGTGAACATGAAATACTTAGCTCTGAATATGATGACTTTTTTCTTATATTCTTTTCGTTGGATTTTGTAAGGAGGACAGAAGTGACATTGGAAACGAGGCCTAGGCGCGTCCGCTCGCGCGAGTCGTTAGCGCCCCAAGTTCTACCGTTTGTTGTTACGTTGCAAAACATTAGTCGGGAGAGCACACTGAAAAAGGAGATTATTGCGTACACGCCCTCTGCCTGTTCTATTCTCGGCCAGGGCGTGAAAAAGCGTTCCGTAGTCCGTTGTTGTTATTATATTTTTACGTCAGTTCTTTGGTCCTAAGGATTATAGGTGTAATCAACAATCTTTGAGCCAAATTTTAGGATTCCATAATGCATCAGCAAGTCGATATCGGACATAAAAAGAAGAGATGCTCATGTCGATTCTCACCGTTACTGTGTATTTTATGGTCGCCAAGATTTTGACCATTTTTTCTTACTACTTTTTTAACTACCAAATACTCATAAATGTTCTCTGGTAGTATGTCTATGATACGATGTGTATTATTCGTCCCTAATTGACGAATTTCGTGCCGGTTGACACGGATGAAAAAATTGTAATTTCCCTGCAGTCGGCCATATTTCATGCGCACAGGTTCACTCACATTTTTGCAGTCGGTCAGCCTGGTGCTTTTCATTGAATATGTTCCTTTGTACATACGAATATATTCTTGTATTCAATAAAGGGGAAGCAACTCCAGGCCACACATCGTTTATATATTAGTTTTACATTTGTAAGCTCATGTATACGATCTAGTAGTTTTTTGTAACCTTGTGGATTTACCTTGACGTCTACCGGTAATATAGTTTGTGTAGAAATGAAAAGGATAAATACAAAAAATACCGCTTTTGGGTTTCACTATGGGCAAAAGGCCCCAACTTTTCGACACACATATCGCAGCTGTTGTGTGGCATGCGTATCGATCGCGTTCGAGTCCAGGGTCATAGCCACGGATGGCTACCTCGACAATAAAAACCATAGGGTCCTCAGTCAAATAATAACACACGCCAGCAAGGGCAAGATCACGATTTGTTGCCCGCCCAAGGGATGGTGCTCATGACGGTAATATTGATGATGCCCGAGCCGAAGGCGAGGGCTCATCAATATTACCGTCATGAGCACCAGCCCGAGGGCTGGCAACAAATTGTGATCTTGCCCGTGCTAGTGTGTGTTATTAATTTTATTACACCGAACAAACACTTGTTTTCGAAAATTTGCTCAGAATGCAGTCAAGTGTCGATCGAGACTCGCCACAGTGAAACGTTCTATTTGTTGCTCGATCGCAATGCTACATGAAGTTGACGTCTAAAAACGAACACAGTGTTGTTCAAGCTTTTCTCGTTTAATGTACTAAACTTCGTCGTGTACTTCAGGTCGAGCTAATTTCTTGTGCCTTTCCAAAATCCATCGCTTTACAGAAAATACCAAGTAAATGTACGCGACGATGTGGTACGCGCAGAAAGTACGCCCGGTATTCCAGAACGTGGTAGCGGGCTATATCACTGCATGCGACAGGGCTATATCAGCGCACGCGACAGGGCTATATCACCTAAGCCATGTTCTATCACTTTTTGTTTTTATATCACGTGAGTGAAGCTCAGCCAATCACAGTACCTGAATAATACGTGAGGTGTAATAATCTCCGATGATGATGATGATGATCAAATGTTTACTATACACAATGTCATGCGCTGTATTGAATTTTGCAGCGCACACTTTGTTCTTTTCTGCAAATACTACCAACAACAACAATAATAACAACAACAATAAATTTACTGAGTCCAAATATATTTTTAATTTCGTCATTTTTAAATATTTAATGATCACGCGCTCATGCCCTCTCGCGTAAAACGTACAGGGAATACGTCGCAGATCAAAAGTTCAAATTCGAGCAGAAACCGTCGACGGCTCACAGAAAACGGTTGAAAATACATGTTGTCACACTCAGTATTACTTAGCAGAAGTAGGAGATGAGTCTTAGATAGTCAGTGTTAAAGTAAGTGCCGCTTGATTATTTCGAGCGAGCTAAATCAGCGACACCGATCGGTGTCTACCAAAAGTCAATGTGGTTACTCGCAGCCGTTCTGTGGCGATTACCCTTGACCAGAGCGCCATCTATACGCGCACGCCACAGTCGGTATAAGAATATCTGTAGACTTTGTACTTTATGCAAAAGTGATGTTGGAAATGAATTTCAATGTATTATGATTTGTCAAAGTGCACCTGCACAAGGTTTAAGAAATACTCTAATTCTATTTTTGATATTCAGGCTCAGCTGAAACACTTTGTCAAGGATGGCGTTCTTCAAATACATAATCGTTTGTTTATTACTGCAAACTGCAACTTTTGGCATTATTTTCATGATTCTATATTTGAATTAAAATTAGCTCTTAGAAATATTCTTTACTCAGAGATGTTTACTCTAGTATAATTATCCACTGAGTGGGACTGCATGGGGAGGTTTCAGTAAGAAAATTAATGAAGGAGTGCCGTACCCAAATATGGCCGCCTCCATGCAACTATAATGATAAACAGTATAAATGTACACATTAGAATCTTAACAACATGGTGCAACCTACTGAGAGGACGGGAAAGGGATTCACTCAATTTTGACAAAAAATTCTCCGTTTTTCACATTATATGGCAAGATTTTGAAAATGGCGGGAAATTAAAAATGAACAAAAATCTGTTCAATTTCTTGCCTATCCTGCAACAAGCAAACGTTGTTGAGGCATAGTTAATGACTATATAGTTCAATTTGGAAATTGCGATGAATATCTGAGGAAATTGGAGGTACCTTGATGTTGGATGAATTTCGCAGAGTTGCAGCTTATGGGCCTTTAATGAGCTGATGAAAGCTTATAACATGTAATTTTGAGATGGCTTTTTTTCATCTCTTGGAGTTTTTCAATCTTGTAATTCTTTTGTTTTGTATTTCATTTTATGCCAATGTCACGTATGTGTACACGGCTAAGTAATAAATAAATATATGAATAACGTACCGCTGCGATATCACAGCTAACGTCGAGTAAGCGTACAGAAAGTCAAATCGGTCTTCCGCGCAATGTTGAAAATTTCGCCGAATTTCTTCACTTCACAGCTAAATATTCCTAAAAGAGTTGCAGATTCCATTTCCGTATATGCTGCGCTTTCAAGTATGATATTTTGGCGAAAATTTAATGGAGGAATTTTTAAAATCACCCATAAGCAACGATCGTAACTCGTCATTTCATAAAAATAAGAGGGAATTTGAAACTAAAAAAAGGAAAACGATAGAGTTTTAGTTAACCTTCATGAGATTTGTTATTTTAAATATCGTGAGAAATAACAGCGAAATGTAAAGTAAAAACCCTTGTAATTATTGAAGGCTCCCTTAAAAGAAATGCAAGCCAAAAAATCTGAGTGACATGATAAACCTACTCAAAAACTAAATTATAAAAATACTGAATTACTAATTATTCATTCCACTACTAATTGCTTTATACACTAGCTTCAAATATTAATCATAACCAAATTGACATTTTATATCAGTCAATTTCAAAGCTTTTTCCATGTAAATTTATCTTGAAAGGTATTTCGGAACGTTCAATGACTGAATTCTGACTGAGTCTGTACCAAACTGCAAGCATCCCGGGCGAATTTCTTCTGACTAGGTTATTGAATATTATCAGGAATTATTTTGAAAAATTTCTCACAATCATGTGCAATTAGATTTGAATTGACTGAGTGTCATTTCTACCACGAGACAAATAAACAAATGTGCTTGAACTTAAGTAAAAACAGAAAATAGTAATATTCAGAATATTGATTTGACCATACGTTGGCAGGCTCACCACACAACCTTAAAAATTTGGAAAATCAAATGGAATTTAAAAGAAATGCGAGCCAAAACATCTGATTGTCATAATAAACCTCCTCAAAAACGAAATCATAAAAACACTGAATTACAGACCATTCATTCCACTATTAATTGCTATATACACTTTAAATATTAATCATAACCAAATTGACATTTTTAAATCAGTTGTTTTCAAAGCTTTATCCATGCAAATATATTTTGAAACGTATTTCAGCACATTCGGTGACTGAATTCTGACTGAGTCTCTACCAAACTGCTGGCCGCCCTGGCGAATTTCGTCTGACCAGATTATGGAATGTGATCAGAATTATTTTGTGCTTGAACTGAAGTGAAAAAGAAATTATTTTGTGCTTTTACTCAAGTAAAAAAAAGAAAGAGTTATTTTCAGAATGTTGATTTGAACATTCGTAGGCAGGCTCTTGAATTTGCTTTACCCGTTGCGTTGAAATGATCGCGTTTATAATTCACTGACAGTAAAGTATTTTTTCACCCAGACACGTTTATAGGCCGCGTCTGAGGTCATGGCCGCGTTTTATCCAACCCAAAGAGACGTGATATGTACAGGTACACTCAGCATGCTCAGTGATAACTGACAGCAATTTCAAAAAAGTGATTTGGAGACGAATATGTGCTTGAAGACTTTGGTATTAAGTGTGAATATCACAAGGAATTTTATGTTATAATCACAGGCACCACCGTAGTTGATAGCGCTTTTAGTGTAGTGTAGTCTACAACACTAACAGCGCTATCAACTACGGTGGTGCCTGTGGTCATAATTGGCCACATGTAAAGTTGAATGAAGGCCACATCACATTCGTAAAAATAGATACAAATTCCAAATGAGAGAAATTTAAGTATGTGTATGAGCTGTGCAGGGGTTTTATTAAAAACTGGCTGCCGGCGAAATTGACCGGTTACTCTCACGATTTCGCCAGTTTCTTTTTTGGAAAATTGGGACTCTTTCATCGATAAAATATTGTTTACCTTCTGAAATGTTCGGACAAGTATCACAAGCTGTGCTATCAAACTATTCAATGGGTTTTATGTGAAACAAAGTTAGTAGATGAGCACTGCGATCGCCGTGTAACACGTCTAGCGTGTATTGCCTGGGTAAAAATCGGAATTGCAATGGACAATTCTATAGGCTACTGAAATTGCCGGCACCCATGTGGTGACCTTTGTATCCGCCAATGAAAACGTGCGTACTACACCGGTGGGCGCTCATAAGCTCGATTCAAGATAGCCGAAACAGACTCGAGGGAGAAGTGATCGCGAGGTCAAGCTTCGCTGTACGATCTTGGGTTTTTAAAGCGCACCAAGGGACAAGAGAACAGTAATTACGTGGGTTTAAACTGTTTTCGAATGTAATGGCCTGACTTTTTTCTTACGAAAAAAACTTCTTGATTTATTACAGTTTGAATTTCAGAAGGCCGACCTGCGTTGCACTGCCATAGGGGTCAATGTGTACGTACAGTTACTCTGAGATCCATGTTAGCTTCTGAACGTACACATTTTCATATCCCATATCAAGGTTCTTACTTTGTTTCTATTTGTGAAATATGGTCACCAGAATCATTTTTAATCATTATTGATAATTAAATTATCATTTTTACCTCCCAAATGGTATTAATGTTCTTTATTTACCTATTTTCATACCCTACATCAGGGTTCTTAATTTAAAGCACAACATAGTGCAATAATGAAGTGTTTATCGTTTTCTGTGTTTAAAATATCACAGTGTTTCATCCAGGATGGCATCAACAGGGGGGATTTTCCCCTTTACCGGAAAATTTAGGGGGATTTCACCTGTTCATGTGTTCTACTTGTATCTTTAAGGTGTGACTGGCACGGTTTCATAGGGGCTGCGCCCCCCCCCCCCCCCCCGACAAATTACTTGGGGTGCCAACATGTCAATAGAGGGGGAATCCCCATCCCCTGTCTAGATGAAACACTGTATAATATCGTCTAAAATTTGTATTATTAATAATTTGTATTATTATAGTTTACCTCCTAAAAGCAACTAGAGGTTCTTAAAATACCGAGTTTCATACCATACATCAAGGTACTTTACTGTGAGCCGTAAAAAGTGATTTTTTTAGCTGATTTTCTGGAACCCGGCCCGACGACCGTTTGGTGGTCGTGGCACGCAGCTGCAAGCCGTCCACATTTTTACATGTATTTTAGCCCCATACTACAAAACTTAGTGAAACCCCTGGCTGTGTATGATATAGGCGGCCGGCCGGCCAGGGCGTCCAAAATTTTATTAGGAGTATATCATGAAAAGGGGCATATTGGACGCCCCGGCGCGGCCGACCGCCCTTGTCATACATAAAAAGCTCAACTCAGATGAAATACTAACTCGTTTATGTGATATCAATATTTCATAATTACGATTATTATTTTTAATAATAATGAAAATGATATCATAATTTAGACTATAAATTTCCAGTTTAATACCTGTGCAATTATTGCAGCTAGGAAAGTTGCCTGATACGTGCCCACATAGAATTGTTGTGCGCATAGGGAGTACCGTCAGCTGTAATCAATATATTCGCCCATCTAGGGAGCTCTATCCTCTCTACTGGCCATCTTCTGCTGTCCAACAAGTGCAGCACCGCAAGATGGCTTCCCCAATGAAAAGACGTCTGCTTCTCATATCCAACTCGACGCTGCACGGAAGTGGGTATTTGGACCACTGTCAGGATAACATCAAGAACTTCCTCGGCAGGTATTTGGCATTTCTGAACTTCTTTTCTTGCAAAAGTATCCGATACTTCGCCGCAACCTCTCCCCTGCTCATGCTCCGGTTGAAGAAGTAAATGTACACACTTCCGGTTTTCTGCTATCGGTACTTTGTGTCCTTCTGGTGCACACCCCCTTTCTCCATAATGTTTGGCCTAATTAGCAGCAGATACAATGATATTTATGGTCACAGTTCCCAAAAATGATATTGGGATGTGGTGATATCATAATTACTGTCGTACTTTCGGTGCGATGGACGTACACATGTGCAGTCATGCAAAACAACCATACGGTGTTGAGTGCACCTCTACCACTCTAGCAGGCTCTACATGTACCTAAGGCTCTACGCAAGACACGGAAGGATATGTTACCGAGACCAGGGTACTCTCGATCGGTTTCCAAGTAAACACTGACACAAACACAACACATGAAGCCATCCAGGCTTTCGTTTTTGTTTAATTGGGCCATCTTGTTGGGGTTTTTTTGTGGGTTTTTTTGTTTGTTTTTTTTGGTTTGTTTTGTTTTGTTTTTTTATATGGTTAAGTAAGTTGCTAAGAGAGAAGTTGTGGCCGAAACTCAAGCCTAGCTTCTCCACACATCTAGTGTGACTTTGACAAGTTTGGGTCTGAGCCAGAACAAGGTCCTCGATTGTTGCCCTCAACATATTCAATACACAGCAACACAACTATTCCGAAGACACTAAAGGTGACCATTGATCACTGCAGTGACCAGCATATATAACGTTCCACACACTTTTAGTTTCACTTTCTCTTTCTTTCTTTAAATCAGACAGTTGTTGGTCTGTATCACCATTTAAAGGCAAAGTCATGCATATTGGCTATAAGTTGACATAAATTGCTCATTCCTATCAACACCCATGGCTTCATAAAGAAAATCCTTTTAAAACCTGTTTTCATATCATACAATTATGAACCATACACGTTTGTGTCTCTTCCCAAGTATGCAAAAATGATACAGTGACTTTAAATTAATATGATACAATATTTGACACAAAAATAACAAAAACAGAATGTTTACATGCAGCGATAGGTACAGAAAGTTCAGTCTTCAGAACTTAAGAGTGCCTACACATGTGATCATAGCGATATAAGCATCTTCTACCATGCATAGCACAGTCATTTTCTTATACTAATTTTGTACAAGCAAATATAAAAAGAGTGTACATGGCTAGTCTAGATCCATACACGCAAGGATGAGAATTACTGATAATCCTAGGTTCTTTATTTTGGATTGTTTGTACTGAAAGCTGGATTTTAACTCTTTGAAAGCAGCTGTATTTTTTATACTTTCAGACCAAATGAACACAACTTTTTATTGGCTACCTTTTTAATCAGAATTTTTGGGAAAAATTAAAGAAATTGTCTGAAACTGAAAAAAATTGAATGCGGTATATTCTAAAAGGTGATAAAAATCGGCTTTGGCACTTCAAGGGATAAAGGAAGCTCATGTTTGATACAGTTATTCCTAAGAAGCTGATTTTTATCTCATAATTTTCTCAAAGCAGCGGGACAGTATAATTTTTAAGTGACATTTTTTTATCATGACTATATATGATTAGGAAAATATATTGAGAAAATCAATCTTTCATGTCACATACATATGTGTAGCTCACATAACAGATGCCATACTGGAGTCTGAAATTCATTTCTAAAACACAAGTATTTTTATTTTTTATTTTCATTTATTTGTTTATTTGAATCTGGCTCTAGGCCCATAGAAATATAAAAATACATAACACACACAAACAGCCTATCACTCCTATCAGTACAAAATTCACCACAAAATATTCCTCCAGTGTGTACATTGTAAATGAGTCTATATGTGTACACACGTAGATAGTCTCAATTTGAAAATTCTCCTTTTTTTGCCCTCCTAGTAAAATTGAGCGTGTGCTGTTCATACCGTACGCACTGGCAGATCGTGATGGATATGCTGCAGTTGCAAGAAAAAAATTTGAATCTCTAGGTGAGTTAAAGTTCCATGAAACAAAATTGTGATGTCATTTATAATAGACCGCTCACCAGGGTTTTCAAACTGGTAACATTAAGTTATCGTTCAAAAGTTGCAAACATTGAAAATTTATCTAGAAAATTAAGGCAGCCCTCAACAAGTTAACTTGAAAAAATTCATTACATCATTGCAGAAAAATTTCAGTGATCACAGTTCTTACAGATTCATACAAAAGACATTTCTTGAATGTAATATTCCTTCTTGATAAATGAAAATTATGATTTATTCAGTATTTGATACCAGAAGTGTGTGAGAATTTCACATTTGTGAAATTCATGCAGAGACTTGAAAAGAGGCAATACTAGATAATGAATTCTACCAGACTTTCCCATACTGAAAGCAAAGTTTGAAATGATATTTGTCTCCCAAACAAAATACTAGCAAGTTATTCATGTTTGGCAGGTGTATGCTTTTGTATGACTCTTCACAGATATACTTTTTGATCTCAATAAATTGAAAACAGAGCAGAAATTTTATTCGGTCAGGAAATGATCCATGCCTTAGTTAAGACTGTATTCTACAATCTAAGCCAATCTCTGATTGTATAATAAGACATAGTTGATTTTGGTTTCACACTTATATAACTAGGTGCAACATTTGGTATTCATTCATGTTTGCTACCTTGTCAACTTGCCACTTTACAGTCTGAGAATGTAGTAGTCAGGCAGGCTCTAATCCTTTGGAATGTGTGTGTGTGTGGAGGTCAAGGGTCAAACATGGTGTATGATTGCTTGGTTTTGATAATTGTCAAATATGACAAAAAAGAGTAGCATAACTTAATTCAAACGATTTACAAAATTTCTATTCAGAGTTTACGAGGAGCTTGAGAAATATCAAAGTATCAACAAAACGTATCTGAAGGGATTCTTAAGACTCACTATTCATATTCTTAAATTTCATGACATGGTGCTGATAATTTATTTTCATTTCATTACAGGTTACAAACTTGACAGTATCCATGAACAGCCAAATGCAGTGGATGCAGCCAACAATGCACAGGCAATATTTGTTGGTGAGAATTAACATAAAGTACTGATGTAGACAAATATGAAACATTTTTACCTTCATATTACTGTGGTTACTTCTTAAATCTGAATTGTTGTGAAAACTACAGCACAGAGCCTGGGCGGCCCTAAATTCATCATCATATAACTCAAGTTGTCATAAAATTACTCATTCTCATGAGACAGATAATTCGCTTTTGGAGTACATTGCTTCATTTCCAAATATCATGGTTTACCAAGACGTCAGTCGTTTCAGCATAATCACTCAAAACAGTGAGTCTGTGATCACATATAGCTGTGTGTGGATTTTGTCATCTACAATGATGGGGACTGTACTAATTCTTGTAACATTCCAAATTTTGCTGTGCTATGGTATGCAGTCAAACTGTTTTCAATAATGGATCTTGACAACAGTACAAAGCAGCTGTGAAATACAAGTGAAATTCGTGCTTTCCATGTCATAAACTTGTATACTTTCCTCCAGTATTGCTAACTACTACAATTTAATAAAAAATCACATTAGGTGAATTCTTTCCCACCATTTTCACAGAGAGGTTTCAGTTTGTCAACTGCTTTATTCCAAAGTGTGTTCTGTGTTGTTGTCCTACAGGAGGTGGTAACACATTCAGATTGTTGAAGACACTTTATGATGAGAAGTTAGTACCAATCATCAATAGGAGAGTATTACAGGTGATGATGATGTCTCCACATGAATTTCTTTCTCTTCAATGAAAAAATTCACTTCTCTTCAAACAAAAATGAACATGGAAAAGGTCACTGGTATTTCTTCAATATGTATGTTATAATGTAGGAATGTGGCACATCCTTCACAGAGTAATGATGAGAATCTGATTCACCCTTCTTCATCAAACACACAATATTTTTTTGGCTTCATTAGGGGTAGATGGTTTGTAAATTGATAAAACAACAGTGGTTTGCTGACATCTCTTCAAAATTGAGTGTTCATTGAGGTCAAATGCACCCCCAGAGTCAGATATTCAAAGTCTCAGATTTTTACAGTCATTTTTAGTCCCCACGGACACCGTCCGGGGGGACTTATAGGTTTGGTCATGTCCGTGCGTGCGTCCGTCCGTCCGTGCGTGCGTCCGTCCGTCCGTCCGTTCACGCAGATATCTCAGAGATGCCTGGAGAGATTTCATTCAAACTTGGTACAAGGATTACTTCATACGTCATACAGATGCACGTCGATTTGTTTTGTGATGCGATCCAATATGGCTGCCAGGCGGCCATTTTATTACGATTTTTTCATGTACAGAGCCATAACTCAGGCATGTTTCAACTGATTTTATTCAAAGTTGGTACAAGGACATTGACCAATGTCATAGATATGCACGTCAATTTTTTTTGTGATACAATCCAATATGGCCGCCAGGCGGCCATTTTATCACGATTTTTTCATGTACACAGCCATAACTCAGACATGTCTCAACCGATTTTATTCAAAGTTGGTACAAGGACATTGACCAATGCCATAGATATGCACGTCAATTTGTTTTGTGATACGATCCAATATGGCCCCAAGGCGGCCATTTTGTTACGATTTTTTCATGTATAGAGCCATAACTCAGGCATAACTCAACCGATTTTATTAAAACTTGGTACAAGGATATTGACCTATGTCATGCACATGCACATTGATTTGTTATGTGATACGATCCAATATGGCCGCCGTGTGGCCATTTTATCACATTTTTTCATGTCCAGAACCATAACTCAGACATGTATCAAGTGAATTTATTCAAAGTTGGTACAAGGAGATTCACCAATGTCATACATATGCACATTAATTTGTTTTGTGATACGATCCAATATGGCTGCTGTGCGGCCATTTTGTTATGATTTTTTCATGTACAAGCCATAACTCAGGCATATCTCAACCAATTTTAATCAAATTTGCTACAAGGACATTGACCTATGTCATACATATGCACATATATTTGTTTTGTGATACGATCCAATATGGCCACCGTGTGGCCATTTTATTATGATTTTTCCATGTCCTGAACTACAACTCACACATGTATCAAGCGAATTTATTCAAAAGTATTTTTATCACAGACCTAATGAAGAGGACTCTATCCTCTCTGAGGACCTGTAATCAAAGTACCCATTAACAAGTGGGGACTGTGTCATCAACGATGACTTGTTACCGGTAAACTGCATGTGTGGATTAATTTTGAAGTTTTTAAAGTGGATGAAGATTTTACCGTCTGAAAATGGAAACTAAATTTTCTTTGTCAATAGAGTTGACAAGGTAAAGAGGCCATTTTGAATTATTTCAACCTTTTGTAAATCTTCCTAATTTGTTTCTCAAATCTCAAACTTTGCATGGTGACCTGCAATTTTTAGCTACTATAAACTATAATCTATAGAAGCTATTGGGATGGGTATCCGTCCGGCGTCAGTCTGTATGTATGTATGTATGTATGTCCGTTTGTGAGGCGTCCGTCCACTCAAATATCTTGAGAACTGCTTTACTTACTGATTTGATATTTGTTGTGTAGATGCAAAATGTGATTATGAGACGCTAGTTTTTTTAATTTTTTGATATTGTTGAAAATATGCAAATTAGCCCAAAAAAAGACGTTTTTGGTAAAAAATCTTCTTCATACCGCTGGTCAGACAGCTTTGATATTTGGTATACAGGTCCCTAAGGATAACCCAACTTAGATTTGTTTAGATTGTGGTGAAATATGCGAATCTGTATTTTTAAGGAATTTTTTGTCATTTTTGGTCAAAAATTCCTTTCATCTAAACCGCTCATCTGACAGCTTTGATATTTCGCATACACGTTCCTACAGATGAACTAAAGATGATATATTGAATATATGATGAAATCTGAAATTTGTATTTTTGGTGCAATATTTGCCATTTTTGGTCGAAAAATGTGTTTCACAAAAACGACTTGTCTGATGCCTTTGATATTTGGTATACAGGTTCCTAGGGGTTGTCTTAGTGTAATGTATTGAAAGTTGATGAAATCTTCAATTTTTGTATTTCTGGGTCATTTTCGCCTTTTTTGGCTCAACTTTTGCCATTTTTGGTCAAAATCTTTGTTTCTCAAATGTTACTCATCTGATAGCTTTGATATTTGATAGACAGGCTCCTAGGGTTTATCTTAATGTAATATATTGAAATTATGATGCAATCTTCAATTGTGACTATTTTTGCAGCTAATTTTGCCATATTTGGTAAGACCATCCTGAAATGAGCTATCAAAGATACCCATCTTTGTCATCAACACGGGTCACAAAAAGTTATTCTCTACATAACACAGCAGAGCTCTATCAACTGTTGGGTCGCTTGTGTTTTCAAAACCGCTGGTCAGACAGCTTTAATATTTGGTATACAGGTCCCTAGGATGATCTTTATAATTTCATACAGTCAGGAAATACTCAATTTTGTATCCATGTCTATAGTAGCTTCAGGGACATAGGCCCTATGTTTAACCTTGTTAGTGAAAGAGAATGTTTTAAAGTTTCTGTGAAGTAAGTTCAAACAAAGGTTTAAAACTTCCTGTTCTGCAGAAATTACCTTAAGCATTCACAGGAAGCACATCTACAGCTCACCAAGATACTTGCAAATGTGACGAATTTGCTCATCCGCATGACCTCTGTTTGACCTCAAATCCAGGCATTTTAAATGTGCAATATCAGTATGCTGGACTGATGCCCTGAACTCAAATCCAGACATACAATATGCCAGACAGATGTCCGATCTGAACCAGTCTTGCAGGCATTTGGTATCTGTAATGAACACGTGCTAAATCATGTACAAATTGCAAATTTTTATTTTTCTTCCCACAAAGGGATTGCAGTGAGTATGGAATGAACATTTAACAAAGAATAATTATGTAAGATCACACAGGGGTCATGAAACGGTCAGTTTTCCCACCAGGGTAATATCAACTACTAGAGGTGTGATAGTATGTAAATAATTTATGCATACAAGCATTGTTTGGGTGTTCTCGTAACACTCAACAAAGTCTGTTAAACCAGTTCAATTGAAAAAAATAATTATAATGCAATAAATTTTGAATTTGTTACAAAATGAAGCAGTGATTTTGAAATATCAGTTACCACAGTGAATTTTGATAATGTCCATGTGCCTAGGAATTACAGGTAACTGATCTTTCTACTCTAAATATGGAGCAAATAGATACACTGTGTTTTTTGTTTCATACTGAGATATTGCTTTCCTTTTTGGACTGCAGGATGGTGTTCCGTACATTGGTTCGAGTGCAGGCACCAACGTGGCCACAGCAAGCATCAACACCACTAATGATATGCCCATTGTCTATCCGCCAAGTTTCACAGCATTGCAGCTGGTTCCATTCAACATCAACCCACACTACTTAGATGCAGACCCTAACAGCAAACACATGGGGGTGAGACATCTTGTCGATTGCTTATGTCAATATTTGACTTTTTTGAATTATGTATCAAATTTATATGTACACAGGAATGGCATTATCTGATAAAGTCTTATCATTTGCCGCCCATTTTCTCTTACAATTTCTCTTGTATTCTTTGTGTGACAAAGAAAATAAAATTTGCTGTACAACAGTGGAGTTGCAAAAAGTGACCTAAAGATTACATTTAATACATTACATTACAGTAGAGTACAGCACAGCACAGCACAGCACAGTACAGTACAGTACAGTACTACAGTATAGCAATGTACTGTACTGTACTGTACAGTACTTTGAATACTCAAAACATGTTTATAATTTTTTCATCACAAACTAACGGTATGTTCAAAACGCCAGTCCCTAAATGATAGCTGTTACTCATGTATGAAACGGATATCATAAAAGTTACAGATATATCTGAATTCTGAATGCATATCGCAGGACATCTTTGAAGGACTATGAAGAGGTGTCACAGATCAAGAGATAGACAGGTTTGAAATTTGCAAACAGCGCCACCAACGTGAAGTCTGAAAAATGTAAAGTTGTATAGTTCATCTCTTCCTGAAGGATTGAACCCTGGTTTGCATTGAATTGCTATTAGCTGTATCAATGTTTCATTTTCCATTGTGCAGGAAACACGAGAAAAAAGAATTATGGAATTCCATGAAGAAGAGGATAGCAAACCAGTGCTGGTAAGTCAAAAGATTATTCTCAGGGACAGGCAAGTTTCACCTATGACAGTAGTCGTACATACAGATCCCTTACAGTACTGCTGAAAACAAAGAATTGAAGAAAAACATTATGACAGGTAGTGTAATAATTATACAGATGTTCCGCTGACTCCTTACATTTATTTGCAGGTGTATGTGTTCTGAATTGTGTACAGGTTGTGTGATTTTTCAAATATGTCATTATTACAGATGAAAGTCTGGGGACAAAGCCAGTACTGTGACAATGTTGTATTCCAGATATTGCAAGTTTTCCTTCTTCTGTTAATTCTGTTAAAAACACCATCAGTTTGGGTGCCACCTTTCTTCCAAGACTTCTTTCCATTATCTTGCTTTTTGCGTAGGCTTTCTGACTGTCATTGTCCATCACGATGGCATAGCAGGACTTTTAAGTGGTCACCTTACCATAGCAACTGCCGTGTTTTGCTGCAATAATGTAAACTGTGTGACCTATTTGTACCATTGAGGGTTTGAAAATGTGTGTAGAACCAGTATAAACCACTGCTGTACATGTAGGGTTTTAGTATTTAGCTAGGCAATGACAATTTCTTCTCCTTCAAATTTAAATGATTTAACCATGCAGTATTACAGTGTCCAATGCTAATATTAATATATATATATTATATATATATATATATATATATATATATATAATATATATATATATATATTATATATATATATATATATATATATATATATATATTAAAAACTATCTACTGTTGATTGACCAATCAGAGTGCTTAATTCAGGGTGTTTTATTTACTCGTAAAGCCTTGGTCACCAAATTCCAGAAACGAATGACAGCGCCGTAGTAAAGTACTGTCCAATCAAAAGTGAACATGTCATATTCTGTAGACATCTGGAGGTACTTTTGAATATTCAAATTTGGTAACACAGCGGAAACCAGCTGCAACACAAAATCTGCTGTGCCCTAGGGCATTTATATAATGTGCCCTAGGGCATTTATAGGATGTTCCATTACATTGGAAGGCTATTTCACAAATAAAAGTTTTAATTCATATCCTAAACATGTTACATTGACAAAGGGGACGGTTGACGTAAACACATTGAAAACGAAAATATATCAGTTAGGGGCGATAGTTTTTAAGTCGGATAAAACCCTCGTACTCGGGCTTTATCCTATACTTATATATATATATATATATATATATATATATATATATATATAATATATATATATATATATATAATATATATATATATATATATATATATACACAAAATGTATACAATGTGCCCTCCCGGTTATCACCATAATGGCTTTATGGCAACCTCTGAACTTGGGCACAGAGTGTACGATATATATATATATATATATTATATATATATATATATATATATATATATATATATATATATATATATATATATATATATATATATATATATATATATATATATATATATATATATATATATATATATAAATATGTGTGTGTGTAACTCTCTGCTTTTAACATTGGGCACTGACTGTAATTTTCCATGAGGACATCTGTATACTTCGATATATATAGATAGAAAATTTGACACACTCAGGCAAGAGCAATAATGACTGCATATGTGGCATGAATTTATCAAAACAGGATGATATAACAGTTGCAGAGTGCTTTACTGCTGGTACATGTACATCCTACCAGCATATTTACATTCTGGCGTGAGAGGTTAAAAATGAATTTTTGGATGATCTAGCGTGTGTTCCAACTGTGATGTATTGTGAATACAGCACGGTATTTTTCAAATCGCGACCACTCAGTTGATTTCTCGAAATCAGTATCCTGATATGATATAATGTGAGGTTCTTATGAAAATACTGCAAAGGATGCACGAGGACATTGGCGCAGTCTATCGCCCGATGCGAGGGCGATAGACTGCGCCAATGTCCTCGTGCATCCTTTGCGGTATTTTTGTGATAACCTTATTATTATATACATCTTACATTCCTGACTGGGGCATCAAATTGTCAGATTAATGACCGTTTTCATGCAATGTCAACAATTTTTCTTCCGATTTTATCGCGCCAGTGTGGAACGCTGTCTCGGATGCGCTTCTGCAAGTTTTGGTGTGTGTGCATTACACACTACGTAAGGTACAGAGCGCGCACATGCTCTGGCTCTGGTCCAATGGGTCCCTTGAAACCATTCAACAGTGAACGAGCAGATACAGCCGCAAGGGATGGGGGCACCTGAAAACCGTTCGTGTTACGGAACCGGCGTTCCGTACGGCTTTTTTGAGCGCACGCAAAATCCTGTTGTTCTCGATGGTAGATGTATAATAATTATCTATATTGGGTGACATTTGATTTTAAGACAATTGTATGCCATTTACACCATACTTTATACATATCCATCAATAGTTTCAATACTTTTAGTGAAGTTTCATGTGGGGAAATTTAGATGTAGTGTTAAATGCGGGGAAATTTACATGTAGTTGAAAATATTAATGCCATGCAGTTACTCATGAAAAAATATGACAATGTCAAGATGAAAAACCTTTCAAGTGTATAATCATTAAGGTCAGAGGTCTTACAAGTTATCTTGGCAGTGTGATAATGTTATCAGTGGAATTACTGATTTTGCTGTTTTTGCATGCTTACTCACTCTCTCTCTCTCTCTCTCTCTCTCTCTCTCTCTCTCTGTATCTCTCTCTCTCTCTTACTCTCTCTCTCTCTCTCTCTCTCTCTCTCTCTCTCGCTCTGTATCTAGGCTCTGAGAGAAGGCTGCATGTTATTGGTAGAGGGAGACACATCAGTATTGCAAGGCAAAACTAAAGCAAGATTGTTTCAAAAGTAAGTTTCAACCTGTTCACCTTCCCAATTTTAATAACCTTGACGTGTACCTGGCTGAGACTCATTTACATAACAATAACCAATTCTCATTTCATAACCAGTCGACCATTTATTTTTTAATGAAATGCTAATTCAAGAATAACTGTAAAATATAATATATGATGAATTAAACATATGGATAACACGAAGAATTAGCAAAATAGAAAGAGTAAGGGTTGTTTTCAAATGAACAATACACACAGTATTGATCATCATTTTAGTCAGAGAGCCGTTGCATCCTATGCAGTGGTCACATAACTGTGACATGGTCATGTTCTGCCAAGGTTAAGGTAGAACACATCTCAGGGACAGATGGTCGACTTTCAACAATTCTTTTCTGATCTACCACTTGTGGGGTTCATTTTAAAGCTCTTGGAGAAAGAAAAACTTTTACCATCTTAGTTTTTGGAAAATCCAAAATTAAATTTTTCCCCCACAGAGTTAACACAGGAATGGCAGCCATTTTGAATTTCAAATATCACAAAATGTTGGGAAATTTGTTTCGTTAGTTCCCAACTTTGCTAGGTGACCCCCATTTTATTGTTAATTTGGTAAGAGAATGGTTGAAAGTTTCATTCAGGAAAGTTTGAGCAAAAGTTTAAGTCTTTCACTTTTGAGGCACATACTACCTTAAATAAAGCAATCTTTGGTAAAGTGAGCTTTTTCAATTAAACGCATCACCAGGCTTGCAAGAACAGCAAATTGTTGCACAATTGTTACATTGACAGTTTGTTGCAGTCTCTTTTTACTTAAAGCTCTGTTAGTCGATATACTTCTCTTATGTTTGCAGTTTTTGTTTCTGCTTATTCCTAATTCAATTTAATTTCAAGATGCTTTTGTGTGGAAAGGCACTTTGATGATCATAAAAATCCAATGATAAGTCAGCTGATATCAACAAGTCTTTTATTCAATTGTAGTTTATTCGATTAAGATGAAAACATATGCAGTAGTTTTATTCAGTCACTGCAATGGTTGCAAAACACAGACGGTGTTGAAAGCCCTGCGATAGTATTGTTGAGAGTTCCAGAAAGAAAGATGTAATTATTAATATGAGTTAATAAAGTTGGCATGTTATGACTCACTCTTTCATTAAAGAATACTCAAAACAGAGATGTGGTATCTGTTTGTTGCAATCAAAAAGACCCCAAAACTTAAAATAATTGTGCAATGTCAGGGTGCAACTTCCTTTGAGTGTGTCACTTCAATTAGAAATTTGACTGCAAAAGTGCTAGCAACCCGCAATAACAATTATAGAAGCTCCCAGAAATGTGTTGGTCATTTGTTGGCAGTACTTGTATAATAACATGTGTACCAGCATTCATGGCAAGTAAACCATTGAATGAGAATTTTTGAACTTTGTGGTTACGTAATTAATCAACTTCAATTGTAATTGGCACTTCCTTACAATACACCCATGTAATTTCCTCATTTTTGATGTATAACTGATTAGTTCTAAAATTATGACATTGACATATAAAATAATTATTGACCATATTGCTATGTCCCTGTATGGCGTGGCTTTAGAATGCTTGATACTTTAGTTAAGGGAAATTCCAGATCTTAATTTGAGCATGGAATTTGAAAATATATCAGTATGTTTTACCAATCAGATGAGTAGTAAAAGGCATGGATAAGATGACACATTATGATTATATACCTGCCTTTGAGCTGTTGAAGTTTTATCGTGCAGCAAGGTTTGGTATGGATGGATTATGAACACAAAACATCCATGGCCACTTTACTATTGCAGTCAGAAATTCTGTTTGTACAAAGGCAAAACCAGCTCTATTTGGGGTTGTAAATGAGAGTTTACGATTGGCATCCTGTGTTCAAGATTGAGATATAATGGAACATTACCATGCACTGGTGAATGGAAGTGGTATCTTTTGTCTCAATTTTTAACACAAGGTAGTTAGATCTCATTTACAACCCTTGGCAGGGTCTGTTTTGTCTTTATACAAGCAGAATTTCTGACTGTATAAAGGTACCGCTTTCAGCAGTAAAGTTGACAAAGTGGCCACGGGTGTATAATTGATGTGTTATTGGACATGACTTCACCTTTGACCTCACAGCAGCTCTATTGAAACACTTTGAAAACAAGACAGCATTCGCTATTTCTTTTTTGCAAGTATAAACCAACTTTGAGTCATTCAGTGTGCAAAGGCCAGTCCAAAAGTTTTCAATTTATTGGAAATAATTCTGCTGAACTACAAATTCTTCATGAACACTGCACTGTGCATGATGAATATCTCTGTGCTGCTAAGTTGGATTTACTGAATGCGTTCCTTGTCTGTACTTAATCACAGGTTATTCAAAAATACAGAGATTGTATGTCCTTCCACATTGTATGTTTTGGTATTGGACACATACTCAGCTGCAAAATGTAATCCCGGTATTTAGAAAATATTTTGATAATACTAGTATCAGAATATACTGGTGATAGGTTTGTAAGCTATATAGTAAGGTATCCAAAGAATTGGTTTCCCACATGAAGGATGGCTTTCCAGATCTTTATTTATTTATTTGTTTGTTTGTTTGTTGTTTAGTTATTTATTTATTTGTTTATTTATCTATCTTCAAGTGTTTCTAAAACAATTATGTTTGTTATTTTTCAGAGGAAAAGAGCCAACAGAGCATGACATTGGATCAGACTTTACTTTTCTTCTGTAGTAGTGACTAGATTTCTTCCATGGATGTCAGCTGTCATCGGTTTTATCACTGTGGATGTAAATTCTCGACTATAGTTTTCCAAAGGCTCCTGTGCCTGCTTCTCAATATCTACTTGGAGAAAATTCAAGATTATGAATTCAGACTTCCATAAGAGGACAAAGATAAAAGTAGTGTCGACTCCAGGATGCTGAAATCATAATTCAAATCTTAAACATTGTGGTTTAGAATTTCCAAGATATAGCAAATTATAATATAAGATTCAGCGTTTCCATAATTATGTGTGGATTACTACAATATGATGTGCTTGTGCTTTCAGTTTCTGTATGAGCGCATAATTATTTACAACTTTCTTCTACCTTAATTTTTATCTGATTTACTGAACCATAGTGTATGCTTTGTTAATTTTCAGCTTTTCACTAATAAGAGATACAATTAGGAATGCTATTCAACTATATGTTTCCACTCGACTGCTTTCAGAGCGGAATTGTATTTGATCTTGTCAATCTAATCTGATCCTGTTAAAAGGTGTTCATCAGATCTCAGCACAGATCTATATTCTCTCTTACACTGCTGTCATTCAAATCACATTTCTGATACACACAATGTAAAATTCACAATTAAAGACGGCAATCAAATTGTCAGGTATTAGATTCCAAAGAAGTCATGTACATCTCAGATGAATGAAACTTTAAAACTCATAAACTGTTTTTATTCAGTTACGGGACTTTGGTTAATATTTAGATATCGCCTCGTGCTTTTGAGACATCTGTGTTGCTTTGGCAGAAAATCGATGTGAATTTAAATGAAAGTACAACTTGTTCATTTGATTATTTTTCAAAGTGAGACGCTAATTTATGTTGAGATATCAATAGATATAGGAGAGTAACTTGCGTATTATGTCCTTCAATTTCGTTATTAACTGATTTAGAGTTGCAGAAATATTTCAAAGTCTTTTGTATTGGTGTGCAATTCTACGGATAGATTTCCCTATGATCGCTCATGTCACATGCAAATATATCGACGTATGGCTTTCAAAATTTGTGGCTTTAAATTTTTTTGTTTGTTTGTTTGTTTGCTTGTTTGGTATTTGGTGTTAATACTATTGCTACCACTGTTAAAGCTCTCACCTGAAAGCTTTGTGCCAGAGACGATTTTATAAATTATGAACGGTAACTGACAAAATATGCTTCCGATCACCGTCAACTGTGACACGCAGAAGAAGACTGTTTTGTAACACGACTTCTTGCGGGTAAGTTACTTTTGACGGAGATAGTTCGGGTGAAAAATAATGCGGACCTTTGAGTTTTGATACCCGAATTGGTGCTCGTTTGGTTTGAACATTAATTTAAAACATTTTTGTAAAGATGAGTGTGTGAAAGAAGGATCAAGCATTCTGTGATAATATAAGGAGTTATAAGGCCCATGGAAATTATAGCAATGAACATGAATTTCTTCAAAAACTACCACTGGTTGCAATTTTCTCCAATAACTCAAAATTTACGTGGACTTGCCTGCAAGAAAAATTGATCGGTAGAGAGCATTCGTGCCACTGAATGTTTTAAAATAGGAAAATTTAGCTCAAATCTACTGTGGTGGCCCAAGGGAAATTAATTTGTTCCAGTTAGTTTAAAATAACTGCACTTCTTTGTATGACTGGGATACTTGCTGGTTGTTTTGCATACGACGTCAGTGCGTAATTGGTGACATAAGCGGACCGCTAATACGCGTACAAAGGTGTCGCTGAAAGAAGTTGGAACTGACGAGTGATGATGTAGAACTTGAACTAGTTTATTGAATATGGAACTATGGCTAGGTCTCACGCCCCAGCCGCTGATACATCAGTCTGTGAGTCTGACTGTGAGTGCGTGGCTGCGTTAGTCGGTGCCTTTGCCTGAGTTAGTCCTGTCCTCTGAGTTAGTGTGCCATTTATACAGTATCGTTGCTATGTCGGATACTGACGCCATATAGAGTACAGTAACATGACATACAATGCTTTGATTTCTACCAACGTAAGAAAAGATACAAAAGTACAAATTATAACTTGTCCGTACGTGGCATACTACAAGTCTTTTGTTTCAAACCCACGCCATGAATAGATTAAAATGATAATAAGGCTGTGCTCACAAAAAATGGTTAGGGGGGGGGGGCTGGAGGAATTCAGGGGGGATTCGAAAATTTTGGGGGTAGTAGAGGGGGGGACTTGAAAATTTTGCTCTGCCTGTAGGGGAACTTGAAAATTTTTTGGTTCCCTTTTATGTTTTACATTTTCCAATTCCAAGTTTTTGTAGGTAATTCAATGAAAATGAATACCATTTTTATGTCATCCAATTGTTGTAATGTTAGTAATCATTTAACAAAATCTAGAACCATTTTGTCACATTTCATGACTTTTATCTCGAAAAAATTTAAACGTGTGTGATTTGTCGTAAAAAAACAAACGAGCCTAGTAACAGGGTAGAAGCTGCAACTGTTGATGATTTTTGCAATATTTCTATGTGATATATCAACTACAGTTTCTTGCTTCTCCCTACAGCATAATCAAACACACAATATTAGTTTGTCGACAACGCCTGTATATATAAATATGTATTAGGTGATAATTTAATCAGTGACAGTCAGTTGTCAGTGATACAAATGCATGGTACACATACACGGGCTGTGATAGCACGCTGAATACTGGACATGCTGTATGGAGTAGAACAAGAACGCAGTTGTATAAACTGAACAAAAATATTGTCAAAATTATCAAAGTTAATACAGCTACTGCCTACGGGCAGTGTCACTATCAGATACTGCCCTGCTACTGCAGTGTCACCGTCACTGCATACCTGAGCAGTGACAGAGATAGCTCTGACTCTGATGTACTTGGTAGTTGAAGAAGAGTTTGGGTCAAATGACGCTCATGACAGTAAAACATACTTGTACACAAGATTAGGCCAGAGAGCAACACATGGGAGACCAGGAGACTTTCTGGCATATGAGAATAGTATTAAAGAAAAAAGATGGGGTCTAAATTTTCATATTCACGTCATAAAATAATACAAAAGTAAAACTTTGAACAGTAAAGACTAGATGAAAAAATATGTGACTAAATGGAATTATTTATTCTTTAACAAAATTTGCCATTATTACACCCAAAATTTCAGAGATTAAAACAATTATTTGATGGAATATTGTGACCTTCCAGGTGTGAATTTTAAATAGCATCTAATTCTTGTACTTTTGAAATAAATTTTAGGTAGGTCACTGTGCTCAGTTTTTTACAATATGGCAATTAGCCAGAATTCACAATTTGCATACTCTCTCATGATCGTCATTTTGTGTGCTCTTTGACAGGAGCAATTACCTGGCCAGAGTTGGATTAACTCAAGTTGGCTTAGACTGATAAATCCAAAAAGTTCACTGAGGCGTTTATCAATTTAAGAACTTGCCTTAGAAATATGACTTTACAAAGTACTAATAACAGGTATGTTGAACATCTGCGAGCAGAATGGCGCCATACGTGATTATTTTATCTGCGCGCACATCCTTTACAAATATGCGTGCTTGTGATAGTTGGGGGGACTTGAAAAATTTTGATCATATAGAAGGGGGGCATTTGAAATTTTTTAGGGCATTGAGGGGCGGTGAGAAAAAAAATTAAGATTTCAATCTCGATTCCTCAAGCTCCCCCCCCCCCCATCATTATTTGTGAGCGCAGCCTAACAGCTTAATATTACAAGTGGTTGAAATACAATAGATCATGGAGGTTGTGTGCAGAGTACCTGCATGACAAGGATAAGTTACTGGGGAATCTTTAAAGTGTAAATGAGTAAGACCATGCTGTCGATACTGTGCTGGTATTTCGTGGCGCCAGTATTGTTATAGTCCAAATCGAGTGGAATTGCGCGGGATTTGTCGCGTTCAAGGACGCAACTGTATCGTGAGCGTGAAATATCAGTTTTCTTTGCGCTAATTTGGAAGATTATGACACGGGGACAAAGGCTAGATAATGGTCAATGTATACGAATTATTGATATTTGTAGGGAGTTTGCTCATTAATATTAGTGGGAAAATGACGAGAAACAAAGCTTTATCGATGGTCATGTCATCACTACATATGAAACAGTAATTTCACGTTGAAAACTTACAATTAAACAGGGTTAAAAGGCTTAATATTGGCAAGTTGTAAAAACGTAATGAAGAGAACAGTTATTGAAATAAATGGGAACAGGTGACATATTGTCAGTTTAAGTCCTCTCTGATGAGATATGCATTTTCTAAACACCACAAAGTTGCTGCAGAGATTATGAAATTGACTTAGTAAATTCTGTATAGCAGTAAATTGGTCTAAAATGGGTGATTTATCAAATTCTGCACCAAAAAAGCTGCATGATAGTAGTTTTTACCTCTATGACTTTATGAAAAATTGTTCAAAATTCTATTGTCCGAATTTAGTTCCAATCGTGTTAAATTTGGTGTTTGTCTGGTATACACAATGCACTTCTCCTAGAATACCAGAGAATAGACTGTCGTACATCTAGGTATACTCAGAGAGTGTACGATTGTAGTATACGTAGTTTGTAGCTTTAATTATGTCGATATACAAGTTTGTATACTACACATCACGGCGTACCCCTTGTTTAGTTGTTGGAAGTGAACTATCTACAGCAAAACTCAAACAGGTCACGACCCAAATGTACAAATTGCTCGGTTGTTGAAACTGTTGTAAGAAACACCACACTTCCCTTTGTGAGTTGAAATGAAGCTTAGATGAACCACACCAGCAATGAACACCCAGTCCCATTCCAAGCCCCATCCCAAGCCCCAGCTCAAAGAACAACCACTGCAATATATTGCAAGATTGAAAGTGCTGAACAGATCTGATTTATTGAACATTCTGCAATCGAAGGACGCTCCACATTACCACATGCAGTAAATTTCTTATTTCCAATCCGTAGTTACAGCAGTACGGTCTAGTTTCGTAAATCAAGGATAAAGTTGTCAAGAAAAGTCTGCAATAATCATTCTTACCCGTGCTATGGAGTCATATTGAAATTGATCAGCTCTCACTGTCGCAGCCATCTCAAATTGAGATGAACGTTGTGACAGTTATTAGACGTAAACTAGTTAATTTCACTACTCTAGTTAGATTGTATCTCTGTACAAATTGACTAGTATTGCATCAAATTATTCATCAATTGATGTACGTGTGCCAGTAAGTGTTAGACATACACATAAATAGGTTAAATCAACAGGTGTTATAATTAGACCTATCGAAAACTGTCCCATTTCTACTTTTCTTTTGAACATCGCTATTCGAAGAGATTTAGAGGCGTTTCAAGAAAGTTCGCGATCGCGACGCGATGAACTTTTTGTGACAATGACATGAAACTAGCCAGCTTAATCAGTGGGACTCGCATAACAACTTCCGATAAAAGATGATTTGGTTAAATTTTACTTCTTTGAAACATGGTGTGTTTAGTTTCCAGAAAAGAAGTTACTGTTCTCCATCAGTTTGGCGTTGACATATTGGTTCTTTGGCTTTACAGAGGTCTCTAGTCAACTCTACGCAGGTTGGTATGACCAATCACAATAAATGGGCGTGGTTATGTAAATATTAAGACTATATTACCACTTATGCACATCTAAAACGTCATTGCGTCTGTTATTGCAACTATTGTAACGTGATCATCCTCAAGTACACAGCTAGCTGTAAGGAAGGTGAGTTTCATGCCTACAAGATGAATTCGCCAAACGCCCATAATGCTTTCTATGAATTTGTATCAGATATGAAGTTTTCTTTGTTTTGGATATTGATTTTATTTTTTTCCGATAAAGTAACTGCATCCCTTCATATTCGTTTTATCTAACATTGAATTACCAAGTGTAGACCTTGCAAACACGGTGCGTTAAGTACAAGGGATTCTAGTCCAGTAGTAGTTGTCAACAACAAGTGTGAATATTTCACAACAACAAGTTGTGTTGGAAAGTTAATCACTTGACATTTCGACGTCATTTTTGGAGTAGAACAAGACATTAATGTTACAAACGAAAGAAGCTTTATAAAATACATCACAACTGTTCCATCGACATTAGCTTTCTAACTCATTTAACCAATCGATTTTTATTCTATTTGCGCTTATTTGGTTGAATTGTAAACGTCGCCTTGATAGACATGGAGAGTATGAATTAGGAAAAAAATTGGGTTTGACACTTGAAATCTATTTCAAGTTGAGGTGGATAACGAATTGTAAATTCACTTTCTCATTCCAATGTCGTATTGAGACGGCCGTCCACATTTATCCTACGTGGCATGGAGAGAAATCTAGTTTCATAATCTGTATTTTTTTACTAACCTAAAGAGTTGCTGAAATATTTCAAAAACTTTGTAAATGCGTTTCCACTTCTATGTCTACCGCAACACAGATGTCACAGCGCATTGAATTGAATTGCATTAATAGTGCGTTGAATTGCGTGTCTTCTTTTATCATACTTGCAAGATTGGTGAGCTTTAATCGTCTTCTGGTCTTTCGAGACATTTTTGACACACTTTGAGACACTTTTCATTGCAGAAAATATCAAGTCATGGTTTTTGACATAAAGAAATTACTCTTCGCTGTGGCCCTGCTGGCGGGTCTGTCGTCCACATTTGCTGCGGCCGTTCCAGAATTAAGGGTAAGGAGGAAAGAGACAGACAGGCAAACAGACAGACAGACAGACAGACAGACAGACAGACAGACAGATTATCTGTTTTGTTTATTTGGATTAGATTCTGTAATAAGTGAAATGTTTTACTGTAAGACTGGCGGAAGAGTTTTTTTCGATACATCTACGACACGCGAACTTCGCTTTTACTATTTAGCATTGGCACCATAAAAACATCGAGTGTCCAAAAGATGGTTTAGATCACATCGTTGATAAGAAACAAACTACCCAATTGTATTAAAGCTCCATAAGTTGTATCTTTTGGCTATTTTTTCAGAACTTTTGTTTTGTGGTTTCCATACACTTTCTGCATTGAATCCCCAAACTGTAATTTAATGCCAAGTATTTAGCATATCAACACAACCTATATGAGTATAGTCTACATTGTTATTGCTGAAAATTGTATTCAAGTCCGGACTAGAAGTCATTTGTAAACAATAAACACAGTGATCACTACACACATACAATCTGTGTTGATAAAAAGATTACTCGAAATTTCAGCATGACAAACGGATTAGAACCAGACACGGTAGTTGATATACAGAAAACACGATTGGAACTGATTTGGGATAATTGGATGGCAAAATACGGTCGTTTTAACCTGCCACAAGTTACAGCTTATGTCCCTTTGATAAATATTGCATAATCATTCATTGCATCCTAAATGTGTTAACATTTAATTTGTGTTTGCTTTCGAGTTTGTTGCTTTTAATTTGTTTGTATCCGTTTTATGTTTGTTATTTTTATAACTGTTGTTTGTTTGACATTCGTTGTTATTTATTGTTGCTGCCCCTTTCACTGTGCTTGTTGCGACGATGTGTTACTGCTCTCATCTGAAAGCCGTGTACCTGGGACGATGTTATGAAGTGTGAAAAGGAACTGACCACATATGTTCACGACCCTGTCAACTGGGACACTGAGAAAAAGACCGTTTTATACTGTGAATTCATGCGGGTAAGTTTGGGTTTTTTTGTTTCTTTTGAGAAATGTACGTGTAAGCGACCAACCAAAAATAAATGATTGAGAAACTAGTCACAATGCTTATCTGGTGTCGTAATAGCGTTATCCGCCCTCACCTTGTTAAAAAAAACGCGATATATTTATAGAAGGCTCCCATGACCAGATAATATGACCTGCCTGTCACGTGATATGGTAACCGTCAAGTTGGACTTACCCACTCATTCAATGAAATGGTCCCTTGCCATATATTCGTAAATTGAAAATGGCTTGCTGATAAGTAGTCCGTTAGTCCTTTAAATGTCACGAAAGCAGATGAACAGTAAAATACCAAGAACATATCTTGTTCTCTGAATGGCACAAAGTTCCAATTAATCCGACTTGATAAATGTTATTTTCAGAAAAGGAAAAGTACTACGCGAATATCTCGGACCAGGCAGAGTGATAAAGTGCTGCTCTCAATATTAGCAGTGTTACAAGATGTAGCTCTGCGCGCCAAACATTGGTCGCTGCCGACATAATTAAGAACAAATAAATAAATGAAAAATTCCTTGACGGTAAATACCTGCAGTCGTGAGGGTACAGTTTTCAAACATGTTGTATGCATTTAAATTTTGTTAAATTACCCCAAAATCAGAAAACACATTGAGCAAAGGCTGGAAATGAAGGACAATACAACGGCTTAACCATTGTTTTCTCTGCATGTTCACTGAAGGGGTCAATTTCTGCCCAATTCATCAAAATTAGGGGGGCAGACTTGAAATTTTGGGGGCAGTATTTTTAATGCTTACTAATGACACTAATACAACATATCCCATCAAAACATGAACACAAATGCCACTAGTATCCATGGAGACTCTGCGCTTGGGTCACTATCATATGGGGGTTTGCTGTATTTTGTGCGCGATTTTCGCGCAGTCAGCAACTTTTAAAGGGCGGAAAATGGCTCAAAATGCGCAATTACTGCAATAACGCAGTCGAGAGAAAACCCTGCTTATCATGACCAATATATGAGTGGAAAGTCAGAAAATAAATGATAATTCACATTATACTTGTACCAACATAACCAAAAACCGACTTAGATGATGAGACGAACATTATCGCTTAGATCCCTGACTTTCACTCAATCCAATTAAGAGTACAGCGCCCAGGGTTTTAATTAATATTGGTAGTCGTCTGTATGTGACGCCCTGAGAGACCAAAGGCCACGCCGAAATTGACGTATATGCTTGTAGCGCTCTGTCTCTGTCTCTGTCTCTCTCTACCCACAGACACTGGAGAGGCACACATACATGTCCACATATACAGACACATACATACATACATACATACATACATACATACATACATACATACATACATACATACATACATACAGATAGACACACACATATGTGTGTATTTGTATAACAAAAAAGCTAAGAATCTTTAGTTCTGTCTGAAGATTGCATGATGCATGAAACTTTATGTAACAGATATTTTTGCTTTGTACTTGAAATAATTTGTATTATTATATATATGAATCACAGGCGCACGACGTGTTTTGAAATCACTTGTCTGTAATTTTAATGTTGAAAATGCATTTTACTAAAATCTGTGCAAACGGAAATCGTGCGGGCAGCTATTGAGACATACAGTGAACAGTGCCCCGTGCACGGCTGTGGCCGCTCAGCTCTACTGTTAACGTTACTAACTTTATAGAAACGGCGAATTTTAAAATCACTTGTCTACAATTTTAATGTTGAAACATGCATTTTATTGATAACTGTACGAACGGAAATCATGCAAGCAGCTTTTGAGACATACAGTGAGCAGCGCCCAAAACACGGCTGTGGCCGCTCGGCTGTCTTGTACACATTACTCTAAAAGGTACGAAAGTATTTGGAAAATAATTTTTAAATTAGACAAAATTAACGGTTATTGGCCATCCTCGAGATTCAATCTTCAATTTAATCAAGGGAATACTTACACAAATCGATCGATCGGCTTCCTAACTTGTAAAGTCAACATCGGCCCTATCTACGGCTGATAATTTTCAAAGTGTGCAGCTTGAAATTGACGCATGCGCATACTTTCTTTTAAACCAATTCGTCATTGTTTTTCGTACCGATATGGGAGCCATCAAAATGGCGGTGTCACGGGAGTTGTCCGGAGGTAAAATTTAGCGACTTACCAGCAATTATATGGCCCGGTGCAGTTTTTGTGTTTCAAGAACCCAGTCGATCGATTTAGTACACGCATGCGACAACACAGAGAAGTTTGAATCCCCAGGGTTGCCAACAACGTTTTATTTTACGGATTTTATTTAAATTATTTTCCCAATAGTTTCGTACCTTTAGAGTAATGTGTACAAGATAGCCGAGCGGCCACAGCCGTGTTCTGGGCGCTGCTCACAGTATGTCTCAAAAGCTGTCCGCATGATTTCTGTTTGCAAAGTTATTAATCAAATGCAAGTTTCACCATTCAATTACAGACAAGTGATTTTAAAATTCGTCGTGCGCCTATGATATGAATGTGTGTAGCTGTGTGCCCTGTGTCTGTGTCATTGTGTCTCTGTGTCTGTGTCTGTGTGTACATGACTTTCCTAAATAGAGAGGACAAGAAGTAACTCACAAATTTACAATTTATAAATGAAGACTTCTCCTTTTACTTTTACGTCGTGTTGTTATTTCGTTGTGATTTTATCCACTTTGTGAAACGTTGTGAAACTTATTCACTTTGCCTGGTTTTGGTTGTCACCATAGCTACGGATGGAATGTATCCAGAAGTTGGATTGTGACAAAAGTAACCCTACTGAAGAAATGCCCATCAACATGACTTTGTGGGCCAACATTATCGAATCACGTGTGAACATGATGCAGGGGTTAGATTTCTGCAGCACGCCGGCCGAAACCATGTCACGTGAGTTTCCTTTCTGGAACTTCCATTACTTTAATCAAAATGGCAGCCATCGGCCATCTGTATCAACATTTGACTTCTTTTTCAGGGTACACTTTTTAAATATCGTGAAATATATCGAGACAATAGTAGTTGAAATAACACTGGTATTATATTTTACAGAATCTCGTTACTTTTTTACATTTTACTGTTTGCACGTACATCTCGCCTGTCGTACTTTGTTGTAAGGACCGCGTCGTTTGATGGCAAGGTGTACATTCAGGTGATCTCCCATCACTCTTGTTGTTGACTTGTTTAGGTCGTCCTCGAGGATAAATTGATAACTTTGAAATAATTTATTGAAACGATGATGAACAGATTCAACGCTTTGTTTCTGAGACAATAATCCTAACCCTTCTTTGAATTGGCGAACCCTATCGAAGATATTGCACTCTTAGACTAGTATAATGTGACTTCAGGAAAACATTTTCCTTCGGAAACGTTCCGTTCCCCTGCAGCGAGTCAGCAAAGCTATTGCAGTGCCTGAAAATACAATGTAAAATAAAATTCAAGAGGGTATTAAATGTACGACCATGTTGATAAAGATATAATCCATTTACAGGAACAGACCGATGGCATCTTGAGAATTGAAGCAATCATCAATATCTCACATTAAATAAATTCTCAAAAAAGTTATATCAATATCAAATACAAAATTTCAGTAGTAATTGTATGTTATTATGAACCAAATAAAGGTACACTGAGCGTATCAACAAGCTAGTTCTTCTAAGGTAAAGTAAATTGCATCTCATAGTCTGAGAATATCTGTATAGGTTTTGATCATTGTAGCATGTAATGCTATGTTGTGGCAAATTTTCTGACATTGTTGATTGAACAAAAGGATTGAATTTGGCGCATGGTCAGAAGGGGAAATAATCATTAAGTATTAAAGTAGAAGTGAAACCAACATAGCGAGCGGCTTTTGTATACAGCAACAAGACATGTATCGAAGTCGGTTATATTATTTTTTTTCTATTTTAACAAAAATACATCTATAAAAGTTTACTCGATTTGACTTATTGCAGTGCTACTGAAGCAAATCTGTTTGTTTGTTTGTTAGATTTTGCTGTCCCTCGAAAGACCGTTTACTTACTAGAGCAGGTCATAATTAGTGAAAACTTGAGGTCGGGCTCAATGATTATGTATAGACCAAACTCTTAAAGAAGGGGGTTGATAAAGATATTCCAGATGATAGATTTCCCTACTGACGTAAGTGTAAAACACCTGGAAAACATCAACATCATGGTAATCAAGGTAGTTCCCACCTGTAAGTTGGAAAAAAGTACATTGACCCAAACTTTCCTCGCGGAAATTTTACACAATTTCCTTTCGATATCAAGAACAAAAGCCAGCCGTTAAAACCCAAACTTTACAAATTCAATACCTAAAATTTGCCTACACTTGAAATTCAAAGTGGCCGCAATCCCTTGTTAACTCTATAGGGAAAATCGAATCTTCTGTTTTCAGCAAAATAGACTACTGAAAAACTCTATTTACTCCATGAAATTCAAAATCAGCATATATCCTTAGTGGTAAAAAAATGTTTTGTAAAAAGTTGCCGGATCTTTGACCCAATATTCTGTTTCCATGTACTATTAGTATCATATGACCGACCACTATCTACCATGATGAGATTAATTCACTCAACTGTTCTGCCCTCTGTGTCCATCTTTCAGAGGCGTTCCCGGTGTCTGATGACCCATGCAGCACCTATCAAGGAGTGAAGATGTGTAGTGAGGCCATCACAGACTACCTGATGTCTCAGTATTCTCTGACCTGTGTAGCCATGATAAAAGCCGTTTACTGCATGGGTGACCAACGTGAATTCTGCGGTCGAGGCGCCGGAGCAGCAGATTTCGAAGCCACGGCTTATTACCACATGGCCGTGACCGGTCACTGTAATCTAATTTATGATGCTGAAGAAGCCCAAGCCATGAAGGACTGGCGACTGGCCAATTCTGACTTCTTCGAATTTTTCTAATGTTTAAATTAATACATCAAGAATAGATTGCCGTAACCTTTGAGACAGAACAGAATTACAGGAGGGACATGTCGGTATTTCTTGTTTGAGGGGTCAATTTTAATGCATCGAGTAATGTTGTTTTTACTTGTTCGTTTCTTGTCTTAGTTTATATTTTGTTTTCATCGTCCATTTTTGTCTTGTTAGATTTTCTTGTTTTTCTTTGACATTTGTATCTTTTCTTTATGAAATGAACCTTTAATTGGGTCAATCTTTTGGTTCGTAAATACATTACGACCTTTATGCGGGCTTTGAGGAAGCATACAAAGTTCGTGTAATTTTTCACGCAAAACGCGTTCGTTTCCTGAATCACTCTTAAAAATTGTGTCAATGACACTGGGCTCCAATTCTACAGAAAACAGATAGATTGATCAAAGCACAAAAAACAAGTATGTTCGTTATTATACGTTGTAGGGAACAGCAAATGGACGAGAAATACGATGAGAAAAATCAGATATAATTCCGTCTTAATTTTTGAATACACTGTGCATCCGAACCTCGAAATATATGCAGCTTAGCTTCATCATAAGTTGATTTCCTTTCTTTATTTCCCTGTGCGTAATTTCCAAAACATTTCTTTACAATTTGTCAGATGTTTGTTGATGCCCTGATTACATCATAACTAGATTACTGTAATTCACTCCTGTGTGGTTTATCATCAGCTTCCATTCTTCCACTACAGCATACTCAGAATCCATAATTCTGCCGCCAGAATTGTATCTCGCACATGAAAGTCAAATTTATATCGCTCCAATTCTCAAGGGAATTGCACTAGTTACCAGTACACAACACAATTCTCCTCATCACCTATAAAGCTCTGAACAACAATACTTCTGCCCACTTATCGGACCTGATCTATCTAAAAGATTCATCGAGAGTTCATTGCTCTAATGACAAAATTCTACTTCACGTACCATGGAGAAACAGCAAAACCTATGGCAATTATGCTTTCTCACGCAACGTCCCCCCACCTGGGACAATGTCCCGGGAGCCATTAGAAGTGCACCAGTTACCCACTCTTGAAGAAAATAAAAACTGTTCTTAGACCATATCGAACAACTCTGACTCTGTAAAGCGCCATTGAACACTGCCGCATTTTGGGTTTGGCTCTATAGAAATTCATTTGATTAATTGATTGATTGATTGATTGATTGATTGATGATTGATTGATTGATTGATTGATTGATTGATTGATTGATTGATTGATTGATTGAAACACGATTGGAACTGATTTAGGAAAATTGGATCTTTCTGTTTTTCAAATTTCTCAAAAGAGTTGGGTGCTATGTCTGAATTTTGCAATTTTACAAATTACTCATAAAAACAAGTACATTGCTTAAAGAGAAAAGCATATGAGCTTACATTTGCAGATTATACGACATTAGTTCATAATCCAATCATCCCAAATTAGTTCAAATCGTGTTATGACAAATGACTTTCAGATGCACGTAGACATCGAGATAACAATCAAATAGGATGGTGCGCGATGAAAGAGATATTGATCAAAGATCCTGAGTATCAAGTAAAGCTGCAAGCGAGAAATTATTGCACAATTCTATCTCTCGGTGTAGAATTGTGACAACCTTTTTGAATTGTGTGTTTCAAAATCGGCTTCACTGTTCGAGTCTTTTGTGAAAATTGCAAGAACTTTATGATGTTATAAAATGCCATACCCTTATATTTCAACATGCAATTCAGTCAAACTTATAGGCTGCAACGGCAATAGCAATGCGTCCAAAATCAGCAACAATACTCTTTCCCTTATACTGAGTTGCAGCTCAATCTTCTTTCCAATTTTACTCAGGTAAAAGCTCAACGCCTTTTACATTCTTGCTGTCTTCTCGATAAAGCTCCATTTCATGAAACTGTAAGCTTAACTGACTGTACTTTCTGGTGTTACAGTTCTGCTTGTGAAGTGCACGCTCCCTCACCACTCCAAACTCATGCTGTGTATATTAAAGTACATATCTGCATTTGTACCAAGTCAATTTCATCCTGACAGGTGAATTTAGTACACATGATGTAATGTCCTAATTTCAGGTTCAACAAGTTTTGTAGCATTTTGTAAACGAATGTAGAACGATTAGTTTTTAGGGGTACATGAGTGTTTAGGGTTTTCATCAGAAAGTTGACCCTTTTGGCCGCTGTAAGTACAGAAGGGTCAATAATGTAATTGAATACAAGCTATATCTTCAAAATAAGTTTATTCATTTGAATTTCATGGGGGAAAACGCAAAAATTCAGCCAATTTAGGAGTTCTTGCGCTCCTACGTCACTTTAAATTTTGGGGGCAAGAGCGCCCGCACACGGCCTCGTTCTAAGCAATACTCTTAGGAAAGAATTGCATTTTCTGACGCTCACTCGTCACCTCACTTTACACTCCTTGTGAGAATAAAACTGTTATCTCACACATCTTTGGTATCTTAATCTCCAGTTCAAAAAGCAAGGCTCCACCATGTCATGTCAATAAAAGACCCTGGAAGTGACATCATCTCGTATCATCGGAAAAAAGCTGAGACTGACGACGAGTAATGATGTAGAACTTGAGCTTGTTTATTGAATACAGAACAAAAGCTAAATCTGCAGACCAAGTTTATTTATTTCAATTTCAAGAAAAAAAAAACGGGAATTTGAGCTAAAATCTAGCTAAAGCTAAAGCTAAATCTGCAGACCAAGTTTATTTATTTCAATTTCAAGAAAAAAAAAACGGGGAAATTTGGCCACTTTGGGAACTTTTTGCGCCCCGCCGGACTTTTTCCTTGTTGTTGGCAGTGCCAAAGAACGCCCGCACACGGCCGAGTGATCGACGCTGCTTCTTTCAGAGAGACTTGGCATGATCGAGAACTGATCTCCACAAAGATTGACATTAAATAACATACTGGGAGCTAAAAAGTGATTTCTCACGAATCTTTCAAATCTGAAACTCAAGTTATGCAAGCATTGCTCAGTTTAGAAAACTCAAACTCAGGTACTACTTTCTTTACGACTTATCTCCGTGTGCAACCAAAGCACTACGTACGACACGGAACAAATCTCCACAAAGTTTCCACCGACATTTGAAAAATTTTAGACAGGGCACAAAAACAAAACAACAAAACAAACCATTTTCTGAACTTTGGATTGACATGTGGTCACTCAAGGTCATTAAGCTTACAAGTTTACCGGAGTATAACGGTTTTACTCCTGCTTGCTCTGCATTGCTGCTTTGTGGCCCCACTTAATTTGGGGAAAATATTTAACTGATGAGCGATTAATTCGTAGCTAAATGTCTTCTACAAAGAATATAAGACTAGTAGTTTTCTATTGAGTTTAAGTTTACCTAAAAATTAACCTGCTGGGTGGCTGTATGTTGTGAAAAGGTCACTTATATGCTTGAAGATAAGCTAGATCTGTAAAGCAAGTTTATTTATTTAACTTTTGAGAGAAAAAACGGGAAAATTCGGCCATTTTGGGAACTTTTGTCCACTCCGGCGGACCTTTTTTCTTGGGGTACCCAAACGCCCTCATACGGCCGAATACACGCCTCTGCTTCCGAGAGAGGGACAACATTTTCTGACGGTAAATCTTCACATCACTTTACACATAAAGATATGAAACTGTTTTAATGGCGTGTCTTTGACATCTTATTCTAAAGTTAATCATAAATATCTGCATGTCGGAAAACTGAAAAATCAGGTACTACTTTCCTACGGACTATCTTCGTAGTTAACCAATGCGCTCTTCATGACAGGGAACAATTACCCGGAAAGGTTCCTGTGACGTCCGGGTATGTGTGGAAAGGCCAAAAAGACAAATCGAAACAACAAATAATCGTCTCCAATATTGATAGACATGAGGTCAATCAGGATAGTCATCCTTACAAGTTAGCTGGAGTAGCTGAGTTTAAGGCATGCCATGGTTTGTTTTCTGTCCTGACTGAATAGGGAGAAATATTGATGCCCGTGGTAAATGTCCTCTCAAAATGTAACACTGTTAATTTTTTGAGTGGATTGAAGTCTAGCTACGTGTTTAGATTGTTATGCAAAACTTGACCCTTTTGCTAGATGTAAATTCAGAAAAGGTCAATAATATTATTGAGCACAAGCTAAATCTGCAAAGCAAGTTTATTTATTTAACTTTCAAGGAAAAATACGGAAATGCTGCATTCAGCCAATTTTTGGAAAATCTTGCGCTCCGGCGTCACTTTTAATTTCGGGGCCCATGAGCGCCCTCACACGGCCGGGTCCTTGATTGAACAGTCGCAAGATGACTCGGTGTTTTGACGCGAAAAGTAAGATGATGCGTTGATTAAAAGAAATGGCAAGAATCACTGGCACCATCAAGTGATTGAGATCTGTCATTATTAATTGTGTTCTAAAATTGTGATCTGTCATTGTTGTGTCATAACCACGGGTACTTATAGCTAACGAGATCATGAAAACAACATTAATCTGAGAATGCAACAAAATGAAAGTGTGACATCATAAAATGAAAGTGACATCATAAAGACATCCCACAATGCCTCCTGATTGTCAACGTCACAATTGTTGGTTTTATGTTAGTTTATAGTACAGACCGTGAACCTTCACTGCATTTCTTACTTTCCCGCAAATTACAAAAAACTTATCTTTCGTCTAATTAGCAATTTACACTGCAGCACTATTTAGTATGTCTTTCAATAGTCATAATGACTTTTGGAAATACAAAAACTTTGGTAAGCAGATAATCGAAATGTTTGCTAACCATAGAACTCCTCATGCCCTACCATAGACGGTAGAAGGGAGATCCTCCTGTCGTTTGTCAATAGGAATGCCATATACGTGGAATTTACTAAAATTGGACGATATTTTGCTCAACGACAAAGATCAATTTTCTGTAACTGATCTCGTCTTTTTCATCATTTTTTGTGTTTGTAAATTACAGTTGTTGGTTCTACTCATGTCGAAGTGTTCAGCTTGTCAACACAGTCTGTATGTGTCCACGTTATGACACAATTTAGTATAAAATCACCTAGCATTAAATGTCGTATACAGTGCATAATGTGTTACCGTGGCTGAAGCTTTGTATTCCATTATACTCTCACGAGAATAATCAACAAATGTGATTTTACAGTACAAAATTATTGGTATAATTATCGATTATCAAAAGTTTAAAGAGCAAATGTACTGCTCTGTGCTTTACTGCGTCCCGTCTTTTCCAAAATTTTTTTTTTTTCTATTGTCAGTTCTTCAAAACATACTCGTTTTTGGCCTCCGGTACGGCCTTGTCTGAAGGCGTCCTTCTTCTGTCGACCCCTTGATGAGCGATATAGCGTAGTCATCCTGGCTGTTCCTCTCTTCAATAAACTGTCTACCAACCCTGTAGGAAAAGTATTCCCTGAACCTGTCGTCGACATAGTCAAAAGCCGGTCTCTCCTGAGCGTACTCATTCCCGAAAAACTGTGTCTGTCCCAGCCTCCTTCCCTGTTCCTGATTGTATAAATCCATGGATTGTTTTCCAGTCGGTAGATTGTCCTTCCTTACCGCTTCCTCGCCGTATCGCCTGGCGATTTCTGTACCGTACTCGCGTGTCATTCTATAAGACCACAAGGCGTGGCGAAATGCATCGCCTTTACCATCATGTCGTTCTGCAATTGTGTGAAAACCAATAAAGACACCGTTATATCCGTTTACCAATCATGAAAAAGATGTCTAAATATTGGCCGAAACTTTGATGGGTTAGAACGTTTGCATGTCCCTGTCAAAGCATTACGTGCATAAAGCATTACTGACACTAACTGGTTTAAATTTGTGACAGCATCAGATTTAGGACTGAATAATCGTGCAGACGGATACAATTTTAGGTTGTTTTGGGTTTTTTTCAGTCAACTTTTCCTTAATGATGTTCCACAATGTAATACAATGATTAATGCTGATGATGCTGACAAATTCTAGATATTAAAAAGTGTTTGGAGCTAATGTTTCGTGTTAACTGCCATGAAAACATATATTAAGCTGACTTGCCGTGCTTCTGAGCACAGACACTCGTAAAAATAGTCTATGTGTGTGAAATAAACATACAAAATAGTATGAACGTATTGGACCGAACCATGTTTGAACTGATCGTTTGATGATCGCTTTTTATGAGTGAAACTAGAGATATAGTCATGGATACTATATGCAATTTTATTCAGTATACCGGCTTTGAAATTTGACAATATGGTTACCCTACAAAATGTGTCATGTTTACATCATATACCTACTTTATTTTGATGTTCAGTTCGAAAACAGTCGTTGATAATGCCCCCTGTAGCTTATGCTTTTAGATCCTCAATACATTTACTAATTTGCCATAAAATTTACTAATTTGCCATAAAATTTACTTTCTTAAAAAAGGGAGAATTCGTCTTGCAAAGCACTGCACTCTATTTACATTCCCGACATGAAAATTTCTTTTTGGGGACAACTGTACCTCTTGGTAGAGCCTTTTTATTTGTTTTATGAATTAACCAACACTCTGATTGTAACTGAACAAATACTCACTCCATCCTGTGTAATGTCTGTGCGTGTCTGACAGAGAACGGTTTTCAAGCACAGCAATCCGTTGTTCTGTAAACTCATCGCGTAGTTTAAGACTTCGCGGGATGTAGCCGTACTTAGGATGAACGCTGCCAAAATCTGAGAGAAAAAAAACACATTAAAGGTTCGATAAATATTTTTAAATTTAGTTAGGTTGTCCTTTCTTATTTCAGAACGGTTTGTACAGTTGTAAGTCTGCTCAAGCTGAAGATAGCCCTGACAGTACAAAAGGGCGCTCCATTGCGTTCCTATAGTGTCAATATTTCTACATTGTCGGATACCCTCCAAGTATTACATGTAACATGAAATAAATGAGTTGCGATATCAAATTCTAGATTTCATTTGATCTAATCATTGCGTTTTCACTTGGATCTTTTTATCCCTAAATCATTGTGGTATTATAGTTGAATGATGACGTCATCTTCCAGCCACACATAATCATCTGATTGTTGTGCAGTCGCTTGAATCATATAATGGTCAACATGATTTATTGTTGAGTCTTGATCCAGTCATAGGGTCATGCATGCCAAGATCAATCATTTGTTGGAGTTACTGCGCATACGTACAAGAGAGTCGGTATAAAAAATCCTGAAATCAAAAGAAAATCTCTGCGGGTCGATCAAAAGTGTTTGTTAACCAAATTGGACTTATCACTGATAATTTCCATTGTTTACATATTTCATATTTTACATAGCTGATAGTGTATACATTGCCATGTAACTTGCAGCCATGGTGGTCTGGCAGCTGTAAGTGCCAAATTACTTAGGGTCAAAGGTCACCGTAACTGTTGACTATGCAAATAAAATATATTTCCGTCTTGCAAACAGTACTTGTGTCTCTGTGTCAGATGGTCGAACTATAAAAAAATATCTGACCAAAGTCCTTCCCCTTTAGTAAAATGTTTTATTTATTTATACATTTTATTTTATTTTATTTTATCACATTTTATTTTGATCTTATATTCAGAACATAAAAGCTCTGGACCAACGCCAGACTATGAATTGAAGACTCGATTTTATTAAGCAAATGAAACCTCGAGGATAAAATATTAATCTGTGTGTTCGATTGAGAATGACTCCAATAAACGGGGAGGAAATAATATTTTGTATTTTTTTAATTGTTTTAATTTTCACCGAAAAGTCGACGAGTTTAAACTGTTGAAAATAGGCCAGCGAAATCAAATGTAGAATATTAAAGGCCAAACTTAGATCTCTCCAGTGACAAAATCAAAATGTCTATATACAGATATGAAGAAAAAAATGAAAAGAAGGCGGCCGACCACAATTATTCCTGACTTCCAAGTTATTGAAATGAATCAATTGACACTGATGATACAGGTTGTATCTCTAAAATGACACTCTCAGTGACACATATATTCCCTCTAATTACAATTATCATCCCAGAATGCTTCTTACGTTCCTCGACAACTTCTATCATCTTGTATCCTCATGGAGGGTATGTATCCACATGGAGGGTACTCCTATCATCTGGTATCCTCATGAAGGTATCCCCATTGACGGTACTTCTATCATCTGGTATCCTCATGGAGGGTATGTATCCCCATGGGGGTACTCCTATCATCTTGTATCCTCATGGAGGGTACGTATCCCCATGGAGGGTACTCCTATCATCTGGTATCCTCATGGAGGGTATGTATTCCCATGGAGGGTATGTATCCCCATGGAGGGTACTCTATCATCTGGTGTCCTCATGGAGGGTACGTATCCCCATGGAGGGTACTCCTATCATCTGGTATCTTCATGGAGGGTATGTATCCTCATGGAGGGTACTCCTATCATCTGGTATCCTCATGGAGGGTACGTATCCCCATGGAGGGTACTCCTATCATCTGGTATCCTCATGGAGGGTGTGTATCCCCATGGAGGGTACTCCTATCATCTGGTATCCTCATGGAGGGTGTGTATCCCCATGGAGGGTACTCCTATCATCTGGTATCCTCATGGAGGGTGTGTATCCCCATGGAGGGTACTCCTATCATCTGGTATCCTCATGGAGGGTATGTATCCTCATGGAGGGTACTCCTATCATCTGGTATCCTCATGGAGGGTACGTATCCCCATGGAGGGTACTCCTATCATCTGGTATCCTCATGGAGGGTATGTATCCCCATGGAGGGTACTCCTATCATCTGGTATCCTCATGGAGGGTACTCCTATCATCTGGTATCCTCATGGAGGGTATGTATCCCCATGGAGGGTACTCCTATCATCTTGTATCCTCATGGAGGGTACGTATCCCCATGGAGGGTACTCCTATCATCTGGTATCCTCATGGAGGGTGTAAAGTAACACGGGCGATGATAGAAATTACATTTTGAAGCAACCAATTATTGGTTTGGTCTACATATGCCGCAGACGAATTTGATGCGAATTTATTCTCTCATCGCTGCTGCGGAGAGTGAAATGAAACTAGTAGTGGTAGATAAGGAAAGCGATTTTTAATCATGCGATATAGTGAATTATTAAGAATATATAATAGAAAATATATCCTTATAAACACAGAGCCTCCACCCACGGTGAACGGACTGTGTTATAATTGAGTCTGCGACTGAACAGGTTGTATTAAAGCGGACAGAATCAAAAGAGCAAATAACTCTGGTCGAATACCAAAGAATGAGACAATGGAATTACTTTGTCCTCTAAGTGGACAAAAAGTAATCTTAGGAAACTGAATCAAAAGACTATCGGTTTCCTGTGAAATGATCGATATTCTGGACAAATCAAAAGCCAAATAAACTTCTTAATCTCTAAATCTCTTCGTTTCCATGTGAACCTTACAGACCTTATAAAGTAAGCTTATCGGCTATCAGGTTAGACACGCTAGTCATACTCAATTTGAATATCCTTATCACAGAATTTGGAGATGTGTACCCTATATTTTGCCTTTCTGCAACGCCTACGGTGGGTCAAGTAGATTAAATAGTGTAAAGTTCCGATGTTAAGGTACTACGTTCATACAAATAGACAGACCAACCTCCACAGGTATTTAAAACGACATTCCTGTCGTCTTTGGCAGGACAAATGTCCTCGTCTCATTCATCATCCATTTACCGAATACAGAAAACACATTCAGAATTCTTCCGACACTCGCATATTTTCTTTTGTCATTTAGAATATCTAGATACGTGTTCATCATTGTCCAACACATTTTGCACATTGTGATTTGACAACACAATACGTTCAAATGTAATAGCCATTCACAATACAGTGCTGACTTCCCAAAGAAGAGCAATATGCTTGTTTATCAACAGAAAATGGGATGGAGTCAATGAGTACAAGTGTGAGGGCAGATAGATCCAGCAGCACGTTTCGTATGTACATCGGTTCATCCAAAACGACGGTACCTTAATCACAAGCCCCACAAATCAGGGTGTATAAATAAGTAAACTGGGCAGTTTTCAATCAATGTAAGAAAAAAGAAAGCCCCTCGCTCATAAAAAACAGAGGCCAACGTTAGTGAATGGGTTTTGTGAGACCAAGGAGGTAGCACACTTACCACCATGGTGAGATACCTAAAAAAAGAACAATAGTCTTTTCTGTAATAAAACGAAATAGGTAGGGTTTCTTGAGGAAGTGGGATATATGCACAAGCAAAATCGTCCTGGCTACGGTCGTCACTACCCTGAAGATATGGAGTATGAAACGATTATCAAACAAGCAACACACAACGGTTGCAAATATGTGAAGTCTTTGGATGCACACAAATAAAGCCTCTGGTGAGGTATGGATCCTGCTAAAGTGCACAGAGTCAGGAGACATAGCGTGAGAAAATACAACATGAGCTTTTTGAAAATATGGGCTCCTACATTAGGTTGTATTACACACTGAACTAGTTGACATTGTTTGTCGGAATCGCTCGATTTCCGACGAACAAGCTGGTAGGAGCAACAACAGCCAGACACTGTACCTGTTGAGGTTTCTGGCAAAGCCTTGGCGTTATTAGGTCTGTAATCTTACCGACTACGTGGTGGCGCGACTTATTTCTGAACAGTCGTTGGACTAATATTCTTATCTTGCCGACCATAAATATATTTTGTTGATCACCTACTTACCTACACCAGTTATCGGAGATCGGTCCATTTCAGTGGGCAAACCTTGATCAGACTAAATCAAGCTAGACAAGTCTTGTCGTTCACCAGTGATATTTCGCCGTGGGAGTTCACCTTATAGACCGTTTGTTTACGTACAGCTAATTGGTCACGTCGGGCAAGCCAGCAGTCAATACAGGAAGCTTACCGTTGTAACCATGGGAACGAGTCACACAAGGCTTGGGCCAAGGTGATTTGCATGACAATAGCAATCGACATAGGTTAGTCAGGGTACTTCTGGTATGCGTCCTTCAACCCCGACGGACGTTCAAGGTACAAGAAGGAAAATAATATATTTCCTTGCAGAAACAAAAAAAAACACCAAAACACAAGCATATACAAGCAGCGTATGGACTCACATAGGCAATTCAGATTTAATGGCGACTGTAACCTAGATTTCAAATCCAGACGATAGTAACAATCAATATAGTGTCTGATCTTTTAATAATTTTCCTGTTTTTTCCAGTTCGTAAATCACCGTGTCTTGTTCTACATGTTGCAGTTCCCTACAGTGTTCAACTTACAAACACGGTGTGTACGTACATAGATCCTAATCATTACCAACATATCGTTGAGCGGAATCGGATTCATTGGTCAACAACAACAAAACATACTCTTCACAAAAGTGTTCTGAAAGGCTCACAGTTCGAATTGCAACCACCGCCTGATAGAGGGACCGCCCGGAGGGACCATTGTTCAAACACCTCGTGATAGAGGGACCGTGTTCAAACATACATTGAATGGGAGTAGACTAAAAGAATGTACACATTTTATGGAAAAAAATTACACAAATATCATGAAAAGTCACAGTTATTGTCCCTTTGAGTCTATTTTTGCGGTTTTAAATATTGACAAGCATACCGACACTCCCGAAAAGAGAGGAGAGTAGTGCTGAGGGCAGTCCCTGTAGCCCCACATAAAAGTATCAAAAATTGTCAACTATCGGAGAAATGTAGATCACTATTATAGTATACAATGTGCCTCGGCGACAAATATTTAGACTTTGAAATTTCTACGAGTTGAATGTGATGACTCATATGATGCTTGTGTGAACTCGTTTTGAAGCTTGTTACCACTCATGTTCTTTTTTTTCTTTCTTTTTTTTTTTTTTTTTGCTTTTTTTGTAAAAAACGCAAAATTTCATTTTTCCCATCTAGTTAACATAGGGTTAGCGACCAATTTTTAATATTACATATCTTAATTGTTTGACAAACGTTGTATTTTCTCATAACCTGTTCGTCGAAAACACAGACAAGGAGAAAAAACACAGACAAGGAGAAACCTTGTATATGTCGAAAATTATTCAAAATACAGCTTTCGATATCATGCATCGACTGGTAATTTTCCGTGTTCTGTCGATGTTTCCTAGTTACTCGGAATACACTCCTCCAAAACGTTTTCCTACACCTCAGAAAATTTCCTTGTTTTGCAAACTGGGGACTGGATGTTTTCTTCCTCAGTGTCCCCATGCTGGGATCACGGCCACTCAGGAAATATGACTTTGCCCACTGACTTTTCCTGGATAGGTGCATCTATTTACACTAGTATACTGCAAATTAAAATTGATAAAAACCATGGTCCCTGACTGAAGTCAGATCACAGTCACCTGTGGTCTATTCAGCTCTGCCATAGACGTGTGTACATATGCCTCAGAAGAAGAGGCACACGTCTATGGCAGAGCGGAATATGCCACAGGTCCCCGGATTTGCCGGTGTACATGCATAGAGAGAAGGGAAAGGTTTGATACGATTTTGCCCTTCTCTCTATTCATGTAGCCATGTGGGTGGAGGGACGGTGATGTAGCCTACACCACAGGTTATCGTTAAATGTTGCTTGGATAGTCGTTCGAGGCGGGCGGCCGCAGGTCGCCGTTTTTCCAAGTAAACGGCGACCTGCGGCCGCCCGCCTCGAACGACTATCCAAGCAACATTACGATAACCTGTGGCCTACACCGGCAACGCCGAGGGCCTGTGCCACAGGTGACTGTCGTCAGATCACAAAGTATAGGCCAGCAGCGAATGTGTGTATGTGCACAGTGAAAATATAAAGAGCCTGTAACTCTTTCGAAAAGTTCGTCACGAGTTCTCGATAACACCACTGGGTACACAGGCTTGTTGTTTATTTGTGTCTGTTTGTTTGTGTGTATGTTTGTGTTTGTTTATTTGTTATTTTTAATAAAATAACAGCGAAAAGCTGTTTTGTTAATATTTGTCAATAAAGAGCAGTTTATTTGTTTATTTGTTTGTTTATTTATTTATTTGTTTGTTTGTTTGTTTGTTGATACGTATTTCCGATGGTTAGGGTTAGGGTTAGGCTTAAGTTAGGGTTAGGGTTAGGGTTAGGGTTAGGCTTATTCACTCCCTCTATATACTCAGACCCCTTGTCTGAGTATATAGAGGGAGTGAATAAGCCTAACCCTAACCCTAACTTAAGCCTTACCCTAACCCTAAGCCTAACCCTAACCCTAACTTAAGCCTAACCCTAACCCTAACCATCGGAAATACGTATCAACAAACAAACAAACAAACAAATAAATAAATAAACAAACAAATAAACAAATTAACTGCTCTTTATTGACAAATATTAACAAAACAGCTTTTCGCTGTTATTTTATTAAAAATAACAAATAAACAAACACAAATAAACAAGCCCGTGTACCCTGTGATAACACTCCCACCTAGCGACTGTGATGTAGGAGAATGAAAGAGAAAGCAACCATTTTGTATATTCTTTGCAGTCAGTTTGCTTAATTCTTTGCTGCTTTTTCGCGTGGGACTTCGTGTTTGTTTGTTTACCGGTTTGTCTTTTTGTCAGTTTCTTTGGGCTGTATGTTGTGTGTCCGTTTGTTTATTTTGTTGTTACTTGTTTGTTATTCGGCGATGCCTCCGTGTATGGGAAAATAGGCTTACGCAGGAATACATGACCGCAATAGTTTTCTATAATTTACATTCATTCCGAGCTAGAGTTAGCTCTGCATGGCAGGGCTGTGTGTTACCGGCGCCGGCGTATACGGCCTCCCACCACAGTAACGCCGATAACACACAGCCCTGCCATGCAGAGCTAAAGCTAAAGTATACATGTACACTTACTTGAGTATATGATTAATTACTTCAGCATTATGCAAAATAAAAATAGGTGATAATAAAAGAAACGCTTCGTCTAAAGGAGGGATTGGAAAAAAAATTGCGGCGGAGTCATTTTTTATATAAAAAAACGGGTAGAAAAAGTAAAAAATCAACCACGTTGTTTCCGCCCGGGCTCGAACCGGGGACCTTTCGCGTGTTAGGCGAACGTGATAACCACTACACTACGGAAACTCACATATCTAGCTTTGAGGTATGCCGGGTAATAAATCCTTTGTCTAAAAGCCTTTTCAGGTAAATATTCAATGATTATTTTGTTATGTTTTTTCAAATATATTTACGAACAATATTGTTCGATGATTTTCAATAAACAGTCGACAACACATGGCACGGCAGCCGACCATCTATCTTGGCGTACACTTGCTTGCGCGATCTCTCGTTTTAAAGGGCGCCCTCTAACGACAATAGAGTAACACTTTTTGTATTCAAATTTGTTCTAGTGTTCCTGTCATTTGTCTCTAAGTATTAACTATTTACACAGCAATTCAGTCCGATAGTTTCCCCGTGTTTCAATAATTATAGTGTCAATGCTTGCAAATAAACCCAGAAATATATTTCAAGGGCCTGTCATTGCAATGAAAATACCATGTGCAATCAATTTAATCTGCCTTTCCTATCCAAATGCCGACAAAAGTCATAGAACTTGCTCACAAACATTGAAAATATTTGCTAGGGGATATGAAAGAATTACATTTCCCTGTTTGCTGATTTTAGAATATTGGCCACATTTTTTTTACTTCAGTCTCTGTGAACATTTTGATTTTTTTTTTCTCAAGCTGTTACAGTATTATTTTTTTCTCTCCTTCATCTGCCAAAAATCCCTCCCTTCCAAAAATTCTCCATCGCTTAAGTAATCAAATTGCTCTCCAAGGAGCTTGTGTTCGATGATTCATATGGTCACTCACAAAACCAACATTTAACAAGGTACTAAACTGCCAATATCGCCCTGCTGTGATTTTTTTAAGGTAATAAAGTTCTTTGATTCAAACCAATATTTCTGATTCAATCTAGTATCCAGTAATTTATGCAAACAAATCAGAGTCAAGATTAGTAACCAGAACTTTACATTCCCATATCAGTCAGAATCAAGACACACAGAAGAATCTACCAATCAAATTTGAATGGTCTAACAAGAACGGTTTGACAGATATGTTTTGACCAAAGTGAGAAAAGTGATGCTCAAGTTATCATACGCAATTTCCATTATTGATTGAATGAATCTGAAATTAGAATGCATGATGGGACAACTCCATAGACCTACAAAGCAAAACAGTGGTGTCAGAGAATACAGAAATTTTGACCGAACAGCGACAAAAAATTCACTGTGGCCCTTACATGTACATAACAATTTCACCATTCATTTGCAAAATTCAGAATATATTCTATCCCCAGAAACCTAATGAACCAAAACTCTTAAGCTGTCAGACTAGCAGTTTCAGAGATCTCTTTGACCAAAAGTTGGAAAGTATACATAACAGAAGTCCTCATTTGTACAAACTAGAATGAGATCATTGGTGTGCCTATCTACCTACAAAATTTGAAAGCTATCAGACAGATGGTTTAATTAACCCTTTCACCCCCCAGTTCCCTGTATACAGGTCCAACTTTACCATGGAAAACAATGGATTTGGGACAAACCATGGTGGTGAAAGGGTTAAAAGCCTAGAGGTGTATTGACCAAATATTAGGGAATAAAACATCAAGAAAGTTAAAATGTCATGATCACTAAATCAACATTGATTGGAAGCGTTACCTAGGAAACTGCTGACCAAATTTTAAGGCTATTGGGAGTAATGCATGAACTTACCATTGCAACCAGAAGAAAATAAAATTTGCAACCATTTCAACCAAAAGAAAATAAAATTTAGAAAATCGTGTTCTTTAAGAAATGTTTAAGAAATGTGCTTGTGTAAAGTGTAAAATGAGGTGCACTGCTGTAGCCTAGGTTTTCCGAAAAGTATTGGTTGGATTTCAAGAGGTAGAATAAACATTTTTCTGAAGAATTTGGGGTGGTCAAATCATTAGAGAGATCTAGTTACAAGGGTTTTTACAGTCAATCTGGTTGTCATAAACACAAATGAAACAAGAATTTGAAATTCCAAAGACCACATGGCCGTTTCCTTCTTTTATCACCCTTTGCATTTATTATCCAAACACTGTCTTGGGAGCAAACTGCTTTGCTCAAAATCAGTCTAAAGCAAATTCATTCCATACAGAGCAGCTTTATTGTTCACGAAACTAAGGCAAAACATAATTTCAGATTCAATTTCAACTTGACAAAAACTCTCATCAACATCCTTCCCATTCTGGCATCAGCATTTACAACAATTCAACAACAATTCAAGATAGTTTACAACCAATAAAGAAATGAAGTCACTGTTTTCATATCAGTGACACAGAAAAAGGAAATGTCATTGCCACTCGCAGGCTCATAAAATTCCATTATTGCTCTGTTAATGCATCTCAAATACTAAAATGAAATAAAATTTCACTAAATAAATAATATATCTCACACCGAACAAAAACCCATAAAACAGTATACATACTGTGTGAAGCAAAATCTTGCATAATAATAATAATTGTTTTAAATATATAGGAACTTATACAAGAATATAAAAACAATAATTTAGAACACTGAATTATGCATAAAAGTTCAACGCAACAAGTCTAGTACGATTACCTGATGTACACCTCATTTTAATAATAACATGGAGCAAATTCCTCTAAAGCTCCATGAAAACACTTTTTACTCAGTAATTTTTACGATGTCTGCAGTATTTTTGTTTTGTGTATCAACCAGTTTCTTTATCTGAACCCTGCAGAATGATGGAATACTCAGTATTTTGTTTTTCAAACCACCCTGTGTATGTGTGCTGCGCAGTATATAATTCAAGTACATATGGGCATTCATTGGTCAATAACAGCAATGAATACACTTACAAACTTGTCTGTGCACTCTTACAAAACTGTTAATCCTTTTTTGACCACGTAGGATTTTGTTAATGTGTGTTTTCTATTTGAGAAATTTCCCAAAAATATTACAAATTCCGCTTTAAAACAACTAGGATTTTTTAAATTTCAATACAACAAAAATAACAATCCAATGAGCATAGACTGGATGAATCAGTAAAACACATGTCACTTATGCTAGTCAGAGTCTGAAAAGCATCATCATTGAAATTTGTGCAAACTTTCAACAAAATTTAACCAGTTTATTGTGGTACCCCTCGGGAGGAAAGGGTGGAACACCTTTGTTCACAATCATGGTTTAAGAGTTTAACATAAATAGTAACTGACATTTTGAAATACAAAATTAAAAGCTGACAACAGTACTTTTTGTTCAGTCACTGAATATGAAGCAATATCAAGGGTTGTTTTGCATATTTCTGGAAGAATAACAATGGGAATATGATGATGAATTTCTCACTTTTGTTTTGAAAAAGTAAATGTTATTCATATGTTATACATAACATACCAGTATCAATGTATGCACAATACTGGCTTGATTCACATTTCTAATATCAAGTCATCATCTTGATGCATTCCAAGTTTATCACCATAAAATGGTTTCCTAAAAAGACTCTTTTTTTATTTCATCATTTGTACATTTAATATTGCCTGTGCAAACATTTGGATATTGGGCTGACATCAACATCCCCGTCTTGCAGTCAGAAACACCTTGAGATCTTTCTGCATTAACCATTTTACATTCAAACACTTTCATCAAGTTCTCTTTGAAAAGACATTAAATTCCATTCATACGCTTTTTAAAATACTGATAAAAACTCGCAAGGAGTGATTTACTTTTCATTTGGGGAAACAAATAGATAAAATTTTGGCAAAAAACCAACGAAATACGTAAATACAGTCATCCACCTTTCACAATGTTAAGTTATCACATTACCGTGTGTACAAAGTCGGAATCCATATAAAATATCTTTTCAGGACTATATAATTGTTACATGTACATAAACTCCATGACAAAACCTTTAGAAACTGAACAAATATTGAATACAAAGTTTGTTAAATGTTCATTTCCCGAAAACTGTCATAAATACTGGTACTCTTTAACGATGAAATACATTGTAAAGGCCTCTTTATGTTGGATTTGTGACACAAATTTAAGGCTAATTTTGGAAGATCAATTCTCAAAACATGTTTGTTTGAACAATAAATACAAAGAAGAAAACAACCACTGACATGACCATGCAGTGGTGTTTGAAGTACTGTTATTGTGAGATATGTATTTGATGTAACTGTAACATGATTATTTTCAGTACTAAATCATTATGCTCATTTTCATGTTAAAATGTAAAAAAAGGTAATTGTACTTCATGAAATTTTAGAGTTTTTTTACCCTTCTCTGTTAGAATATAAAAGTAATGGGATCTGAATGTACTTATATAATTTCATCTCCAGTACTAACCAAGATTTACAATTTAAGAGCTGGAAACAAGATCTTTGTTTGATTTTGTAACTAGATTTTGTGACCATTTTCCGTGAACGGTCATGCATCTGAGAGTATCACAACTGGAGACATTGCACAGACAGATGAATATGCCACGGAATATGCAACAGAGAGAGACCTGATTTCATGGAGACAGATTTCAATCTAAAGGTTGCAAGTTGAATACAATCACATATGTTTTACATAGGACATGTTTCTATTATGGCTAAGATACTTTACAATTCCCAAGGCTGACCAGTACAGACAGATTTTTCTTTATTTTGGTACATCTGAATTTGTTTCAAACTTTTTCTGAATTTTGTAAATGTTCATAAACATTTTTACAATCATTTGGAAAATTGTCGCGACAAAGTTGCATTCAACAGACGGTAAATGGATATATATCAATGCCAAATCTTTTTTTAACATCGAGATTTCAATCAGGGAGTTAGAGAAAGACGTTGTGACAGTAAGTTATACACAGTTTAGACTGAGGTTCTGTCATAACTCTTACAATGGTATACACAAACTCTCAATGTGACGGTTGAATTTTTGTCAATGGTGTTTATGCCACAGGAATGTTTGAAATACTTTCATGGTCTACATCTTGCATGCACTCACTTAGAAGCATGAAAAATAACTGAAATTTTCACCTTTTTGGGGAGTGAAAATCTTACATTTATTGTTTTCCTAATGAGTTAGCCTAGGGTAGGGCAGACATTTTGAATGGCAAACATTGATAAATTTGTTTCTGAAGGGATGTCAAAGAAATCTGGAATTTTTTCGAAATAAATACTCAGCTTGCGAGGGCCAGGTTTGACAATCGCTTAGATAGCAAGACCAATGTTCTCAGGTATAGGAAATGATTTGTCACTGAAAGACAGAAAGTCCTATGAAGGATGTGACCATGACTATGTAGAAACAAAAACCAATCTGATAAATGTTGGAAAGCAAGTACATCACGAAGTACATAAATGATTAAAAGAACGCAAGGTAGGAAAGATTTGGAAGTGAACAATTATAGTATTCAAAATTTCCAAATAGTTCCTTGTTCCAGATATTTGTCAGCCAAACTTTTGTTTATTGTAATGAAAGACTCATTGAAGTTGCAATCTTGGTGATAACATAACAGATACCATGGCCTTTTATTTAAGCATTATTGCATACTGTTGCTTTTGAAATATCTTGACATATCAAAATTTGAAATTTACATAGCATTTATCTTAATTTCACCATCTGCGATGCATTCAATAAACAAACATAAATACATGGGAGTTAAAAATGAGGTATCTTGTGTATTTTGTATAGATCTATATGTCCATCTTGAAAAACTCCTTTTCAACATACTGACATAGACAGTACCCCCTAGGCATGTGTCGATGGTGCTTAGGTGACCCTAGTTTCTTGGTTACAAGTTTACGAACATAGCGGCCACTGTACTGCAACAGGATTAATTCTGCCTCTTCCTGTAACAAATAACAATAAGAGTTTCATTTGTTTTTGGCAAATCATTCTTGAACAAAGTTTTTGCTCTTTCAACTCCAGATGGACTAATCACGTAATTATTAACAGTGTTTTCTCCATGATATGTGATTGTGTGAATCCCCTATCTGATAAAAATCCCTTTGAAATAATCATAAACACAACTACATATCACCCTTCCCTATCATGATTACTGTCTATGATATAACATCATACAGTTGATGTAATCCACTTCATGGTTACTGTCTATGATGTCACATCATACAGTTGATGTAATCCACTTCATGGTTACTGTCTATGATGTAACATCATACAGTTGATGTAATCCACTTCATGGTTACTGTCTATGATGTAACATCATACAGTTGATGTAATCCACTTCATGGTTACTGTCTATGATGTAACATCATACAGTTGATGTAATCCACTTCATGGTTACTGTCTATGATGTAACATCATACAGTTGATGTAATCCACTTCATGGTTACTGTCTATGATGTCACATCATACAGTTGATGTAATCCACTTCATGGTTACTGTCTAAGATGTAACATCATACAGTTGATGTAATCCACTATCTGTAGCCACAGTAAAGTCATACAAGCATTCTATCAACAGAATGATGTGATACAGCTGAAAGACTATCAACTAGAGTTTGCCCCCAGATTACAAAACTGTGTTGGAACTGAAATGAATGAAGTTTGAGTGTTTTGTGTAGGCTTCTAATTCATTCAAAATTTACTGGATGGAAAAAAATAAAGAAACAGGAGTGTCTTTTACTTGACATTTGATCAATACAATAACCTTAATTTGCTAATACCATGAAAAAATTTGAATTTCCATAATTTAAATTTGCATAATTTATTATAGTCCCCCTCAATCAGAACCAAACGCCCCCTCCCCAATTTGCAAAGAGGGTGATATTCCCCCTCCCTGTGAGAGAGACCCGGAGAAAACTCTGTGATAATATGAATAACAAAGCATCAAGCAAAGTCCAGTAAGACCCAAGACATAACTTTCTCTGAATTTATATTGGAATATTATATTATAATCTGAACTTACCTGATATGACTCTGGACTGAAATTACCAAGGACCGTCATGCCATCACGTTCCTTTTTCTCTTCTTTTTCACGCTGTTTTCTTGACGGCGTTAGCTGGATTGTGTCGTCATCTGCTGCGTCTATGTCCAGCCTTATTGTATCCTGTTTTGTAGGACAAAAATACATATTGCATTAAACTGTGCTTTTTTCAAAGAAAGCTTGAAAGTAAACTGATGAAGTTTCATTTATAACTTCCTCTAGTTGAAGAGAATTGCATTTCTACAATTTCTTATCAATCTTAAAGGCCTAGTAATGCTAACTTTTAATAATTTTTTCATTATTTTTTTTGTATACCAATCGCAAGTTCTTTTTCTACTCCAAAAAGAATGTTGAAACACCCACTATTTAGCTTGTCAACTAAGTGTTTAAATGTATAAAATGCATTGTTATTGTTTACATTTGAATTCTAGTTCAGACCAAGGTTCACGTGTCAACAATAACAACAGAGTTTATACATGCATGGGATGAGTCGACAAGCTGAATTCTGTGTGTTTCAACATGCCTTGGGGAGTAGAGTAAGAAACTATGGTTGACATTCAAAACAGAAATGGTGAAAAAATCATCAAAAATTTGCATTACTGGCACTTTAACATGGTTATGCCGTGCAATAAGTTATTATTAATAGATTGTTACAGAAATGGCTCTGATATTTTGAGTTTGATCTCTTCACAAGATAAGCTCACACTACCTGGGAAAAGGTTTTACTTATTTGTATTTCACAGGACAGAATTGTCAGCTGAACATACTTAAGAGCACAAATAAAACGTTTGTGTGAGTTAAAATACACTCACACATCGGAAATGTGTGATAAGTGCAAATGTTACTGAAAGCAAACAACAAGAGAGGTAGACGCTGAAAACTTTGATCGAAACGTAATGACATACAACACTGCACAAATCCATGGAAACAAACTTTGCACAACAAGAGAAATGCGCGTTTCCTAAACAACTACAAGGCTGTAAAAAAAATATGACTGGTTCCAACTGCACAGAGATAATGACAAAGATGTGGAGAAGTCTTACCTGAGTTATACTTTTAGGGGCAACTTGTTGGTGCATGAGAAATGCTTGTATCTGTCCAACGCATTGGTCAGTATTGTAGTAAATGAAATGAAGCTAAGTATTCTAGTTAAGGATGAATACGGTGAACCCTGACCCTTGACTTATGACTTTTACCTAGTGATTATAACAGACTAGGTTAATGATGCACATCCAAGGTACATCAATATGCACCATTGATAATGATCAATTTCATGTGTCACTGCATACTTAGCAATACTTGTATATAAAATGTCCAGAAATGAATTATGGATGTATTGCTTTTTAGCATTGTCTATCCCCAGTAAAGCTAAAACCAAAGACTCTCGAGAAAAACGGGACAGGCAACTCCGATAGAGAACAAAGGGTCTATGGGATTAGCAGCGTCTGATCTATCTTGGAATAATTAAGAGGTGTTAATGGGTCGGTGAAGGAATGAAGCTGGGCCGATCGATTGCACAACGTCCGGTTCATAGACACGTGCATGCGGGTATACGGTAATAATGTTTTCGGATTACAAGTTATTCCGGATTACCCGCAAGTCCATTTTTAGAAATAAAAGTGTTACAACTAGTTGAGAAGAATTTGTTAAAATGGTTTTAAAGTACTTTTACATATTGGTAGCGAGATTCGATGCAACTGGAAGTCTGCAGGGAGTCAGTATGTTGCTGTAAAGTGACAAAGTTTCGAATAGAAATCCGAAACACATATCGCTGCAGTTCCAGACTTGACAGCAGTTGACATCAAAGAGTTGTTTACATTCCGCAATCGTCCGTGTTCTCCGAATTTTTCCTTGTTTTTGCAGTTTTTTAACCGTCGGAATATTTTCTGTGTGAGGAGTGCTCCATGATTCGGTAAAGTATGAAATATTGTTGTTTGAAAACTGTGAACGGCCAAATTTGCGAGGAGAGCGTTCAGCTTTGTGTAAATGCATGTCTACCTTACCGCTTCTGACTGCACCAACCGATGGATATTCCCGATTATCGCGAAGTTTCTCCTGACAGCGAAAGTCAGTGTTACAAATGTATTTTCTAGTACTTTGCGGATGTAAACATGTGTAGCTTATCCGAACTTGGTGTTTCTTTAGGCTAAAAAGGTACCAAAATGTTAGAGGTCGTTTTTGAGCTCCGATGGAGTAGTCATTTTTGTGTTCCCTGATTTTCGTCAAATGTTGCGTGACAGATGAAATAAAGGTCAGATTTTCGTTTCGCAGGACTGGGGAAGTGTAAAGCTGTCCAACTTGTAAATGTTTGTTGTTATCGGAGATTTTTATGGTAGGGAATGTAACTTATATTGTCGATATCTAGCAAGAGTTTTCTGTAGCGTCTATGGCTAAATGTACACTGTTTTTATCGTCTGGTTTTTCCCGTTGGCCTCGGCTTGAATCCAAAATGTGATCTTCATCGTTACCAGAACATTCACCATGACTAGTATCAAAAAACCCTCAAAATTCTCTGTGTCATTACTCGGAACTTGCCACGCAAGAGCAAAGTGTACATATTCAGAACGTCAGTTGATCGTTAATGAGATTCAGTGTTAAGTACGAAGTATTGTTGTCGGGGACCGCTTGGCAAATAAACTTAATATATTCAAAGATAGATCGCACGAAGAAACCTCAGCAGTTGCCTGTCCCGTTTTTCTCGAGAGTCTATGCTAAAACTCACAAAGAATTTTGTAGCCCTTGTCATTTATTATACATCTACCATAGAGAACAATAGAATTTTGTGTGCGCTAAAAAAGCCCATTCTGTAACATGCATGGTTTCCAGGTGCCCCATCCCCTGCCGCTGTATCTGAGCATTCACTGTGAACGGTTTCAAGGGACTCACTGGACGAGTGCCAGAAGATGTCGCGCACATGCTCTGTATGTATGTGTGTAGAACACACGCTATAAGAACTTGCAGAAGGGCATCCGAGATAGTGATCCACATTTGCGCTAAAAATCAGAAGAAAAATTGTTGACATTGCACGAAAATGGTCACTACTCTTGAAAATTTCATGCCCTAGTCATAAAGGTAAGATATATAATATAATAATAATAAGGTTATCATGAAAATACCACAAAGGATGCACTAGCCCCATTGTACTAGTTTGGAGACCTATTGATCTTACAACAGTCCCATTCTCAACCCATGGTATATATCAATCAATCTTTTATTACTCAACACACACTGACAGAGAGTGTGGTATGGTACATTTCAGATGAAAGAACAACATGTCCAAAACTGAACACCATCAAATGGATATTAAAATCCAAGTAAATTGAATTGAAGTACAATTTATAACTCTGACTGTAAACAGCTAACTGTAGGTAGCTACTGGAGGGGTCAGCAAACACCAGAATTCCTTATAAATATAGCAAGGTTTAGAAAATTCTGTTCCATAATCTTTTTCATCTCTTCTACTTTTTCTTCGACACTCATAGTGATAGAAAAATCTGTTCCGCTTTTCTGGCACAAAATCAATCTCTCAGAAATATGACACTTGCATGTGAATAAAAAGTGAAACTCATCATCTATTACATTACTATCACATCTCAAGCAAATTCTTTCATTTAAAGGGTAAATGAGGTTTACATTTCCTACCAATTTCAACACGCAAATTATGATCACTCAGTCTATATTTTGTTAAACTTCTACGTAACCTGAAATCTGAAATATCTCTTAAATATTTTTCAAAACCAAACTTGGTCTTGAAGATTCTATAAGTGCGCAGTTTGTTACCACTTCCATTCTTCCTTGAATCATTGAAAAGGGTTCTCTTCCAAGTTTCTAAGTATTGATTTTCATACTCATGTTTTGATTTTTACATAACTGAGAATAAGAATTTACTCTAAATTCACTGAAAACACGACTGTGATTGTAACTTCCCAAGACGTGATGAACAAATTTTGCCCATGGAGAATTGATTTGTATATTTTCTCTAAGTGCATTTTTCAAAATATGGTCTCCTGGTAAATTATTTAATCTACACCAATATCTCATCACAGACATATTGAGCTTAATTTTACAAGGAAATCTACCTAGCTCAGATCTAATACCCTCAAAAGGGGTGCGTTTACTTACTCCTAAAATAAACCTGAGATATGATATACAAAGACTTTCAAGGCAGTTATCAACACTTGTAATTTCTGTCCCCCATATTTCAGAACAATATGAAAGAATTGGGACAATCAAACAATCAAAAAGTTTTAAACACAGCTTTGGATTCAGCATTTTTTCACACAATATAGACTTTTTAATGCTGAATAAAGCTTTCATAGCCTTATTTTTAAGATTAATCATATTTTGTTTGAACTTTCCATTAGGTGTAAAAACAACACCAACATATGTGTACTGATTCACTGCTTCAATCACACTTTTCTCAATAAAAAATTGCCGGTTCTTTATGAAACGGTTACCTCTATTAAATATCATTGTTTTTGTCTTATTGATATTGATTGAAAGGCCCCATATTTTACTGTAAGCATGCAACTTATCTAAACAATTTTGTAAACCATCAGCTGATTTTGACATAAGTATCAAATCATCTGCATATAATATACAATTTAACTTCTGATCTCCAATTTCGATAGGAGAATCAGAAATACCACCAAACTCGTGTGGAAGATCATTTAAGAAAATATTAAATAATGTTGGTGACATATTGCAACCTTGTTTCACGCCACATGAGGAAATAAACCCATCTGAAATACCATGGACAGTTTCATTTTGTACTGAGTATCATCATACATAGACTTAACAACATTGTAAAAGCTACCAGATATACCCAACCTCTGCATTTTTAAAAAGAGGCCTTTTCTCCAACACTATCAAATGCTTTTCTAAAGTCTACAAATGCCACATAAAGATTGTTTGATGAATTTTTCAATCTTTTCATGGAGAACATCTTATCAATAGCAGTCTTTAACAGAAAAACACAGTCTGATGTACGTCTGTTTTTCGAAAACCAAACTGGAAGTTAGAAAAAAGATTATTATCCTCAAGATACTTAATAAGCCTCCTATTCATCACTGATGTAAAAAGTTTTGAGAAACAACTTGAAAGAGCAATTGCTCTATAATTATTGGATCACACTTATCCCCTGACTTGTGAAGTGGAACTAATAAAGTGGATTTCCAAAGTGCTGGAAAATTGCCGCTTTCTAAAATGTGATTAAATAACTTAAGAATGCTACTTATACAAAGACTATTACTGACTTTAATCATTTCATTTATAACTGAGTCTTCTCCTGGCGCTTTATGATTTTTAATTGTTTTATAGCAAGCAATAATTCATTGTGTTTTATTGGCATATTAAGATACGTATTCAATCTCTTTATTTTTTCAAGATCATTTAGTTCATGTGAAATACCATTTTCATTGACAGTTGTTGATGAATTGTAAAGTGACTTAAAATATTTTACCCAGTCCTTACAATGTATAGCCTCATCTACAGATGCCCCTGATTTGGAACGAAGATTCTTCAAAATATTCCAATACTCAGTTGAGTTATTATTTGTTGATTCTAATCTGTCTATTAAACATCTGCTATACTGCTTTTTATTAAATTTCAGAAGTTTTCTATATTTTTTCCTCAAGCTGAAATAATTGCATCTTAAAAAATAATCATTGGGATCTATCAAAGGCTTTCATAGCGATCTTTAGTTCTTTGCGTAAATTATTACAATCTTGGTCAAACCACTGATTTCTTTTCTTCTTTTTTCCAGGATTGCTGTACTTAATTTTTAAACTTTCTCGGGCTCCTTTAGAAAAATTTTAGTTAACGTGATAGCTGCTGAGTTCGTATCAACAAGACCTTCATTATATTTCAAAAACTTATCAAATGTATTTGTAAAATCTTGATTACTCATCACACTATTGAAAGCATCAGCACTACTACTTTCCCAAACATATTTTGGCGGAAGCTTATTTGGAGGAGAGTCATGAACTACTCTGTAATTACAACTCAATGAAGTACTTATGGCACAATGATCAGACATGGCATTAAAATCATGCACTTTAAAGTATTGCAAATTCTTATAATTTGACTTAGAAGTGATACAATAATCAACAGCACTAGATCCCATTGGATGATGATAGGTATATTTTCCAGATAAGTCTCCAACAGTTCTCCCATTAGCAATTAACAGGTTGTTATTCAGACAAAGATCAATCAATTGTTACCAAATCTATTACCTTTGGTAGCGAGGAATCTTTAGAATTTCTTACTCTAAAATTATCAGATGTATAAAAATTGGGAACTGGAGTATATACTATATCATCGTTCTGGATAAAGTCTGTTAGAAATCCAACTCTACTATTAAAATCACCCATTACAACAATATCACCTCTCAAAGAGTATTGAGCTATTTCCCTCTCTAATGCATCAAAATAATCATATTTCACATGTACAGAAGAATTTTCAGGTGGAATATACACACAGCAAATGTACACATCATTGTTCAAAGAAAAGAACTGCTTATCAAGTTTACACCATAAAAAATCAGAAACACTAGATTTAACTTTGAAATACCTTTTTTCAGTGATGATCTGAACATGATTGCTGACCCTCCAGCAGCTCTACCTCTTTTTTTAACATTACAACTTCTTTCAGAACGAAAAACACTATAACCCTTGATATGGAAAAACTCCTTACTACAAGTCAACCAGGTTTCTTGTAAACAAGCTACATCAAACTGTTTGATAAAATCTAAAAACTCGTCCGCAAAAACATTTTTATTGGTAAGACCATGCACATTCCATGAACAGATAGTGATATTACTTTGACAAGAAACTGAGGTTTTATCTTGACATGTTTTAAGCTTTGGAAAATACTTGCCAGCAAATTTACACATGAAATGGTAAAAAATGTCTGAAAGACAGTGATTTTTGCAAATTAAGATCAAGTACACTCTACACTACAAACTCTGAGAATAATGTCCATTTCTGATCAATAAATGGATAATGAATGGATGGGGAAAAAGAGACTTACTTGTCTAACTTTAAGTAAATACACAACCCCTTTATTTAGAACAGGTCATATGAACTGCTTCATTATAACTTTTGGCATTTATATCAGTAATGCGTTCAACCAATCTCGGTAGAACACTTGACACAGCAACAAATGCTTTCGGGAATTTATTGAACACTTTGTTCAATAGAGTATCAAGGCATTGCCATTAGGTTTCCATGGTCTATTTCTGTTATACATGTATGACTTCCATATCTATTATTACCAGAATTATACGTATTTCTTGGTTTGAAAGTGTCATAGCTTGACATGCTACCATAACCATTTCTGTAGTTTCCATGACTACCCATACCTGTTACCATATTGGTTTCTATTTCATATCTATTTCTGTAATACCCACGACTACCATTTGCCCTGTCAAACTCACTTCTGTGGAAGTCATAATGACTACCATTGCCCCATCAAACCCACTTCTGTGGTTGTCATATCCGTTACCTGGATCAACACTAGAGCCATACCGGCTACCAGAACTATTTGACCTGCCATGGTATTCACGTGGTTGTACATTATGAGATATTTTTTACCACCATGGTACTTCCTCCCTCCATTGAACACTCCAGATATTGTTTTCTTTACATCAGATACAAGCAGACTGGTGCCCCAATAATTGATGTGTATCAAATCAGGGTTGAATAGGTGACTGCTTTTAGAAAGCCTATCATGTATAACAAATACACAACCCCTCAATTTAGAACAGGTCATATGAACTGCTTCATTATAACTTTCAATTTTGGCATTTATATCAGTAATGCGTTCATCCAATCTCGGTAGAACACTTGACACAGCAACAAATGCTTTCGGGAATTTATTGAACACTTTGTTCAATAGCTAGAGTATCAAAACTGGTGTGACATGATTTAATTGACATCTTAGTCATTTATAAGGTCATTTATACCAACATGAATAATAACTGTCCTTACATCATCAAAATTCTCTACATTATCCACAAATACTTGTGCAACATCCAAGGTTGGAGTATAAACACCTTCTTAACACGTCTATAAGGATACATCTTAGTTGGAGACAGTTTTTGTAGAATAGAGTCACCAATCACAACGGTATCTATACCACTACAGTCTGTAATGTTACCACAGTTTAACAAGCTTGACTTTGTCTTGTGTACAATATTATCAACAGCATTTTGAGACTCACCAAGAATATTATGTTCATCATTCTTTTGTTCACCCTCTGTTTGTCTAACACTTTGTAATTCATCTTTGTGAATATTTGTTACATTGTTTTCATTGACTTTTGTTCTTCATCTACAATGTCAAACACCTGCACCTGGTCTTTTGAATTTATCTCAGCATGAGACTGTGAAACGCCACTCTCAATCTCATGCACACGTACATTGTGCTGATGAAGCTCTCAAATTTTCTCTCCCACTCAGACACAATTAAACTTAATTTCTCTTGTAAATTCACATCAAAGACTCTTTGCATTTCTACTAATTTGTCCGACCAGTTCTTGTTTGATTCTTGAAGTTCAGTTTTCAGCGCGCGATTTTCCGATCTAAGTCTACACAGTTCGTCTTCAAGACGACCCACTTTTTGTACAGTACATTTCACACTGTCCAAGTCATTTTTACACGTGTGTACTTCCTGTTGTACGTAGTTCAGAACAACCGTAGATTCTATGATCTTTTCTTCCAACGCAGCTATCGTACAATCTAACCTGTCCGCACTTTCAGTTGTACCCGAAATCTCTTTAACGCGAACATCTTTGGCATTGGTACTTACATGGTTTTCCCTGCATATCGGTACTGTCGCATCAGTACAGGGTCGAGTAAGCCCCTCATCAGCTGTTGACAACTTTTCTTTATCACTACTCTCTCCGTCGACTAAGCTGTACACATCAAAACACTTGGTGTTTATATCTTCATCATTTATGAACAACCTTTTCACAACAGTGTCAGTTTCGGATTCTGATAAACTTTCAAAGTCATCAGATGTGACACGCGTCGTATCTGTATCCGTACAGTCATCATGGCCGCCATCGAGAGAATCTACATCGTAGTCGGAAGCGCAATCCGTTACCTGAAACTGATCGTAGAATTGTTGTGCTTCAGCTTCTGTGTCAAAACCTTTGAAGCAGTTTCCAGGGTATCCGTTGGTAACTTCATGACATGACTTCCAGTCACAAAAAATAGCGTCAATGACACTGTAGCTCCCATCCTGGACTATTTAGTGTTTGTTCTCTAGTCAGATATTTGAACATGTGTGAAAGGGATAAAGTGCATGAAGTGAAAATACTTAAATGTAATGTACTGGAGACAGTGAAATATGTTTAATGTATTTATTCAGAATATAAAATGGAAAAAATACAGAATTAGATATATCGAATACTGTGATACAACCATTAAATCAACAAGTCATTTACAATGACATAGTCCCCACTTGTAATAGGAGTATTAGTCTTGATGGGGCAGGAAAATATGGTCATTAAGAAGTATCACTGGAGTGTATGTGTTGAGATCTATGGGCACATATGTCTATGTCGTTGTTCCCAATTTGAAACACATGAGGCATGTCTAAGTTATGGTTCTAAATCGGGGAAAAAGATCAGACCTCTAGCAGTATTGGCCAGCCAAGAAATACATATGCGCATTATAAATGACGTACAAGATGTGACATCTTAAGGTCTAATATCCTATCAAAATTGGAGGGTATAGAACTTGTGGTTACTGAGATATGCATATATATGTATAATCAAGGTCAAAGGTCATCGAGGTCACATGACATTTTGAAAAAAATAAATTATATTGCTAATTTATCCCTATATGATTTACTATGATTTACTATGATTGCCATGGAAAAAAAAAAAAAAAAAAAAAAAACCATGGCAAGATAGGGAAGGAAGCCTTAAAGGCTTATATAATCCCTCATTCTGTTAATATGCTGGTCCAGTCTTATTTTAAAGTCACACACAGTTTTGGCTTGAATAACATGCTCAGGTAAGTCATTCCAGTGGATATAAGAAGTGGGATATATATGCCAAAAATCAGATCTCTAGCTCTATTCGCTTGCCCAGAATTAGATGTGTAAATAATTAATGAGGCAAAGCGTGTGTTGTCATAAGGTCTCCCATCCTACTAAATACAAAGGACATAGCACTTGTGGTTACTTATTTATTGACATAAACATATATTTTAGGTAAAAGGTCATCGAGGTCACATGACATTTGGTCAAAAATTTCTCTCCTATAGTTATCCCTATATACCAAAAATCAGACATCCAGCTCTATTGGCTTGCTCAGAATGAGATATGTGCATAATTGTTGAGGTACAGTATGTGGTGTCATACGGTGTCCAATCATACCAAATATGAAGGGTGTAGCACTTGTGGTTACTGAGTTATGGACAAATATGTATATTTGAGGTCAATGGTCACCGAGGTCACGTGACATTTTGTCAAAAAACTTGTATTGCTAAGTTATCCCTATATACCAAATATCCGACTCTAGCTCTATTGGCTCGCTCAAAATTAGATATGCACATAATTAATGAGGTACAATATGTGGCGTCATAAGGTGTCCCATCATACCATACATGAAGGGTGTAGCACTTGTGGTTACTGAGTTATGGACAAATATGTATATTTGAGGTCAAAGGTCACCGAGGTCACGTGACATTTTGTCAAAAAAATTGTATTGCTAAGTTATCCCTATATACCAAAAATCAGACCTCTAGCTCTCTTGGCTCGCTCAAAATTAGATATGCGCATAATAAATGAAGTACAAAATATGTGCGTCATAAGGTGTCCCATCATACCATACATGAAGGGTGTAGCACTTGTGGTTACTGAGTTATGGACAAATATGTATATTTGAGGTCAAAGGTCACCGAGGTCACGTGACATTTTGTCAAAAAAATTGTATTGCTAAGTTATCCCTATATACCAAAAATCAGACCTCTAGCTCTCTTGGCTCGCTCAAAATTAGATATGCGCATAATAAATGAGGTACAATATGTGGCGTCATAAAGGTGTCCCATCATACCATATATGAAGGGTGGTAGCACTCGTGGTTACTGAGTTATGGACAAATATGTATATTTGAGATCAAAGGTCATCAAGGTCACATGACATTTTGTCAAAATATCCGAGATGTCTGCGTGAACGGATGGACTCACGGATGGACGAACAGACGGACATGACCCAATCTATAAGCCCACTGGACTTCATCCATGGGGACTAAAAATTGTGTCACTGCATCCTTTTTGCAATATGAATACGATGAGAAACTAAATTTTTATTTTTCGTGGCCTTATACATGGGAGTCTATGGAGATCTGCCTAATACATGGGAGTCTATGGACGTGTAAACTAAAAAATATGCAAATTTCACCACAATTTGCCCAAATTTGGGAAAGGTCATTCCTATGCACTTCCATACCAAGTTTCAAATCCATCGGACTTGTGGTTTCAGAGAAGATTTTTTGACCAAAAATGGGAGAAAATTACAAAAAAATTCATGAAAAATAGCAAGTCCAAGATACTTACCCAAGATGTGCACAATCATTTCATGTCAGCCCAAAGTACTTACATGCCAATTTTTCATGTAGTCTGCTCAGTGGTTATTGAGTTTTTTCAATTTTGACTATTTTTACATTTTTTCACTTAATTTGCATATTTTTGGCAATGACAACTTCATTTGAACAAAATCTCATCTACAGCCCATCATCCATGTACACACCAAATATCAAGATGAAATGTACAGCGGTTTTGGAGTTTTTGATGTTGACGGACAGACATACAGACATACAGACATACAGACATACAGACACACAGACATACAGACATACATACATACAGACATTTCCCTAGCCTATAAGAATAGCTTCCATTGCCATATATACATATGGCTATGGGAGCTAAAAAGACCAGTCGACCTCCCGACAGTTACGGCATAGAACTTTTTCTTCCTTCCACGCGTACGCATTGGTCGCTTCATCGTCAGCTTCACCACTGTAGCTTCATCTCGTACAACATCTTCATCTTCCGAAAGTAAATTGTCAAATTCTTCACCGTATATAAAGTCCTCACTGTTATTTAACTTTCTCTCTCGCTTCTCTGGCGTATGCATTTTCAATCCAACAAAAATTGACTTGTGCAATGAACTAAATCTGCTAAAATCACTGTCAGAATGCAGAGCTGATGAAACACGTGTACACTCTACACCGCCGCCATGCCGTCTATAGCGCCCTCTCGAGGTGTATTTTGACATTACCAGAAATCACGGTTACGGTTACCAGATTTTTTAGGTGTGGGTTACTGGTGATGAAGTATTAATATTTACATCACCATGTCAACCTCTCTTCACTAAACACCTTGAAAACAATGGTTTATTCCAAAATCTGATGAGGAACCTTCAAGAAACTGTACACTTTCATTGTGGTCAAAAACAAAAGGATACAACAGCTCGACTACAGAAGCATATGCATTCATCAGTCAGTCCAAGTAGTACATTATGCCTCATTATGTTGGCATTGATCTTGGCTAACCTGAAATCCAGGTTCTTGTTCAGCTGTAATTAAGAGGAAGAAAATGTATAAGTCATTATTCATATTGCATGACATATCATAGTCAGAGATTCATTATTTAAGTTTGCTCTTTATGATACCAATCTGTTGTGTGGGTGGAGCCTGAAGCTTGCTCCTATATAAATCTCTTGCATGGATGAAGCCCTCGATCAACAAATCATACAGTGTAAGTTTGCCATCAGATTCTACTGTCTTTCTGAAGGTAATATGGACAATAAAATTACCTCAGGGATGAGAGCCGGTAAGAATTCAAGATACTTAATTTGAAATTTTACGCAATATTCTGGGTATACTTGTTTCTGACTCTCTTTACTGATAAGTACACAGCACTGCATGGAAATTCACAATTCTGATCTGTCCAGAATTCTATGATTTGTGGGTAAAAATTGCTATTGTCATAGTGGTTTAAAAGGGCTAGTAGCGCTAACTTTTGAAGATTTTTGTCTTTGATATCAACCGTGATTTCTTGTTCTACTCCAAAACAGATATTGAGATACATGGTATTCAGTTTGTCAACTCAGCCTGTACATGTACAGACTGCATTGTTATTGTTGACAACTGAATTCTCAGTGTTCGCGGTGACTTTTTTCTCCTCGTGTACGGCATACGCATTAGTCTGCTAAAATTGCGTAATGGCTGGATTTGAGTGCGTAATTTCACTTCCGCACTCGATTGATGAAAAAACTGACTGCAAAATACAATGTGCCGTTGAATAAACCTACACTACATATTCGGATTGTACGATGTAACATTATTTTAATGAAAACAGTTTAACGAACAACTTGAACAATGTTGAAACGTAACAGCGAAGGGTATACATGCGACCGTCAAAACACATCGGGCAACCCAAAAGTTAGAGTTATGGCAGCTTATCCAGACGGTTTCTGGACGTTTCGGCACCAAGACGTTTCGGCCTTCCAATTTCAGGCCCCAAGTCGTTTCGGCACCGCAACCCAAGATGTTTCGGCACCGCTGAAGGCTACCTGTGGGAACTAGTGCTGGAGCGTAATGTTGCAAATCAAAGTACTAAAAAGTATAGTGTCAACTAACATTCACGTACATGCTTTAATCTTTGTGAGAACATGGGAAGAGACCGTAAGAAAAAACTTCATATCATTTTCAAATCTGTGACACAAGTTTATCGATATCAATAGCCGCCGACACGGCAAAAGTTTGAAAGCGGTGACGAAACAGCACGGCAAAATTCACACAAAATGTACATAAAGTACTGGTCAGAACGCAAAGGTCACGCTTACGAATATGACGGATCCGTCAATTACTAAATAGTTTGAAAAAAAAATCGAAACACAGATGCCGAAACGTCTTGGGTTGCGGTGCCGAAGTGACTTGGGGCCGGAAATTGAGAGGCCGAAACGACTTGGGCCGAAACGACTTGGTGCCTGAACGACCAGTTACCATCCAGACACTTTTGCAGTGTTCAAAATTTATCGGGATTCCGACGAGCTCTACCGATGAATCATTTTTTTCACGGACTCGTACAGCAAAGTTGAAAGAAAACAGATTTATCTGCTTCGACGCCATGCTGCATGTGCGCTTGATCAAAATTTGGAACAGCGAGACGCGATGATCGTGCACGGTTGGCATTTATATAATTTGTCGCAACATTTCTGTCAATCACTCACTTTCAGAAACTATCGCTCGCCTGAAAATTAGCAACGTAATTCATAGGCACAGCTGACATGATAACGTGCCTAACGTGATAACGTGGCCCAGAGAATCCGAAACTTTCCACACAAAATGAGTGATTGACAGAAATGTGTTGCAACAAATTTCGTCTGGTTGTCGCCTAAGCTCAGTCGTGGGGAGTGCTTTCGGTGTTATCCTTTGCGTATAGAAAACGCATAACGATGAAAAAAATGCGTAGAGAGTCAATTTCAATGCGTAAATACGCACGATTTTTGCGTAAACGCGAACTCTGATTCTGGTCCGGACTAGAATTCAAATGTAAACAATAACAGTGCATTTTACACATATAGGCACTATCATCGTGACTATCTTGACAATCTAAGTCGTGGCTGTTTAACATGCTTTTGGGAGTGGAACAGACTTTGCAATTTACAAACAAACTTATCAAAAATGAAAAAAATCATCAAAAGTTAGATTTACTGGCCCTTTAATCTTCAATTTGAATTTACAGTTTGTGTGGAAAAACAGAGATTTTTTCCTGTAATTGAACAAGTCAAAAGACCTTGAACCAGCATTTTTTTCCACCCGTGTTATGGTGTATGGATTTCTCTAAATATATCATACCAGTAGGACCACTTGTTTAAATTTGTAAAACAATAGGAAAGCTGTGACAGATGAGAGAGTCACTGTACAGCTTGGTGGTTGGAAATGAATTGCCTTTTATTTGAAATGACTAAATTGATGAATTAAAACCATTGACTGGAATAATTGAAAGTTCAAAGTGACACATATCTCATCGTGCTAATATCTCAATTGTTTTATCTTATATCAGAATAAATTTATCCAGAAAAAATACCTGTAGAGAAATTTATCAGCCAGGGCTACAATATTACAGCAAGTTTTCATTTTTACTATCGATTAATCAACCTTTGTAAGAGTTTGGAAATAATAGTATAATTGACAGAGCTCATGTTTGCAAAACAGAATTGCACAGATTACAATAAAAAACCAGAAAATACCAAAAATATCTGAGCAGAACTTTCATGTGTTTCCTATGACGTTGAGGGCGCTCCTCCCCAGTCAGTGCAATCAGCGACTTCACTTTGCAAACAAAAATCCCTTTGCCTTCAGTAACAGAATGGTAAGAGACATTACTATCGGTGTAACACCATGACAGGTGAATGTTGCAAAGTTTAGTATTTGGAACAGCAATGAAACTCACTTACCTTTAATTTCTCGTAGTAGGCTATCACGTGTAAAAGTACGATAATGATAGCACAGAGTGTAGCTGCAATGAACATTGCCCCAGCCCAGTGAATACTACCACTGTCATGACCAAATGAGCTGGCTTTTCCAACCAGACCAATAATGAGTAGGAAAGCTAGCAATGCACACATTCCTAAACTAAAAGGTTTGGAGTAACACAGGGTGTACCATTGCAGTTTGGGTTCCAACATCAAATTGTGGATTCCCGTAGCGTAGTCCTTTTGAGGAATCTGTAAGATTGCAAATTAAGAGAATGATTTTTTTTTTTAATATGGACCTACAAGGCACCATATACCTGGTACAGACCCCATTTAAAATTTCAGATATTTTCAGCCAGATTGTAACTTATTAAAGAGCCAGTAGTCACTTTTGATGATTTTTTTTCACTATTTTTGTGTGGTATGTTAATAATTGCCATTGTTTGATCATAAGAGCATGTTTAAACACACCTATGTAGCTTGTCAACACAGTGTCTATTCATTTACAATGAACTTCCATCGTTTACTTTGAATTCTAGTCCGGACCAGAATTCACTTGTCTATAACATGAACAATGCAGTCTACATATGTACAGCTTGAGTCGACAGGCAGAATACTGAGTATCCATCTAGTCATGCTTTGGGGAGTACAACAAGAAACTGTAGTTGACATTGAAACCAAAATGTGTGAAAAAATCACCAAAAGTTTCAGCTACTGGCCCTAAGGGGTGTGTGTCCAGAATGTGAGTGGTGAAAGTGTCAGATGAATGTACACAACAGGATGGACTTCTTTACCTAAGCTTTAATATAACATCTTTCAAAGGACTTTAACCACAGGAGAAGGCTGCATAAAATTCATTGAAAATTATCTAGCAACGCAAACTTTCCATAAGAAACAGTACTTGTACAGCACACTACTGTAATATGTGTGTATTCTGTTTGTATTATTGACACAAAATTTTTCACTGACAGCTACAAGCACATTATGTCCAAAAATTTTTTCTTACCGAGACACCTTTTCTAAGGATTTCATCAGGGCAGTAAAATGAATCAAACTGAGCTGAACAAATGTGATTCTCTGATATCATCCGACTCAATATCAAACCGTTATAAAGACCTGAAATCAAAAATACAACACTGTGTTTTTAGAAACAAAATTCAGAACTGTACACTTGATGCACAAAAATTCTTTTGAACAATATCATCAAAGAGAGTGAGTAAATTCTACAACATGCCCCTTTATTAGTAACACTGATCCTTTGTAGTGAATAAGATGTTTCTGAGTCAACACTGTAAATGTTACTTCTAATGTCATCATTTTGATGTCAATCTTCCACTATGAATCGAACTGAAGAACTTACAGCTCCTAACAGACTATAACTTCAGTTTGTTTCTCTTTAGTTCTATAGAAGTACAATGTCATGTCCAATGCAATGCAAAGCTAAATTTGTTGGACATTTCAACAACTTTGCTGGATGTCTATTTTATAAAATATACAGATTTAAAAGCTCCCACAGGAGTCTATTGAAATGAAACATCTTAATTTTTTTGTTTCCTTTGTCTTTACATGGTTGATTCAATTGAAGTGGGTTTTATTTGCTGTCACTGTACCCCCCACCCCCACCCCACCCAATAAACCTGCCATATGAAATGGGAAGACTGTAGAAATTCTCATTCCTCCAAACCTATTGGTGAAGTGAATATAAACCCGAACTGAACTTAGTTAAATTAGTTGACAGTACAAGATCCATGTACAAGGACATTTTTTTCATTTCAAATTCAATTAACCCTTTCACCCTATTACTTAATGTAAAGGCCCAGCTTTGCCATTGAAACCAACAGAACTGGGCCAAACCACAGCAGTGGAAGGGTTAAAACACTTGCAGAAGTTACTCAACTATTCTCCTCCAAGCAGCTTACCTCTTCTTAATATCGCTAGTTTGAAATGTCTATTATACACGCAAAATGTAAATGGCAGCAAGATAAGGTACTGGTATAATCCTCAGTTTATTTATGTTAAAGTGTAATATCAGCTGCATGCAGAGCATGATGGCATGAAAAGATAGGACAGTTAGTCTATCGATTGATCCAGAAATGATAGGTTTCTGTCAATTGTACATTTCTGAACATCCACCTATACTAACATAGAGCGCTTTCCTGGTATTAAATAAGTGAAACCAAACTTTCTAAAAACAAGTAGCCCATCAAAATACGGTTATCACATCACTTCAAGCCTTGCAAATATCTATACAACTGCAACCTCATCTATCACATAAATACAATGACAGTGTTTTGAGGACAGGTACATGTCAACACATATATGACTTTAACATAGCAACATCCAACATTGCTGATGCATTAACAGTTGTGCAGAATAATGAACTCTGAAACTTTATATATTCTCACACTAAATCGCCATACGCAAACAAACTGATCATTTCAATTTGTTTCTTGATTGATGTACTGACATGATAGACCTCAGTGCCACATCTATTATCTCTGAAGATCACACATATCTCAAGGGTTCATCAAACTTGTTACATACTCCTACTCTACACTACAGCAACATCTATTGTTATCTGAAGTTTTTTGTAACTATAAATAGATCACAGGGTCAAAGGTCACTTTTAAGCTATGTATTAGCCTTCAATCTTGAGAAGGTTGGCCTAGATATTCTTTGTGTGTCATCAACATCATATGGGTGCAATAAACTTTACACAAATTCTATGAGTTTTGAGGTGGAAAGAGACGGAACAAATTGAAAATCTGAATTCTGGAAAATAAGTTAATTACATTGTAGGCTACAGATGACAAGATGGATATGCATTGGACTGTAATCTTCTACATTGTACTGGTACTTACAATGACCATGGACATAAAAAGCAGCTTGTATGTCAGTGGACATTGCGAGTGACTTCACAAGGTCAACTAGCATTCCATATTAGACAAAATGCTTGAGATACAATGATATACAAACACATATACTGATTCTGTACATTTGTCAAGTACGTAAAGTATACACGCATGTATACAAATGAAATGCACAATCACAGAGTACAATTGGTCCGCAAAGATCTGCGTTACATATACTCTTGTTCTGTATAGATATACGAATGTATTGATATGTTCTATCTACAAAGATCTAGGATATGTACACCACTAATGCAGTGTTCTATCACAGTCCCTCTATCCACCACAGAGGGACTGTGGTTCTATATATGTCCATATACATAAATATGAGAGAATTCATCTGTCATAGCTATTATTGACATTGCAAAGACCTATTATTCTTTATGTGTAGTTAGTTACACATTCCTGCCTGAAATTTCATGTGCCAGTCTTGCTTTCAGCTTAATTTATATAAAATCTATTAAAACAATGTGCTTTCTGTGTAACACCACGGGGACTACATTCTGTTTAGAGGAATGTGTTGACTCAGACACCTTTTAAACAAAACCCTGCTTTATAAAGCACTCACAAAGGTCTACACACCAAAAGTACAGTAGATCAACATTGCGAGTGGAATACGCATTATACAAGACATTTTGGGGTTAGACTGTGTTTTGATAACTAACTGTGAACTTATTGTGGAACCCAGTTCCTGATCCTAAGATTGCATCCAACAGTGCTCTTGACGAAACAAAGAATGCGTTATTTCAGAGATGAACTACACAATTGTGCAATACAGGATGCATATTCTTGGTTTAGCCATACAGACAGCTGAGAGAGGGAGTGAAAATCCGACTACTTCTACACATCATACGCTGGGTTCTTACCTTCTTCTGGTCTTTTACCTCTGAGAGACTCTGTGACTTTGTAAGTTGGAACATTTGGAATTTTACATTAACAAGGCAGATATGGAAAAGAAATACAGAGAGTATATGCAATTCTGTTAGTGGAAATGGTATGATAGATTACTGTATATTATGTGAAGGATTAAAGTCGCTGGAAAAGGTCTGATGGCTGGCATGTGTTTGTGCGTACAGTAATTGTATTTATAAAAACATTGGAAGTCCATTGCAACCGGATATGATAAAGGGAATGGTGTTTGAAATAATTGGGTACATGTAGATGGAAATAACACAACCAACATTCACATGAACTGCCACCAGACAATTTTTATATTCTTGGAGGTCTTTGCGATGAACTCGGCAGAGAAAATGAGATGTTGTATTTGAATGGTACACCTGGGATAAAAAAAACTCCCAGGTGCAAATTTCATGCTGGATTAGCATATTGTTATTACTTTGAAGATGTTGATTTGTCAAACCATACAATGCTGCATGCATATTACTTGATTGAAGAAATGCATGAAAGGAATTGGAAAATATTGAATGTAACCGTTAAATATTCATACTCAATTTTTCAGATATTTTTTAATGCATGGACAGCGCATATCATCAGAATTAAGTCTTAGCAAGAAAGTGAAATAAAAGGAACTGAAAGATATATCAGATTTCGGGCAAAAGTTATTTCAGACTTACCACGGTAGAGATCATGTCCAATGTTATTAGCAAGGTCACCTATTGAAATATCTGAAACAAAGAAAGTTGAATAAAGTTTTACCAATTTCTGTGGTAACATTTACTTTACGTTAATGAGCTTGAATTTTCAAGAAACCCGATGAATTCACTTTCTGTGATCAACAGACACTTTGTACATGCATCAATTATTACCATTATTATACATGTACTGTTCTCAAAACACTGTATTATGCAAAACAAACTCCCCAATGTACCAGATACATTCCAATAACATCTATGGACTCAGACTATGTTCACATGAAATGTTAAAACTGACTTGAAAACACCAGAGAAATATTTCTCTGTTATTAACAGATGTCTCTCACCATGGCAACATTGTTCTATCTGAATACAAGTCAGTCATAACATCAGCATTCTGAAATATTTGATACAAATATTTGAAGGTCGGAGGTAAATGAATTACTCTTTTCTTTCAAGCTGATCACTTTTCATCTGCTGAATCAGGAAAATGCAGAATTGAGCCAAGCCTAAATATATACTTGGCATGGCATGTTATTGCAGGTTTAGTAAAAATCATGTTTACAGAATCAGGGGATTTCAAATGTTCATGTCTGTGTTGACAAGCAATGAATGGGACATGTTATGTCTTACTCAGTTACTGTTTGGAACCAACTTGACCTGATGGGGAAATATGAACTTTGTAGGATAAGGGTCAAACAAACAAAAGTCAGATTACGGAATAGTTTGTCCTCTTTCTCTCAGGAACTTACACAACCAGCATTTAGTCAATTTACACAGCCATTATTCAGTGAATATACAGTTCAAACAACATACATTTATATTATATCACGATTTCATTGAATCTGCTACATCAAAAGAAAAATCTTGGTTTAAATTCTTGCAAGCTAACATTTTACATGTGAAAGCCAGAAAAGTGTGTTTCCTGATATATCATTCAGTCTTTCAAGTTTCATAAATTTTGGGGCCAATAAATTTTTACTGGAATACTGCGGTAGATCTATCCCAGCATACACAGAAATAGACAATGTTGATAATAACGCCATCTTACCTTGTCTTAGAGCTGCGATAAAACCTTGCCAGAAACTCCTTGATAGAGCATCAATTGGAGTTACATTTTGAAGGAATTCTGGAACAGGGCACTCATTCAAAGTAACCACAACAACTTTTCCTGTTTCAGCCGTCACTTGTTTCAGAACATACGCATTGTCTGTGGAACACCAGTTACTTTCAAGAAAACCCTCGGATAGTACTATAATGACTTTTTTACAGCATCGAACGCAACTCAATATCAAGTCAGATTTGCACATGCCTGGTTCAAAGTCACGGTCATGATTACAGCATTTAAAGCCATAAGCTGGCGACTGCAGTTTCCGTACTACATTCCCCACCCACTCCGCATCACATTGAGTGAAACAGAAAAACGCATGGCTTGTCTCTTTTCCAATGAGTTGGGGCGCCATGCTATTGTCTGGTACTGGAGAAGTGGCAATAGGTGACATGGAGATAGGCCTGTCTTCATCAGAGGATTCTGACTGTGGTTGAATTTGAGTCTCAACAAAGAAATGTTCCCTGTGTTCTACATCATCTTCATCAACCTCCTCTTCATGTTCCCAGTCTAGTAACTTAGATTCCCCCTCGATGTACACCTCCCCTTCTGCCTCTGGATAGACTTCATCTAAAAGCACATCTAATCAACAAAGAGACAGAAACAAACGTTATTGTTTCAAAATTTACTTCAATTCACCTACTGGAGTAAAACAGAAACAAACAAACATTAGTGTTTCAAGCTTCACTTCAAATCAGGGTTCTACATCCAGGCTGGCCAACAGTCCCGAGGCCAGTAATTTACTTGAAAGATCAGTAAATGCTTTTTTATGGGTAGTCTGACAGAATAGTGATTTTTGGCATTGTTTTTAACAACAAATAAAGGCTTCCCCAGGCCTTTTGTTTTCAGGCGAGCGATCACTCCGCTCACCTACCAATCACACAAATGAAAGTCCGTGTAAAATTTACTCTAATCCCCTCCGATCATTGCATATAGTACTGGTACAGTGTAGCTTTCCACATCCAGTTCTGTTCAGTATGAATTGCGTCTTGGCCTGCAGATTCTTGCTGGAATGGATTGACTTCGGTGCAACAATGTGATACACTTGTACAATAATACTCATCACGGGAAAAATACGCATGATAAACGCGGATCACAACACGACTGTTATTGAGATCAAGCGGAGAGAAACTGCTGACGACGTATATGGCATGGCACTGCACATCACCACTCGCAGAAACAAACGCATAATTTTCTGATCGAACAATTTAGCCTGAGCGATTGCTAGGTCTCATGGCCTTTTGAAAACTTAGTAAAATCTATAATGGCTTTGAAAAGTGGACAGACACCTGATACTGCTGAAAAAGAGATTGTGAAACGATCAGTTCATGGTACCATAAAACCTTCAAAGACGTAAAATTTTTGCGACATTTTGGCCTATGGTGCAGGTTAACAGTGCATGCAAATTATGCACTGTTATGCAAATTGTCACCCCTCTGATTTTCCAGGCTGTTGACAACACTGATAGCTGTAACTCCGAAAGTTGCAACTGGCAATGTCAAAGCAATGGTTAATTCTCACATACAACTGTACTTCTACGTGTATGTTGGCAGAACACTGTCTCCTGTACACGTGTTACAAACATAGACTTTCAGTTATAGCCAGTAATGAGCTGAGAGGAGAGTATTTATCTGGAACATATTGTATTCTCATGATAAAGTTGTTGGTTTTCTCTTTGCTTAATGATAATTGTTTTAGTATAAAAATATCATTGTTAAGAACAGTTGTCACTAAATTATACACAAACTTGAGAAAGATAAATTCTCTTTGTGAAGCAAGGCACTATTTTGGGTTTGTCATCTACTGCCAGATTACTGAGAAATATTTTATAGAATCATTAAAAATTTTCAGTTGGAATTTATTCTTTCCTTTTGAATAACAAGAGAATATGAATGAATCAAACTTTTTGTGAATTGTTAAATTTCAGTTGACCTAGATAACAAATTTTGATCACTCTACTGGTATGTCTTAATGCCTTCATGGAACGCTGGGCTCCTTAACCTATTGATCTTTCAACCTATACTCCCTAACCTATTGACCTTTACTTCAACCTTCACTCATAAAGATTCATAGTGTAGCAAATTGCAACTTTCATCCCATTAGTGATTACACGCCATGTTGGTACTACTGTGGGAAAAGTTACCACGGTTCATAACAAAGAGAGATCCTTCACAGAGAAAGTGAAGTTTCACAATTGACAAAAAGACCGCTATTAACCATTCTGTGAGCAACAAAGATTATGCTGTTATCTCTCTTTCCATGCTGCCACACAAGTGAATGAAGTGTGCATTGAAATTACAGTCAAAGCAGCTGACTCACAATTTTCAGTGGACTGTTTCTCTTCTCGATTCAAAAATCTTATTGATCCCAGTCTAGAATTTGTCCCTCACTTTTGAACTCAAAACTGAGGTTAAGAGTCTGAAATAAGATTAGATAAATTAATTAATGAATATTTTTAGTGCAAATGCCAATTAACTTCAGATGAATGTCTTTCTGGTTACAAGGATGTGTACCTTTGAAAAGGCAGTTTAATCTTTTTTGATGAACTTGCTTAATCAAACTATCTATCTCATGTTCCACTTGATTTTCGATAAGTCATCTGTTTAATGATCATACAGTCTAAATATAGATGTATTTAATTTTTGTTGAGATGTTTAGAAGCACAACAGAAATCCAAAAAAGTCAACTGTGTGACAGACGATTTGTTTAATTGATGTAATACATAGGCCAGAACACAAAAAGTTATGACCGCCGGCCAGCAAAGAATTTGAAGAACAGGTATTGAAACTCTAAGGATTGGTTTTGCATCACTGAGTGGATTCTGTAACAAATTATTGTCTCTACTTGTTACCATATTTGTCTAAGTGTACTTTTGACTGTGGCTGAAACATGAGATTTTGGAACCATACATGTATCACCAGCCTTTATATGTGACATTTATAGCAGCTCTATTAATACACTACAATAATTCACAGATTTTGAACTATTTCTGTTCACAGTTCATTGACATATGTATGCAGATATACATGTATGATAGCACGGACATTCTTTCCTATCTGTACAATCATCATTAGAATTCACACTGAATCACAAGCATCAAAGAAATACTTTGATCCTTGAAGTGAAATTTTACATGATGTTACAAACAGAAACTTTTTACAACACTAGTTACATTATTACAATTACAGTCAATAGTGATGCATACAAAGGCATGACTGTTCTGGTATCTGCATATCACAAAAGGAACTGATGAAAGCAGCACAGACAAGATCACTGTATTTCAACTGTTGACATTTGCCTGTACTGGACACCAACACACTATTATTGCGGAACAGGAGTCCCATCACCGGATAAAGGAGAACTGTATGCACCTGCATTGGTATCTGAGTTGTACTGGACACCAACACACTATATTACAGAATGGGAGTCCCATCACCAGATAAAGAAGGACTGTATGCACCTGCATTGGTATCTGAGTTGTAGTGGACACCAACACACTATATTACAGAATGGGAGTCCCATCACCAGATAAAGAAGAACTGTATGCACCCGCATAGGTACATGTATTGATGGATGTACATCCATGATGTATTGGAGTTGTCTGAATATTGCAACAACAGAGTGAATATACCTGCATCCACAACCTATAATGTAAAGTGACTCAATTAAAATACATGTTTGTCAGCTAGGGCTCTTTTCAGCTCAATGTACTTATGCAAAGCCATTTCACACTAAAGCATGCAGATGTTGCCGTAAAGAAGCATGTAGTTCATGAAGATTTTAAAATCGGGAACTTGATGACATGTTATCTTTTTTAATTTCAGAGGGTGAACAGACTTGCAGTTTCATTGAAGTTATACAAGATTCTCCATGTGGGGATTTTGAGGGATAAGCCACCTGTCTCTTTTTGAAGAAACTTATTCATGCATGTAAATAACCACATCCAATAATTCATTTTCATCATGGCATATGCAAATCATGCATTGTTATGCAAATTGACCACCCTTCATTTTTTCAAAGCTGTGTAGAACACTGAAGTGATTGAAAATTAGTGGAATCGGTGAATGCAAGGAAAAATTGAGGCATATGGATCTCCAGCCCTGTGGGCACATAAATTCTTTATATGGACTTCTCGGGTTATTGCACATGATGATTATACCAGCAAAAGAGATTTCAAGAGGTGTAGTGTTACAATAGAGCGAAGTTCATCAGTAGGAATTTCCTATAAAGATCATTTCAAACTGAAATCCCGGATGACATAAAATATCCGGTATCGATGTACGGTAGTTTGTCCAAGTCATTTCATTGAAAGACGGATCTCACTGAGTGTTTATAGGGGATACTGGAGACCTACTGGAATTACAAACCGCAGATTTTGGCTGGTAAGGGGGCACTCTGCCAGATACAGATACTGCACACTAGTATTTATCATTACTATAATGGATACAATATCTTGAACATACAATGTAGATATTAAATATGAGCGGATGAGTGGCCATGAAAATCTGAATAATGGAATTAAAGTTTTTGTAGTCTGAGAATATGAAGGAATCTATTTGAAATGTGGCTGTATCCTCCCTGCACTTACAGTACTGTCCAACTCACTATGTTTAAAAATCTTTCTCATTTTCTACCTGAGGTGACTTTGAAGAAAATATCCCTCACACACTAACTACAGGCTGTACTACAGGAAGGTACACTATGCAGATCTGTTATATAAATACAACCTGACACTTTATATGAACTGGGGAAACGCCTCTGTCTGGGTCAATAGGGTAGGGTCACCAGGGTCATGTTTTGTCTGTCAATATCCGAAACATCAGTGCAGAAAACTTCAAGTTATGCCATTGCCATGGTAACCATCATCCATTATGCCTAGGACTAGTGGTAATTCTGGACTTTAGTTAGTGTGATAAATTAAACTGTAACTACACTCAAAAGTACATACAGTGTACTATACCTGGTATATATTTAGAAACTTCAATAAAATTTAAAACCTCTGACCAGGACATCATACATGTTTTAATGTATATCCGCAATGGCTCTGTTACCTTATCTCTTTGACTCCCACTTGGTCAGTTAAATGAATTCTAAACAAATTTCATAATGGCTGGACGTTCTCTGAGACTGATTCTAGCAAAGAACAGCTGTCAGACATCAAAGTCTGAAATTAAGTAACAGAACTCCCTACATGTAGTTCCTGTGAAGCTGACAAGTTGCAAACATGAAATATCAGAGAGCAACTAATAGTGAATACCGTTAGCCTAAAGTAGGTACAGTAGCTACATTGTAAGAATTGCAAAGCAAAAACAATGAATCATGAATTATGATTATTAAAAGTAACTTTTCTTTTGTTTCTGTCATTGCAAAGATGCTTAAGAAGTTTTAAGACAATATAATTCTTTCTTTCAAACCATTAAAATGTAGATGTTTACATATTAACAAATGTACCAGTTAATACTACTAGGAAGGTCCTTTTTGGCATGAGGGAAGATTGGAGGACACAAACTCCTCTTTGGAGGACAAAAACTACTTTTATAACCGTATAATCTTACAATGACTCCCTTAGTTAATGATGATTATCCCTTTTCCTGCCAAGTTCATATTTCACCATCAGGTCAAGATGGTTAAAATTAATGAAACACAATGTATTCCATATGATGTATTTTAACATAATACTGTACATTTGAAGGCTGTTGAAAACATAATACTGTAAAGTTGATTTTTTTGGACAAAAGATGCTATAACATACCTAGCCAAGTGGGTTAAAATACGTCATGTTTTGGCTCAATACCGCTTTTTACTGACTGGGCTGATGGGGAAGTGATACAGTTATTACTGTCTGGCAGGAAAAGGGCTAAAACTAGTAAAGCAAAACATGTCCAATATGGTGCATTTTAACAAAGACTTGAAGATTTGAAGGTCCCTGAAGATAGAGATACTGTAAACATGATTTTTACAGACTAAAGCTGCTATAACATACCGCGCCAAGTGAGTGAAAATACACATGGTTTTGGCTCAATACTGCTTTTTACTGACTTGGCAGATGGGGAAGTGATACTGTCTGGCAGGTAAACCGTAAAGGGTTTATGTGAACAGCTGTCATATTCTGACATTCATACCATGCCCCCACAACTGGAGACACTACATGATGAGCCAACTAGAGTGTCACACAGGTAGCAGTGTTATGTTTGCAACAACTGTCTGGTTCTATCATACTGTACCAAGTATAGTTACATCATTAGCTGTGACAAGTATACTGCTACATGAATCAGACACTTGTAGGCTTCTTAAGTCATTAGATTTGCTGTCTACATGACATCACATGTTTCATGCAGTTCATTAGTTTTGTGACCCAGTGCTTCACTGAGAGTCTGATAATAAGATGACTTACTGTCACTGTGAAGATAAATTTGTAAGAGTATGTGGTTAACACACCCAAGATTTTATTAGTCTTTGATTATAAAATGTAATTAGTACATCAACAAGTAAGTTCTAATGACAGTATATTTTAACATTGTCTTATGCTATCAGATTTACACAACAAGACCTGGTACACTTTCACCAATATACATGTATTGGAGTGACTTCCACTGGGTATCATTGAGTAAAAGGTATACAGTCACCTGTAATCTAAATGTGCCCATATATGGTCAAAGGGGCGTTCCTTGGTATTCAAAATGCCCATGTGAGGGCGCTGTTTTTAAAAAGCGGCCACCCGCTTAAAATCTGTGATTGGTTTAGATTTTCTCTTTCCATGGTAACTGTGGCACATGTGACAGTATACCTTTAACTGCAGGTGTGCGATTGATGTACGAATAAAATGTCCTCTGGACATTTAGTGCTTGGTACACAGATTTCATGAACATACTTCTGTATTGGATATGGAACTGTTTGACAACATGTGTACGAACCACTGCAGGAATGTAGAAAGTAGTCAGCAGAAACAAACGACTCATATCTAAAATTTACCAGCTTAGAAAATATCAGTCTAAAGAAAAATCACGGACATTTTGCACAAGTTTAAAGCACCCATGCCCAAACACACGTTGTAACCCCCTGTATTTTGAGTTTTGCCATCAAAATTTTCTACATCCCTGCATTGTAATTAATACATACATGTACTGCTAAACACTCAGTACCAATGTAATTAATATATTCATATTATTTGTATGGAGGATTAGTTAGAGCCATGAATCAGATATAGCAAAGGATTAATTTACATTACAATACTCATGTCAACTGGTTTTCAATTTTACTACAATATTTTCACCTTTCAAAAGACACCGATTATATTTGAGAGACAGTGGAGTTATATTCTGACATTAAAACGGAGCTGTGTGGGAGGAATCCCTTGTTATACAACATGTTGCACACTGTTGATATCCAATCTGTTACAGCAGACATGTTGGCACAATGCCAAAGGAATATATCAGCCACAAGGCTACGACAAGGCTACGACTGTTTGATTAAATTCAAAGAAATCTCACAGAGTGGGTCATAGCACTGGTTAGGTTTGACAAAGGGCATGAAAAATTTCCATAACATCACACGTAATGATATCATTGCAAGTTTATGATAGGCTACGGAGTTCTCATGACGTCTTACGAAATACTTCATATTTAGTAGTCTAATAAATATTGATTATGTACGATTTTTTTTGCTGTCACCAATTTTTGTATTGTAGCTTTGACTGTCAACAGTGGCCCTGTGTGTCTCTTAAAAGCAGTGTTGTCTCTCTCTCTCTCTCTCTCACTGTGACAAGTCTGCAAACAGCACGCATAATATGACGCTTGAATACAACTTACTGTATTTTGTGCGGCAGATTTTCCTTAGCTCAGTTTCTGAGGTCTGTTTCTATAGAATAATCTCCCACTTGAAGTCTCTCTCTCTCAAAGCCTCCTAATTTTTAAATTAAAATTAAAATACATCATTTTTTAACCGTGTTTGAATAACCTCCTACGTAACATTTTTCTTGTTTTGAACAAATTCTTATTTATCTGTTCTTATTTTGATTGTCGAATCTTCTTACCGCTTTTTACACTCACATATTTTTATTATAGTTAGGTAGTTTTATACTCTGTGTCTCTGAAACCACCTTTTTAGTGGATTTAGACACTATATTAATAATTAGATCATCATTATTATGATGAACAATGTCAACAGGTTGGTGAGACTAAACGATAAAATGCAACCAGTGTCTGTTGATATACATGTAATCTCCTTCTCAGTGAACGTGTTTCTTTAAGAATATGATCTTCCTTGTGCAAACAATTACAGACTGCAAATAATTTATTTAGATTTTATTCCAAACCAAGCCTCAAGAGGTCATGTACCAGCATCGCAATGTCGACAATGCCTGTACACTTATACCAGTATGAAAACAAAACAGTCAAAGCGGTATACTGGTATATATGTACATGTACATCTAAAAAGTACCTGTGTGTACGCACTATACCGGTATATCTACTGAGTACCTGAGTATGAACTGTGTGACACTTGAAGCTCTCACAATCCAACAACTATATAATCTGTGTCTGGCTATACACAGTCCTGGCAAATTGCCAAAAGAAGCCGTGCTATAGAAAGTGGACTATTATAAAGTCATAATACTATCTCCAGGAGATCCAGTTTTGCTGTAATATCAATTCCAAAACAATGCTACCATTTTGAATTAAGATAAAGGTACTATGACAGTCACACTCCATTTGCAAAGTGCCACTCCCACCAGACTCTAGAATAACTTTATGGAGACTACATTGCTGGCTATATCACAGAATACAATCTGACCTATGTTTAGCCAGCACTTACCGATACAGTCGTGGCCAACTTTACAGCATACCTTTTTCACCATGATACAGCTTCACACACAATAGCTGATGAGTGACCCACTTGTAAACCTGAACTCTGAAACTACCACCACCCACTTTTTTAAGCTATAAAATTGGTACAAGATCTGAAGCTGTACCTTCCAATAACAGATCTTCTACCTTCTTATAACAGATCTTCCTGTCTGCACATACAGTGTTCTTGTCAGTATTTTTACTTTGTTATCTGTATGTTTTTGAAAACTGATCAAATATGCCTGTAATTAAAAAAACTTTCCATCCAAAAAACTCAACTTATCAATTTTTTCTTTTTTTTTGGTAACGATGGGGTTAAGTGTCTGGTTGTTTCTTTCTGGTTATTAACAACTTTCATAACAATTGCATATTAATTTTACATGTTTAATTATGAAAATGTCCACTGCGGGCCATGACGTACACTTTTACTTTGCAGCATGATGGACAGGCACGTAGTAAATTTCTTGAATGGTAATCAGAATTGAATTGTAAGATTTTTAGAATGATTTGATCAAATACTAGTATAGTGTTTTGTGTCTGAGATACTGAATCACAAATGTTTGTCAGTCAGCTGCAGATATCTGTATACACATTTTCCTGCCAGACAGTATTAAGACTATTACTTCCCCATCAGCCAGTCAGTAAAAAGCGGTATTGAGCCAAAACATGACGTATTTTCACACACTTGGCTTGGTATGTTACAGCATCTTTAGTCTAAAAAAATCAAGTTTACAGTATTTATGTTTTCAACAGCTTTCAAATGTACAGTATTATGTTAAAATACACCATATGGAATATGTTGCGTTTTATTAATGTTAACTATCTTGACCTTATGGTGAAATATGGACTTGGCAGGAAAAAGGATACACAGTATTGGCCAAGTCTGATGCAAAATATTCGAAAAAAAAAATTTACAAACCTTAAATTTACAAGTCACAAAGTCATTAATTTCTTCTGTATAAAAAGTCCTTCCTTTCACATGTCATAAATGATTTGTGATTAAAATTTCTAAATTCAAAACTACAAGGTTACACAAGTGTTAAATATGGTCAGTCTGGGGCAACATTTTTTTTTTTTATTTACCTACATGGCGACAGCACTGAATTAATTCAAAATTTGACAATCACACTTGGAAAATATAAATATAATACAAACATTGCATAACCCCATCGTCTGTGCTTTATCAGCATGTTTTAAACCTACATCATTGATTTGGTTACATGACCTGACAACATAGCTACTGATACAAATGTTTCAATGTTCAATGTGACCTTTAATATTTTCATCTGAGCATTTTTGATCAAACAGCATTGTTTCTTTGTATTTTTTTTTATGAATTATATATTTCATGATGACTCACATACAATTACAGGAAATCTAAAATGTTACATGAGGAAAAATTCTCTTCATTGGAATAATTTATACAAAACCATCTATTAAATGCATTTAATGATTTCTGACCTACATTTCATAAAAACCATTTTGAAGAAACGGCAAAAGTACTAAAAAATATTTCACACTTATTTGTATGCATTTTGATACCTACGTTTTCTATCCGATGTTCTGAGATGACCCCTTAAAACACCCGTATCATGCAGCTTACTCTGCACTTTGAGAAGACCCCTTATGTAAAACACTAGAATCACACCACTCACAGTGGGACCACCTGACTGGTGTCGATACACGAGGGATGGCAGCACTACGTATGAATTATTACCAACTCGTTGATTGGTTTATCATCATACAGTATGAGGTGATCACAGTCCCACTTCACCAAAGCATACAAACGGTAAAGCAAATTTTCTCTCAGACATGTGCTCTGAGTGTATCTTCCCAATGTACTGCAATACATAGCCAAAATTACCAACATTTAATATCTGTATTTTCATTACGCACTGTTCCCTATGTCAACTCACTAATTCACAAAGGATTCTGAACGTGAACCTGATTCAAAGGGAAAAAGCTGCCTTTTGCATGAAAGGTATGATAGCAGGACAAAATTTCATGACTTGCCACCTTGAGATTATTGTCAAACCAAACTGCCATAATAATAGCCCTTTATACACTGAATCAAACACACATGCTTGTAATTATGTTAAGGATTCCATACAAAATGGCCAAAATAAAAACTTCAACAATATATTTTCAAAAAAAATATTATTGCATCTGTATCAGAGATTTGATTACTGATATCATACTTTGACTAAAACATTTTTAAATAACATGAAACCAGTGGCAGAATCTCAAACATATATTCTATTCTAAAGTTAAATATACTTCTTCATGTCATCAAAATCGGTGAATACAAAATTAACAGTGGAACACTTATAGATACATGTATCCACTGCTTGTAAAAAATGTTTTTGTGACATACACAGTTTTCTGTTTATGGATATGGTATTCTAGTTCTCTGTTTTGTAGAAGAAATAGACCTTTATGCCATCGGTTGATGACTGCGTAACTTCCTCAATTGTAACTCATCTGTCATGTCAGCCTTGCTGCTCAGCTTTTAATATTTGTCAGTTAATAACAAGGAAGACCTATTTTCATTTTTCTGAAACTTGGGCAGAAGATGTACCCACATCAACAAAGTATACTTTATGTGTATTTAGTTTTTTCCCTCTATTATAATTACTACATTTTACTTTTGTGGTGCCGTCACTTCTGCTTTACACACATGCTCAATGGACGGTTCTGTCTGTATAGAGACAATACATCGTGATCAAAGGAAATTCTTGTGGCAGTGTGCCTATTTGCATGATTTGGTACCACACATCCGGTCGTCAATTAGCAAAGTTACAACCAGTCTGGTAGAAAAACTGTTAACAGTTACACTGGGGGTACAGTTAAAAATGGTGACAATTAAAATATTCCTGGCGCTAGACTGGATTCACACATGGCAAATGATAAGGAACAAAATGTGGGAGGAGGAGCTCCTCAACTCCAGACTCTACCCCACCCCTTTTTTTCACGTGTCCACCGATACACCTGTGAAGATCCTAAGGGTTTATCCATTGGTTCCTGCCACAAGGGTATTGAACCCAAAAACCTGTAGTTTTCATCATGAAATTTGAAACTCGTGTATAAAACTTGGCGCTGACAAACGTGGTAAAGTTAACTTACATGCCTATCACGGAGGTAATGATGCAATACATGTGGGTAATATTTACAAGGGGGAAAATGATCGCCACTTTTTAACTTATGATAGTGATATGATATGGTACGTGACTTTGATGACACTACCTCCTCACTGCTGAACATTTTACAAAGATTTGGCGGAATGCCAAATCGGTTTTTCTGCTGTGTCCATGCCATGCCATTATCTGGCGACCCCACAGCGTAGGATGCCGGTTCACGTGGGACCAAAAACAAAACAGAAAAATCGACCAAAACTGATGACGAAAAACGCGGTCTAGATCAGGATAGCCTTGGCTGAACCTTCGATCAGTGTAGTTTTAGTGGTATTGTCTGTAGAATGCGATGGCCGATGGGCTCGTTGTTCTGTGTACCGAATAGCTATGTCCGGAATGTTGGTAAATCGTAAATGGGAAACGCCACATATTGCCTTGATTGCGTTGGCGTCACGGATCAGACGGCCACCATGTGTCACTCAAATTAATATGGACCCAGCTTCTCCAAATTGGAGCTGTTCCACGGACTATATTTCATATTAATTAATCTGGATATCCCGCTTCAAAAGCAGCTTACTACTTCATTCACCAAAACATGACGGTAGCTAGGCTTGTCGGGGAAACACAGCGAGCCGAGTGCAAGTGGCCACGCTTCATAGCCCCCTTTCACACGATTTACACGTACGACTGTCTTCGCAACATTCGCCGGTTTGTGTACATTTTTACTTACCCGGTGGAGATGGAATATCTTCGCCGTAAACTTCGTCACACTCCATGACTTGCGGCTACAATCACCAACTATGCTTTTCCGGTGACTTTCCTCTCTGAAGCTCAAATTAACTCATGAAATTTGAAATCTAACCGCAACTGAACTTTCCAGTCCTCGTACAGTACGTACATTTACGTTTGTATACACACTGGGTCATGTGCTCTTCTTTCTCTCCACTATGCAACATCGCAACAAATCAACGTCACGAGGCGGGAATGTATCGCGCAGGCGCACGACGTTAGTCAAATAAAGCATTTTCATATGCAAATAGTTTTTATTTAATTTGGAAAGGGGGCGGATGCCAGCGCCGTCGTTCAACGAAATCATAATAGTGTACAGAATGAATCCACACCCTGTCTTTCTGCAGGTTGGGCAATGAACAATAATGCACCTATAAACAGAGAAATTCATTCAACAGCGCATGTGAGACTTCCATACAACCTCTTGTATCACTGTCGGTATCATGCTGTTACTTCGTGACTGAAGTCAGGTGACTTTGAAGTCTTCTAGACCTCGAAAGCGAGCACATGTACCGACGGAGACCTCGAAAGCGAGCACATGTACCGACGGAGCAGTGTCCAATCGCGATCGCACAAGTCAACGTTATTGCAGTGTCAAGTACGTACACTTTTGAAACCATGGAGCTTCCTCCATGATTGCTGCAGTTCCGTCTCACCGCCGGGCAAAGTTGTTGGCTACAGAATGCTGTTATACCTATGAAGAAACTGTGAAATTTGTAGATACCAAATGCTAGATGGATGGTAACGGTTAAACGTGTTTCAACTAAATATAGATGTATTAAATGATGCAAAATGGTACATTACTATTATTGATACAGTAGTCCATAAGGGACTGGTCAGTTTCTTAAGGGGGTGGGTAATTTTTGGCACTAACACATCAAACAGTGGCTACCCCCCCCCCTCCCCTCATTCCAACTTTCGAAAACAGGGTGACCCCCTAGGCAAAGGTAAAACAAAATGTGATATATATATATATATATATATATATATATATATATATATATATATATATATATATATATATATATATATATATATATATATATATATATATTATATAGTCATTCTGTTTTGGTGAAATTGTTGATATGTCAGTTGTTAAAAAGAATTCAAGATTTTCAATTTCAAAGTGTGAATACAGTATTTTGAATGAGACGACAAACCCAACATTGATACTGTGGTTCAGAGCGCTCATATTGCTTGTTTGTTTCTTGTATTAAATTTAGACAGATTTTTCAGGATGTACTAGTACCTGACGATTGCTTACCACTTTCCTTCTTTCCCTATTGGTTTAGAAGTATTTCCTTCCAACAACACAATTAATTGACTATTGCCGCTCAGTTATTTCATTATTTTAACATATCTTTATTATTTTTTGTGCTTTAATTACAACTACAGTGTCATGTACTCTCTGAACCTTTTCACTCACATTTTCCTCTGTAGAGGTCTCCAACACATTAGGGGAAGGCTGCATTAACTTGCATGGTACCAGAAACCCAAGTTATTGCCTGACCAACTCGGGTGACAAACAGGAGACTTTTAATCCCCAAGGTGTGAATGTTCCATTTTTATGTTTATCTAATCCAGCTAGTGCCATTGTAGGAAAGGCAGGTCTGTGAAATTGATCCTCTAGGGAAGTCGGGTATTCCAAAGTTAATGGAGGTTTCCCGTAATGATGATGGTGAAAGGGTTAAAGGTAAATTGCAATGCCCAGTGTAAAGCTTGTTGAAAATGTATTTGCAATTAATTTACCTTGAATTGTACTGAATATTGGACCTATATTTCTATTTTGTGCATATGTCTGCTATGTTGACAAACTGAAGTCTTTGCATTTCAGTCGTTAATATACAGAATAAAAATCATGAAAAATTGTCAAAAGTTACAGCTTACTGTCCCATAACTATGTTAAGCCATACCCACAAATGAGGAAAAACAGACTTTCAGTGAGCAACAGTCAAATTACCCACTTAAGTTTTTGATTTACTGCTGTTCTCTCTTTGATATTGGTGATCTACATCAATTCGTGTACAATTCTTGACATCTTGCATAGAAAGTGTGAAATACATTCACAGCTCTTAGGCTGTGTTCACAAATAATGCTGAGGGGGCTGGAGGAACTGTGATTGAAATCTTATTTTTTTCAGATCCCCCACGATACTCTCAAAAAAATTTCAAATCCCCCTATCTATATGATCAAAATTTTTTACTGTAAGTCACCAAAAAAAAACTATCATATAACCGCATATTTATTGGGGATGTACGCGCAGAAAAAATAAACACGTAAATATTCTGTAGTGGTTATAGAAATGTCAGCATTTTGCAGAGCCACATTCCTAGGGCAAGTTTTAAATTGATTCATTTTTCAAATGAACCAGTGGACTTTGATTTACCAGTCTACACCAACGTGAGTTAAATGTAATCCAAATGTGGTCGACTCAACGGAACCTGCTGAAGAGTACCCAAAATGACGATCATGAGAGAGTATGCAAATTGTGAGTTCCTGGCTACACTTTGCCAAATAGTGAAAAACTGAGCACAGTGACCCATCGAAGAAAATTTTTTATAAAAAGTACTTGACAAATATGACCTAGATGCTACTTATAAAAGTTAAAATTGACAATACTGGAAGGTTGAAACATTCCATCAAGTAAACTTTTAATCCCTGATATTTTGGGTATACCAATGGCAAATTTGGTGAAAAATAAAAAATTCCATTTATTCACATATTTTTTTATTTAAATCAGAATCTTTACCATTCAAAATTTTACTGTTGTGTTGTTGTACAATGAGAATGTGAACATTTCATTCACTGCATGAACTTGAAATGAATGGCTTTATATATTGATTTTAAGTGACTTTTCATTGTACTTTTGTTGAAAATCAAATGGTGACCCCATCTTTTTTCTTTAATATTTGATTATTCTAATATACCAGAATTCAAAAATTTCTAATGCAAAAGTATAACAATAGCTACAATTTTCCTAATCATACACCCTTCAGCAAACAATATTGCAAACATAGAATTTTGATACTTTTCAGTATTTTTGGGTTTTTTGTATTAACTCCAATCTCTCATTTTAAATCTTATTATGTACAAGTATTCAGACTATCAACACAATCTACATGTACATACATGTTATGTACTATACACGTATATTGCTGTCAGTTGCATTTCATATACCCCCCGTACATCAAAATGCCAATATACCATAAGACTGCTACATATTACATGTGATATTATGCCTGTATGAATTAGTTTATAGCATTTCAACATGATTAAAAAATAAGTACAAAATAAGCTCTTTTTGTTATTATATACATACCAAATATGAGCTGAAAATGATGTTGACACATACTACAATGTTGAAAAAAAAAAGTTTTACATACCTACCAATCATTCACATCTTTGTTGCTCTCTATGGAAAATGTATTCCTTGTAAAGTGTGACAAATACAGGTAGCCATATAGGAATAAACGTAAACCGTACCATTACATTCAAGGAGATGCACTTGATCCTTTTGTGTACCATAGTCAACATTTTTTATGAACATTGATACACCTATTGTCCCTTTTGGCCATTGTCTATTGATAACTGTCAAGTCTCCTGGTCTTCCATGTGTTGCCCTCCTGCCTGATCTTATGTATAAGTATGTTTCACTATCATAAGCATCATATGATCCAAACTCTTCTTCAACTACTTCATAGTCAGAGCTATCTCTGTTACTCCCGATATGCAGTGACAGTGACACTGCCCATAGGCAATAGCAGGGCATTAGCGTATTAGCTTTAATAATTTTGACATTTTTGTTCAGTTTATATAACTGCATTCTTGTTCTCCTCCTTACAGCATGTTGAACTGTCCAGTATTCAGCTTGCCAACACAGCCTGTATGTGTACTGTGCATTTGTATCATTGACAAATGACTTTCAGTCTGGACTCTAATTCAATTATCACCAATAGTGTTTTCATATACAGGCTTTGTTGACAAACTGAATATTGTGTGTTTCAGCATGCTGAAGGGAGATAGCAAGAAACTGTCTTTCATACATTGTACAGAAATATTGAAACAATTATCAATATTGAATACTTGCAACTTCAGCCTACTTGTTGTTTTTCTTATGAAAATTCAATGGCATCATAGACAGTAGACGCAGGAGGTATTCATATATTTTTAAAAATTTTTGAAATAAAAGTCATGAAAAGTGAAAAATGGTTCTAGATTTTGTTTTATTATTACAAACATTAGAACCATTAGATGACATAAAAATGTTATTAATTTTTCATTGAATCTACCAAACAGTGGAATCTGAAAATGTCAAAAATAATAGGGTACCAAAATATTTTCGGGCCCCCCTATACGCAGAGCAAAACTTTCAAGTCCCCCAACTACCCCCAGAATTTTCAAGACCCCTGAATTTCTCCTCCCCTTTTTCACTATACGTGGATGTATGCAAATTTGCACTGATCAAGCCATTTCCACCAGTTATATGCAATTTTGCAATTATAATCTAAAAGAGCATACAATTCTTTGCATCTACTGTGTAGCATACAATTCTTTGCATCTACTGTGTCAAGTCTTAAATTTCACAAAAGAAGAAAGATGATTCTACTGTGAAATATTAAAATGAGGTTCAGCTTTTAATTGCATAGCCTTTGTCCAATGGGGAATTTTAAAAATATACAGCATCTCAAATAGTACATTGCACAGAATGTATATTTGGTATTCTTTATTTACAAAGACAACACAGTTTACAGAAATTTGTCGATGTTCATCACCTCAATAACCCTACACACAAGCAAAATGGGAGAAAAACAAAAACACCCGAGTCAATCACACAGGAGATTCACACTTTGATTAAAAAATGCCCAAAGAGTTATCAAATATTTGGTTTGTATTTCCATCACTGGCTCCATCAATCACTATTGATACAATTCTGATTATAGTATATTGCAATTAATTTTATCCTGAACACCTCCATTTGGCACACTTTGGAAAAATCTTTTTGTCCCTAGTATCAATCACTTTGAAAACAACGATTTAAAATTCTTTCATTTTGACAGCACACACTTTTCTGACGCATTGCAATGAACTTTGACCCCTGAACTTGAAGTGGTTAGTCTTGACTGATATCAATATATGTACAGAAAAAGGGGAGCTTAACCTACAAAAAAAAAACTTGACAGCACATCAGAGTAATGTTGAGGACAAGGCCAAATTCACCACTTGACAAGAATGTCAAATAAACTCAAAAATACACGCAACCCATCACTTCCAAATTTTGAGTTGATCAGGCCTCTGTAAGAGAAGCAATTGGCACGAAAACACAAGTATTTCACCATCGAACGCCAGGGCTAATAATTACTGGTGAAATTAGTCCACTTGGAGGAAGAGTTCCAGGGTTACTCAAACATGAAATAGTCCAACCTTCCAAGTCTGACTTTTCAACTTGCACCCTGATACATATGAAGGGCAAGGACTGAAAGCTTGAATAATTTGGTACAAAGACAAGATATGAATGGAAACTTTGTGGAGAAGTATTACGGTACACTGTATATCAAATTTTGTCGTGCATTTCAGCCTGTCAAAATTGCAAAAATGTAAACATCACACAGATGATGAAGTCAACTTGGGTGCAGCTCATGTAGGAGTAGTAGCAAGATTATGATCAAACTTGGAATGAAAGAAATTTTGTTCACTGTATTTACAGCAGATACACACAGATTTTCACTTCGACAGCCATGCAAAAATAATATGCTCCAAATAGTGTATACAGTACTGTAATATTCCGGATGATGAGATTCTTTACTCAAATAAAGATACAAGCAAATTTGCAATGACTAAACAACTTCAAGAGGAACCCATGTGTACCAGTGTTATACTGTTAGATTTTACTCGGTCTATGGTCAGACAATGAGGGCGCTATTCTGCTGGCCCTTTGGACATCAATACGTATACCTTGCAGTATGAATGCTACACTGAATATTACAAATAATAATCATCAATAGCACCATAGGCATTATTTTGAATGGTAGTATCTCAGACACTCCAAGGACCTGGGATAAGATTTTCCACACGAGTTTGGGATAAGCAGCTTGTACAAAACAAAATATCGCTAATGAGTACGTTTATACACAGTGTGGGACCATTTCTGTGAGCGTGGGATCGATTTTTCCCACACTGTTGATCTCAAATAGTTAGCGATGGTCTGTGAAATACGCACATCAATCTCAAACTTTATACTGCATGACATGGCTGTTATTGAAATATCCTGAACTCACAAATTATTAACTAAGACGCAAACATGTACTTCTTCAAAGGCATTCTTCAGTGCTTGCTAAAGCATCTATGTGCTAAAAATGTGTCCTGAATACAATGGAATATCTTTAAAACCGTCCAACAGAACACTATAATTGTACAACTTAAAGGTATACTGTCACCTGTACCAATTTTGCCACAGTTACCATGGAAAGAGAAAATCTAACCAATCACAGATTTTAAGCGGGTGGTCGCTTTTTAAAATCAGCGCCCTCGCATGGACATTTTGAATACCAAGGAACGCCACTTTGACCTTATATGGACATATTTAGATTACAGTTGACTGTATACCTTTAAGGTAACCTGTCATCATTTGTAGCAGTTGTCACAACTGACCCTGTGTCCCTGTGAAAAAGTATAAATTTCCCTTCAAAAAAGTATAACTGGTGGTACATCCTTCACTGTTCACAAGAAAGCTTTAAGTGGAAAGTCATATAAATATTGTTTTAAGTTTGTTTACTACAGAGGACATTTCACACAAACACACACACACATGTACTTGGCCTGTTCTCAGAATAGAAAGGCATAGTTCTGACAAATATAAATAAATTTTAGTTGTAAAGAGACAATGGTGTTCATCTAAATGTTTCTGGAATCCTGATACAAGCAGACATAAAGACTTGGACAATTGTAACAGAGGTTGGGGCATTTCTCACACCTTCTGGGTTGTTGTTCTATATTTCATCAACTCTTCATTTAAAAAAGTACTCAATCAAAACTGGCATAAAAGAAACTTTACCTGACAAGAGACAACACTTGGTGTATTGAAATGTTTTGAGTATGCAAGTTAGAACACACACAATTGCACTAACAATAAAATATACCTAAGAGACTGTGACACGGCCCGTAATTTGAAGGATTGAAATTACTTTTCTGCAGTCATTTGATTTATTTTGTCATGTAAACATGTCATTGTGTTAGTGCAAGGTCGTAACTAACAATTAGACAACAATCACTTCTCCTGAAAATGATCTGAAATGACTTGTTACACTCACTTAAATTCAATTACAGTAAAATCTGTGTGTATAACAATTATGCAATATTTATAAGAACGTGTTTTTCATTCAGATTGTAATTTCCAGTATAAAAAAAATTGACTTTTCCTGGCACACTCGTTCAATTCTGAAGTTTGCAGTTATGACATTACTGCACTGACGCGACAACGCACTGTATCAGGACAGTTGTCAATCTGGATACTTAATATCCTAACACTCTCTCCTACCTCCCCCCTGACCTGATTGGGACTATGGTTATGGAAATTATTGAGAACGTAAAATTTTCAGTTGGTACGGTAACTGCTATACAGTGTATATGTGTGCATGTCGCAGCATGTACAGATTTACAATATATCTCTTGAAAATTTCTCTGCTGGATGTGAATGTAAATTGTTCGCCATGTAAAGTCTCTATTTGCAATTGTTTTATCACTTGTACAAACACCTCAAAAAGAAAGTTCAATTGGCTTTTTGTTTCCATTCTGATGGATTTCTCTACTGTGTGAAGTAATACAAACCCCACTGGGTTCTATGACGGTGCTTCTGTAAGTTGGCATGTTGAATTCATATCCATAAACAAAAGCCTTCCTGCGAAGAGCTTGGTCTCTCTTTATTCTATGAATCCTGTGACTGATGACATCATGTGAGGATTTACCCCTGTGCAGAATACAAATGGTTAAAACCTAGGTACTCAATTATTGTAGTTTAAAAATAAATGTCTGTCCAGACATAATTGAACCGTTTAAACCCCACCCCGCCCCACCCCATTTTCACTCTGTAGAAGTCCAAGACTGTCGAGGAAACAACCGGATTGGACCAAACCATAGTGGTTAAAGGGTTAAACTGTAAACAAGATCACACTCTGTTTTCCGGGCAAAATACTGTGTATCAAACTACGATTTAGACCAGGATCAGTATTTCATACACAGAACAAAATACTGAAAAACCTGTCAAAAGAAATGGTCACTAGGGCTTTAACCAATTGAATTCTTGCTTTCATTAACGGTTTTCCTCTGCATCACTCAAAATCTCTCCAAGTAAATGCACAACGACAAGCTGCCTTATTTATGGGGTACTGGGGTGCTGTTGTCCCATTATGACTGGTACACGTTGACCACTCTTGCAGTACTTGATAGCAATGACAAACCCCCTTGTCCATTTGCTCCATAGCTCCATTTCAGTGTTGTTGGTACCTTGGTTCCAAAGATACCCTGGCTCGGCACATTCTAAGCCATTGTAAATTCAAAGACTTCCTACAAACTTTTCAGCCGTTCTGTCTGAGTACTTTGAGGTCCAATAACCCATATCTCAGGAGTAATTCTACAGTCAACACACTATGATAGGCTCCATCTGCAATCAACACACTATGGTGGACGCCATTGAGGTGGGTTCCATCTGCAGTCAACACACTGTGGTGGGCTCCATCTGCAATCAACACACTATGGTAGGCTCCATCTGCAGTTAGCACACTGTAGTTGGCTCCAAATTTACAAAATTATATGCACAATAATTGATATTTCAATGATTTTTAAAAATCATATGGTAAATCAGTGTCAGGAGCCTGTTCAATTTTCCACAAGGCCCAAAGAGTATGTCAGAGTTTTAGGACTTTCCACTATTTCAACAGGTTTACACTCTGTGATATCTGTTATAAATTGCTTCCTGTTACAAGGGTGCACAACCCACATTTTCTCTAGACTGAAGTGAAAAGTATGTTTGTAATCCTTGAGAACTGAATCCCCAATGTCCCTATTTTGTCCTTTCTCGAATAGGCAAAGGATGACCCTCAGTATTGAAAACATATTTATCCAACGACAGCAAGTCCAAATCATCGCTGAATAATAAATAAAAGTATTTGAGAGTTTCTCCCAGGAAAAAACTCTCCATCTTGTCTTTAAAGCCAGGATGGTTTACATTTTTAACATTGTCAATTGATGAGTAGCCGCCACCTTCAATCTTGGTGTACCGTTCAAAGGCTTGAAATATACTCCATCCCCACTCTCTGTATCTATTGTCAAGGGTCACTCTGTACAGGTAGAAGAGACTTTCGATGGTTTCTGGTCTCAGCAAATTGTGAGTGTCTGCAGACTGTTTAGAATAACAGGAAAATAGTATATAAGGAATGGCTTGTGACAGTTTGAGGAAATGTTAATACAAGGTCTTGATGACAATCAACACTACATAATGAACTACAACCCCCCCACCAAATCAATTGTAAATGCTATTGTTTGAGCGAAAAGATCAGGAACCCTGAATAAATGTCAGTAGCTTTGAGCGTACCAAAATTTTCAGGATATACAATACACAAAAGCTAGTTGAAAATTAAGCACCATTGTTGTCAAATTGAAAATCCAGCTGATGATACAACAGCCCTTACACCTGTCTCTATGCACAAAGGCCAACTCATCCTATTAACAAAGAGAACATGTATCAAAAATACAGTTGATGATATTACACCCTTTACGCCTGTTACTATACACAAAGGTCCACTCAACTATTGAAAACAAAGGGAACATTTCTATATTATGTCAAGAGATGTACTAGATGTGCCAACAATTATGGAAAGCCTCTTACCTTTACAGTTATATCTTCCCGACCATGTGTCATGGTGTTGAAATACACAATTTCTGGACTTAGAAAAGTTGGCATGCTTGCATACATCTGGTAGCATGTGTAGAGGAGTGATTCTGAAAGCTCTAGATGTGATTCACTAAGTCCATTCACATATCCTAATGCCAGTGTTCCTGGCAAAAAGCACACCAGATGATCCTGATAGAATACAAAAGACATAATCCTATAAGCACAGGTATTGCTAATAGTCTCTATTTGAAACTTTATCTTGTTTGCTCCTGGCAAAAAGCACACCAGATAATCCCGATTGAGTAAGAATGACATGCCATTGACAAACTATACCACAGGCGACCCAATAAGTTCTGAGTTTTTCACACTGTTTTCTCTATCATTTTCTCTTCTTTCTTCATGCTCTGAATGATCGGAATAAATAAAATAAATGGTTTATATAACCTAACCTAGCCTCTGTGACTCTTTATTTATTTTACACTCCATTACAAGGACATATATCTCTCATACACACATGCTGTAATTATTAGTCAATACAACTAATTATGCTAATCCGTGGACTTATCAGGGATTTTACGGGTTGGTCAACATCGCGAAAGATAGGAATGGTTACTAAAACGGGAAGGTAAGAAGCTCTCCTGAAATGTGTCCAGAAATTACCAAATTGCGGCCAGTCATGACCATTTATCCACAATCTACTGCAGCCAATGTATTTCGATGGCCGAGGAGAGTCAGCTACTCTAATTTCAAACGTTTAAATGGTCGCGAACAGTGCAAACCCTGCCAGTGCCTTGCCTGCAGTTCATGGCATGAGGACGTCCGTAAAGCAGGAAGTCGGAAGTTGAAACCTTTGACCTTTACGTTGTTTATATGTGGGCAAACTTGTAAACATATTTCCCAGGGACAAGCCTGATTTTGACTAGGGTCAAAGTTCGTGTACGTGGTTAAGCGTGGTTCTCTCAATCGGGTGGTGTTGCTAAGGTTTTGTCTGCCCACCGGCACCGTCCGTGGGTGCAGGGACGGTGGTCTGCCTTATAATAATTTTGCTGTATTTTTTCTCACAAACATTGGAAATTCGTTTAAGTTTTAAGAAACATGAATTTTTATATGAGGAATATTCTAGCTCGTATCCTCGAATTAAATCAGCCGATTTTCTTTGATACAGTTTTTTATATTGTTTGGAGAACTCTTTGGGGCGGCGTCAGATAACAAGTGGAATGAGACAACAACATTTCGTCCATGTAAGGAAATCATATAGCAAGTACTTCTTACGCTGGTCCAACTCTACGTAAACGAAATATTATGATATCAAAGATGTTTTCCATGATAGTTTACAAGGTTTCTTGTCTAAATTCGCGGAAATAATCAAGAATATCTAAAAAATACTACACGTAAATTATGACCTCATTTTGTATGTGTAGAGGTGTTTACCGTTCCGAACGTATGTTCTACACGTACGCGACGTATGGTTATCACTGATCAGCTGATGATGGAACGTAACGTGTAACTAAACTTCTCCATAACGATATGTTACCGGCAGACATGGAGATAATAGCGAGTGAATAGAAATGACGGTGACTGGGTTAAAAAATTCACAGTGCTGGTAAAACTTCTCACAGGCTTCTTAACATAGTGGCCGACATCATCAGTGATGTCAGTTTGTGTTTCGATGTTGCGAGGTCACCGCTGACGTGACTTTAGTGACGGGCTGCACTGAGCCTCGTCAATCGCTTGTACGCCAGAAAAAGAACGGTCTGCGAGTAGTCATGTCGGAAAAAGCTGGAAAAACGGCGATAGTTTGGTGATTTTTGAGCGGATTTCTGGTAGTGGTAGGCCCCTAATAACCATGTTGTCAATGAGTGTTGGCAATTTGGTGGAAAATTTTCGAAATATCGACAAACAAAGTTGCGACAAGCGTGCTGTCGGGCAGAACATGGACGTTCCCATGGCTGTGTTGGTTACGTTAAAGTCAAAAAATCCTGTCCGAAAACACAACAGCTATATGGACCCACAGCTAACCTAACAGTACAAACGAAGTTTTATAGCCCGTGCGCCGCTTCTTTCGGGAATTTTGTGCACTAACAGCATAAGGCGCGATTGAAAATCGATGAATTCCTTAGACTAGTAGCGGACCAAACTAGCTCCATGTAGCGACCAACTCTCTTTTAAGTTTTATTAGGCGAAAAAAGTAACCGGCGAGATTAACTCTTTGACGCCGTAGTGTCATTCTAGTCATGAACTTGGTTGAAAACAACCGACTTTGACGTCAAAGGCCTGTTACTGGTACGTACTTTGAGACAGAAAATAAAGATATGTTACCGGTAGACATGGAGTTAATAGCGAGTGCAGAGAAATGAAGTTGACTGGTTTAAAAAATTCACAGTGCTGGCCAAATTCTCCAGTGCGTGCTGCTGCTAATGTGTCACCATTTTGCCTTGAATCACAACGCGGTTTGTAAATACTTGGTATATACACTCCCAGAAAACGACGACGTGAAACATACATCTATATAATTTGTTGAAAAACTCATTAAACGGCCACTCCGGTGATCTTTTTCTGCTTGGACGGTCGATACTTTCTGGGTGGCATTTGTTACATGGAGCAGGACCATGTCTGCTTAGTTATGTTAGAATTTGGCGCTTGGCAACGAAAAGCATGCGCGTTTCCAGCGTTCCTTTCGATCTAACTTCCCGTTTATTTTTGAATAATGAGCAGTGTTTGTTTGCACATATCATGAATATATAAGCGTCCACTAGGTTTACGGACGTCCTCGGGACATGTTTCCCAAGATCTTCATACCTTCTCCTTTTTCATTAACATCACTATCTTTCCGATGTTGACCAACCTCTGATAAGTCCACGGATTAGCATAATTAGTTGTGTTGACTAATAATTACAGCATGTGTGTATGAGAGATATACGTCCTTGTAATGGAGTGTAAAATAAGTCACAGAGGCTAGGTTAGGTTATATAACCATTTATTTTATTTATTCCGATCATTCAGAGCATGAAGAAAGAAGAGAAAATGATAGAGAAAACAGTGTGAAAAACCCAGAACTTATTGGGTCGCCTATGACTATACCCGGTTGCAAAGAAAGAGACAGGTAACTCTTACTCAACAAAATATGAGTCATGTACCAGTATATCACAAGTTTCTTGATTTATTTCACAGGTGTAATTTTGTTCATCTCTAAACAAGTGTTTGTAAACACACTTCACCTCATTTTGCACTTACTGTATCTCTCTCTTAAAAACTCAACACTCTTGTAAAATCATAGACCCTAAAAAAAGAGGGACTGGCAGCTGTGGCAAACATCAAAGAAATATACCTCTTGCTGTGTACACAGTGAGCTATAATCCCTAAGCTAGTTATGGTCTAAAAATAACATCATGTGAGAGTGCGGTATCACTGGTAATGAGAAGGAAGAGGGGCAGTGGAGACAGCCATCTTCAAACATCCTGTCTGAGCGTGTCATATCCACACACTGACTCGTTAGGCTTGGTCCTAGTCTGACACAGCCATGCACAGAAAGTAAGTCAGCTGTCCCATCCAAGCTGGCCAAGGTGATAATGATAATTCAATTTTCAGATTAATGTAACCCACTCACTTAAACAAAAAGACTTCAGTTGCTAGTCCCTCTTTATTTAAGTCTATGATAAAATATATTGAACATGTATTTCACAGTTCTACATGGTTATCTTCAAGCCAGCTTGAATAAAGCCTATCTACAAACCAAATGCATATTTGACTAAATGGTCCTACTCACCATTTTAGGACTGATGTTATTACCACTCACAAGTTCTCCAACATACGTCAAGCCTGATGGCACAGATTCCCTCACCAAGTGTTTTCTAACTCCTTCAATGGCATTGACATACTCATCCTTGAGTCTGCGTGACAGTATTAAATGAAATGTATGGTATTAACTGCATCACGTAACTGTACTTGTCTGTATGGGTATTGTCTGACAGTACGTGTTTTGATTTAGTTCCTAACTCAAGTTTCTGGTTTATCTGTACCCAAAATCACAGTAAGGTCCAGAAACACCGCTAATCAATCTAATGTACTTCACACAGGCTCTGGAAAATTCAATAAACTATTTGAATTGCAGACAGGTAGCTACATTTGGAGTGTTATTTACAAGTTGGAAACATACCTACACACAAGATGAGAAATAGGAACTTGTTAACAGTAGATTATATGGGAAAGCAGTGATTACTAATGCCTGAGAATAGCGTAGAAAAAATTTATTGAACATACAGTAGTGTTGAATTTTGATGTTTCATTTCTTTTGTTCTACAAAAGAAGTGTGTAATTTCTCTACCTCAAATATACTGGAATAGGAAGCGTTTGCTTTGCCAACACTTCAAACTGTGTGCAATATGCAATGTGATCTTCAACAAATGAATTCTAAACTGAAACTCAGTTGTAATCAATAACAACAGATGTTACACATATACAGGCTGTGTTGACAAGTTAAACACGATGCTTTTTAATATGATTTTAGGAGTAGAACGAGACACTGTATGCACAAACAGAACAAAATCTCTTGAAAACACATCAAAACTTACAGCTATTGGAGCTTTAACTCCACAAGGATTTCTTAGTAGACTAAAGAGCCTATAGATATTCCTCTTCCCAGATATGTCCTGTACCATACTAAATCGGATTTTTCACTGCAGATTTTTAACCAGGAGGATTTCACTGTAGCTCATCTCTTCCACCTCCCTTGATGATGAGCAAAACAGCAAAATTTGAATATATTCTATTCTGCAATCTGATAACACCTACCTTAGTTCACTCTGTCCAGTCTGAACCCACTGCTTCAACAGGTATTCATAGTAGCTGTCACCACGGGCACCTAACGTGATGGTTGATCCCTGACGGAATTGCCCGGTGTTTGCATTTATGAATATTGGTACCAAATGGTCTTTCTTTGGCAATGTCAGTAAATGGTCCATCACTGTATCAACAGCAGTCTGTAAGACAAAGTAACAGTGGTAATTATAACCTTGAAGCAATTCACAGTAAACTGTTGTTTATTCATGAGATATGATATTCTGAATTATATTACAATACTAGTATATCGATGGCGCAAATTCGTCAATCTGATTGGTCTAAAAGTGAAAATAATTGTGCTATATTCACAATATAGCATAGTTGGCACACGTCTGAGCACTTGGCAAGAGCAAAAATCCTTTTTCGATGTTCAAAGGCAGAATTTTGATAAACTGTTATGATATACAGTCAAACCTGTCATAGTGGCCACCCTTACAGAGCGGTCACCTCTCTATAGTGGTCACTTTGTGGCAGTCCCGTGGCATTTTACATGTTAAAGGCCCTCTACAGAACAGCCACCTCTCTTATGTGGTCAGTGGTCACATGGAATTGCTCCATTTTGGTACAAAACCTGTATATAATGGTCAATATATCTGACTCTCAATGACCTCTATCAAAAAATGCTCAGACTGGCAAGCACGAAATAAGTCTACTTTTACAGATTTTACATTCTGCATTACAAGCTTTCAGAAACTAAATAGCTGTTCTATTTTTTTAACAGATTTATGTTATGGAATTTTATAATTGCTTTTATCTTTCCCTAAACAAGTCATCGTTGATGACACAGTCCCCGCTTGTCCATTTTGTTATAATCTTTGGTGTCTAGGTAGCTGTAGTCTAGGTAGCTGTGGAATGACATTGATGCAACGGGTGCATCAGGCCTGTGACTTGCATAATAAAGTAATCTGAGGAACGTTCAATAAATGACTCATCTCTGCCGGTAATGACCACTCAAGGAACTTTTGATTACATCACACATAACGATGCCCTTACTGCCTCCAGTGTCGTGATTGGCACATACTATACACATGGTTTGGTGGAATTTTCGAAATGGTATGGGATCGGGTATGTTGTTGTAATCAGCCATTTCGGATCATATAATGAAACAATTTAATGTGCACAAGAATGCAGCCATAGTACTTTATCTTCGTATCACGTTTGAACAAAATCAGTCCATCGAGGGACAGTGACCTATGTTTATGTTTCAAAGACATAAAAAAATCACACCAAAATTTAAATCAAATGGTTTATTGACCATATGGATCATAGCACAAAATTAGTAGACATGCATATGTATGCCATAGCACTTTATCTTTGTACCAAGTCTCGACAACATTGGGTAAAGAATATTTGCATATGATTAAGCCTCAAAGACATGAAAAAATCCAAAAATGACCATCTGACAGCGATATCGGAAAAAAATGACAATCTGGCAGCCATATTGGAACATGTCACGAAGTAAATTGACATGTGCGATCTTTGTGCCAAGTTTGGACAAAATGGGTGTAATGACCTTTGAATTATGATTCAAAGACATGCAAAATTCCAACAAAATGGCAGTTCTGCAGCCATATTGGACCCTATCCCAAGCTTAATTGATACATGCATATGTATGCCATAGTGCTCTGCCTTTGTGCCAAGTTTGAACCAAATCGGTTCAAGGATGTTTGAGTTATGGTTCAAAGACATGAAAAAATCGCAAAAAAATGGCCGCCTGTTGGCCATATTGTATCATATCACGAAATAAATTGGTGTTCATATGAAGGGCATAATGTTTTGCTTTTGTGCCAAATTTGAACAGAATCGGTTCAAGGATGTCTGAGTTATGGTTCAAAGACATAAAAAATCGCAACAAAATGCGCCTGCCTCACGCCATATTTGATCGTATCGCAATATAATTTGACATGCATATGTAGGACATAGTGTTATGCCTTTGTGTCAAGTTTGAACAGAATCGGTTCAAGGATCTTTGAGTTATGGTTCAAAGACACGAAAAATCGCACACAAAATGGCCGCCTCGTGGCCATATTGGATTGTATCACAAAATAATTTGACATGCATATGTAGGCCATAGTGTTATACCTTTGTGGCAAGTTTGAACAGAATCTGTTCAAGGATGTCTGAGTTATGGTCCAAAGACATGAAAAATTGCAACAAAATGGCCGCCACGCGCCCATATTGAAACATATCGCGAAATAATTTGACATGGATATGAAAGCCATAGTGTTATGCCTTTGTGCCATGTTTGAGCAGAATGTGCTCAAGGATGTCTGAGTTATGGTCCAAAGACTTGAAAAATCGCAACAAAATGGCCGCCACGCGCCCATATTGAAACATATCGCGAATTAATTTGACATGGATATGAAAGCCATAATGTTATGCCTTTGTGCCCAGTTTGAGCAGAATGTGCTCAAGGATGTCTGAGTTATGGTCCAAAGACATGAAAAATCGCAATAAAATGGCCGCCTCGCGCCCATATTGGATCGTATCACAAAATAAATCGACGTGCATCTGTAGGTCATAGTGCTATGCCTTTGTGCCAAGTTTGAACAAAATCAGTTGAGCAGTGTCTGAGAAACTGTTGATGACGGACGGACGGACGGACGGACGGACGGACGGACGGACGGACACACGGACGGGACCCAATCTATAAGTCCCCGCCGGACTTCGTCCGCGGGGACTAATTAACCACTTAGCGCACCACCTGCACAGAAAGTAATGCCACACCCACCCTCTATAGAAAGGCCACCTCCATATAGTGGTCACTTTTTCTTGGTCCCTTGAGTGACCACTATACACAGGTTTGACTATAATAGCAATAAATCACCTCAGCAATGGGTATACCAATCGGTTTTGACCAGTTCACTTCAAATATGCACTGAATATCGCTTGTGCATATACGGTATGTCATGAACTGGTCCAAAACCTCATGGTATACAATTGCTGGGTGTGGTTTATTGCTTAAATGTGTGAGTAAAGGTAAGAGAAACATGGTATCTAGAAGTGCACTTGAAAGATCAAAAGTTTTCAAACCCATTTTCAGTAAAGTTCATTTTGATAAGAATTCACTATTTTTACACATAATGATGAAACTAATGTGGTTTTCATAGCTTGTGAAGTCTTGAGATACATTCTTCAAAAACATTTGTGTGATGCTGGGTTAAATATTATCAGTAAAAACGAATGTCTCTGGTAGTACAGAGACACCTGTCTCTATCTCCTTCAAACGCTCATTACTTTACTTTTGTCCAGAAACCAAATGGTTGACCTAGACTGTACTTCTTTATGTAGAAGACAAATGGTTGAAACACGGAATCCAGATTAAGTCGACCTACATGTATTCAAGCACAATAAAATCATTTATTATACACCTGCGTCTGAAACCTATGGAGTTTCGTCGTACAGTAAGTTTTGGTATCATAAGACGCGGAGTCTAATAACTTTGATGCAAAGTACAATAACTTTAGGTGTTATTGGACGCTATTTGACCTTTGACCTCAAAACACCTTTACGTCAACACGAGGAAAAGAAGAGAATATTTAACATTTTTTACAAAAATATATACTTCTTAACATTCAGTACTTCACAAAGTAAATCATGGTCAGTCCAAAACCGGTGAATTTGAGTGAAATTATGCTGCTGACGTAAAATTTCTACCACGTGCACTGCGCAGCGCGGGTTGAAATTTCGTTCTGTGCGCTTAGCGGACGCGCTGAACGCGTTCCCAGTCTGCTCGCGATCGCTCAGTGCAGTGCGCGAGAAGCATCCAAAAAAACGCCTAAATTTCGACTTTTTTCAGGTAAAATTGGACTAAAAAGGTGTATAATAATAAGGTTATTCCCAAAATACCGGGATTTATGTCCTCGTACATCGTACGCTACGGTATTGTCCTCGACGCTACGCGTCTCGGACAATACCTCCGCTGCACGATGTACTTGGACATAAATCCCGGTATTTTGGGAATAACCTTATAAAATCACAATTCCTTGACCTACTTTGTATTTTGGGTCACCAGTGGTAAAGGTCAAATCTCTGAATTCCAACTGTATGGTGCTGACTTCAGACACTGTACTGTCAGGCCCCCATTTAGGAGCATGGGCTCGGTGAGTTTTCAAATTGACATCTGAGTAAGGTACTTTCGAGTTGCTGTTGAAACACGGTAACAATGCATCACCAAGTTTGACCTAGTGATAAAATAAAACACAATGTAATGTTTTGGAGTGTTTGCTCTCTTTTCAGACATGAATATTCCATGTGCACTCAACATCTTACATATAGGATGCAGTTGACTGGATCAGGTGTAGCACATAACTCAGGTAACCCTTGGGCCACACCATTTCTGGTTGAAAAATTACTGGCTAATTCATGATGCATGACCTGACTTTAAGTATAATAACACAAGTTTACATGAAGGAAAGCAACTATAATACAACTTTATCAAGAGAATTTTAATTTTGTCTGTCTGTAGCATAAGGGCATAAGATGCTATCTGGCAAGAAAGATAATATGGCAAAAGTTACGATCAGTCACTGGAAAAAACTTGCTCTTGGGATACTGTTACAAAGAAATTCTAAATCCCACTTGAAAGTCATATTTCCTTAATTCTAGATCTGTGAGTAACAAAACATGACAACTAGGGAATACATGACAACTAGGGAATACATGAGTATCAATAATGACCAACTTTACCATATACTTGTTTGCAGAGACAGAGTCCTTGGCAGATGTCAGTACTAGATTTATCTGTTACTCATCCTCATATTATCCAGCATGGATATTGGTTTAAACAATGCCACATGTATTTACACAGTAAAAATTCACTTCTATTTCTTTAAAAATACATACCGCTTTCTCCAGAAAGACATTATCTCCGCTTAAGTGAAAGGTACTCAACAAACCACCAAGGACACGAATGGTTGTCTCAAAAAGATTAACATCTACATTTGGATTAACATCCATCTTGTTAGCCACCCAGTCTCTTGCTTCTTGGAACTCTGCATCCAAAGAGACAAGAATTTATTATTACCCTAGTTTGTGCATGGCATTCAATTCTTTCAATTCCCAATAGACTAGTGTATTATTATCATTTTACAATCTGAAAGAAAAATGGGTTCCAAATATGCTAAACCTGCTTCAAGTGAAGATTAGATTGCTCTACGAAGTAGGGAATGCACGTATGCTAAATCGGCATGGCTACTACAAACTGAATACTTTAAACTGGACGAATTTTTTGTTCACCAAAGTCTACACAATATCAACATGAAGTGACAAGTATGACAGTCCATTGAAAGCAAGCATTTGCTTTGCTGATTTTTAACAAGCAGAAGTGATACTTTACCCTTTACTGATCAACAGCATGTACATGGCTGTTCATTGGTATTTGCCTAAAATGACTCCTACCATCAAATGACTTTGGTAAAATCCACACTGAATTCAACGTTTTGGACTAGACTGAATACAGGGTAATGGAGAGTAGAGGCCACTACATCAGTGTCCCATGTGGGCTTCAAGTTCAAAACAATCTTTTCTTTCACATTACTTAGATAATACAATATTTTTAAAGATGTCATGCACTAGTTTCATGACCTGAATGTTCTTAAAGTATTATTATATACCAGTATATTGATGGTGAAAATAAGTGATCTAATTGGTCACAACCTGAAAATAATCAGTGCTTTTCTCATGAAATTGCACAGTTGGACCACAAAAAAACTCTATGTTGGAGTAAAATCTGTTTTCTAATGCTTCAAGCAAAGATTGTAATTTACTATTATAGTGTAATAGCGGTAGCAATAAACTACCTAAGCAACAGGTATAACATCTGATTTGACCAGTTCACATTGCTCATGAAAACTGAGCTCCTTAACCTGAATTAATCTGACACACACACATAGTGTGTATCACACAATGTGTGTTCATTCTGTTCATCCTGCTTGTTTGAAAGCCTGAATTATTCTATAACATTGTTTTATTTTGCTTTGCTTTTCAACACACATATTATGTGTTACATGGTATCATTTTCATGTACTTGCTATTGTGCAAAAATTAACTGGAGGCAGAATAATTTGGTCAGTGGATCAATTTGAATGAATTGCTTACTCTCCTTTGCAAATGAAGTTTTTGGCAAGGTATTGTCAGAATGATGCAGCTTCTTCAAAGAAACGTTGTCAGTGTTTTAATACATTATGGAGAATAGTAAAACTGTCACTGAATTGTAGTACAACACTACAACTTTTTACTAATTTACACCTATTAAGGGAAATTTAGCAAAAGTTCTGAAACAGACAAGAAGTTGGATTTGGGAGTTGAAATGCATCAAGTGAGATAAGTTCAAAGTGAGATAGGTACCTTCATGAAGTCCCATGATGTACATAGTATCCAGTCCGTCCACTAGGGTCAGCCCAAGCCTAAACCATTCACTGTGTCTCTTTGAAACTGGTTTGAGTTCATCATGTCCCCAGGCATACTGTTTGTAACCTTTCCATGCGTGCTTGAATGCATTTACCACAGCTTGTTGTCTTTCATTCTGTGGACCTAGATAAATTATGAGGTAATGAATATTTAATCAGACAAACCTAGATGGATGAAATTCTATTTATGATAATAAAATTGTCACAAGAACTTTTTTTCTTGGCCTGCTTTGTTCCTGTCCACATTTCACTACTCAAGTCATCTTTCCAATTTACATTGCATCCCCCAATTTTTTCCCTGTCACTTGTCATTGTTTTTTTTGGGTCATTTTGTAAATCTTACGATAATCGTATTGTGTCCCCAACTTTTTTGTCTTCTTATATAGCCACACTAGCTGTATCTTTTTGCTTTATTTTCACTGAGATGGTTTGAAATCAAATACAAATTATGTAAGCACCCGAATTTAACAAAACCAAGTCCATCACTAAAAATTGAAACTTTGACTTTTCAAAGACAATATTACTTGATAATGTAAAATTACAAACATCTCTCCGCATGGTACATAAAATGCAAAAAGATACAGCTAACGGGCTTTAATAACTTGGAAAGGCCTGACAATTTATCATTGCTTCATTTTAAACTTACCGTATTTGGGCTTTACATCCTCCTCTTCTTCATACCTTTCATCCTTATTTCACATGCAAAATAAAGAGAAAAATGTCATTCTAATTTGTCATACAAATACAGCAAACTGTTTAACAATATTGAATGATATATACTTCTCACTGTTCTCAATGTCAATAACTCATGGTGAGAGTGCATTGGTAGATAACAGGTAGCCAGAAGTATTTAACTTGCTTTTTCTCATCTTTGAAAAGGACTCAGAAAAGGTAAAAATGCAGTTCTGGTGTCTGTACCATGACTTGTCTTTCACCTTTCATTCCACTTCACTTCACAGATTCATCCAAAGTGTACTGTTCAATTTAATTACTAATATGCAGAGAAACTATACACATTCATCAACTAGTGGTAGTAATCTAAACTGAAACCTTACTTCACCATTTTCAGCATTCTCTATATCTACTGGTGGCTTCTGCTGCATTTCCTGAACATTAGGATCACCATCACCCTTTCTCAAACCTGGTGGGCCTCTTTTCCCAGGTTTTCTTCTATCCTGTGAAAAAATTAAAGAATATCCCTAATTGTAGACTTTTTGATCTTTTGACCATTTGTTAATTGCTTGAATTTAACAAAGTCACATAGTTGTAACAGTTTTCCTCCAAAAAAGTATACGTTCACACTCTTGAAACTGTAAAACAAATCCTAGCAATGTCGCATACCAGTATTATCCACACACTGCTCACCAGTAATCTTCATTTCAGAGCTCATTCATGCGCCATCAAAATTTCACTGAATTCAGTTGTTTTGGTCTTAAATTTGCAATATATTGCGAATTGTCTTTGCCATGAGAAAATACTGCACAAGATGTAAGTACGTGTACAAGATACCACCATTGATTTCTCTTTTCTAAACGATCAACTCATGGTGGAATTTTCTTAGCATATATAAAATCTGAACCTCCTAGGGTTTATATCGGGAGATCATGAACACATTAAAAGAATGTAAATGAACTTGTATGTAGCAATTTTAGTTTGAATTCCTGAAAACAACCTTTCAAGAATGTATATAATCTCACCACAATTTCTTGAACTTGTTTGGCAGCTTTTTCTCTCAGGTCCTGTATATTTATGGGTTGATCAATCACTGCCTCACCGTCGTCATTTCCCGATATTTTGTTCCTTGAGAAGAATGCCTGCTCCCCCTCTAAATGCCTATGTTTTGCATAGATTCCGGGTAAAATGTAGAATCCGGAAAAAGCTCCAAGACTTAAAATCAGAAAAATAATACTTCTCTGCAGTCGCGAGAGTCTATTCCACATCTGAAAAGAGAGCCACAAGAATTGAACATGAATACATGTACATGTATATAGCTTAAAGCAAAACATATACCATGGTGTGAGAAAATTAGGTTCAAAACATTTTTGATAGAGACATTATTGAAATGAGGAGTGCACTTTATCAATTAAGAAATTTTGTGCAATACAAATTACAACTATTGATGAAATCATTACACATTTCATTTTCTAAAGCCCAAAAGAGGGTATGTACCAATAGATAGAAATATGGTAGTCATACAAAAATAACTGGATTGAAACTGGTGACCTCTATTTTAACAAAGCCTGTCAATATTGGTGAAAGTCTGTCCTGGGCACGCAATGAAAATACATGACTCAGCAGGCTGCTGCAATATGAAATTTGATAGGATCACATTTTAGGGTTGAATTTCTGAACCACTGTCACTTGTTGGCTGCAATTACGCTATGTGCCTACGTGGTCCACAGACGTGTATATACGCACGTCTTGAGCTCTGGGCCTATGCGGCCCATAGACTGTATATACATATATCTATGGGCCACTTAGGCACAGAGCAGAATTGCAGCCAACAAGTATTTGTGGTTGAAACACCCTATTAAATGATAGCATGAATGCTGCACAAATTTTGATAGTTTGGATCAAACAACAGAGTTGATACTGGGTAAAAACTGTAAATGGCCTTATAATTTCATGAACTATACGTGTTTACAGAACCTTAGACCCGGGACTAAAATTAAAATAATGTTGGACATGTTAAATAATCAAGAGTTGCCGGTCAAGGATAAGAAAGTGTTGTACCGGTATATCAATAGGTTATGGTTAATTACAGCATCAAGTCAGAGAGAGACAGAAATTAACCCAAAGCTAAACACTTACCAAGCACGTACGAGCATTCACACATGTATACAGAGATATAAACTTTGCTTTAACCCTTTCACCACCATGGTTTGACCCCAAACCCATTGTTAACAATGGTCATTGTGGACCTGTTCACAGGGAATTGGGGGTGAACAGGTTAAGATTGCATAATGCTACCTTACAAATGAAGCCCATATCTTGCCCAATTCATACGTCACCATAAGCTCAAGTTGGTTAAACCAGTGAGGCATAACAGGCCCCCTAGATCGCACCCTGAAAACATACACACTGTAAAATGATTTTACTGACTAAACCTGCTACAATGTATGTACTAGTACCTGAAAATACATTTGGTGGTTTTTAATGACTGAGTAGATGGGAAGTGATAGGTCTTGCAGGATAAGGATTAATATACATGTGTTGCCAAAACTAAAAAGAGTTTTCAATAACAGTTGTCTCATTACACTGAAATACTTTATTAAAGTTGTTAATAAAAAGTGTGCATTTCACCCTACATAACTTATTAGAAGTCACTGATTGCCTTTGAATCGGGACACTGAATATTGAGAACCCCTCAATCTTAGAATATGTTCATCATACACATATGCACACATGTACATACATGTATACATATATATATACATGTATATGCACAAACACACAAATATATATACGGTATATATATTTATCCCATGAACGGGCCCGTATCACCACATGTGTTACGTACACCAGCACAGATAAGAAATCCTTATAACACCTGTTGTACGTCATCAACCAGAACTTGTTTCCTTCACAAGTACATGTACTCTTCTCATACATGCACATTGTGATGCTAGCGAGCACAGAACGATCTGTTGTGATCGATGTTGTGCTCTAGTGATGTTTTTACGAAAAGTCGAGGCGATAAATTCAGACATGGAAACATAGAAGGCATGTCCAACAAATTTTGAGTAACTAAAGCTTTAGCCATTCCCAAAAATCGAATAGGGTATGCCCTCGATCATTTAATGGCTCAGTAACATCGTGGCTCCAGTCAAGTCGTACGGCTCAATGTGGCCACTTCATATCTGGCCATAAACCCGAAAGCTACACCTCAAGTTATGTAAGTTCAGGTGAATAAATACATGTAAGCTAGTACCCTATAATCTTCGGGAAAGCACCATAGAAAGCACAAACATTACGCCGTTCAATGAACAACTATAAATTTCCTTCACCACATTAAAACTCTGTAAATTCTCAATCAGAATCGATTCTGCAGCAGAGGGCTGTAAGCAAAGACATAAATGTAAACTGTCGAGCTGTAGCCTGAACTCTACAGTGCAGCGCTGTGGATGTATGATCGTAAGTTGACTCGGACAACAGAGTTTCTGTCAAGTAAGAAACTTTGGAGGAATCTTCGGGCGAGATATGTGTCACTACAAACATAAAGCCCCGTAAGATGTAACATTGACAACCGAGATCAGGATTGACGAGTTGACACCGGCAGAGACCAGTGAAGGCAGTGTTATGCCCACAAGTGTACACTCTGTTTGTTATTGAAGGGAATCTTTCTTACTCGCCAAGGTCGTAAACTTGTGATATTTTTAAAAGCTACAGTATCTCCAAGAATGAGAATTACTGTTTCAATAGTGACATTGCATTTACTGGATAAAGGTATTTGTAAATTTTGTAAATAACTCTGAATACTATGGCGAGCTGTCGCTAGCTGGTGAAAACTATGTCTGCCGATGGCAAACTTGCCTTGGCATCAGTACAGCACGACACAAAGATTGACACATTCATGTGACCAAATCTGCATGTCTGATTGGTGGAGATACCAGTCCATGTATCAAAATTTCAACTTGATGGGATTTAGGAATGAAAGTATACCGGTAAACATTTGCACATCTCCTGGGTGACGGGCTGCTTTACTTATTAAAAGAAAGTAATCCGCAGAAATAAAAACACCAATCGCGATAAAAATCATGCAATTTGTTGCAATAATTTCGATCCATCTACATCAAGAGAAAAACAAGAAGGCTATTCATGTGATAAATATATAATCCCATGGGATTATTTTTTTATATATATATATATATTATATATATATATATATATATATATACAGCGTTCTCACCAGGCCGTGATTCCGCGACATTCTCGCGTATTTTTCTGTTTTGTCGCGGATTTCTTGGGCGTGCGCGCCAATAGTGGCGCGCCTTTGAAATTATAAACTTTCGTGATGCCAGCCGTATGGCGCGGCCGGCCGTATCATACAGCCAATACTTCTCACCATGGACGTAAACGAGTAATTACACTTCCTGGTTGAAACCGAGGCAATCTAGAGGCAATACCCGTCAGAGGGCGTACTTAAGCCACAGTCACTTGTGATTTGATACATGATGGCCGATGTGTGGATGCATTATCATAACGTATACCAAACAGCGGCCGTCGTGTATTGAACCACACGAGACTGTGGTAGTCTAACGCACTGGACGTGGTGCGGTGTTCGCCTTGCATGCATACCGGTACATGTCCACGGAATTCGCGGAAGCTGGAGGCGTCATGGGCACGATAAATATTTTCATAGGCTACGACAACGATAATCGAACTACGAAAACACAAGAATGTAAAGCTTGTATATCCCTAAGGAATTACATGAACATTTTTCGAAAACAACGAACTCGAAGCTGGTAGCATTATACTGTGAGTTCCGCATGGCAACCAAGGTCTTGACGGGAACGACGTTATAGTGTTCGTGCCGTTGAGATTCAGTGAATTTTTGTTCTCGAAAAATAACGCAACTTTGTCTGAGATAATTTTTAGGTCTTTGCTATGTTTGGAATCATGTATAAACTTCGCGGGAGATACGTGTTGTGTGATGTTATCAGGCATTTGCTCCGTTCCTCGCCCACGTGACCTAGTACCTACGACTGGAAAGGATCGACAACTGGCCCACTGCCGATTGATGATATTATTCCAAAAGTAGTTCCGAGGTTTAAATGTGGAATAGTTGGAGGAAAGTTCTCTTATTATGCAAACAATTATCAATTCTTGGCTTGCGCATGTGATAAGTATATTATTCCAGGCGAACTTATACGTGAGAACATGGCGTCTTTTTTCCATGCTTCAATCAATTGACAAAATTTGTAGCCTTGGCTGGCGACCAAAATTTCACGTCAAAAGTTGATGATTGTTTACAAACATCATAGGGATATGTTCCTGATCTAAATAAATGCTGACTTGGCCTATTCCTTCTGCTGATTGTGAAAGGGGGTTTAGTGTGCGAAAAAAAAGTAACTCATGACAGGAATCAACTGGAGCTGAACGACTGGACACTCCAGCAACTACTGTTATTGTAGAGGGCCCCGAAATGGACTTTCACACTGGAAAGAACGAAAGTCCCATAGACTTTTCATTAAAAGGCACTGATATTAATATCAGTTGATATTTTCACCGAATGTTCACAAAAAAGTTGTTAAGTGTATGAGTTGTTGAGTCCTTTATTTTTCCATGCATAGAATAAGGTTCGTATTTGCAGTTTGACTTTTTAACATATTTATATATTGTTCTCACAAAAATCATCCGTTGTCCCGCTTTTTTTTGTCAGCGGGACAAAATGTCCCACAAAATTTTTTTTCTGGTGAGAACACTGTATATATATATATATAATATATATATATATATATATTAATATATATATATATTAATTATCAAGTACAAAGTAAAAATATCTGTTACTTAAGTTTCATGTATCCTGCAATCTTCAGACAGAAGTGAGGATTCTTAGCTCTATACTCATATGTTTGGGATATATATATACATATATATATATATATATATATATATATATATATATATATATATATATATATATATATATATATATATATATATATATATATATATATATATATATATACTATGGCGAGCTGTATCTAGCGTGGTGAATACATCTATACAGACACACACCCCTTACGATATATTCAATTTTGTGTACACACACATGACAGAAATGAAACCTTTCAATTCTGATATAAATATATATAAATATATATGTATATATATGATATATATATATATATATATATATATATATATATATATATATATATATATATATATATATATATATATATATATATATATATATATATATATATATATATATATATATATATATATATATATATATATATATATATATAATATATATATATAATATATATATATATGAGGAGAGAGAGAGAAAGCAACTGAAACCTTCAATGTGTGTGACATATTACTTTAGGTGGGTCATCTTAACCATACCAAGCCCTTTCCAACATAAAAGAACACAAATGTGGTAAGGCTAGCCCTTCAAGTGTGGGGAGAGTGTCTGGGTTTGGCCATGCCACCTCCCAGCTAACTTGGGAAGCAGCGTAGCTAGCCATAGCTGGACACTCTCGCCATACTCATAGGCTAGCAGTAAAACACACATCAGGTACACTAAGCCATGAATCTGCTATTTTTATCCTCTGTTATTGTTTAATTTAATGCATGATGCTTATTTTTTATTCAGCTTTTATGTCCCACCACCAGTCTAGCCCTTCAAGTGTGGGAGAGTGTCCGGGTTTGGCCATGCCACCTCCCAGCTAACTTGGGAAGCAGCGTAGCTAGCCATAGCTGGACACTCTCGCCATACTCATAGGCTAGCGGTAAAACACACATCAGGTACACCAAGCCATGAATCTGCTATTTTTATCCTCTGTTATTGTTTAATTTAATGCATGATGCTTATTTTGTATTTCAGCTTTCATGTACCACCACCAGTCTACATTTCCTACCAATGTGTGGGTAAACAATAAAGCATGAAGAACAAATAATAATATCGATACTTTTTTGTATGCCTTGACGACATGGTGAGACATTATGTTTATCAGGACACTCTCATATACACTCGAACGTTCCTTGGAAATTCGGGAAAAGAGCACAGTGTTGATATTTTACACCATTCAATTGAATGTAAAGTTCGATTTATCATGAGGGCGTTGTATGATTGCGGCACTTTATTGACACGCATGAGGCTAACCCTACTATTCAACGTGTCCAATGAGCATCTACCACGACTTCCCCATATGTTTTGAACACTGACAGGGCACACGTATTGGTGTGTAACGTTGGCAATACTTCAATACTCACAGTTAGGGCAAAGTGTTCCCTACGTTAAAACCACCCATAGTAGTTGTTGAGAAGAGTTGTCCAGTCGCTGCAATGCAGACGACAACCCGACGCTACAGCCGGAAACTTCTAAAAATTCGTACACAAAAACAGATACACACGACTTACCCTTCGACATGACTGCCGCCGTAGCCCTTTGCTGTTGTTGTACTGTCGGTCATCAGCTACCGTGAAAGAAATAAAGTCCCGCTTCTGAAATTGATTGTACATTTTAACAAATTTGTTCTACCCCGAAAACCCCTCATTCACATCGTTGCCTACACCCCTACACCATTCGCCGTTGCAAGTACGCTGTCACCGATATACACCTAACCGGAAGTTATATCTCTACGCTATATTGATAATGAAGTCCCAAAAGCGAATGCTGTGACCGTGCTCTGATGCTTATGGTCTTCAAAATTATTGCATACAGACGGAGTTTATACATCTCATAGAGCGACATGTGGAAAAGAGCACTTCACGTTCCCATTGAAAATAGTGGTATGGAATCAAGCTTTCATGAGCGGACGAATACACAATTATAATACGGAGTACACAAATAGCACGACGAACAAGGTGTAATCCTGAGTTGGGGAAACCACAGTCCGTGGGGAAACTATATTAATTCAAGTTATAACACAATGAAAAGAAAATAAAAAAAACGCGATACGATTTCAGTAAAGGAAGAAATATAAGTAAGTGTACAGAAAAGATAAATACAAATAGTAATTTCACAATTATGTTTTTTCCTGAAATTGAAAATATCACATCATAGTCTCGCTTGTGAGTCAGCCTTTTTCGCACTGGTAGAATAAAAAAGATATAGGGCCTAAATTCCCGTAAACGTATATGCCATATACCTTTAACGGCAGGGGATCCAGAAGAGAAATACAGTATCTGATTGACTTTTTGCGTCCCCCCCCCCCTCCACATTACCAAATTTTTTCAAATTTTTCAAATTTTTCACTGTCCCCCGCTGTTTGGAAGAAATTTTTTCCCCCTCCTCTCGCATCGAAAATTTTGAGAAATTTATGTGTGCAATGGTGCAATCTGAGAGGTGTTTCAATTTATTTCCCCCTTCTTCCTCTCCACAATTTGAGCAACCCCTTTGAAGTTTTCAATTTTTTGAGTGACCCCCTCACATTCCTGCGACCCCCAGGCCGTAAATAATGACAGCTCCCTTCTTGGTATGATTTTCATGGAGAGAAAAGTTGCATGCAGGTCCCTTATGGTACGTTGTAATTGTAAAGGCCCCCCTTGAACACCCTGGTTTATTTCATGCCCTCTCCCCATTTTCTCTTCCCCGGGCCCCCTTCCGTTATGAGCGTTCCCTAAACTGACGACAGTGTTGATGCCATCATGGATGATCCTTTGCTGAGAGAGGAAAAGACGGTCTGCGTTGATAGTTAAGATACAAAACATAATAATATTTTATATGATTAGCCTATTATCATTGCTACTCTATAAATTTTCTCGATTTTCTCCAAGGATGAAAGGTTAACACCATGGCCGTCTAAAGCCGCTTCCTGGCTTGGTCTGCAACAACGTCTTTATTTGACATGCACAGAAATTAAAGATGTTGTACCTAGCCCAGGAACATGTTAACTACCTGAACGAATGACAGTTAACAGTGACCACGTCAATCAAAGCAATTTCTCGAAGCCAGTTACAACTAAAGCTTAGCAGACCCTTTTTGTCCCGTTGACGTAAACATCGTCATCAAATGATATCCACAATAAACAACAGAAACAACCAGTGAAATAATATTTGGACAATGGAGTCGTTTTGGTGACGTCAAAGAGCACGTGACAGCACCATCTAAAGTTCATAAATGCTTTGATGGTTATAATTGGCCGATTTCTTTATGATTTGTTATATTTGCTAATGGGAGGATACTGTCTCACAACAAAATTTCTCAATCATTTGCGGGGATTTTCTTCCAATAGAAGTACAGGAGAAATCGTATCTCCATGTCATTCTTCAATGTGAAGGGAGGAGCGTTCGTTGTTTTAGCTATATTAGGGATGTAAACTATCCTTCACATAAATTCTTTGGTCTGTTTCCGTGTGTTATCCGATATAGAACACTGTAGAGCAAAAACACAAATTGTCTAAAAAACACATTTTATCCGATAGCTGTTGGCCTTTTGCATTTAGTACCCGGCTGTATACGTAAATGCCAGTGTAACTTTGGCAAACCTATTTGTGTTGTTCACTGGATTTTACTAAATCGTACTTGAGCTCGGCACAGCCAGATTGAATTCAAGTGCATTTTTTGTACACACGGCAATTACAGTATCATTATAATCGTGTTTAACCAGGGCATTATTGCTCCTACCCGTTTGTGGAGAACGAGTCTTTCCCCAAGTCGTGGAAGAAACACCGGGTCACGATACTTGTGTAGTTGAAAACAGTTAAATTGACGTTGCGGTGCTTTTAGGCCTACTTACAAAATGAGAGCTCTCTCGAACCATTACTTCAGTTCTAATATCATCTGCCTTCGAGAATGAATTTCTGTTCTCATTTAACACTTCTTGTCTACTTTTTTACTGGCACTGTGTCGCGGCATAATCAGATGAAACCATAGACGGTGGAGAAAAGAAGTTTTTTCTATATCATCTCGTGCAACGAAGGTTTCCTTACATTTACTGGCGGTGTAATTCATCATGTGATACAAAGATTTATTCATATTAAGGTATAGAACGCGCCTCGGGGATAGATATTTGGACTCAAACTTTTACAATTCTTCTCTATCTACTACCTGTGTGGGTTCATTTATAGTAAAGCTCTTGGTGTAAGAAAAAATTTCACTGTCTTTGTTTTTCAAAAATCGAAAATTTTATTTTTGTCCATTGAGTTAACACAGAGGTGGTAGCCATTTTGAATTTCCACTATCGTTAAATATTGAATATTTTGTTCCTCTAGTACCAAAATTTGCGCGGTGACCCCTGATTTTTATTCTTGACTTTGAAAGAGAATGGTTGAAAGACTCGTTGAGAAAAGTTTGAGCGCATACTACCTTAACTCATGCTTTAGGGTGTTTTGAGGACGTTGATGTCGTTAAACATCACGTTGCAGGACCATGGCCTGCCCCCCCCCCCCCTCCCCCGGGAATTTTCCACTTATAAATTACCCAAATCCTAGCGGGTTCTGCCCAAACTCATTGCAATTTGGTCAGGCTACGGCCCTGTGTTGTATTTAGACCGAGAAACACTGTACACTTAGCTCTTGCTTTTTCTGATGTTGCTGCTTCCACAAAAAATCCCACATTACGAAGGTGAAAAAAGGGGAAATGTGCATTTTTGCTAATTATTGAAAATGTTTCATTCTTGGGCGACAAACTTTATGACATTTAAAATAATTACAATTTTATTCTGTATCTTACCTATTGGAACATTTTACATGCACGCAGTTCGGATTTGATAGCATAATATTTGTTTTTGTAAAACGTTGTCCTCTCCTAATGTCTGGTTTGTAAAAGATGACCGACCCTCTCCTGGATAGGGGGGTCTAACGGTTGACTCCCCGGCAGACTACCTTACCATTATCATAGGCTCAGTCGGTAGAGTACGGCCGGTAGGCCCGGGATCGAAGTGTGAACCTCGGTTGTATATTTAAAATGAGACATCAATATCACTTATCACTACAGAGGGTAGTGATAATGATGTCGCATTTTGAATATGTCATGCGTTGTCCGGTCAAATGTTTAAATTCTTATTCAATTTTGTGTTTTCTCTTATATTAAATATTAAAATTATTAATTTACTTTAAGTATTTATTTGTTTAGGGTTTTTTATTTATTTGTTATTTATTTGTAATTTAATTATTACCTGGTGTTTGTTTGTTTTTGTTTGTTTGTTCTTATTTTTTCGTTCGTTCGTTCGTTCGTTCGTTTTTTGTTTTGATTGTTTATTTTATGTTTGTTTGTTTGTTTGGTTTATTTTGTTTTTGGGTTCAGTTTTGGGTCTTTGGAGGCGTTGTTTGTTTATACTGGTGTCCCTGTGCACGTGGTTAGATCTGAGACCTGAGGTCTGAAACCGCGTCTGAGAAACTGAAAAGTCAACTCTACCAGGCTCAGTCCCTGAAACGTGGAAATTTTTAATGCCAGCGTCTTATCTTAGGAGAATGCTGTATTCATATTGTCTATCATGACCACGCCTATAAAGCAGTTCAAAAGTTGATCTGAAAGATGTGAAAATCCATAGTGTCATAATAATATTTTAGGATTTATCAAGTCCGAAATAAAGTGAAATGGATATAGGTTAGGTTAACATAACGAACAGCTGAAAACGAGACTATGTAATGTAATAAAATATGACTTGAAGGACAAGGCCCTAACATCCCGAATCCGAATGTGCGAATTTATGCTCACAGAGTGCAAGAAATGTCTGCAATGTTGTATTTTCTGGATCAATCTGAAATGAAATGGGATCAGATTGTAAAAACTTACTTAGTATGGTTGTACATTCGACAGATTGAGAATCAAAGAAGTTGACAGCTATGATACAACAAGGTACCAGATATGAACTGTAAATGCTCACGTGTTTCATTATATATTGCAGTTATGTGTAAATTTGAACCTTTGCCACATGTTTGCAACTTCATTGAAAGTATTATGATCAACATAATGAACAATATTCATCACAGATTAACTCTATCGGTCAAGTTTCGTCAACTTTGGTCTAGTCAATACAGATAAATATCCCTGATTATGAAAGTTCGTTAAATATGCAAATAAGGAATTAGCTAAAGTTCAAATGCTTAATGATTTTCAATAACGTTCTATCATAGTATCTTTAATGTACATAGCAAGATTCATCAATTTTGGTCTTATAAATTCAAATATATATCCCTAATTTCAAAACTTCATTAAATATGCAAATTGGGAGCTGGATGAAGTAAAAATGCTTAATGACTTTCAATAATGTTCTATCATAGTATCTTTAATGTACATAGCAAGTTTCGTCAACTTTCGTCTGGTCAATACAGATAAATATCCCTGATTATGAAAGTTCATTAAATATGCAAATAAGGAATTGGCTAAAGTTCAAATGCTTAATGACTCTCAATAATGTTCTATCATTATATGTAGTATCTTTAATGTACATAGCCAGTTTCATCAACTTTGGTCTCGTCAGTTCAGATAAATACCCCCAATTAAGAAAATCATAAAATATGCAAATTAGGAATTGGCTGATGTAAAAATGCTTAGTGACATTTAATAATGTTCTATCATAGTATCTTTAATGTACATAGCAAGTTTCATCAATTTTGGTGATGTAACTTCAAATATATCCTTAATTTCAAAAGGTCATTAAATATGCAAATTGGGATTTTGATGAAGTAAAAATGCTTAATGACTTTCAATAATGTTAAATCATAGTATCTTCAATATGCCAAGCAAGTTTCGTCAATTTTGATCGAGTAAATTCAGATATATACTCCTAATTAGGAAATTTCATTAAACATGCAAATTAGTAATTATCTTTCATGTCACCCCTTAATATCTTTCAAAGCTGATATATCTTGGTGTGATCAACATTTGTAGCGAATCTCATCACATTGTGTGCAGTCGTTGTCAATATATATCAGTTTTTCTAAAATCATTAATTATGCAAATGAGCTAAAAGTAAGCAAGCCACACCCACCAAAAACTAATCAGTTCTTACCATTTGCAAACTGAATCTATGTACCAGATTTGATTCTGATCTGATCAGCCGTTTTTGAGATATTGAGTACACAGACAGACAGACAGACAGACAGACAGACACACAGACACACAGACAGACAGACATCGCTGCGACATATGCTCACGTGTGTCAACACGTGAGCATATTATAAATAATAACACACAATACTTAACGCACAAGGTATTAATATATGTTACTTAAGTTCCATGCATCCTGCAATCATTAGTTGTTAAATTTTGAGTAATACTATATTCACTCACGGTGTAAAACACACGGACGGAACTGCATTGTCGTTCAAATTTTAATTGTATTTTTTATGTCGGCTCAAAGTTTCATCTAACAAGTAGGATTTAATCTGGTACATATCTAGTCTTCGGAGCGAAACGTTTAACGAAACAGCATAAAATTACTGCGATATTACAAGTGTAAAGATGTGGTGACATTGTAAAATAGTTGACAAAACCGGCATGCAAAAGTAAAAGTTCCTGCGATTGTGTGACTCAAATTGTGAGTGACAGTTGGGCGAGTTAGTGAGGGTGTATTTGATGTGTCCGAATGAGGGCGCTTCAGTGGTTGTAATGATAAATTTGAACAATTATTCAGTATGTTCAAAACACCTAAGATGCAGTCACAGTAGATTACAAAGAATCGTTTCATTTACGAAATCTCATAAATGGGACTTGTTTCATCGGTTTTACGCCCAGGGTATATCTTGGGACCCTTTTTATATGTACTTTAAATATCATGATGTTTCAAGAATCCTCATCTGTAATTGTATGCTGATGACTCCAAGTTGATCATGTTTGTGAAAGATAGATAAATTAATTTGCAGCATAACATCACCTTCTTGTTTGTTTGTTTTGTAATATCACACATTTTCATTAAACTCACTGCTTTCATTAGACAAAAATATCAGCGACAAGTATGATATTGAACAGAGTTCAGAGATGAGACGAGAACTATTTCACAATTATAAGTATGAAACTAAAACGCTATGACTCTTTGAATAGATCCAGCAATTATTAGTGTCGTTCGAGGTGGTTTTAACTTCTTACAAAGCAAGAACGCGCCTCGAAACAGATATGATCGGATTCTCAAACTTTTTCAATTCTTTTCTGCTCCACCACTTGTGGGGGTTCATTTTAAAGCTCTTGGTGTAAGAAAACTTTTCACCGGCTTACTTAAGTAAGTTCGAAAATCGAAAATTTTATTTTTTCTATATGGATGGCGGCCATTTTGAATTTCAAATATCGGTAAATTTTGAGTAATTTGTTTCTGTAGTACCCAAATTTGCGTGTGTGACCCCCGATTTTTTTCTTGATTTTGAAAGAGACTGATCGAAATATTCCTTGAGGAAAGTTCGAGCTGACAGGTCTGACCGATGACTTTGTATTAGACATGTACATGGTTTCAATGGCATCATGTGGTATATTGCCAGTGTGAACTCGCACACGATAATCTAAAGAGAGACACCTCGCCTAAACGGAAAAACTTTTCTTTGTCATTTGCACAGTCGTACTGAGAGCGAGTAGAATCGATAAGTTTGCATAGATACGGACAATTGCGACAATATCGCTGAAGCAGCAGTATCAAGGTGAAAATGAACAAAGACAATATTTTTCTTCAATCTCATTCATTAATAACTCTAAGAAAATATAACATTAAAGCATCACAAAATTGAAGTTTGTCTCTTTGTCAATTTTATTTGCAACAGAACAAAACTTACGTAAAATGGCGACAACTGTAGCATTTGGCCATGATAGTACGTGCAGATCTGTGTTGTCAACGACTACGCCCTCAACCAAAAGTAGCTATAGTTGGCAACTCACAGACAAGTACGAAGAGTTATAGGGGTAGCCAATCAACCATTAAAATCCAGACGTATTTTTACACGTACGTTATTCTGCCATTTTAACGTATTTTGACATTTTTAGAGGAAAATAATATCTGTTCAAAGCTTTGCTCCTGATTTGATTTGAAAAAAATCACTTATTACTTCCCAAAATCCCCATCGGAAAATATATCCCCGCTTTTCACCTGCTTTCATAAAAACTAAGGGACTGGTCAGTTTCTTCGGACTGGGGGTGGATACATATATATATATATATATATATATATATATATATATATATATATATATATATATATATATATATATATATATATATATATATATATATAATTTTTGAGGTATAATTTAAACATTCAGTCATTCTGTGTTTTAATGAAGTTGTTGTCATGTCAGTTGTAAGATAGGAAATTAAAAGTGTCAATTCTAAAGTTTGAATACAGTATTCTGAATTGATATTTTAAAGAAATGCGCCCAAAGGGCGCGCCGAAAAAAATTAAACATACAGGTATCTTAGATATGTATATGTCTGAAATATTAAACTTTTGCACTAGGACGGGGCTCTGAAAAAAATATGTCTTATTACTATTAAGTTACACGCCCGAAGGGCGCGCCGAAAAATGCAACTGGATGATGAAATTTGTAGCTGGCACAACGCATTTTTCGCAAGTATCAGCCATGTCGAAATTCAAAAACACACTGACCCTCCCTATTGGGCATTTCTAAAACATGGTGACCCCCCATCACAAAAGTCAAAAACAGGGTGACCCCTATGAATCCACCGGCCCCCCCCCCCGGCCGAAGAAACTGACCAGTCCCTAAGCACTTTCCTAATACCTGCTTTTTAACATAGCCACCTGCAAACTCCCGAAAACAACCAAAATTATACTTCCTGCCTGCCAAGTCGGCATTTTTATCAAGTTACCTTATGAACAAGAGGATTGAATTTGTCTACCCACCTGCTGACACAGAAAAATACCATGCAGAAGCAAATCGCTAACGCACAGCTTTTTCGATAGAACAGCTTTAGGGGCTGCCCCTTGAGCTGTCGCACCTCGCTCGAGACAAGTTGAAGCCCGCCAGCTGTAGGCTAATTTTATATTTTGAATAAAAATTTCAGAATTTCACTGATTAAAATTACAAGGATGGTATCAACGATGTCTTGTTAGGCCTACCGCACGAAACTGCAATCGTACTTTTCATTCAAACATTTCAGGGAAGGTGGTCCATTGATACGAAGCTTACATGTTGTAGGCCTGCACTGACTCGTCCATGAGGGGGTCGCTCAAACAGAAAGTTGTGCGGGTATGTGCCACCCAAATGACTAAAGCAAAGGAAAACAAAAATGAAAACAAATCATGGCCCCGGGTTGATAACATACGAACTGTATTCATGCTCTTGGAAAGCCTTCACATGCGATAGACATCCCTAACAATGGGTCAAATTTTGGAGCATACATGGGTAGATGTTCTTGGGCGGCACTCCCAGTGCGTATGTTATTTATCATAAGTCACTCTCATACATTCATGGAAAAATGAAGTTAATGCAGAAAAGACATCATCAGGAGAGAATAACAAATTACGCATTTATAGAAAGTTTAAAACGGATTTTAAAATGGAAAAGTATTTAAGCTGTATGAAGGATAAAAATGACAGAAAATACATTACCAAGCTGAGAATAAGTGACCATAATCTGATGATTGAGAAAGGTAGACACATGAGACCAAAACTAAAAGCTGAGGACAGAATTTGTAATAGGTGTGATACCAACTCAGTTGAGGACGAATTTCATTATATCATGTGTTGTCCATGTCATACACAATCACGACAAAAATTGTTAGACTCGATAGCAGTCAACAATGAAAACTTCAACAACTGGGATTTGCAAGCCAAATTTTGCTACATAATGAGCAATACAGATAGCATGATATACCTCACAACATTTATCCAAGAAACAGATATTTTTTAAGATTACCCCACATTTCATATTCTGCATAAAGTTATATCTTATATATATATATATATATATATATATATATATAGATATATATATATATATATATATATATATATATATATATATATATATAGATATATATTATAGATATATATAGATATAGATATATATTATTTTTTGATAAGTATCCTTTTCTTATTTTTGTAGTATTAGTTCTTGACTATGTTCACCTTTGAGGGAATAACGTCAATAAAGTTATTATTATTATTTAATCGTATATGTCATGGTTATAATAGTTTTGCATATTAAAGAGGCACTCCCACTTGGTAACATTTTTAAAACACATTTTTTTAATGCCAACGGTCGATATTTGACGTGGCGACTCCGCGGGGATCGCGAGATATCGATAAAAACATGTCATTTAACCGAGCGTATTTTTCACATCCCGAAGTTTTCCGATCATTTCTGGTTATGACCCGAAATCCCCCGAAAGTGTGTTGTTGTGCTGATTGACAATATTCTAAGGAGTCTAAAAACGTCCGAATGACGCAATTAATTTACCTCCTACTGCGACATATGACTTTATATACAGGTACATCATTATCAATACCTTTACCTCTGGTAATTCTTCTTTAAAACTTCTCCTTAGTGTTTGTCGTTTTCATTATTCTCAATCAGTTGTATTAAATTTTTAAACAATACCACATAGATATCAGTTTTTAGGTGTAAAATATTAGTTGCCTCTGATGACTACATTTTGTCATCTGCCACACAGTTACGCGTGGTTCGATACATAGCGGCCTCCGCGTGTGGTATGCGCGCATACCACGCGGCGGCCACTATGCATACTATGTATCAACCGCACCTAGGTCCTATCTGTGCTAGTCACCTATGCGAATTCTGGTGGAATCAGCAAACTTTGTTTTTCGTTTTTTCGCCGAGTCAGTAGGACTCGGCTTTCTCCCATGGGACATGACCGCTCACCGACGCGAGTGGTAGTGCTGTGGCGTACAGCAGCGTCAGCGTAAACTCGTCAGTTTGACTCCATAGCTTAGTTGACAATTATGAATGGCCCCAGTGCCGAACGTTCTGTGTTCGGAAGCTGAATTCAGGTGGGCCACCGGAATTCAAACTTTAACTTTTTTGAGGACATTTTTTTATCGATATCTCGCGATCCGCGCGCAGTCGCCATGTCAAATATCGACCGTTGGCTTTAAAAAAATGTGTTTCAAAAATGTTACCTAGTGGGAGTGCCTCTTTAATACAAATTATACTAATGATAACTTCATTTCATAACAACACACTTCGGGAGGTGTGCCAGAGCAAGTTACAAAATCAAACATTACATATAAGCTTATAATCGGGTTAGGCTGCTGCTGCTGGGGGAAATTTGGTAGTGTTAGAAATATATCTTAAAAGAGGTACCTTGTCTTAAAAACTCATAATACGGTATAAAGGGATTTCTCTCAATCACTCAAATGGTCAATATTCTGAAAATGTGACTCCATAGAAGAGAAAATGACATTTCTAGACTGAAACGTATTCCAACAATTAAGATCGCAAATGATGACGGACTAAGAAATGTTTTACCTGCGCCTGATGGTCGAACCGCAGGCATGCGAAAATGAAACAGTTTAACCCAGGTAAACCTTTTCCCGCATATTTATTCACTCCCTCTAAGTCTAACCCTAACCCTAACCCTAACTTTAAGCCTAATCCTAACCTTAACCCTAACCTTAACCCTAACTTAAGCCTAACCCTAACCCTAACCCTTAGTATAACCCTAACCCCAACTTAAGCCTAACCCTAACCCTAACCGTCGGAAATACGTATCAACAAACAAACAAACAAACAAACAAATATATAAACAAACAAACAAACAAATAAACTGCTCTTTATTGACAAATATTAACAAAACAGCTTTTCGCTGTTATTTTACTAAAATAACAAATAAACAAACACAAACACATACACACAAACAAACAGACACAAATAAACAACAAGTTCGAGTCCCCTGTGGTCCGAAGACTCCGATTAGGGAGCGTTCAGTTTTTACGGCCTGGGGGGGCCGGCAAAATCTTGTCGCCGGTGTTCAAAAAAATATAGACCCCCCCTGCATTTTTTGTGAAAAAAAGATGACCCCCCCCCTTGTCAGACGAAAAAAATTGATGACCCCCCCCCCTGAAAAATAACCAAAACCCATATGTCAAATTTACCTGCATGGTTTGGATTTGAACTCCGGTACGCGGCGCACTTTATTCGATGCCAGTGCACAAACTTCTCAGCCACATCCATTGAAACGTCTGTTAATTAGGACAACTGTAAGGCAATTTTTAACTTCATTTCCATAGACAACTCATGTCCATGGACATTGTATAAAGTAAACTTTATTGGAGTGGTTCGCCAAAGGCAGCCCTCCGGTTAAGAGGGTCATGGGCCATTACGTAAAGTCAACTTTATTCTAGTGGGCCACCAAAGGTGGCATGCCAGTAAAGAGGGTCGATCATGGCTATTGCATAAAGTAGACTTTACTGGACAGGGCCGCTGAAGGCGCGCGGCCATTACCATTATTCAGTGCTGATCCCGGGGGTCCCTCAAAAATGTTTCTAATACAAGCCGCGGCTTCAATTGGGAATTTTACGGTAAGATTGCCGTGGGGTATTACATAAAGTCAATTATTGTAGTGGGCCGCCGCAGGCGGCCCGCCGGTAAAGAGGGTCAATCATGGCCATTGCATGAAGTAAACCTAATGGAGTGGGCGCCAAAGGCGTTGCCCGTTAAGAGGGTCATGGTAATACATAATGTATATTTATTGTAGTGGGCCGCCGAAGGCGGCCCGCCGGTAAAGAGGGTCGATCATGGCCATGGCATAAAGTGAACTTTATGTTGGTATTATGTTTTTGAAAATGTGGTGACCCCCCTTTCCTACCAGTGAAAAAGCGATGACCCCCCCCCTTTGCGGATTCCAAAATTATGATGACCCCCCTGGATTTTGCCGGCCCCCCCCCGGCCGTAAAAACTGAACGGTACCTTAGGCCCCTACTACCACAGTTGCGAGTGGAGTGATACGTACCAGCCGCCGCGTACTATGCATAGAATAAGTTATGCATAGTACGCGGCGGCCGGTACGTATCACTCCACTCGCAACTGTGCCTACTACGCACTCAAAATGGTGTCAACAATTTGGCAAGTTTGACCCCCTAAATACCACTTCCGTCCTCTTAACAATTTTAGGATAAACAAAATAAAGTTTCGAATGGTATAATAATAAAATTTCGTACAGCTCTTCATTTATGAAACGGCTTTAGGCGAAATTCACTACCCTGTCCGAAAACTGTCACACTGAGTGTAAATATATATAGGCCTCGTAACATTCGTTCACAAAGGCCCAAAGTCGACCCTGAGTAGGGCTTAAAGTCGGGAGTTTTTCGTATGTGTTTATTCAGTGCCAAGGATCATCGATCAAATGTGTGAAATGTTCCTCGACTCGGCATTCTTCCAAGCTAGAGCGCAATTTCCGCTCCGCTGACCCAATCGGTCGTGCTCAGCCGTTGCCGTAAAGAGGCGTGGGATTTACGTCGATGCGACACGGAAGTTGCAAGGAAAATAATCTACCTTCGGACTTGGCGCATGCGTTAACGTACCATGGGTAACTAATATAATGCATAGCTAGCTATCCTCACACAAATGTGTATGCTACAAAGAAAGAAATCAGCCGCCTGTGCTGTGCATCACATTATACGTGTAGCTGAATATCTGATATGATGTCATAGATGTAGCCTGCGGCATACTACAGTGAGGACAACTGAGTGATCGGCGAATTGAAAGACAACGATGAGATGACGGCGCGGCCGCGAACAACGGTGAAATGGTAAGTCAAGTGCATGATGATGACACAGTCAGGTGTGGCCATTTACGAGGAAAATGCCTCAACACGTGAAGATAAAATAAGTTTATTGCTAAAATCTGGAAGTTCACTTCCCAATTCAACCACACGGATAATATTTCAACTTTGCTTCGATTGGGTCCATAACCTAACTGCATCATGTGCATGTTTGTATAAATTGTAATTGTATCTCCACAGGGGGCTCTTCCACCTTGTTTTATTTGTGTGTGTGTGTGTGTGTGTGTGTGTTTGTTTGTGTGTTTGTGTTTGTTTATTTGTAACCCTAGCCCAAACCCTAACCCTAACCCTAACTTAAGCCTAACCCTAACGCTAACCATCAGAAATACATACAAACAAACAAACAAATAAGTAAACAAATAAACCACTCTTTATTGACTAATATAAACAAAAGAGCTTTTTGCTGTTATTTTATCAAAAATAACAAATAAACAAACACAAACACACACAAACAAACAAACACACACACACAGACACAAATAAAACAAGGTGGAAGAGCCCCCTGTGGTGTGACACTTAATTTTTGCCGTACAAACTGTACGAATTAAAGGAGAAAGATTCGAAATATTGCCGATTTTTGCCCTCTCCATCTAATTACAGGATAGGTGTGGTAAGTATGTAGGACATGTTGCTGCCACAAACCCAATATTTCAATTGCCTGGCATTTATTTGGTGCGTTTTTCTTGACTTGAAAACACAGATTTTGGAATCCCAGTTGCTCCTCTTGTCTACCGTACCAGCGTTGGAAACTACCGCCCGTCCTCCCGTCCGAGACGGGTAACTTTTCAGTCGGACGGGAGGTAAATTGTACTTCCAAGTCCGTGTGTCGGGCTCTCGATTGTAGCCCATACGGCATACCCAGTAATCTCATCGATCAGCTGCTTCTAGATGTTGTGTAAAATAAACGAAATGTAGTATACCAATACGTCCGACTTCGACGCGCTTATGCTTCTGAAACTGTGCAACTGTGTGACGCCGGAATGCAATGCAAGCGAGACATGTAAACACGGGTAAACAGGAAGTCGCTTATACCATGGAGGTAGCTACTACCTCCATGCTTATACCATCATGCTTATACTAGTAAATATCACACTAAGCGAGATTTGCCCGATATCAGCCAGTGCACATGCGTCCTCAGGGACGATATAAAGGAGAATGAGGGCAACTCCACACATCGGCTCTACCAAGATTATTGTTTAGTATTACGATATGGTGAAAAAAAAGGATCATTGCATTTATTTTGTGTGGAATACATGGCGAGACACTGGTGAATCGATAGTGCTTTGACCCTAGTCATGTGATCTAGGTCCCCGGTAAACCGGTTTGTTGATTGAGTGATTCGTTTTAACGGTGTTTCGGAACCAAAAATGGGGTTCCTTCATCAGTCGCTCTCTTGTTTTGTATCCACTCCACTTGGTTGTGTGATAAAGTCATCTTCTTCCTCGAGGAGGAGAAGCCAGATTCGTTATTGAGAGAGTTAGCCACTATTGACTGACTCTATAGTGAGCTATCGGGTGTGTGGTGTCATATTATAATTAACATGACCCAGCATCGACCGAAGTTTCTGGACGCTTGCAAGGATTTTTGTTTTAGGGCATATTTTGAGCGTTGCTAGTGCTCGTTATGTTAACAGTAAATGTTGTACTAATCTGTCAACGATTAGTTAGTTTTAGGCATTAAATCGATTATCCGAACTTTTAGTTTTGTGTCAATTTTTCATGGACTTTGTAATAGATTTCGGGTCGATATTGGTGCCTGCTTTCCGATGTTTGAAAAGCATATTGTGAAGGGCTGTTTCGAGAAATAAATCTTGTTTCTCTGTGTTTAGCCATTCCCAGGTTTCATGGTTTCGTTAACAATATTTGCTGTAAACGGCCTTTGAATCGGTTTGGTCTGAGGAGAGTATTGGTTTATTTAATTCATGCCGCCAACTTTGATTACTTATATGGCAGCTCTCTCAGATTTTGATTTTTTCTCAGTAAGCTCAGCTGCAGTAAGATCAGCTCCAGTCCCTGTCCTCTGATTATGAATCAGATTTTTCTGATCTCCTGGAAAGTGATGTTGGTAGTGACACTGACTTGATGTAATCTGTGTTTGACTCATGTCAGCACTGATTTCATCAAGGAGACCATGCACAGATCCATGATGAAATGTCCAGTAATCGGTTATCAACACAATGTATCAGAGTGTTATCAGCATTGTAGAAATTTTGTATTCAAGTCCGGATTATAATTCATTTCAAACAGTGGAATTCAGAACAGTTTGTTTGTAAGATAACAGTTAATACTCATGTTGAAAATAAAGTTGTTTACAGTTTGTAGTACATTATGGTTTTGTGTTTTTTGAATGAATGGATTTGTCAAAAATTCAGGACAGGCAACTTTCTGGCAGGACAGGCAAGTTTTGAAAGTTACCAGTCCTGATGTCTGGCAAATATTTTGGCCAGTTTCCAACACTGTACCGTACTCGTCCGAGTATGAGCCCCTGCTCGTGTATAAGCCCCCTACTGATTTCAGAGGTTTTTTGAAAATGCATTACATCCATGTATAAGCCTCTACCCTAGTGAAACTCAAATACAGAGAGGTTAGGAGAGTATATTTGGTCATTAAACTTAGTAAAATTACTTTTAGATAATAAAGAAATGTTAAAGCAATGAGAAATTGGAGTTCCCTTGACAGCATCGTAAGGAAAAATGACACGTTTTTCCAATACTTTCTTGATTCTTTGACCCTGCTCACCCCGTCCCCTAAATAGAATAGTCTCACTCACGTCCACTATTTTATTCACGACCACAATGTTTTCATCCTCTAAACATGCAGTTTCTTTTGTTTGAAGCAATTATCCTTTCATTTTGAAGATTTTCCTGGTGACTATTACAAAATTCGCAGCGATAAGTTGTTGTTTACACAAGATGTAGACAGTTTAGTACTGGAATGTTGAGTTGCCTTTCCTCGTAGGCAGTGCATTGCCAGTTTACGTTACTGTTGATCAGCAGCATACATGACGTCTTTGTTTCAAGTTTGGTTTTTTTTTACGCTGAAATTTCACCAAAATGTCACTTCTGTATTCAGAGATTTATAATCAATTTCTTTGGATGTTTAAGTCGATTTTGAACACGATAGGAAGGTGTTGGAAAAATCGTGCATAAAATTAGCATAAATTAAGCATCCATGGCAGATAACATGGGGTTGCTTGAGTATAAGCCCCTCCCCTAGTTTTGCCGTCGTTTTGTGTTGCCAAAGCAGGGGCCTATACTCGGAAGAGTACGGTAGAGGGAGTGATTAACCCTAGCCCAAACCCTAACCCTAACACTAACTTAAGCCTAACCCTAACGGTACCCTAACCATCGGAAATACATACAAGCAAACAAACAAATAAATAGATAAATAAATAAACCACTCTTTAATGACAAATATAAACAAAAGAGCTTTTCGCTGCTATTTTATTAAAAATAAACAAACAAACAAATATAAACACACACAAACAAACAAACACACACACAAATAAAACAAGGTGGAAGAGCCCCCTGTGATTAAACCATGGAGTTAAATTACCTCCATGCTCATAAAGGTAAAGGTGCAGGATTGTTGGATTGTCAAAACAGCCAACTTTTGTATATTTTGCAGCTATCCATGTACGGGGGTTTATAGCCTCGACACTCAAAATATTAGCTCTAGCACCGATTCAGCAAATGTGGACAGGGTAGTTTAGAGTACTAGTAGCGGGAGTCTACGTATCAAAACGTCGGAACGTAGCATAAACTCTACACTATATAAACAAGTCATTGTCAATGACATAGCCCCCGCAAAATATAAATTCGTCACTGTAATACATTAGTGCATAAATCCAATAGTTGAAACATACTTCAATACAAGAAAGCATGATGGTCTCATAGTTACATACATCCACCAAAAACACTTCTGTAGCATTGATAGGAAGTCCACAATAAGGTATGCATAAGCTCAGGCAGGGGCCCAGGAAAGGGTACATGGCCAAGCCGCCCAGACAGGCCTTGGATATGCTGTTGTTTGGCATTTATCAAGAATGTACCACAACATAGGGCATATTTTATTGTATGATAATTTTTTTAGTTCAGCCAGGTTACCCTTGGATCTGTTGAAATCAGGTACGCTTCACTGTAGTCTGCCCAAATCGGATAGGGTTATAGTATTAGCTCTGTGAAAAGTGGACTGGGTTTGTCCAGTACCACACCTTGCTGTACAGGCCATAAAAAGAATGTTTTCTTCAGGGCCATCAGTATGGACGACTTGTGGTTGTTGTCTTGAGTAAGAAAAAAATCAGACCCCAAGCCTAAGCACATCCTCCAAAAAGAGAATATCAAAACAATAAAATATATGCACACACCCACCTCCCCAACTCACACTTATATAGAGACGAGAATGAAAGTTACAATAGTACAGAAATTATTTTTAGCTACTATAGACTATAGTCTATAGAAGCTATTGGGATGGGTATCTGTCCGGCGTCCGTCGTCAGTCTGTATGTATGTATGTATGTATGTCCGTTTGTGAGGCGTCCGTCCACTCAAATATCTTGAGAACCACAGTACTTACTGATTTGATATTTGTTGCGTAGATGAAAAATATGATTTTGAGAAACTGCTTTTTTTAATTGTTTGATATTGTTGAAAATAGGCAAATTAATGCCAAAAAAGGTGTTTTTGGTAAAAATCTTTCTTCATAACCGCTGGTCAGACAGCTTTGTTATTTGGTATACAGGTCCCTAGGGATAACCCAACTTAGATTTGTTAAATTGTGATGAAATATGCAAATGTGTATTTTTAAGGAATTTTTTTTGTCATTTTTGGTCAAAATTTGACTTACATTGTATGTAATTCTTGTACTGTATAAACCTATCAATTCACCCAGAAAAAAATAATTAATAAGATTTTAAATAATTGAATTAATTAGGAAATCATCAAAGCCAAAATAATTTTAGTGTGGAATTATCAGAAAGTTCAACTTTTTTTGACAGTTCATAGTGAAATGCTTACCATCTTGGAGGATTAAAACATGTAAAGGCAACTTTCCTGAATCCCAACTTTGATATTCTGAACCACCATTTATGTTATCTAAAAGAAATTGCTCATAATAGTTTGTCATGATAGGGTGGTCAAATAAATAGAGATAGAGAAAGTTCTAATTTCCATTTATGGTTGACTTGGTAAGGATAAAATAAGATTACTTTTTTCAGGAAAAAAATAGAGTGGTCAATGAAAGAGTGGTCAAAGTGATAGGGTTTTTATGGTAAAGCTTGGCTGTAAGATTCCTCATGTGCTATTTATAGCAATTATGCAATCTGTGTAAACAGTGCAATGAAAGTGTAACATGATTCCTTATAATGCTTTTGATGACCTTGAACTTCTTAAGTTTCAAACATTTGTCTTCAGTGTGCTTTCTCTGAGTACGTACAGTCTCAACTTATTCAACAGAACTTACTGGTTTACAAGTCCCTAGGATGACCTTAGTGAGATAATTTCATACAGTCAGGAAATACTTAAATTTTGTATCCATGTCTATGGTAGCTTCAGGGACTTTGGCCCTATGTTTTAAGAAATAAGAAATAACTGTAAATAGTATGAATAATGGACAAACACACTGCTTATTTGAATTTTATTTATTTTTATTAAATCTCCTCATCACCCGCAAAAAGAAAGTGTAAAATGCACAAAAGCTGCTTTCAATGAAGTAATATTGAATGGAAACTTTCCATATACAACATGTACCACATGTCATTCAAAAGGAAATTTTCAGCACTTAAAAATAAGTTTTACTTGCTGCAGCCAATTTCAAACCATTTTTTCAGCAAATCTAAAAAAAACAAACACACCTAATTTTGATCATCTCACCATCCATTGAAAAGTTCTGGCTTGCACAGTATATTGTTATGCAAATGATACAGATTCCAAAAGGTTAAGGCATTTTGTAGACAATGGTAATAACCTTGTACAGAAGACAGTAACTGCTGGTTCTGGAGAAGAAAAACATGAATTGTTTTGAAAATCCATCATGATGACAGCGCTAGCGAAGGTCACATGACCACTCACGATTTTATTGGCCAGATGTTTTGGGCTAATGGTATGCATGCCAAAAAACCAAATTGCCAGTTGATTGGCACCTGCAGTTTTTGGAAAGGAGCCATTGGAGCCATTGCCTGCATCTGTCCATCCCTCCATCCATGCAGATATCTCAGAGATGCCTGGAGCGATTTCATTCAAACTTTGTACAAGGATTACTCCATATGTCATACATATGCACGTCAATTTGTTTTATGATTTGATCCAATATGGGTGTATGAAGGCCATTTTGTTTCCTGAATTTGATATTGGTATGTCCATTCGCGGTGATTTCTCAGCAATGCCGGGAGCAATTTCATTCAGACTTGGTACATAGATTACTCCCTATGTCATACATATGCACGTTGATTTGTTTTGTGATCGGATCCAAAATGTCCATTGGACATTGTAAATTTACATTGTAAATTTCTAAATAAAAATTTTTTCCAAATGAGAAAAGCTGTGCTAATTTTTTTTTCTGAGTAAATTTTCAGATTTATAATTTATTTTAGTTCGATGCTGTCTGAGGATACAATGTACATCCATATCACTAGCGCAAATAAGATTGCGTGCTGTAACTACAACATACATATGGCCCAGTGATTTATATTGCTGATAGATTTTGCGAAATGTTGCAGATCAGCTTTTGACAAGCTGAGAGGCTGTATGCAAAAAATGTGGTGAAATTTCAATATTATTTGTGTTTTTAGGACAATTTTTGCCCTTTTTTGATCAAAACATCTATTTTTCTGTAGCAGCGTGTCCAACTTTTGTCAACTTGTTTTTCTGGTTTAAATATTTCTTGTTGTTTTTCTGGTTGTACTTTGCAGAAATCATTGTCATAACATTGAATGTAGAATTTTCCTGCACTGAACAGATATAGAAACAACATTTATTGTTGATCTTTAGTACCCATACTGGTATGTACCAATTCTGATCAAATGTGAGCGACACCGTATAATTGCGGTATTTTTTGATTTTAGGGTGAATGTCCAGAAGCACTGCATCAAATCTTTTGAAAAATGGTACAGGTGATAATCTGTCAGTGTAATGATAGGATGAAAACATATTTGGCAACATCCTGTCGATAATTACTACTGGATTTATTGAATGACGTTTTGTAATTAGGGTAGAGCCCAGATTGGTTTTATTTCCACCACCATATAGAACTCATTCTTAGCCATAAAGCCCCATTTGTATTGCAGTATTTTTAATCACAGCCCAAATTAATGAACAGGACTCTCCTCACTCTCGGAGGACTTGTAATCAAATTTAATACATACTATTATAAACAAGTGGGGATTGTATGATCAACAATGTTATTTAAACTTTCAATGCAGAAGAAACGCTGTGTGCCATGGTTTGTAGAAACTTACACCTGCATGAATGAAACCAATTCCATGGAACTCAATAAAACCTTCTTGGTTCAACAATATTTATTCTATATATTTACTAGATGTCTTCTGTGTACACCTAAGTAAAACTCTAGCTTGTAACTTCCCGTGTGAATAGTTGTCAGGCCTTATAAAATTCTCAGACGTGTTGACTGCTTAGCTGGTAGCCAGCTTATAGCTGCTATTAGCGGCTAACTTTAAATGGCTAATAGTGGCTAAAAGCGGCTAGTAGACTGAATAGCTGAACAGCCAGCCCTTCTCAGAAGTCACCCCTGATTAGCTGGTAGCTGGCTAATAGTTATAGTTAAAATAGCTAATAGCATCTAAAAAAGCTAGTAGCTTGAATAGCTGAATAGCCAGCCCTTCTCAGAAGTTGCCACTGGTTAGCTGGTAGCCAGCTAATAGGTAGCTTAAATAGCTAATTTAGTGGCTAAAAGCGTCTAATAGCGTGAATAGCTGAATAGCCAGCCCTTCTCAAAAGTCGCCACTGGTTACCCTAGCTGGTAGCCAGCTAATAGCTAGCTAAAACTGGCTAAAAGTGGCTAAAAGCCACTAATACCTTCAAAAGCTGAATAGCCAGTCCTTCTCAGAAGTCACCGCTGGATAGCTGGTAGCAGGCTAATAGCTAACTAAAACAGCTGATAAAGGCTAAAAAGGTCCTGTGGAAATTGGAAATAGCTTGAATATAGCCAAGAAGAGCTAAAAGTAAGCTATTCATATGGCTAACATGGCTATTAGCGTCCAAGCTACTATTAAGGGGGATATTCAGCAATCCAGCAATACTGCGTCATACTCTCCATGCTTCAACAGTACAAAGTAGTGTTAATCACGCGTTCGTTACTTGGCATTTGATTTTTGCTCGAACGAGGATGTCTTTTATGTTTTTATTCCTTTTATATATACAATACATTTTCCTGGAAATGTGGCCAGTGATTGACCACCCTGAACCACTGAAAAATGCATATTTTAAATTAAAAAGATTTTAGAAAGAAAAATCCCTGCCGACCTACCTACCCTACCGGTATTTTTGAAAATCATGTTATCGGAAGAGCACAATTTATTTTTCTTTGTCTATAAATACATCATGCATTCTCTTCACATTGTGTGTGCTGTATACCTTAAGACATCAAAACAGTGTTTGTAATTGAATCAGGCTGTAGTTACAGCAAGCAAATCATCAACAAAATTCATTGTCTGACCTCCATTGCGCGACCTTTTCTCTACTAAAATCAAAGTTTGGAAGTGTGAAAATCTTCCAAGAAGATGGTCTGAACTTTCCAAACACACTTCATTTCTGAAATGCAGTATTTATAATCCTTTATTTTACACACTCCATTTCTGAAATGCAGTTAATGTTTAACCCTTTTCCTGCCAGACAGTATCACTTCTCCATCTGCCGAGTCAGTTAAGTGGTATTGAGCCAAAACCATATGTATTTTCACCCACTTGGTTTGTTATGTTTAGCAGCTTTAGTCTGTAAAACCATGGTTTCAGTCTTCAGGGACCTTCAAATGTTCAAGTCTTCATTGAAATGCACTATATGGGACATGTTTTGCTTCACTAGTTTTAAACAACTTTACCTGATGGTGAAATATGAACTTGGCAGGAAAAGGGACAATCCTTAATTTTTTTGCGTCTTACCTAAACTTTTAGAGGAGATTGGAAAGTTTTAAATGCCAATGTTGATGATATTTTATATTCTATTTTGTCTTGGTTGTTCTACAGAATCAGTGCCTGCAGAAGTGTTTTGTTCTGGTTCTTGTCTTGGTTGTGGCAGTTACCTTGGTAATCTATGTATACACCGACCCAAAAGTACATCACGGAATGTTACACGAAGCAAACAGTACCGTTACATCTATAACTGCAACTCATTTTGATTCTGCATTGCCAGTGATAAGAGGTCATGAAAAACTTACAAATCTTAGTGGTTTTGTATCTCTTCTCAGTCCTGATAAGGTAAGGGGTATCTCTATCAATTTCCAAACCTGAGTTAATTAGTCTCTTGGCAACTGCACTGTTCATATTCCCTAAACTGTTTGCTTAAAATGTACACTACATGTATTTTTTCCACATTTATTGAATTCTTTAAAAGGATGATTACGCCAATGGAAATTATTCCTTCCTTTATTTGCTCCATAAGAAGAGTGACAATGTGTAGTGTCTCAGGAGCTTGTACATAAGCTTGTTTCCTATTGGTTGGCTTGATATCATAGACATTAATGATCCATACAGTGTTCGAAATAATCGGTGGCAATGGTGGCATTTGCCACCAAAAACTGTCAATCTGCCACCAAAATTTTTTTCTGGTGGTATTTTTCTGCCACTAAATTTTGGGTCATCATGTCATCGATCCTACGGCTTGAATGAAGGAATGCTGAAGGAACACGCGTTGTCTGACGGCGGAAAAACTCATTAGCAAAAAAAAACAAAAACAAACTAATTGCGACATTTTGGCATGAATGAAAACATAGCGTGAATCCAAACTTGTGATTGGCTAATCTCCATATCGATGACAGCAGCTTTTGTACACTTGACATGTTGTTGCCCTCAGTGATCGCCGCATATGCAGTCATACCGCACAAGATAAAAGCATGTTGTGACATTTTGAAAACAAAGCCAAACTGCAGCCTGCATGAATTAAATAATGATAAATACTTGCAATTCATTAGCCAGTACAGGCTCAAAAATTCCTATCGCCCGACGCCCGTGGCTAGTGAATATTGCGTTCGGGCAAGTAAAATCAATATGCTTCCCGCCGACGGGCAAGTGCACTAGCGGTTGAATTAACTTAGCTCTGGACAATTCAAGCTTGAAAACGTATTCCATAAGGTCTGTACACGCCTACAATCATTGTAATCCTTCAACTCTCAGAAGTTTTTCCTGAAAACCCTTGAAAATCGGCCCGCACATCGCAAAGTAATCGTTCTTGCTGTTGTAAAACACAAAAAGTCGTAAAAATAGAGTTTTGCGACATGTTCTCTCCGACGACACGGAGTGAACTCACTGTTTTGTATGTGTGCCGTAAAGTGGTATGCTCTTGACAGTGGTTGCCATTCTCTTTAGTGCAAGTGTATGAGTCGTATGACAGTCGATCGCGATCGGCTTCACGCGATAGTGTAATTGCATCATGTGCTTGGTAAATGGATGTAAACTTATTCGAAGCCATGGATCTCGGCAATGCTTACTGCTCAACGTAAATCAACACCCTGTTGAAAAAATACAAGTTTACATCGTAGTCGAAACGGGCTCAGTCGACCAAGGAGGCCACATATTGCAGCTACGTAGTGCGTGAGATGCAGACAGTTTCAAATTACGTGACCTTGGTTGTTAGGGATCGGCTCTCACTTAGAGAAAACAATCTGCACTGAAGAGTAACGAAAACGAAACTTGAATCTGCTCTCTTGACGAATACATTTATCAAAGAAAACTTTGAAAGACTGCTGTGCTCAGTGAGCAAACATGTAAACAATTAAAAGGGTTGCAGATGTACATGTGCGTATGCATTGGAAGATAAACACTACTACTAGCAGAGCAGTTGTTTGTAATCTCAGCGTGATAATAAAGAGCAGCAGCCAGCCATGCACATTGTAAATCAAACAAGCTTATTACTCTTATGCAAATTTTAATTTGGATTAGGTTGTGGAAAAATTCCAAATTCAAGGATGTTTTCGAGATGGCCAAATCTACAGAAAAGACTAAAGTATTCTCACATTTCTTCAGCTACATTTCAGATTTGGTAATAGTCCTGCATTTTAACAAGATGTACATGTAGTTCATGTTTGAATCTGTTTTTTCCCTCTTTGAATTCACTTCATATGGCCAAACTCTTGCTCTCTGTTACAAATTACTGGTACAGTTATTAGAAATTTACGGCAAGTAATTTTTCCTCTCGGGCAAGTAAAAATGAAATTCACGTGTCCCACGGTTAGTAAGTTTGAAAATTTTTTTTCGAGGCCTGCAGTATGGGTTGACTTTTTGTGACGTGTACTCACCATATTTTCAAGAATTTATAAATTAGAATGAGTATGTGGCAATGACAAAATGCTGTATTATACCGATCACATGATGTGTTAAACTGCCACCAGATTTTTCATAATTGCCACCTGATTTTATATCCGGTGGCAAACTTTTGCCACAAGAAATAAAAAAGTATTTCTATCCCTGCCCTATCAAAACAGCCAATCAACTACATGTACACACTGTGCTCTTGCTGTCTCTCGTAACGTTCGTAAATTATGACAAAAAATGAAAATTTACAAAAAATAATAAAAGCATGATTCGGGATTTACGAATGTTTTCATTAATTTTGATCGATCATTATGAATTCTTGGGAAATACGCTGTCATATCTCTTCTTTCAAAAACTGTCCGGCCCCATCATCTGCCATTGATTGACAGCGAAGTCCTTCAGCATGTAATGGTCAGATGATAGCTTTGGACTTTGACCAGAGCTAAAATGACCAAGATCCCCCTGGTCATATACTCTGAAACTGATGCATTTTGTATTACGGTAGCTTTGAGACATCCAAACACTCACAAGCTGGCACCTTTCCAGTTTGACAGTAGCAGCAGATCGAGGGAATAGTGTTGATCGCGATTTCAGGTTTGTTACTAAATATAGCTGCACACCCGCGACTTTCAAACAACGCTGCCTAAAATTCGGACAAACTTTGTTGTTGCGTGCGTGGCTGTTGTTGGAGCTTGTAGTCTGAACCATAAAATACCATGAACCAGTGTGACTTTTAATAACCATCGTAACGCTACCAGGTTTTATTTTCGTTGTTTATCAGGAAATTGCAGACAAATATTTATTTAATATGCATATTAATGAGAGAAAAACATGATGTCAATTGCGATCAGTGCTATATATTCAGCTGGCAGGGGGGTCTGCATTACATGATTCGTGCCTTCTAATTTTTTACACTAGTTTTGGCAATCACACAGTAAATAATAAACACAGTATTGTAGAAACAAAGTTTTGATACCATGAATAGATAAAATGCTTTCAGCAGATTCAATTATAAGAAGAATATTACAGAAATTTATATCTTCAACATCTAATAGGCCAAAATAAAAAATATGTGCTGTTCCGATTACCCGACCTACCCCACTTTTATCCCCCCGACCCTAGACTTTTTAGAGCTTCGTAAACCCGGAAGTAAAAATAATGATATGAAAAAACGTGAAACGCATGAAACTAATTTAAGTTCGATTTTGATACTTTTTGATCTACTTCAATAAAATGCTGTTGAAACAATACCACGCGTAAATTTCCGTACGCTGATTTTGCATATGAAAGCCTATCAGCCAGTTGAGAGTTACGTTCACAAAAGTTCATTGCCCTAGCCCGATAAGGTTTCTGTGTCACATCATCTCTGCACGATTGAGAAAAGGAGACAAACTGAAGGTTTTGTGCATCATATGAATGTCCATAACACTCTGAAAATAATTCTGATAGCAAAATTGACACGAAAAATTGGACTTAATATTGGACTTTACTGTTACAGAAACGTGTTCAGTGCAGACTGCACAAGCATTGAAGCAAGCTGTGGTGTCAAAGGGCGCATGGCCTGGGCCCGGTTTTTGAATTCAGTGAACAGACACTGACTCATTTTTCGGAGCAAATAAACCCTAAAATTAACTGTCGGTGACAACCAACCTTTCTGTTTGTTATTTTCCCCATTCTAAAATGACTGAAAAAAGCAACTGGAGCAAATCTGACATCGAGAAAAACTCGACTCCGCATTCAATTCAAAACAAGGGATCTGACCCTCTAAGTTGTTCGTTTTAGCTCTACTGAGTCTGCGCCACAAACTACAAGACCAGCTAGGTCACTACAAAAACACAGCTCACTGGTTTGCAAAGGGCAATGTTGATCCAAACTTACAGTAGTGAGGGATGATATACGCACAGTAAAAACGTGACAAACAAGCACATTATTTTTTTCAGAAGCTACAAAACATTCTTTTATAACTACAACAGATTTTTTTCTTGGCTTGTGTAGTGCGGACAGTTCTTAGTAAAAAATGAAAAACATCCATTGAAGGTACAGTGCATGAGGGGAACGCTCCATTAACTTGGACGTACCCGAGTAACCCGAGTTGGTTATCAGAGGATTAATCTCTATGTCAACATATGCGAACAGATTATCTTTTAGTGTAAACAAAACATTAGCACTGCCGGAACTACTTTTAGCATGGCCCATGCCGTGACGGCACTTGTCCGGCACTCTGCATGATTTCTGACCAGCGTTAAAAGTGCCGTCCAGCACTTGCTGTTACTTTGAAGTCATCATTTAGTTCATAAAATTGCATGAAGAGTTTACAAAAACGATGGTACTATAGAATCCCTTTCAAATAAAATGCTGTTTAAACAATACTAGCAGTTAATTAACGTACGCTGATTTTGCATACGAAAAGCTATTTTTGTATGAGAAAGTACGGTAGCGAAAATCAGCACAACAAAACAGGACTTTTACTAAAACGTTCTCTTTCAATTTCAGTTCATACTCACATTGCGGAAAGGTGCATGCAATGTAATGAAAGTCACGAGCAAACTTTGGTGTCAACGGATCCAGTCTTTGAATTATCAATGAACACTCACTTATTTTTCTGGTCAAAAGCCAAAGGCTACTTGTCCATCGCAACAAGCCTCTCTGTTTGAATCCGCGTGTTCATTTTTAGCCGGATGCCGGCCAAATTGACCGGCTACTTCCGTATTTTGGCCGGCTACTTTTCAGCAATGTTTCGCTCTCTAGCTCCGAAATTCTGGTTTTGATAATAATATTTGATATTTGTTGTCTTGCAAGCCGGAGATAACATTTCAGAAGTGCCTATGTGGCTATATGTAATCTAGCAATTTACGCGGTGAACTTGTTGCTATCTAGTATCAGCCTGTAGTACCGCGATCTGCGAACGTGTACTGTACTGGGAATCGCTCTCGAGGTCATCCTTGCTTTCCCGACTACAGCCCGAATTATTCCGACGTTCACATCGGGTGCAGCTTACCATTGGACTGACGTTACGCCCACCAATATACGGCCATTTCCGAATAAAGCCGACGTTTGTTTCTCTCAAACGCGAAAGAGAAGAAAGTCTCAAACGCGGAAGAGAAAGTCGACGCTTCAGAGCTTTTTTTCTGCGTAAGAGTAGGGCCTTGTCTGATGGGTAGGTTTTTGATCAAATGTAAAGCGACCAAAAGTTACTGAGTCTCATTTGTCATACTTTTGAAACGCCACGTCAATCCATCCATAGTCGATCATAGATCTACATCGCGTTTTGTGGAGGGGCCGTGGTTAAGCGGAAGGGAAAGTCTACGCGGGAGTCTACGCTTGAAAACTTTGATTTTCTGCGTAAGAGTAGGACTTTGTCTGTTGGTTGCCGGAGGTTTTAGATCAAATCTAAATAAACAAACAATTATACTTGGTCTCATTTTCCGTACTTTTGAAACGCCACGTCAATCCATCCATCGTCGATCATAGATCTACATCGCGTTTTGTGGAGGGGCCGTGGTTAAGCGGAAGGGAAAGTCTACGCGGGAGTCTACGCTTGAAAACTTTGATTTTCTGCGTAAGAGTAGGACTTTGTCTGTTGGTTGCCGGAGGTTTTAGATCAAATCTAAATAAACAAACAATTATTTGGTCTCATTTTTCGTACTTTTGAAACGCTACGTCGATCACAGTGTCAACTTTCAGGTCGACCACAGTCCCTCTATCCACCGGTCTGGAAACGCCTATTGTAAAGGTGTCAATCACCTGGATCGCACTGCCAAACCGCGATACGAGGGGCAGTCACGTGATAATGCGTAGCTTGGGTTTGTCTAGACTCTCCACAGTCGCTGTGCCTTGTTTTGTGCGCGCCCACGATGGGCCTGCATTAGAAGGCAACGCTGTGCAGCAGTGAGCACGCGCTGCCAGACACAGCTGGATTCGCGTCGCGTCTCTGAAGGGCGCGCGCGTGTTCCAACAGGGAAGAACGCGAATCGCAGGGTCTCTGCCAGACTAGGGTTTGTCCTGCATGCCACAGTCCCCTATTGTGTGTACGCTTTTCTCGAATTTTCGCTGTTTTTGGCTCTATTAAGTGTTCTCTGCGTCTATCTACGACACGAAGACAGAAATTATCATATCCTGAAACCGGTGTTTGTTTTTCGTGATCCTTCTCCCATCGTAAATGATGATAGTGTGCGATGGGGTTGATCGCTGCGAGTGTGTTGACGCATGGATGTCTATTTTTTACATCCATGGTTGACGTAGCACAAGCAACGGCTGGAATCACACCGGAAAACTTGTCGTCGCTTTCTCTTGCAATGCCAATATTCAGTGCCTCCAAATATGATCTAATTATGTTTTCTGTGTAATATTCTGTGAAATCATGTCTGTTAACTGAGCAGAATAGGAAAGAAAACTGCAGAAATGCATGGATTAAGGGACTGTGGGTCGACCGATATTGCATTATGTGTAAGCTTACTGTGTCACAATCGACTAGTCGACTGCAGGTTGTGTTGTACACATACGGTGTCGTACAGGTTGACGTTGGGTGTCGTCAATTTGGAATTTTATCAAACATGAACACTGGAATTTAGCTCTCTTTTTCAATTATATTCAACATCACCAAAAATCAATGGTAAGCTCGCGAATTCGTTTATTGTGAAATTAATACCGTGAATTAAATCTTTGAAAATTGTGCCGTCCGCCGACCGGCCTCGTTAACTGCCTCTACTATATCTTCTTTCTTATAATATGTACGAATTGTCATACTGTTTACAGACGGATCCGGCTAGCAATTCATTGACTTAAATTCGCTCTATAGAAGATGTAACGTCACAGGATACGCGCAGCTCTTGGAGTCCTTACTCACTCGTTACGTTGTTTGCAAGTGCAAGAAAAATCTCGTGGAAAGAACGTTCCATGCTGTTCTGATCACATTTGCATATATGATCAATGCGCGTTACTGAAGTGAAGCGTCCGAAAATAGGAACTTGAATGAAAGTGAACGAAGAACGATATTTTGTTTCACCATATTTCTAAAACGTAGTTTAGAGCCTAAATTAAAGAATAAACTAGATTACTTGCAATGAAAAAGGGGCAGTTCACTTTTTCCTGTCAACATAGTTCCATGTGCAAGCATATGTGTGTGCCCGTGGTACTGAGTGAGTTGTTACAGCCCTGACGTTCCTATCATAGCACCAGCTCGATAAGATAATCGCAACAATGGAAAATTAACACCTTGGGGATTAAAAGTCTTCTGTTTGTCACCCGAGTTGGCAGGCAGCAACTCGGGTTTCAGGTACCATCAAAGTTAATGGAGCCTTCCCCTAATGGGGAATGGCTGGCTGTTGTTAATTTTGATGTTTGAATGTACATTAAGCCCAAAGAAAGCAAACATATAGAATATGTACAAACAAACATACAGAATATTTAAGCATGAGGGAATATGTTACAATTTTTAGGGATATTAAAGCTTATGAATATTAATGAGTCGTCCGCCTTTCTTGGAAGCCCTATACATTCACAACAGTGACACCCAAATCTTATAGAGGATGGTGTTTGGAGCCAGCAGCTTGGATTGTGTAAGCAAGTGATTTATGGCTTGTAGTATGTATATCACAAGTGACATCACTGCAACATTAAAACTTACATAAGATGTCCTTAAATGTTTCAGTTTAATCTACCCCAAAATTTTAAAATTCCCCTCAAAAATTCCAGGAGAGGGGGACCAATCCCCCCTGGTATAGTATCCTAGATGAAACACTGCATTGATGACAGTAAATATTGTGTTGTGTCAGTTCTTACAAGTCAGACTTACCTGTGGATAAACAGTTCACTTTCCTGTCAAAGAATTGTAATTCAGCCATATCAATTTCCGTGGCAGTCTAATAAACCACACACTTCTTCAATTCTACTTATGAATATTTAATTTTAATAAATTGGTATTCAATTTGAGTGCATTTCGTGAGGAAATTGTTCACTGGTAGTTTGTTTGAAAACGTACAAAATGCACATTGAGAAATAAAAACAAATGGAAAAAAAATTTCCCCACCTACCTACCCTATTTTTGAAAACCATGTAATCGGAACAGCACAATTTTTTTTTTTTTGGCCTTATGACATTGAACTACACCAATCCAAATTAAACAATGCTATAAGAGTACATGTAGATACTGGTTATAGCGTGAGCTTTTATACATATAAATTTTGTTGTGGCTTTGGATTTCAATATCGTTGGTTTTCCCTTTTTCAAACATCATGAGGCAACTTATGATAATTAGCAGGGTAAACCAGGATTTGGAAGGTCTTTACTATTGCTGCATCTGTAAATTGTACAAGTACATGCATTAATATTCAACTTTTCTGAGTTGGTGGATGTCACTCAAAATGTCTGTGTTAGGGGCCATGGATAATTAAAACATGCGTACGGTAAACAAAACAAAATGCGTTTGTCCTCAACCCCCCTCCCCTAAACAAAAGCTTGGAAGTGCGAAAATCCAACCTCATTCTGTATCTGCATCCAACAATTGGTGAATACGTCACTATGCAATCACGCATACGCTACCGACCCCCCCCCCCCCACCCCCCCTCTAAAATCAATCTCTGTTTAGTGCCAACTCAACAATGATGCAACCAATAGAATGCAATGCAACATGATTGTTACGTTATTCTACTCATGCACTGATACATTGTATGTCAGAAGAATGCTGGTGTGGCGCCAGTGCTGTACTGGCCTGGTACACGCCAAACAATGTAGGGTGATATTTTACGATAGAGATAAATGTATGACAAGATGTTGCGATAGGAAACTTGTAGTGCGATTTTTGCGCACGGTAATCGAAATACAACCAAACCCCCTCCCCGCTAAAGATAGATGTTGCATTTACTGTGCGCGTGTTTTAATTATCCATGGCCCCTTAGAGAAGGGGTACTGAATTCATCATGGTTGGCAGAGGGGTCACTTAAAATTTTGAAGTTTCTAATGTTGTTCCTCTGACCCACATGCCATAAATAATGACTGCTCCCTTAGACCACTAACAAAGATCACCATGTAGTAACAGTTGTAATTGGCAGTGGTACCACCACTAACTATCAGTAGTTCACAATGGTCCTACTTAACTTTGTAAATCACAAATGTCCCATTGACCTAGTAATGTATTACCTTGAAGGAAAATGATTATTGGACCAGTTTAACATCATATTCCTTTATATAGTCAGTCAGTATGTAATATAGTCATTCTCGCCAACAACAATGAATCAATGAATTTTGTTTCTATTCTTTCTCATTTTGATAGATTCTCAGCAAGTCTTACAATGACTGTGCTATTATTTCAAGTTCTGGTCACATGTTGAAGTCCGGTGTTGGGTCACAAATTGACAAGGCTGGCTGTGTTATCCGAATGAATGATGCTCTCATAAAAGGTTTTGAGAAGGACGTTGGATGCCGCACAACAGTGCGGGTCATTGCGCACTCAGCAGTAAAAAATGTTAACAAATATAAAAGTCAACTTTTATCCGGCTGTGCCAAGCCAGATATATGTATCGTTTGGGGACCAGTATACAGCATGAGAACTGATGGAAAAGGTTATGCATACAATCTTGCCAGGAAATTAGCACTTGAATTCAAGAATATTGAATTTTACATGCTTACTCAAGAACAGATGAATCTCACAGACAAGACCTATGAGACAGCATTAGGGGCAACAAGGTGAGTTTTTGTGCTGTGTTTAGGTTTTGTTCCCGAAACATATATATATATATATAGAGAGAGAGAGAGAGAGAGAGAGAGAGAGAGAGAGAGAGAGAGAGAGAGAGAGTGAGTGAGTTGAGAGTTCAGTTGCAGTCAAGTAATAATGATTAGCTCGTTCATTTGTGACTCAGAGATTCACGCCGTTACATGATCATATAGTATGTCCACATCGTCCATATCCTAATATTACACCATAAATGTAAAGTTAGACTGTATTATTTAAGCAATCGGCTCATGCTATATGTCGCGCATTGTACCAAAATTGAGTGTATACACGACTCCGAAGGGGTTATTGCTATTATATTATATCAACTTGTGTGTCTTTGTTGTCTTGTTTGAGTATTTTCGTCACTTTAAGCCCAAATGCAGAAATGGACGCTCGAGAGATTGATCGTCGGAAATTCTGCGCCCGAGACCGAGCATTTTTATGTTGGGATTAGGTACACGCACACAGTATCGTACGATAAATACCATACGTTCATCAACATTGCATTTATATTCGCGAAGACTATCATTAAATACCTGCTGCAGACACAGAAAACAGGTCAAGAGTTCAAATCAAAAGAAAAAGTAACAATTTTTTCGTAAATTTACATATGAACAATAGTCCTGTTTTTTTTGGCATACTAAAAATAGATTTGTCTCATTCTGTACCGCTTACGCGTATACGGTATACGTCGACCGTCACGACATTCAGAGGTGGTACAGTGAAGTTACAGGATGTATTTTTGATGGATAATTCGGACGTACCAGAAAACATGCAGTTTTGAAATAATCCAGACGTACGATGACTGCAATTGTGATGAACAGTTGTACAGTGTGTGTTGCCCGATGCAGCGAGAGCTGGACGCTGATATTGTTCGTAGCATTTGATGTCAAATTTTGTCGCAGTCGCCAGGAGTCGTCCCATTGTTATTTTGAACTTCCTGGTCTACATCGTTAGGACACCCTGGTCTGTTGCAGCCCAAACTTTGGTAAAGAATATCTGACATACCGTTACTGTGAGGAAGTGTCAATTTATTAGTGTGTGAACGAATACTAGCTTCATTTTAAAGAGCGGTAGGATATATCACGTCTCGATTCCCGCAATATCAAGAAAAGTGCACGGTGCGCTGTCGCCTCAATGCAATAATTTGTCTACATCACACTCAAATGTGCTGCTTCAGAGATGTATTTTATCATTGATCCCAACTTATTTTCACCGAGACGTGAGTTACAGACCCACACTTTATCTGTGTATCAAAATTCGGTATTCTTTCTTTGAAACAAAGCAGACTGTTTCGGTTTTTTGCGAGGGTCTATGGTTTAGATGGGTACGTTCAAATGCAGCGAGTGGGAAATTTTCAAAAATGCTGGTTTAGGGGCCCGTTTTTGCACTGCTATCAGTGCTAAAACAGTATTTTAGCATCGGTGGAATGAGTTCTCTTCCAATCAGAATGGCGCATGATAGCATGATATAATATAATCTATAATATACACATTTGCTATCACATGTTCTCACATCCAAGACAATAAACAGAGAGTTGTAATATCTTACCTTGAGCACAATAATTCTAGAATCACATGTGAAAGCACTTGAGGTTCTTGGACCAGCATAAGGTGTTACCAAGCAGGGAATTTTCTGCAAACAATTGAGATTTTAATCCCATTTGAGTATACACTTTCTGAAGTTCTGTGAATTATATCTTCCCGTAATCGTTGTTTACGAAAATACTGAATGTGAATGACCATTGATTCACATGACTTGTTTACACCAGATGCTTTGTCTGGTTTTGATTATATTGCCAATTCATGAAGGCATGCAGCCCCTGCTTTTCTGATAAACTGACACAAATAGCGATAGCATTTTAAAGGGACATAAGCTGTAACTTGTGGCAAGTTTTTCAGTATGCTGTTTCTGTACTTCAACTACGGTGTCTAACCCTAATTCATTTACCATGTTGAAATTTCGAGTATTCTTTTTTGTCAACACAGCTTGTATGTGTGTAGTGATCATTGTTTATAAATTCTAGACTAGACTTGAATACAATTTTCAACAATACAGTGGAGATTATACTCATATACAGTAGGTTGTGTTGATATGCTAAGTACTTTGCATTAGGTAGTATGCACCTCGAAAGTGAAAGACTTAAACTTTTGCTCTAACTTTCCTCAAGGAATCTTTCAATCATTCTCTTTCAAAATCAAGAATAAAAATAGGGGGTCACCGTGCAAATTTTGGTACTAGAGAAAGAAATTACCCAAGATTTACCGATATTTGAAATTCAAAATGGCCGCCATCCCTGTGTTAACTCTATGGAGAAAAATGAAAATTTTCGAATTTCGAAAAACTAAGCCGGTGAAAAGTTTTCTTTCACCAAGAGCTTTAAAATGAACCCCCACATGTGGTATATCAGAAGAGAATTGTAAAAGTTTGAGAGTCGGAATGTCTGTCCCCGAGGTGCGTTCTACCTTAAATTACAGTTTAAGGATTTAATGCAGAAAGTGTATGGAAACCACAAAACAAAAGTTCTGAAAAAATAGCCAAAAGATACAGCTTTAATGGAGCTTTAATACAGTACAAGGATAACTGTGGTAATATATGCTAAAGTGTCCTGACTCTTGAACGCAGAGTACTAGTAATTAACTTAGCCAAATCATGCAAATCCTCAGTGATATCTTATAAAATTTGTGTAAAAATGCCCACTTCTCATAACTTTGTTCTTCAGTAAGTTGAACTTTCATTTTGAATTCAGCAATGACAAACCTTTTCCTTGGTTTCTCACAGAAAAGAGACCGGGTCATGGCTGACAACTGGATGGTTCACCATGGTGATAGCTGTCAATCTGTGCAAAAGTAGCAAAGTGTATGGAATGGTTCAGGATGACTTCTGCAAGTAAGTTCATTAGCATACCAAGAATTTGCAAGAAATTCACCTTGTTAAACTGACCGGGGAGGATCATCTTGTCTGCAGTTGGGACCTATACAACGGCTCTGTTGCTGTATTACATATCCCAACATTCCTTGCGCAGATCCAAAATTTTAAAACGATACAAAACTGGTGACCACAACTGAAATAGCTCCATATCAACAAAGGGACACAACCAAAGTTTTATATTTAGCAAAGTCTTGCGATTAAGCTACCAGTGTGGTGAACTATGCATAAAATGCTGAATTTGCTTCACGTGTGCTTGACATTCATTGCCAATATCAGTGAAGTGGCAAGAAGGATGTGTGGCCACAGAGGGGACGATGCCCCTACCCTTTACTGGCTTAAGCACAGTACAAGTACCTGACTAGTTTAATAGCTCTATAGTACAACAGTACTGAGGATGTTTTAAGAGTCAGTCTGAACCCTCAATTTTTAGCTCATATTTGGTATGTATATAAATACCAAAAAGAGCTTATATGGTAAGTTGGTAGCGTCTGTATGTATGTATGTATGTATGTATGTATGTATGTATGTATGTATGTATGTATATGTGTATGTATGTATGTATGTATGTGGGGATATGTCCGTCATACGCAAAAGCTCCCAAACCACCACACCTACCATCTTAGTATTTGGTGTACAGGTAGATCCAGGGGTTGAGATGTGACGTTGTATAAGTGAACATGTCAGTTTCAAAAATATGCAAATGAGGTAAGAAAAAGGGGAAATCCTACAAATGTGCAGGAGTGGTGGCAGTAACTGAAACAGCCCACACATCTAAGTAAGAGGTTTTTGACCTTTAACCTATTTGTATGCAGTGTACCTATCATGTGTAGGAGTGGTGGCAGTAACTGAAACAGCTTATGAGTCATTTCCTGTCATTGTTCATGAACTGTTACATATTAGGCAGACCTGCTCAAACTAAGAGGGACTGAGTTGAATCATTCCTCTGCTATGCATGTTGCTAAAGTTGACCTCCAGTACCTAAAGTTTCAGACCTTGTTTACTTTTGTCATTCTTGTTTTTCTGGTTTAAATATTTCTTGAATGGACCAATTCAAACCAAATATGACCATACTGTCCTTGACGGTATTTTTTATAAACTTCTTTCATAAACTTTTTGAAGTGACTTCTATGCTTTAAACTCAAAGGTCATATTGAAATGTCCCTTTTTGCACATCAAAGCCTTGATTATGTCGCAGGAGTGAGAAATTTTATTATAGGCGTGTCAAAATTTCATGTTTGAAGTGTTCTGGTGTGAATGTGTTAATAAAAATAACCACAGACATTTCAACAATAATCTTGAAATATCTCAAGAAGACAAGATGACCAACAAGTCATGCTTCAGAATTGAACCTTGAACCTCACTGGATTCGGAAACGCTTAATTTGAGCTTTAAGTTGGGAGCTAGGCTGTGTTAGACTTGCATTGTTTCCAAAACAACGATGAATTGAAGACAGATCCAATGACTATGAAGTAAGTACAAATGTTACTGTTATATGTTTGTAATGACCTTTATGCTGTTTGTTCATGTCTGTATGGATGCTATTGTCACATAAGTGGTGCATATCCACATGTACAGTCAGACCGACAATATGTATATAGTGGTCATACAAGGGACCAAGAAAAAGTGACCACCAATGTGGAGGTAGCCTTTCTATAGAGGGTGGATGTGGCATTACTTTCCGTGTATGTGGTGTGCCGAGTGGTGAATTTAGGTACAGATACCAACATGCACATAAGATTATATGTCAAAAAATCTCTTGAAATTTTGATACATGCGTATAATTTCTAAAAAAATTGTGATGCCGCTAAAAAATTGGAAAAATAGACTCATTTATTTCAGTGTAAGAAATCGTTTACAAAGCTTATATGGAGTAGGATGTGCTAACCATTATACCCAGGTTTTGTACCAAATTGGAGCAATTACACGTCACCACTGACCACTTAAGAGAGTTCAGATTTTCAGATTGACCACTTGGTAACTGACTGTATGTGATATGGAGTTACTGCTGTACATTGTTGACATTGCATATCCATTACCATGCGTGTGAGTATCACTGTATTGAGGCATGTACAGGTACCAAAAATGTAATCTGAGACTGCATATTGGGACTCCCAGTTTACCAAAAATACACTCTGGGACCAATCCCAGATTGTTTTTTTGGTAGATTGTGTTTTTTGGCTATCTGAGTCCTGGTCCCAGATTGTGTTTTTTGGTAAACTGGGAGTCCAAGTTTATCGTCAAAGACCTGTACATATCTGCTGTATTTTAATATTTAATTAAGGAAAGTCTTAAGTAAAATGACCATTTTCTAAGATTCTTCTTACTTTCCAATCATTATAATATATACTCAATTTCAGTCTCCTGGACAGGAAACTGTGAGCTGAACATTTGCGATGGGAAATTGTCCATTGACCTGACTGGGAGTAAGCTAGCTGTACCTCAGGTCTTTTAATATATGTAATGACTGTCTTTATTTATATAATCCACTCTGTTGTTAATCCAGCTTAATTTTTAACCTTCCCTGAATGAGACTATAGAAAAAGAGATATTTACATTACAGTTACTCTTATGGGAATCAGTTGACTGTATGTGCAGTTTACATTAAAGCTCAGATTGTGGTGTCATCATGAATACCTGCAGCAGCTGCAAATATTCACAAGGCTCAATATCAGTACTTTATTTTAGGGGGTGGACCATTTGATATCCTGGGGGGGGCTTGGAAGATTGGTGGAGAGCCATTATTTTTTTTCCCACGTGCTTCACCATGAATTATTTTTTTTCTACAGGGCATATGCTGGCAACTTTTTTTTTCACTTTCCTTCTTCGAGATATATTTTTTTTTTACCAAATTTCGGTGCAATGTTTGTTTGCTTGGTTTTTCACACCCAGTAACAAGATGCTGTTCTATCGCACACAGACTATATTCAAGAAACTAAATGAAGTTATGTAAATACATATACATTTGTGATTCACTTTACAAAAACATATTTGTAAAATCATGTACATTTATGGCATTTACTTGTCAGTGTTGTCCTTACATTGAAAGTAGCCGGGTAATTTAAGAAAGTAGACGGGTGGACTGCGAGGGAACGAAGCGACTGAGTGGCGAGTGAGCGTAGCGAACGAGGGGGGGAGAGCGGCGCGAGAGGGGGGTGTCCCCCCTCTCGCAAGGCGAAAAATGAAATTTTGGAGTGAAATGGTTTTCTCTGGTGGCATCTGAGGTGACATTTACTGACTGAAACAGTACTTTTGTTGTGTGTCTTAGACGTGGCTCACATACAACAAAACAAACAAACATGATTTTGTTTTGTTTGTATTATTTATGACACACTTATGGTTTTATTTGCAGTGAAGATGTAACATTTAATCTTAAATCACCTGCTGTCTGCTCATTTCATTGCTCATTTCCCATTCTTCATTACCACATAGTAGTTTCCCCAAAACCATCAAACTCATTCAATTCTAATCAAAACACATTCGCTTTTGTTAAGAAAAACATTGGTAAGATAATTCACTATAACAGTGTTCGCATTTACGAATAAAACAAGCGTATATAGAAAACTCATAACAATGAAAAAATGTGTAGAGAGTCGATCCAATGCGTAATAATATTACACATTGGATTGAGTCTCTACGCATTTTTCATTGTTATGAGATTTCTATACGCAAACGATAATAGTAAATGTTTGCAGGCTGTCTCTCTTCTTGTGGTATTTTGACAAAATCCTTACATTCAGATTTACACATTTCTGGAAAACACTGGTGAGCAATTTCAATTTCAGCATACTTCCTCTAATCAGAAGGTCATGTATACTGTACAATTGTTCATATTCAGTTATTGTTCCTCAAGCTTGAAATGGTTTATGCTTTATAAAACTCCAGAGCTACTGCTTGATTTTTATTGATGCTGCAGTGTGCATCGAACAATTGCCAAGATTTTTTTTTCCGAGTCGCAATGGTCCATATTTTTTTTCCATCAGCCACTTAAAGCCAGATTTTTTTTTTCGAGCAACTCCACCTGGCATCTTTTTTTTTCCCCAAATCTTCCAAGCCCCCCCCAGGATATCAAATGGTCCACCCCTAGTCATGATCTATGCATGTATCCTACCAGAAAAAAGTCTTTGAACCATTTCCGCTGGACTTCCGCGATTTTCACTAAACGGATACAGGTATCTATCTGCTGAGGAAAGGGGATGGTATATGGTAAATGTGAAGAGAATAACGATAAATAGTCTCTTTATGATCATGAAGTCAGCATGGAGCTACCAATTTAAAAGAGTAGCTCCATGATGTCAGTAACAGCCATAGAGAAGTGTAGATGCACCAGCTTGCATGACTACCGTACATGCCACAATGTAAACAAATGGCAGTTTTTTACTGGCAGAAAGTCTGACATCAATGCGACTTTTACATAGCTATATAGCAGAAGTATATTTGTCCTAGAAGCATTGTCATTGTACACAAAAGCTAGTTAGTTCAATAGGGTCTTCTTTGCTTTTCCAACCTTCAAATTTGCCTCAGGAGTTGACAACTGCATGACACGACATCACTCCTGGCATGATAAATATTATTTGTGATTCTTTTCCCATATTCTCATATGTCGAATAAAATTGAATGTACACACTTATGCAAAAACAAGACTGCATTAGAACTGGTACTTAGTTATTTACTCTTACTTAGAAACTGTTTATCATGGCCTATTAATCTTTCAATTTTAGCAAAGTTTTAATTGTTGAATTTTCCTGAACTCGTTCAAAATTAGAAACTGGTCCTGAAATGTTTCCTTTTCTACAATTAAACCTGTAGGAAGTACATGTATGTTCATGTTGAAAGACAGCTCAGAGTAGTGTTTTGCTGTGTACAGAATCATAAACATTTCCCTTTGCCCTTTATGACTGAGAACCAACATGTGGTAGACACTATAGCTCTGAGAATTAGGTAATAATCCTTTTTGTGCCATCAAAAATCATTCCCATGCTTCATGATTTGTGTGATTTCTTTCCAATTCAAAGAGCTGATGCCTTGAAATGTTAAAATTTGGTACTGTAACTATGTTATTTTGCTACATTACTCCAGTGTTTTTGCTAAGGTTTGGGAACATTGGTAAATATTTGGGAATCCCGGTAACATTTTTGCTGTCCCCTAATCTGATTGCATTGATATACCAAGGGGAACCCTGGTAAAATGACTGGGAAACCCTGGTAACATTCATTAGCTACTATAGACTATAGTCTATAGCAGCTATTGGGATGGGTATCCGTCTGGCGTCCGTCGTCAGTATGTATGTATGTATGTATGTATGTATGTCCGTTTGTGAGGCGTCCGTCCACTCAAATATCTTGAGAACCGCAGTACTTACTGATTTGATATTTGTTGTGTAGATGAAAAATATGATTTTGAGATTTTTTTAATTTTTTGATAATGTTGAAAATAGGCAAATTAATGCCAAAAAAGGCGTTTTTGGTAAAAAATCTTCTTCTTCACAACCCCTGGTCAGACAGCTTTGTTATTTGGTATACAGGTCCCTAGGGATAACCTAACTTAGATTGTTCAAATTGTGATGAAATATGCAAATGTGTATTTTTAAGGATTTTTTTGTCATTTTTGGTCAAAATTTGACTTACATTGTATGTAATTCTTGTACTGTATAAACCCTATCAATTCACCCAGAAAAAATAATTAATATAATTTTAAATAATTGAATAATCATCAAAGCCAAAATAATTTTAGTGTAGAATTATCAGAAAGTTCAACTTTTTTGACAGTCCATAGTGAAATGCTTACCATCTTAGAGGATTAAAACATGTAAAGGCAACTTTCCTGAATCCCAACTTTGACATATTCTGAACCGTTATTTATTGTGCCCTGTATGTTATCTCAAAGAAATTGCTCGTAATAGTTTGTCATGATAGGGTGGTCAAATAAATAGAGATAAAGTTCTAATCTTCATGTATGGTTGACTTGCTGAGGATAAAATAAAATTACTTTTTAAGGAAAAAAATAGAGTGGTCAAAGTGATAGGATTTTTATTGTAAAGCTGGGCTGTAAGATTCCTCATGTGCTATTTATAGCAATTATGCAATCTGTGTAAACAGTGCAATGAAAGTGTTACATGATGCCTTACAATGCATTTGATGACCTTGAACTTCTTAAGTTTCAAACATTTGTCTCTTCAGTGTGCTTTCTCTGAGTATGTACAGTCTCAACTTATTCAACATAACTTACTTACAATGTTAATTTGAAAGTTAAAATGTGCTTGGTTAGGATGAAAATAACCAGCTTAAGATTCTTTATAACCTGACAGATATGCTCTATTTTTATGACGTAAAGCTTGATTTAAGCAAGTCTTGTTTACTTTAAATAGAATGTAATTAACTCTTGTTTATTAGCTACTATAGACTAATATAGTATGTACCATATGTACATGTACCGGGGTATGTATGTATGTATGTACTATGTATGTATGTCCGTTTGTGAGGCGTCCGTCCACTCAAATATCTTGAGAACTGCAGTACTTACTGATTTGATATTTGTTGTGTGGATAAACTATATGATTTTGAGAAACTATTTTTATTAATTTTTTGATATTGTTGAAAATATGCAAATTAGCACCAAAAAAGGCGTTTTTGGTAAAAAATCTTCTTCATAACCACTGGTCAGACAGCTTTGTTATTTGGTATACAGGTCCCTAGGATAACCCAACTTACAAATTTTGATGAAATATGCAAATCTGTATTTTTACAGAATTTTTTTTTCCATTTTTGGTCAGGCCATCCTGAAATGAGCTATCAAAGATATCCACCTTCTTCATCAATACATGTGTCACAAAAGGTTATTCTCTACATAACACAGCAGAGCTCTCTGTCAACTGTTGAGTCGCCTGTTTTTCAAAACCACTGGTCAGACAGCTTTAATATTTGGTTTACAAGTCCCTAGGATGACCTTAGTGTGATAATTTCATACAGTTAGGAAATACTTAATTTTGTATCCATGTCTATAGTAGCTTCAGGGACTTTGGCCCTATTTTTTATTTATTTATTTAACTTTATTTACTGTTGATAACATGTTCGGCCAATAAGGCCGATCTTCCACAAGGTCGACATTAAAAATTTTACAGAATGACAGAAGAAAAAAAAATACAAGTACAAATACAAGCAACAAACCAGTAAAAAATCAGGTCAAAAAAATAACAGCAATTAAGACAATGAGGCAACTAACAATACAATAAAAACACAAGGCAGGAACATATCACACCCGATCCATGAGAAATTTATACAATTGCAACTTGAAAGACCTCAGATTTGGGCTGTTTTTCAAAGATTAGGGGAATTCATTCCAAAGGACAGCACCAGAATATGAAAGGCTTTTTCTCATTATTTCCGTTCTAATTTTTGGCAAGTACAAATTGTTTGTTGAAGTTGAGCGCAGAGACGAGACCTGGATGAATGAACGTTTACCGGGGTACCAGTGTTAACAAAAACACTGTTACTCAAAAATATCATCAAGTGATATTTCTTCAGTTAATTGAATTGGAATTACCGATGTGTGGCTATATCATCGTAATAATCTAAAATTTGGTGACAACTGCCAGGAATAACAGAAATGAATCATAGTATACTCTGTAAGACAGTACCGGTAATTGACAAACACGATAACATGTTGATTGTATTTGGTGAGTTTTCTTCCCCACTAGTGTCAACAGGTTTGATTAACGAAAACAGATCTTATCACTGACGCTAGATTGGTGCAATAGGTTTGATTAACCCTTTGAGTGCTGTAATTTTTCCCGCCAAAATTTTAGTGCAACATTTTACAAATATTTATGAATTTTTTGTAATTTATTTTGATAATTTGATAATGGACATCACATTTCATTGGCTACACTTTTTTATCAAAACTCTAGCAAAAATCAGAAAAAAAAAGACTTGGGTATATTGTTATAAGGGCGACAAAAATTTACTTTAGCCCTCAAAGGTTTAAAACAAGCAGGGCTGGTCTGGTTTGTCATTGACAATGATGATTAGTGGGTGTCTTCACGTTGTTAGTCCCCACGGACATCGTCCGGGGGGACTTATAGGTTTGGTCATGTCCGTGCGTGCGTCCGTGCGTGCGTGCGTGTGTGCGTCCGTCCGTCCGTTCACACAGATATCTCAGAGATGCAAGAAGCGATTTCATTCAAACTTGGTACAAGGATTACTTCATATGTCATACAGATGCACGTCGATTTGTTTTGGGATACGATCCAATATGGCCGCCAGGCGGCCATTTTATTACGATTTTTTCATGTACAGAGCCATAACTCAGACATGTTTCAACCAATTTTATTCAAAGTTGGTACAAGGACATTGACCAATGTCATAGATATGCACGTCAATTTTTTTGTGATACGATCCAATATGGCCGCCAGGCGGCCATTTTATTACGATTTTTTCATGTACAGAGCCATAACTCAGACATGTTTCAACCAATTTTATTCAAAGTTGGTACAAGGACATTGACCAATGTCATAGATATGCACGTCAATGTTTTTTGTGATACGACCCACTATGGCCGCCAGGCGGCCATTTTATTACGATTTTTTCATGTACAGAGCCATAACTCAGACATATTTCCACCAGTATCATTCAAAGTTGACATTGACCTATTTCATACATATGCTCGTCAATTTGTTTCACGTCATGTAGCAGTAACATGCCAATTATTGAAGTTTCGTAAGTAGGCTGATATGCAGGTATGTAAGAGTGCCGGAAATCGACAAGTGCGGGGCCAAAGTGAGGGCTAGCACAATCAAAGTGCGAGCGAATGTGAGGGCTTGAAGTGAGGGCTCTCACAATTGAAGTGCGAGCAAATGTGAGGGCTTGAAGTGGGGCTCTCACAATCAAGCCAAATACCGTGATGTAATATTTTTAGACTCATACTCTCGCCATTGCTGCATTGGTAAGGTTGAAAAAAATACGCGGAGTCTTTGAGGTCGGCAGTATTGCTCTTTCTTATTTATTGTTGACAGTACAACAGGCTTAATTTTGAAAGTCTGAAAATTTTCAACTGTGAGTTTTAGTTACATGTTCAGTATTTTACGCGTGCGCCCCTTCGGAAGCAAAAACTTCTGACTTTTATACAAGCTGATAACTTGCTCCAGACCATGACGATAATTAATTAAGTGTCTAGTTATGACGTTTGGCCAATTTCAAGATTAAACTGCAATGATCATTTCCATCTAACACAAATTAGAATGACGGTACGCTGAGAGACCACACTCGATATTGACACATGAGAGAGTTACGTATTTTACTGGGAAATAGCCACTGCGTTCAGTTGAAATATGTTTCAACACCACCTTTCTTAATTACGATCGACTAAGTCTAGGTTGTTGTAAACGTAAATGCACAAAATGTCTTTGGCATCCTACATGCCTGTCACAGAGTTAATGTTTATCTCAAGGCGGATACACGATGCATGCATAGGACGGTGATGCATATTCGTTTTACAGCAAGTGATTCGGTCGCGATGTGTTGCTCGCCGATAGATTGCTTGTTCTAATCATCAAGTCGTTGGCTTAAAAGTTTCAGAGCCAGAGACGGCACAATCATTTCCGCTACAGACAGACAACGTATGAATGTGATGCAAGGTCACAGAGCTTTCTGATTATATAGTATGAAACAAAGGAGATAGTCAAATTTCTATCTAATGACTGATCAATCGCTGACTACACAGAGATTATAGCTATGATTTCTGTGACAATATAATTGACCATGAGATTGATTCAGTGAACAATATTCAAGGGCTCGTTGACCAAAATGGCATTCTTTATTGAGGTAAAATATCCATCATTGTTAACAAAATGTAAAGGTTACAAGCATTCATGACCCCTGATATTCTGATGCAATTGATCTTTTGAAATGATTATCAAACTTTGTGTACAGAGAAAATAAAAAGCATACTGTCAGTACAAACGTAAAAAAGAATTTGTCATTTGCTGTTGTCTGATTTCTCAGTTATAGGGTAGCTATTGATTTTTTTTTATCCTCAAAAAATCAATCATAGAGAACCAGACAAGTCTCCAAAAATACATTTTCCCATGATCTTACTTTATCTGGTGAACAAGCCACTCTAAAATTTCTTCAAAAAAGTTTCCTCTTTCTTCGAAAATTCTCCGGCAAAAACTCCGCATACGACGCCATGTCGGATAAACAGTATCAGAGTTCACGTGCCCAGGTCGTGAACTGGTTTGACTGAAGTCACATTTATCAGTCGCGCTATAGTCGTACAATGGTACCAGAAGAAGTATTGCTCGCCTGAGTTGCATGTATTAGTAATAAAAAGGATATCTGTGATATTTGAAATGCAATGACTAAAAAACACAAAAAGGTTAATGAAAAAGACAGAAGTGATGTAATGGGTCATGATCTGTACGCTGGTCATTGTGTACTCGCTCCGCGCTCACAGCCGTTCAACTGTTCACAGAGCTATGCCGCGCCGCGACTGTGTTCTGGAGATAGTAAGTTTTTATTCAACGTTGAAAGCGACTTTGACTCTCATTTTTCGTATGTCTGAGCCCGAATTTGATCGGTTCAAGGCGCCCCTCACTTCAAGCCCTCACATTCGCTCGCACTTCGATTGTGAGAGCCCTCACTTCAAGCCCTCACATTTGCTCGCACTTCGATTGTGAGAGCCCTCACTTCAAGCCCTCACATTCGCTCGCACTTCGATTGTGAGAGCCCTCACTTCAAGCCCTCACATTCGCTCGCACTTCGATTGTGAGAGCCCTCACTTCAAGCCCTCACATTCGCTCGCACTTTGATTGTGCTGGCCCTCACTTTGGCCCCGCACTTGTCGATTTCCGGCACCCTTTCGTACCTCTGATATGTCAAGAAATATGTACTGCATCAAATTCATGAAACTTATACAGATGTTAACTGATGTTAAGCTCACATTGCTTTAACATTGAAAAAGACATTTATCAGTGTCATTTTAATTAATTTGTAATTGCATAAGTAATGAACTTTCCTAATTAGGGTGATATAGCCACAAATTAATACAACGTCAAATGTGATGAAACTTGATACAGATGTTGATCTCATAGTGTTGTAAATACTGCATCAAACTTTATGAAATATGGTACCAGTGATAATCTGTTAAGTGTTAGAATTGTATGCAAAAATGTCTTGCAACATCCTGTTGATTAATTCCTAGTTGACTCATTTTATGAACTTTAGGATGGTGGCCTTCATTGGTTCTAAGTTTTCATCACCATGGAACTCATTCTTGGCCATTGAGCGCCATGTGTATCAAAGTATTTTATCACAGACCTTATTAATGAAGAGGACTCTATCCTCTCTGAGGACATGTAATCAAAGTACCCATTATTAGCAAGTGGGGACTGTGTCATCAACGATGACTTGTTTCCTTCTTTTTTTGTGAGGGAATGTTTGTACAGCGTGCATGGCCAGTATTCATTGACTTTTCAACCTCATCATCATCAAACCGACATATATACAGGTCACAAACTCTATGATCTATTCTATCAAGCCCTCTGCCATATCACTTCTTTGGCCAAGATATTGGCAAATTGTTTGCATAGAAAAAGACAAAATTCTCCATACACCTTTCAGGGTATAAGTATTGATTTTGAGTCATGTATGTAATTTGTGTTATCCCTTGATGAAATGCTGCCTAAAAGTTTTTCCATTGCCTAGTGAGATAGCTATTCTCGGTATAATGATCATAGGTTTTCAAAATGCTGTTTTGTTGATAGCGATACTATGGCCAATATAATGACATTTCTGTCATTCGAATAATGAGAAATGGCATATCTTAATTTGTACAAAATCTGACAGGTGTTGCATGCTGGCAGGATTATGCTTATATAGCCATTGCAGACACCTGGTACGTACCACCACTTACTGGTATTAATATCATATAGGGCTCAGCCCTTGGTGTCGTGCCAGGAGTTAAGATTACATATTTTATTTGTATTGATTAATGATTAGCAATAGTAAAGGATAAAATACAATTAATTTTTACTTGCTATATATGTTTGTATGACCACCATGCCCAGTTTACCCTCTGATGAAAACAGTTCACACACCTACATGTATGTCAGACCCTGCAGGTATAGATTTTCTGTTTAATGTGTAAAAAGGGTGGACATAAATTTGCAATTTTTATCATGATAACAACCTATTGTGTCAAACAAGGGACGTATTTTGCCATCATTATCCTTGCAATAGTAACTGCACTGCCTAACTTCCAATTGTAAGCTGAAAACTAGTGGTCCGTCTGAACACTGACAATTTTTGCATCAAGTTATTGACACATAGGGCCCTTTCTAAAATTCAATCCAAGCATTCTGTGCGTATGTCCTCATTCACATACCCGACAGTTTTCTCTCGTTTTCTACTTTTTACGCATGATAGTAACGATAATTTTTATCAGTGACAAGGTGGATAATAATACTTACTGGCTAATAAAAGAGATAGATTTTATTAATGCCATGTTATAAAATAATGCTTTGCACGTTTCGTGTTTGTTTATTTATGGGCACTCAAAAATAAATACGCAAAATACGCTGTTTTGAGTGCAGCGCCCTCTTAACAGTATAGTGGCAGACATTTAGCAGCTTGTTCACATACCGGTACAAAGCAATTTTTTAAAAGCATATCATATCAATTGTGACTGCATCAAATGAAAACTTTGTATTGATATTGTTCATAACAAGATACATGTACCGGTATAGGCAAATTGAAAGACATGCATTTCCATGTCAAATGGTTGGTAATGTGCACAATTCATGAACCTCTACAATTTTGCTTCTATCTCATGAATGATTTAGCCAAATGTGATAAATTAAGTTTAACCTCGTAATATTGATCATAACAAGCAGGAGTGAATTTTCAAAGAATATGAAGTTTCAATTTGTAGACAATAGCACACTCTGAGTATAACTAATTGAAACTGAATTTCGGGAGCATTATTTTCAGTTCATGTATCTTCTTTTGTCATTTGATACCATGTGAATGGGGACAGATGCAGCTGAACAGAATCGATATCTATCGGTATGATCTCTATGCTGTTGCTGAGCGCATTGTTGTCATTCATTGTAGATTGAGGTGAATAGGATTAGTGTGGATATAACATTTTCTTTTTAATTATATTAAACAGAGACTAGTGTCACTTGGTTGGCTCATATGGCTCATGTGTTTATTGAACAATTACTGTAGCTTTCATACGTACAAGCCCAGATTAATTCCCACCTGACGTATGTGCATCACATCAATTATTTTCAAATTCATAATTCAACCGATAAACCCATTATATGTCCAAATTTCAGCATTATAATCTTTTGGTCATAATCTTAATCCTTTGAGTGGTGTAATTTTTTTCCACCAAAATTTTACTGCCATATTTTACAATTTTTATGAATTTTTCTGAAATTTTTTGATAATTTTGGACCGAATGGACATCATATTTCATTTGCTGCCGTTCTTTATCAAAATTTTGGCAAATACCTGAGAAAAATTTACCAGAATATATTTTATAAAGGCGACAAAATTGACGTCGGCGCTCAAAGGGTTAATGAGCAACATACAGCTCAACATCATCCCATCTATACCTAGAAAGGTGTAGGGATTCCTTCTTCTGTGCAAATTCCATTGAATCTGTACATGTCATCATGACCATGACATCTTCAACCTGTACGGCAAAACCTACAGTTGTGGGAAACTGACCCCGCCATTGTACCGAAACAAAATTGTAACATTCTATTCATTTGTAGGTTCTGCTATATTTTGCCAGTCTTGAATTTTTGCTTTGTTTGAGAAATGGAAGAAATGAAGTTGCATGCTTCCTCAGCGTATAGAGATAGGAAGTATTTACTGGGGTCCTAAAACAGTTGAATTGCATAATTTGTCTGTATTTAAATTACAGAGATACAAGGTATCATAGCCAACAAGTGGCAGAATAGACTGGTCACCCATCTGGCAAAATATTATCACTACTGTCTGAGAAAAATATTTAGTCTGCATGAAATTTATTATCCTCTCAATATTTTATTTTGACAGCTAGAAGACAGCCAGTATGCTTTGTACAACAAGGTTGGTCCTGCAATTACAAAAACCTCATCAAGTAGATGTCTTATTGATAATAAACTGCATCGTAAATTGCAAATGCAAGGTGATGAATACATTATCTAAAAAAGAAGACTGTTTAAAGGTTAAAAATGTTGGATTATGAGTCAGACTTTTGCATATGGAAGGATAGCCTACCAATACTATATAGCATTCTCAGCAATCAGTACTGGTAGTCAGTGGTTACTGTATAAAATCACAGTTTTGAATTCAATTGGTACACTTTTTGCAGTTATTTTTCCTGCATGTTGATGATATAAGCTTATCAATATCTTTTGATACAGTGTTACATCATAATAAAAAAAAAATGCCAAGTCATCTGTGACCTCCTGTTGTGTTACTTGCCATTTGCCATGGCAGCACATGAACTTTATAGTTTGATCTCATCTCATCGTGTGTATTACACATGTTCATTCATGTTGCTTGCATGGTCATGTATGTATGTATATGTGTATGGATTGATGGAAGTATGGACGTGTTGTGTGTATGGACGGCTAGATGGATGGATGGATAGATCGTTGGATGGATGGATAAGTGGATAGATGGACGGCTATAAGATGGATGGATGAATGGCTAGATGGGTGGACGGATGGATGGCAAGATGTATGGATGGGTGGATGGGTTAAAGTGGATGAATGTATGGTTGACTAGATTGATAGATGGATGGATGGATGGATGAGTGGATGGATGTATAGATGGGAGGATGGATGGATGGCTGGATGGCTTGCTGGATGGCTGGATGGATGGATGGATGGATGGATGGATGGATGACTTGATGGATGGATGGCTAGATGGATGGATGGCTTGATGGATGTGTGATAATGTCACCCAGGTTTCAAATCTCTACCATTGATCTAAAAGAATTTTTAATCAACTGCCAGAAATTGAACTATATGTACTTGAGTAGAAATATTGTGATATATCACAGTGCTGCATTAATTTTGAGCACACAATGAGCTCTACTGTGCAACAATATTTGAACATCTTCATGCCTGTTGCTGAGACTTGTATTTATTGTGTAATCATTATTATTATCCTTTATTAATCCAATACAAAAAATGGAAATGTGTTGTGGTGTACACAGTCTAAAAACAAATATTGCACAATAGATAAAATATAAAGCGATCACACAGATTAAAAAGCACAGTTCCAGATAACAGACAGAGCACTTGTCGATCAACAGCAGTACAATTTAAAATAATCCTAACAGTAGCCATCGATGAGTTTTTCACCTGTTAGAAGATTGGTTTAGAATCCTCACTGCTGAGGGTACAAAAGTATTTCTAAACCTGTTTGTGCAGCACCTGACTGAATAGTATCTGGTACCAGACCTCATTTTAATGAAATTACTATTCAGTGGATGCGTTTTGTCAGACAATATAGTTGTAGATTTCTTTTTCACTGATTTCATATACAAATCATCAAAACTATACAATGATACGCCTAGAATATTCCTAGCAGCTTTGATGACACGATTTATCTGAACTTTATTAGAAGAGGAAATACTCCCGCCCCAGCAAGAAATACAATAACAAATGATTGACTCAACCATTGATCTGTAAAACATATGCAAAATGTTCCCGGATACACCAAATCTATGCAACTTACACAGAAAATACAATCTTTGCTTAAGGTAGTATGCACCTGGAAAGTGAAAGACTTAAACTTTGCTCTAACTTTCCTCAAGGAATCTTTCAATCATTCTCTTTCAAAAGCAAAAATAAAACTTGGGGGTTACCGTGCAAATTTTGGTACTAGAGAAACAAATTACCCAAGATTTACCGATATTAGAAATTCAACAGAGGAGAATAGTAAAAGTTTGAGAGTCCAAATGTCTGTTCCCTAGGTGCGTTCTACCTTAATAGTACAGTATCAGTAGCATGTGTCTATGACAGACTACACTCAACTTTTCAGACTATCAACGGTCCCCTGTGCTTCTTCTTTCTCTTATTGCAGAAGTCTCTCGCACATACGACAGTGGGGGAATCGCAAGCATAGCACCGAAGGCCCAAGCTGGGCATACATGTATGTTGACACAAGGGACTGTTGTCTGTTGCAGGACTTTGGTTGCCTATATATTATTCATGAGATATGACGTCGAAAACAAGGCGGAGGTAAAGCAAGAAATTTGCTGTTGCCATGTTGGGTTGGTACTGTTTCCAGCTGGCCATGCTGTGACCCTTGAGATGCGACCCGCCTCACCTGTAAATCATTTCCTCTGTGTGAGGTTACAACTGGGTTTTCCCTGTTGTTGTCATTGAGGTGCGCAGAAGACAACAGTCCCTCATGCCTTATTGCACTCGCAGCTCGCACCTTCAGTGCTTTGCTTGCGATTCCCCCATCGCTGTATGTGCTAGAGACTACACCAATAAGAGACAGAAACGACACGAGACTGTGGACAGTCTCTCAACTTTTCAAAAAATAGACAGACATCGGTACATGCCAACTTGCTCCATTTACATCTATGATGTTATAATTTACTACACATTGTATTGACATACTGTACCTTGTTGCTGGCCACATTCAACCTCATCACCACAAGTAAACAAACTGTCACCAAAAGAACGACACAGTCATTGATTTTTTTGGAGCAAACACCTGTTAAAATGCTAAGCCTTCAAATTCACTGTTATTGAAAACACTTTTGGTCCATGCTTCAAAATTTTTATGCTCCAATCATATACGGTATAGTTGAAAATGAGTTACAGAAATCCTCATTGGCATGACACATTTCAACAAAATGTGTTTTCAGTGTTTTTAAGTGTAAATATGACATGTAAAAGAATTTAATGGGATAGTAAAAGCTGTTTGCAACTGCCAAGATTTTAAAAAGCTTCCACTAGCTCTCACTGCATATTTTTCCCTCACCCCTCTCTACAGCCAAAACTCCCAGGTGGCCCTCTCCTCATCACAAAAACTCACCAGTCCCCTCTCCCCACAACAAATTTCCCCTCTGCCATCTCATCAACACATGATATCGTCCTTACCGCTAAATCTTTCAGGTATATTGCATTGAGTTATTTTTACTTTGGACTGGAATGTGTTCAGATTTGACAATGTGTTAACCCTATTGTTTTACCATGGGCTTAGACTGACGCTCTCTGTGCTCCCCTCCTCTTAAGATGGGAGAGCATAGAGGGCGCTCTTGAGTACAGCTCTTTCAGTCGACCATAGGCTGTGCTGCACATCAAAAGCCTTCAGCTGAAGGGCGATGGCATCAGCAGCAATAGCCGTAATAGCATGTCTGACTCACTGATGATGAAGTTGTACTTGCAAGCAGATTAAACCCTCATCTGATGATAAGTTTGCCAGCCGTTCATCTTTCAAAATGCCCACTTTGAATTGAAAACAAAAATTTTGCTTGCCCACTCAGCCTCCACTGACATAAAAGAGTCCTCTTCTCCGACCATTGAGACAATAAAATATCTGCCACGCTTGATTGTACAGATAACTGATCAGAACATATGCATTTGATGTTCATTAGACTGTAACTTTAAATTCAGATAATCAGGACTTTGGATAATATCTGCTGTTGATGATTGATTTTTCAGTATAAGTATGTTAAACAATTAAACCCATTTTCTGTAATTTAGATCAATAGTCCTTTCAAACCAGTTCAGTTAAAGCACAAAATGGCCAGGAGTGCAGTCAAGTTAGACTTGGTTCAAGTCGGTGAATTTTAAAAAATAAAATCATTTACAATTATAGTTTCTCTTGTGTCTCTCCTATTTCGTACAAACATATTCGGAATTTGGTAGCCCAGGCCATGTTTTCCCAGCGATTGAATGGGTTACCTTTGAGTAGATCTGCGCAGTATAGTGAGTTAGTTTCTGCCGGATTCACCGACTTGGACTTCTTGCAAAGTACCGGCGGCCAGACAGACTGTGTACACAGTGACGTCAAGCAAATACAAAATGATTGACAACTCCAGCCATTATTCTGGCCAATAAGGAGAACGCATGAACTTAGTGTTAGTGGTGTCTGATAGGACCCTTTGATTTTCGCATGGAACAAGCCGGTGGACAACTTCTTCTTTCCATCCTTGAATAACCGGCGACGATTATCGCATTTTGGAACATGGGCCCCACAAACAACACAGATATCTTTTCAGGCGTTTTTGGTGATACTACAAAGGTCGTGCTGATGTTTGTGGGAGTGATCGCACTCGACATTTTGTCAACAACGCCATGTGAGTTTTATGCACATCTCGCTTGGGGTCAAGAGGTAACTCCTCCAAATACAGAGATGTCATCTTATGAATAATATTAAGTAAATAAAAACGTCATTCATAAATAATTTATAGCAACGCGAACCATGCAAGAAAGCCAAGTCTGTGATTCCGGGTGAAATTCCCCTGTATAGCGTTCACCCGACTCATCGTGTCCACTCCACTCTCGCGTGCGTTTCACATGAAAGCAAAATACATATCATTGCGTTCACCACACTCAAACATTATGTAACAAATCACAGACTTGAACCAAGTCTACAGTCAAGTTTAAACTTATGGCATCCATTTTCAACAGCAGCAGTCTAACTCTCTTCAATCCAGAATCCACTTTGAATATATCAAATCTAGTTCTGATTCTAGACATCAGGGTTAACTTGCAACTTTTTTATTTCACAGGAATAATCCCAGAAGTACAATACCTTACCACTACTATGAACAACCTGAACTGAAGGAATGTTCTGAATACAACAGAATGGAAGCAAAGAAAAAGGACAGACATCGCTATGCCTTTGAGAAGAGTATCTTTAAGAAATGGAGCTCAATCTACAACATTACCTTCTCCAACCCAAACTGGATTCTTTCATAGTTTCAGCCAAGAGTGTTCAAAATAGTACTTATACATTCAAGCGGCAATATTTTAATTTTTTCTGTGATTTGAATCAGGGAAACCAGGCATTATGGCTTGATCTTTCTTGGTTGTAGTAATTCTGTAATATCGAAATTTCTATCAGTTTTATCATTGCGGCACAAAGGATGAAGGAAGTGTCAGTCTGTACAATATTAGATACTAGCTTAAGTTTAGATATTTACAGCACGAACAGCTTCACGATGTACGTGTATATATTTAGTTCAGGTTTACGTAAGTGAAGCCATGGCATCATCTGTTGCTTGTTACTGTGTCCATTATTGTCTGATTCCCTTGGCCATTCTTATACTGTACTGCACTGTTATCACAAATAGGGTTGCAGATATGGGTCCCAATGTATGTGCCAGAATCCTTACTGAACCTCAGAAGCCATCGTACACTCAGACGACAAAGTTACAAACCATTGCAAAAGTAGATGGTTAAAAACATACTTCACCTGAAACATCTATGTGTCAAAGTCATGGAGGGTACTTGTTGGAGACACAAAGAAGCGGTTTGTATGTCTTATCAGTAGCGCAATGTAAGCTGTCAACCAAGCAGCTTGATTCTTTTATCATCCAATCACAGCCATTGTTACATCAGCCCATACCAGACTATATTTATGAGCATGGAACAGCCATTAGCATAATGGGACAAGTAACAAAAGCAATGATAACAGGTGTGCTATGGTTGAGTAGGAAATCTGGTGAGCTTTTAACATCAACACTATGAGTAAAAACAAAGTTATCCACAGACACACAGCCACTGTACTTCTGCTTGCCACTTCAACAGGCAGTAATTTCTGTCATTTGCATCCCAAGCTGCTATTCAGCAGAGTATAGCTATTATGAGTTCTTGCTGTGAGCTGATTTGAAAGCAGCATCAGCTAGCAGCCTTGAGAAGCCTGCTACAACTACAGCTTCTCTGAGTAAATCTAGTCTAGAAAACTTTTTCCTGTCAAGTCTCTGACCAGATTAACACTTCAGTAGCTATTTCTTACATTGTTTCCATGATTGTCTAAGTTAACTGCCGTAGGGTGCTAAATATCATTCCAGCATTTGTAAGTTTGTTTGTGTCCTGTGTCTGTATGTACCACGAAGACTTTGAATTTCAAAACCCTAGTATTTTTATACTCACTAAGATAGTGTGTCTCATGCGGGTACATATATAAATTTATTTATTTATTTATTTATTCACAGGGTCTCGAGTTATGAATTATGAATATGATCAACAAATGTCTTGTGTTAAACTTTTTTTCAGTATGTAAGGCTTACCTGTGTCTAGTGTGTGTGCCTATTACTTTACCCTAGCTATCTGTGTATATTATTTCAAAGAAAACAGTCTATATCTGTTAATTGCCCTCCCTAATCCCCTTCATTAATTTGTTCTGCCGATCACCGACTGTTTTCTTTGAAATACCAATCTGACCAACATTTAGAGTTCTAGCAGTTTGCAGGATTTTTCCTTTTTCCCTTCATTTGCATATTTTTGACACTGACATGTTCATTTGAACAGATTCACATCTCCACCGCTGGGTGCACCTGTACACCAAATACTAAGATGGTAGGTTCTGCGGTTTAGCAGTTTTTGCAGTGGATGGACACACATACATACATACATACATACATACTAAGATACACACATACATACAGACAGGCAATTTTTCCAACCTCTAAGAATATCTTCCATAGGCATAGACATGTATGGCCATATGGGAGCTAAAAATGCATGATTCAGAAATATTGTTTGCACTTAAAATTTTAATTTTTTCCAGCAGTGGTGAGTTTATTAAAAATAGTCATGTGCACATGTTGACAATATGAGATACAGTCTTTTGTCGTGTACTTTTCAATGGTAGTGGAGGTGTTACCATTGTGTCACCCAGACAACTCAACAGCTGTATTATCTAAGCCAGTTTGATGTGCATATGACGAGACAGCATTCTGTTCAGGGGATTTTACATGTCACAGGTACTGCTACAGAGCTGACCTGTGGAAATTTTCACAGAAATTCGTAAAACTGATTCAATGGGGTTCTCAAATCGTGGCAGTGACCTGTAGAGGGCGCTATTAGCTATACTGATTCACTTGTAATATGAGTAAGGGTGTCCTGAATGCATTTATATGATCTTTACAGTTAAATGACTGATTTGTTATTCAGAAGGTTTCAGAAGGTCAAATGCTTGACATATTCACAGTTATGTAGATTTGTTTTATTAGCCACTTTGTCTGAATACATTTATCTTTTTCAAATAAAATCAGAGCAACTCATGAATTCCTTGAGTTAATTTTAGTAATTTCTTTAAACTTGATAAAAATTGTTTACATCAAAGAAAACTCAAGTCAGTGACATCAATTACCAGGCAGAGACTGTTGGTAACCAGGCCTAGCTGCCATAGAACATAGACTTTCTCATTGTCAAAGACATTGTGCAGTATATCCACCTCGTTAAACTGTAGTAACATTGCCAATATTTAGCAGTACTCCGTTTATGAATTTGTCAAACAAGATATTGAAAATGCTGGGATGTTATCAGCCATTTCAGTGACCCCATATGACCTTTATTCTGGGATTTCAATGGGAATATATGAATTCACCGTTTTGATTGAAAACTGAATGAACACAAAATATAAAACTATACTGATCTGACACTAAAAAAAATCCAGTACAAGGTTTACATTGTTCATGTAGTGACAAATAAACCAAGATGTATGATCAAGATGTGTGGGGTCATCAAAGTGACTAATTAAGAAGAGAAAATTCCTCAATGATGGCAGTACTACTACTACTTTCAAATATCATTTACTACTTACTATTGTAACATTTAGAATTTGGTTTTTTAAATGTCAGTATTTAAAGGAGGATCTTCTATTATGAAGTGCAGGTTTTTCAATGTGGTCAAGGGATGGTGCATCAAGTCACAGTACAGCAAAGTAAGAATGTGATTGGCTGGAGGATTTGTACCATTTGTAGCATTTCAAGTTTTATTTGAAAATGTATAATTATCAATAAAGTGAAGGAGTATCAAAGACATATTGCCTAGAAGTGCTATCTTCTTTGACTTTCTTGAAATATTTTCTGTGACAAAGCGGAAAAATCTGCCTTGAATATTTTTGGGTTGCAGTTTTTAGTGCCAAATCAAGGATTATGTTGTTTTTGTTTGTGGCATGGCACTCCCATAGAAAAGGTGTACGGGTATGTGTTAGGTCATTTTTTCAAGAAAAAATCCCTAAACATGGGTTGATTTTTTATCCGAAAAACCCTCAACATGGGTCAATAGCAAAGCAGATGTCCTATGCTTTAGCACTGTCTCTCCACCAAAGGGAGGGAGGGACTGTGGCTTTAGGAAAACCTTCACATGCAATATGATAGAGGTGAAAATTCCCCGAGTTTGTCAAGCAAATCCCTGACAATGGGTTATGTTTTTGGAATATACGGTAAAACCTGTCCAAATTAAGCCCTACAGGGACTGAGAAAATTGTTCGGTTTGGAGAGGTGTTCGGTTTATAGAGGTCCATTTTAAATGTAGAGTTCTATTGGAATGGGACTTGGCAAAGGATTGTTTAGGCAGGTTTCCAGTTTAGACCGGGTTCGGTTTAGGCAGGTTTCACTGTACATAGGCATTATAAATTTAACTGAGCAGAAAAATTTCTTATTTTGCTTCTTAGAGTACAAAATATACATCTCAAAAAGCACAAGACATCACACAGGGGAAAGATTTTTGTTTAAACTGTGACCGTAAATATGCATATTAATTTTAACTGAACACAAAATGGCATGGTTGCTTAAAAATTAGTTTTAACATGCAATTTTCCTATCTTTTCTCATTGTGATTCTAATGGTACAAAATATGTATCTCAAGAAGCAAGAGCCATAACAGAGGCGAGGAGAAATTTTTATGTTTAAACTGTGATCCACACTTAGGCATTCTAAATTGAACTATTATAGAATGACTTTGGGTGTAACTGATGCAATTTTCCTATCTTTTCTCATTGTGCTTCCAAGAGTAAAAAATATGTATCTCAAGCAGCATTACATTTTAAAGGGGAGGTTAGATTTTAAAATGTGATCCACACTAGGCATTCAAACTTTAACTACAAAGAAATTAAATAATTTTCAAAAACAATAGTCGGTTTCAGCATGCAATTTTCCCATACTTTCTGATTTAGTGCTTCTGAGGACACAAAGTATATATCTCAAGAAGCACGTCATAATTAGACAAGGGGGTGGGGATGGTGTGGAGAGAGTGAGAGAGATTGTTATGTTTAAAAGTAGGCATTTTACGTTTACCTTAATAGAAATTGACAGCATTAAAAATGAGTTTAGCATGCAATATTCCTATATTTTCTGTTTGAGTGCTTCTATTAAAGGATACAAAATATATATCTCAAGAAGCACCGTGACGTCATAGAGGGAGGGGAGAGATATTGTTATGTAGAAAATGTAGGCATCGTCGTACACCACGCCCTCTTCGGCGAGTCTTATCACCAACGCCGAAAAGGCGGTGGGGGGTGTGTGGAGAGAGTAAGAGAGATTGTTATGTTTAAAATGTAGGCATTCTACGTTTACCTTAATAGAAATTGACAGCATTTAAAAATGAGTTTAGCATGCAATTTTCCTATATTTACTGATATTTACTGATTGTGCTTCTCAAGGTGCAAAACAAGTATCTCAAGAAGCACGTCGCTTTGATCTTTGAAATGACACACGCGTACGAGGATGAGTCCCCTTACACGCATGCGCACATTTATGCTTCCGATGCCTGCTTCCCTTATTGTTTCCCTCCTGCCTCTTATGCCTGCCTTACATTCCTCGAGAGCCTGGTCGCTTAGACCAGCACGCAGTGCAGTCTATCCTCTCGACTGTGACTCTTATCCCGGGATCTAATCTTCCAGGACGGACTGTGCTTCAACCTGCGTTGGTAAATACTGGTAATATACTAGAGTGAAACAGCTATGGCAGAGCGAACCATGAAATCATCAACTATATCGATGAGTATAGATTCACTCTTTGATCGGGTATGTACAAGCATGGAGGTTGTAGCAGAACAGAAATTGATGTATCATAGGTAGCCCTGCGTACAGGTCTGTGTGTTTCCGGCGTTACACGGCCTCCTGTACAGGCCGTATAACGCCGGGAACACACAGACCTGTACGTAGGGGTATATCATAGGGGATTCGTGTAACGACAAGCCAGCTGCTGTGCTCCATGCAAGGCGTCTTTGGGGTGCACCATTTGGTTGAGGGGGGGGGGGGGGTGCTTGAGGATTTTTTGAAAAAATAAAATAGTCGGCAGGTGAAGAAGGGAATAATAGAATCCCACACGGTCTGACATGTTTCCCAGAAGGAAGAAGGTGGAAAATATGATGGGCCATATGTGAACCATCAGTGATGAATTTTGTATGATTTATGCACCAGTCATAAAGAATATAAAAAATTAAAATGTATTTCATGCCTAATACATGTATATCAATCAATAGATGATAACTTGCATCCAATTTATTTGTGGCAAGCTTGAAGTGCAGTGGTCGTCGCGCTGCCCATGCTCCTGAGAGGGTCCCCCTGTTGAAAACATATCCAAGAATGCCGCTCTGAGTTACAGGTTGATCACAATGTTTGCGATATTGCCGCTTGTTAAAGTGGCAGGCGATCTGTAACAAGCATACCAATTATAACTTACCAAATCTAACAATAAAAGGTCAATTAATCTAAGTTAAATATCTGCTGAATATTGAACAGTAATTACACACTGTATTGAAATCACACTTGATCATGATTTTCTTGAAGTGGGCTCAGCTACTGTAATATCGCTCAAGCCAGTTGGTAGCTCCATGCTGAGCGTACTTGAGAACACTTACCCATACGCATGTATATGCCAAACACACTATCAATGACCAGGCTCTAGTCTACGACATCGCCAGCAAAGACTAGAGCTTTTATTTCCAGAGGCTCAACAGGAGGCCAGTCAACAATAATGCAAGTGACAGAAATCTACAGCTCACAGAGCAATGCCCGCTGCAGCAAGAAGAATCTGTTCCGTGGTCTGCATGAACATCCATGTCAAGAGAAGCGGGTATAATATGGTGCGTTACACTCGGCTGAGAATCCGACTCCACTTCGAAGTTTACCCCGTTATGTGGTGCAAACAAGAATTCTGTGTACAGGTATCAAGTCAAGCGAAGGACCTTTCTTAGTTCTTTTTGTTGTGTGGAGTTATCTCATTTGAACGAGGATTCAGACCTGCTCAACAATCAGGAGGTACAACAACAAAGTTTGCACAGCACCGGTAGGCCTACACTAGGCTGTTGTATCACTGTCATGACTGTTGTATAGTAACAGGATCTCTTGACATGTCCCTATGTGTAGCTGTGCAATTTTCCTGTCATATGCTGCAAAAACCCGCGAAAACTTTACTATTTCTTGCCACGTATTACTAGAAGAAGTTAGCAATTATGATCAATAGTGGGTGTGTGTCAAGTCGTCGTGGGAGCAGTACGTTATAGGATTGGATTCTCTTATTATTATTGTGTGAGGCCCAAGTACATTTGTTTTCATTCCATGGGAAAAAACTCTGTAAGGTATAACCATTTCTGGGTGAGACCAGGGAGGGCAAAATGTCTTGGCTTCATCTTTCTTGGCATAATAAATGGCGTAATGATGTTAACTGAATGGAAGTGCTGCTCTCAGCCAGTCTTGAATAAGTGAGATGTGAATATTAATGCTTCTCTATCTGAGTTTTTGCCACAAAATCTTCTGAATATAATCAAAATGTGCATCGAAATGCAACAATTAATTTACCCTCCGTTTCCTAGGCGATGGCACGACCCTTGCTACACTCACTGGACGAGCCAAAGTGGGAGGGGTAATTTCAGTTTGGTCGAACAAGAGGGCTCGAGACCAGAATTTAACATTTAAACTTGAAACATGTTTAATCGCTGACAAGATGTGGACTAGTGTTAATCAAAGTAAAAGTGTGAAAAGGAAAGGTTTTATATCCCGGACACAATGAAAAACATTACGACTGGAAACTGTACCCCCAGTTGAGAATAGTAATGCCCACAGCAATGGAGAACACTTATCCTTGAGCTGAGAAAACCAGACCATCATTTCGAAATAGAGCTGCAGATTCGAGAAGCTCGTTCAAAATAGCTAGGTACACCCCATAAAGGGGTGGTTTCGAGTTTTGAGGGCAAATTTCGCCTCCTTCATATAGAAATCGTACGTTTGTTTTTCCAGGAGAACACACCATTTGACACAAAATTTGCATGTAAAGGGGTCGCCAGTAAGCACGTGGTCAAATCTGGCATAAGAAACAATATGAAATGTTGGGTAAAGCCAGTCCAAAATAAACTGATTTGAACTTTTGTGTTTTGTAATTTATACAATTGCAGTAACATTACCTTTTTTGACAACATCACACAATGTCATACGTTTTGAAACTGAATACTCCGACGTATTCTGTGTCTCCTTTGCTAAAAAATACGGTATGCCGATTACCATGTAAGGAGATGACGTCAAGACAGATTTGTAGTGCGTTTTGTCCTGGATGGCGCACGAAGTTTTGTCAAGGTAGCTTGTGTATTTATTTCCTAAACGGGAGAGATTCGGGCCGATCTAAACGAAGGCCGAAGAATGTTTTGATACTCTAAGCGAGCTGAACTCTAACGCGAATGGTTGGATACTTTGGAGGATGTCTAGAATGATCTCGTCTCATTAAGATTATTTGGCGGTCAGTATTGAACTGCGTCACAAGTTTGCGAAATGAGTATTCCGTCGAACGGTCAACGAACGATATTTTAGAAATCTGGAGACATGGCACATCGCATTTTTATTTTAGTATTTTATATTTTACAAAAGATTTAAGAAGCAATGATTTTGTCAAAAATTCTGAAAAAAATATAGGAAGATTTGATCGCGAACACATTTTTCACTTGGGGTCAACTAGCCCTGCGTACGATGCTGTGTGTTCCGCTACAGCTAATCGCCCCACTCACCACAGCCCTGCAAAGACCCGTATGTAGGACACAGGGCATTGTCTACATGTTTTGTCCCAGGGGTGGGTAGGTGTTTCGTTGTATCGCTAATAAAGATATATTCTACCAACCTTTGGTGTTCGGAGTTAACTTAGCACTGCCCTTGACAATCTTGCGTATACGTTTTATCAACATGCTGCGTCTATTATCTGATGAGTTTTGAGTGCCTAATTAGCCAAAGTAATCAAGGGTAAATTACTAATCTGTGGACGCTCTCACCAGATTATCACCGGATTAAATTTGACAAAGTCAACAACGAACGCACCAGCAAGGTATAACTGGTGCGTTCGTTGTTGACTTTGTCAAATTTAATCCGGTGATAATCTGGTGAGAGCGTCCACAGATTAGTAATTTACCCTTGATTACTTTGGCTAATTAGGCACTCAAACTCATCAGATAATAGACGCAGCATGTTGATAAAACGTATACGCAAGATTGTCAAGGGCAGTGCTAAGTTAAGACCGAAACACCAAAGGTTGGTAGAATATATCTTTATTAGCGATACAACGAAACACCTACACACCCCTGGGGACGGACATGTAGACAACGCCCTGTGCGTAGGGTCGGTGACTTCAAATTCATTTTGGGACTTGACGTAAAAAGCCAAATTACTGCCGAAATTCAGCGTTCTTGGGCCCAAGTCGTATCCCAGCCTACCTCAGCTACTCGATCGCTTCCAAAAATGACAGTCTTTTATTCACTTCTCGTAAATAACCGTCGATGTCGGCAACTCTCTCGCCAGCCCTGCGTACGATGCTGTGTGTTAGCTGTAGCACATAGCATCGTACGCAGGGCTAGGGGTCAACATGGGGTCGCAGCCATGTTGCCTCAAAACTTATTTCTGTCTGCACTCAAAACTCAAAAATGTCGGATATGAACCTGAAAAATCGATGCAATTTTGTCAAACTTCGGCGAAATTTCAGCCAATAGAGAAGATTTCATCTAGGTAAGGTAAATTTACTGAAATTTGATCGACAAATAATCCTGAGCTTGAACGTGACAGCTAGCTCGCCTTCTCCGGGAAGTCAAGCATCCAGCTGCCCATACACAGTTGCCCATATGGCCAGGTTTATGAGATTGTTTTCAAGCGACGGCGGCAGACCGTATGGGGCTCTGGATATGAACCTACCGCCGGTGTAGCTGTAATAACTGTTGCGTTGTTTTTAGTGCCCACGGACGAAGTCCTGGGGAGTTATAGGTTTGGTCATGTCAGTCCGTCCGTCCGTCCGTTCACGCAGATATCTCAGACATGCCCTGGTCAATTTCTTTCAAACTTTGCACAAGAATAGTACCCAACCCCATACAGATGCACGTCGATTTGTTTCACAATGCGATCGAATTTGGCCGTGTTAGAGGACTTTTTAGTTTACACCTCCATCGACTCCCATGTATAAGGCAGTTCTCCATGGACTCCCATGTATAAGGCCAAGAAAAATAAAATTTAGTTTCTCATTGTATTCATATTGCCTAAAGGATGCAGTGACACAGTTTTTTGTCCCCACGGATAAAGTCCAGGGGGCTTATAGATTGGGTCATATCCGTCCGTGAGTCCATCAGTCAGTCCATCGGTTCACGCAGATATCTCAGACATTTTGACAAAATATCATGTGACCTCAATGACCTTTGACCTCAAATATATATATTTGTCCACAACTCAGTAACCACAAGTGCTACACCCTTCATATTTGGTATGATGGGACACCTTATGACACCACATATTGTACCTCATTAATTATGCGCATATCTAATTCTGAGCAAGTCAATAGAGCTGGATGTCCGATTTTTGGTATATAGGGATAACTATAGGGTAGAAATCTAAATATGCCCATCTAAATATTAGACATCTAAGGAGTTTAAGCAATTTCCACTATAAATAAAGAACCCCTGCCTCAAACTCCACAAAAGTTGCTAGACATATTTTGCCGTTGTCATGCCATTGCTTCGTTTAATAACCAGTTAATCAAATGCCTAATTGACAGGAGGAAATTCAAGACCATATTTGAATAGTAGTATATATTGTCCTCAAAATTACTCTATCACGGCCCAAGTACTCATTGCCTTCAGCAATACTGCCTTGTTATTATTATTATTATTAATCTTTATTTAAACTCGATAACTCCATAGGTGAAACACCTCTTTTCGTGGAGGTCGAATAGACAAAAGAAAGTCATAATACACTTTACAGCACAAACATGAAAACACAAAAAACACAGAAGTACAAATAAATAAATAAAAAAACTACGAAAAGGCATCAGACAAGTAAGTATTATACAAAAAGTTGTTACAAGATTTCTTAAAACTAGTCAGTGACTCAGAGTCCCTCATTGATTTGGGGAGATTGTTATATTCATCCACACCCGCAACTGACAAGGTGTTCTGATAAAGAAGTGTACGTGCTTTGGGAACTTTAAGGAAGTTCTGATTGGAAGAACGAAGTGATCTGGAAGGGATGTAATTATTGAACATACTGGTTATGTAGTCAGGGGTTAGATTGTGAGTTGCTCTGTAAATTTGGGCCATACGGTTACATTATATTTAAATCTTATATCTGTGTACATCAATGTGGTCTCCCTTATCGCAGCAATAGCATCTCATGTCCTGCTCTGGCTTGCCAATCTTAGTCTTGAGTGTAATGTTTGTGTGAGGCATTGTGCTTGTTGCTGGCCTAAATATATATACAATTTTGATCATTTTAGTGATATTTTTTTGCTGTACTTTACATAGCATTGTGTACAACCCGCGTGACTGCGCGCCATCAAACCCCATTTTCTCAGCTTGACTGTGTGCAGTAAACTCAGTGACATAATGTGCCAAGTGTATTGTCTCAATGTTCATAGCCTTACATGATTTTATAAATAGAGGCATTACAAAGTGACAGACTGCTCCCGTCTCACTGCGATTGAAGTTGAGAAGACTTAATATGTTTACAAAATTTATGTTTATAAACAAAAAAGTCGCGCATGCGCAGCGCGATGACCACTGCACTTTAACTATTCTGTCAATACTTTCCCCTATTGTGTTACGATACTATAACACACCGTAATTGGAAAAGTTAAAATACTCTCAGTTATTGCTCTATAAAAAAAGCATTTTGACCATTGCTGTGTTTTTTTTCCTCACCATTCTACTCATATGGATATTTCAGCTTATTGCATTTGATTTTATTTTTAAGAGATATGTTACAAAGATGAATGAAATTTGGAAATATAAACCTCAGATCAATTTTATTGTTTTAATAAAAATCTGAAAATTTTTTAGGGGAAAATCTCATATTGACTTTTAGTTGTTGTTTTCTGTGAAAATTACAGCAAACAATTGTATCTAAAATATTTCATTGAACATTACGACAATAATGAAAGTTTATTTTGTTCTTTCCAGGGTGAAGAATTAATAGAAATGCTTGGATGTCAAGTGTTTATCCTTGTTTCACAAGATGGAATCTGGTCTAGTTACATGGGAAGTGAATTCTTCCTGAAAGAATTCTCTTCTTCCGGATTGAAAATGAAATCACAGGATGTTCTCAGAAAAAGGACAAATGTTAAGATGCAACATGATTTCCACTTTGTAGAAGATGCTGGACGCAGTCAACAAACATTGTACAGAACACAGCAAAGAACTTATCATATCAACAATAAAAAATCTTCAAAGCATGAGGATGTTGAGACGCCTCCTTGCTCGTTTGACACACTTGCCAGGGCATCAAGTACTGAGAATATGACAGGAGACTGTTGCATAGTAACCAACACCATGAACAGTTGCGTAGAGACTAACCGCCAAAATGATGAGAAGGATGTGAAAAGAGAGCAAACTGAAGAAATTCAAATGGAATGTTTTTCCAAAGAAAAGTTGGTGAAAGAGTCATACTTGAAAATTGATGATGAAGGAGAAACAGCGACTAATGTTACTATAAAAACCGAGGCAAATGATGAAACTTCCGATACAGGAACCATACCAGATATGGCTGATGCAGAGATGATTTTGGCAAAGGTTTACAGAGGAAATGTTTCTTTGTTGCCAGGCAACCATGGCTGCAATGAGGAAAAGAGGGAGAAATCACCTGATGATCATGGTGGAAGGGTGTTTCAAAATGTTGAAATAAAAACAGAGGATACAAATATCGAGTCATACTTGAAAATTGATGATGAAGGAGAAACAGCGACTAATGTTACTATAAAAACCGAGGCAAATGATGAAACTTCCGATACAGAAACCATACCAGATATGGCTGATGCGGAGATGATTTTGGCAAAGGTTTACAGAGGAAATGTTTCTTTGTTGCCAGGCAACCAAAGCTACAGTGAGGAAATGAGGGAGAAATCTCCTAATGGTCTTACCAGACGGGTGTTTGAAAATGTTGAAATAAAAACAAAGGATACAAATATTGAATCAGAAGAGGGTGCTGTTGACAACCCAGATAAATCAAAGCTGAGTGAATCAATCAAGGCAAATGCTGCACACAGACATCATCTTGGAAAAAACTATTCTGAGGAAGATTTCAGGCTTCACAAAGAAAAGATAGAAACGATGTTTAAAGAATCAAATGAGAGTAAACCACATTTATGTGAAAGGTGTGGTTTATCATTAAAGGATTTAAATGGACTGGAAGTACATCAGCAGAAAGCATTATGCTCTGAACGTAAATGCCAGTTTTGTGGAATGTGTTTTCCAATCAAAGCCTGGCAAGAACACTTACTCGAAAAACATGTGGCCAAGGTGACCATCTATCGATGCCACATCTGTGAGAGAAAATTCATCTGTTATCATTCCCATCGTGATCATCTAAAAGTTCATGAATCGGAGAGGAACTCTCTGATTTGCAATGTTTGTGGAGAGACATTCAATAGATTTTCCACATTGAAACTTCATCAGCTTGCACATAAAGGTACAGAGCTTAAGTGTGAATACTGTGAGTACACAACTTTTGTGAAACATCGCTTGAAGAGTCATATGAAACGACATTTTGAGAGAGGAAAGTTGGAATGTAAATTCTGTGGCAAACACTTGAATAATGGCGTTTGTCTCAGCTCCCACATCCGAAGATTTCACATCAAGTCCAAACATCAGTGTAGTGATTGCAAGAAGGAGTTTTCGTTTCTACCTGAATTGAATAATCACAGAGCTCGACACCATCAAGACAATGTAGCCAGTTTCATCTGTGAACAGTGTGGCAAAGGTTTTCTCTCTAAAATTCTGTTAAATCGTCATCTCAAAAAGACTCACAATGAACATCCTGTACAGTGTGAGGTTTGCGGGAAACAGTTCAAGCACAAATCAAGTTTGCAGTTACATTTAAAACTTCACAATAAATATAGACATCAAATACACCCATGTGAATTTTGCCCCAGAAAGTTCATGAGCAGATCAGAGGCCAAAGTGCACATGAGGTCCATCCATTCTGACGAGAGGCCATATCAATGTCAGTTCTGTGAATATTCCTGTAAATTAAAGGGAAATCTGACAAGACATACAAGAACACACAACAGATAATGAGTTAACAACTAAAGAAAAGTCGGCTAATTAGATAGGAGAGAATGCAGGGGTCAATTTTTGAATGTTCACCATTGATAAAGAGTCGTCATGCAATTTACATACTTCAGGCAGTATATGCCTCAAAATTGAAAGATTTGGACTTTTGCTCAAACTTTCCTCAAGGAAACCTTCAAGGAAACTCTTTCATTATCAAAAGTAAAACGACCAACAACGGATTGTTTAAGTTTGAGAGTCTGAATATCTGCCCCTGAGACAGATATGATATCTTAGATTTACTCCAGGTGTCAATTTCTAAGCAATAGCTACAGTTCATGTCAACAGCCAAGTAGGCAGCAATTAACTAAAGGTGAAGCAGCTTGCTCAATATTGATGAAAGAGACACCTTGGGTTTCCTCCCATGGTGGGACCAGTTATGGAAATTAACTGTGAAAACTTTAATTTAATGCAAACCTAAACATTGAAATTAATGTATGAGTAGCAAATGAAACACTTAATCATAATGAACAGAAATCCACAGGAATTAAGCGTAAACATGTAAGATTTGTAAGTGAGTGCACCTTTTTATGGCAGTGATCCAATCAGTAATGCCAAACTTTTTGATAGTAATATTTGCAAATTTCTTAAAATAAGGGCAGACACATATAAAGAATATTCCTTCCTTGGAGTAACTTCTTGTCCTTTAACTTTACAAATTTCATTTTTGTGACCGAAAAATTGCAAAGTGTATTGTTATATTTTCCTAAAATAAATCTGGAGATAATCGCTGGTGTGTCTATATGAGTCTTATCTGTCCCTGTCTACTTTGAGTAAAATCAGTTCCCATTTTTGTGTGTCTAACTATACAATCAATAGAGTATGAGCCACATTTCATGCCAATTAAAACACGTAAATTGCCAATTATGCATACTACAGTCCGTGATTTTCACCGGTTTCTATAATCAGGTCAGAGGAGAGACATAACCATAAAGAGTGTATGTCACAATACAAAAGCAGACCTTCCCAGTTGTCACAGTTGCATCCCTATGGCAGGTTTGCATCCATATGACATACTCTGGTATGCGCGTACAGGTTATGTGAGCAGAGAAGCTGGATCGAGTCAGTCACCAAGACTAGCAGCACTGCAGTGTAGGTCCCCATAAAGGCGTGTCATAGGCTTTTTCTTTATTATCCCATAATATTGTCTAAGATGTCTAAGTTAGAGAGTTTCAGGAGCATGAGAACAAAGTGATCTAACATGGATAATATTATCCGATAAAACAGCATGTTGGCATCGGCCACTTCCTCACACATGTAATATTAGACTCTAACTTAGATATAAGATGATATTATCGATTTTATCCAATAATATCCAATAAAACAGCCAGTTGGGCATCAGCCACTTCCCAATCCTTCTAATATAACTTAGATGTTAGACAATATTATCAATTTTATCCGATATTATCTGATAAAACAAGATGTCTGGCATCAGCCACTTCCCTACCCAATTAATATTAAACTCTTACTTAGATGTTAGACAATATTATCAATTTTATCTGATATTATCCGATAAAACAGCATGTCAGGCACCAGCCACTTCCCCACTAATCTAATATTAAACTCTTACTTAGATGTTAAATTCTCATATTAGACGACTGAGGTATTGGCTGATGTCCAACATTGTGTTTTATTGGATATTATCAGATAAAATTGATAATATCGTCCACATCTAAGTTAGAGTCTGATATAAGACGGGCTGCAGGGGAAGTGGCCAATGCCTGACATGCTTTTTTATCAGATATTATCGGATAAAACCGATAATATCGTCTGACATTTAAGTTAGAGTCTAATATTAGATGGGTTGGGAAGTGGCTGATGTTCTGACACAGTTTTATCAAATATTATCGGATAAAATCGATAATATCATCAAACTTTTAATTTAGAGTCTATTATAAGGCGAGTCGGTAAATTTCTTAACAAGTAACTTAATAAATAAATTTGACCTTACAAAGGAACTCTTAAAAGCAGTGTGCGGTCTGGGACACAATGATTTTTCTTGAATCATTGAGTTCAAGTTTCTGGTGGCAAGGAAGACTGGGCAATGGCCAAAGTTGGGCAGTTGAGGAGCATTGAGACTAGTTAATGGAATTGAAAAGTGTATTGATTTGCTCACCATGTTATCTCAGGCAGAAGGCAGATCAGATGTTCTACTCAAAGGTTTTCTTACCTCCATGATTCCATCATTGGTCAGGTTTCTTTTTTTATTTACTGACAGTCTTGAGGTCAATTTGTGAACAAAAAATTGCGTCTTGAGAAGACTATACTCAAGGTGGAGAGAAAAGTAATGGGACTCTGAATTATTTAAGTAATAATGTACCCCTTCCAGGATAAGGCCAAAAAATAAAATAAAAATGGCTGTTCCGATAACATGGTTTTCAAAAATAGGGTAGGTAGATCGACAGGGATTTTTTTTTTCCAAAATATTTTTAAATTTAAATATGCATTTTTCAGGGGTTCAGGGCGGTCAAACACTGGCCACAACATTTCCAGAAAAATGTATCATACAAATAAAGGAAAAAACTTAAAAGACATCCTTGTTCAAGCGAAAATCAAATGCCAAGTAATGAAGGTGTGATTTTACGGGATTTTTCTTTCCTTTTTTTTTTTTACTTTGGATTTTACCTTAAAAGTTTGGGGTTGGCAGGTAAAAAATAAGATAGGTTGGGTTATCGGAACAGCACAATTTTTTTGTTCATCCTAATAGACTCAAGCAAACTTTGCACGACATAATATACTGACAAAGCAGAGTACATCATGCAATGCAAAGTATGCTTTCGTCCATTGTGGGTCAGATGGGAGAACATTATTGCTATTATTTTATAGTTTTGACGATGCAAGGCATTTTTAGGTAAAAGAAACACCCCATAGCCACAATGCTGGATAATCTGATGGGTGGATGTGATAATCGGATACAATATCAGTGATAATCTGTTGGGGTGGATGTGATAATCGGATACAATATCAGTGATAATCTGATGGGGTGGATGTGATAATCGGATACAATATCAGTGATAATCTGATGGGATGGATGTGATAATCGGATACAATATCAGTGATAATCTGATGGGGTGGATGTGATAATCGGATACAATATCAGTGATAATCTGATGGGGTGGATGTGATAATCGGATACAATATCAGTGATAATCTGATGGGGTGGATGTGATAATCGGATACAATATCAGTGATAATCTGATGGGGTGGATGTGATAATCGGATACAATATCAGTGATAATCTGATGGGGTGGATGTGATAATCGGATACAATATCAGTGATAATCTGATGGGGTGGATGTGATAATCGGATACAATATCAGTGATAATCTGATGGGGTGGATGTGATAATCGGATACAATATCAGTGATAATCTGATGGGGTGGATGTGATAATCGGATACAATATCAGTGATAATCTGATGGGGTGGATGTGATAATAGGATACAAAATCAGTGATAATCTGATGGGGTGGATGTGATAATCGGATACAATATCAGTGATAATCTGATGGGGTGGACGTCACAAAATTCACTGGTATTGATAAAGCTGTAATATCATAATTAGTAGGCAATTTCATTTTTACATTGCACTGCCAGGTTTCTTCAAATTTAGCTTCAGTGATGCAAATAAATGGCTGTTCAAGATCATATTTAGACTATGAGAAACAGATCCTTAATTATTTTTAGACCTGATGCAGCTACTTTGAAAATTGGAAAAGCACACAACGATGATTTACACGACTTTAAAGTTTCACAAAGAATGAAAGAATCAAGTTTAACTCTAGAAGAAAAGAGACTTCTCAGAATGTTAACCATAAAATCAGTCATCTCTTCCATTTGATCAGAATCATTGTAACCATGACAAAGCAAATATAAAATTTAAGGAACAGCATTAATGGTCATGACCATTAATTCATTTTCGCAATGGTTTCCTTTATCTTGTCTTAAACCGGGTTGAATATATGCCACGATCACCCATTCATTCAGTATCTTTCAACATGTCAAACAATATAAGTAGTATCTCGTATCAGCCTCAGAGACAATTCTGTCCACCAGCAGAGCTATCAATCCAGGGTAGAAAATATGGTGGTTTCAATCGGGTTCGAACTCACAACGTACGGTACCCAGTCACTTAGCGGAGAAGCCACAGACAAAACTGCTGGGCCAAATCCCCAATCTCACAAAGATTGGTTCAATAACCGAGCTACGCTGTTATAATTTTTCTGACAATGAACTCTAAACTTTCTTTATTCATAATTGGTATCATTTTGTTGTACATCTACCAGATCTAAATCAACCCATATTTGAATAGGCAAAGAAAAAATTCACTGTGACAAAAATTAAAGTATATCAGCTGTAGAAAATTGCTTTAACCCAATTAAATTGGCAAAACTTTGACATTAGTAAAAATAGTACCATGGACACTTGGCTCACATTTGGTTCAATGTGGCAGGCCAGAGTGAGTGTACATAGGATTCATAGCTTCTATCAATCAATGGGCCTAAGCTTGCAATGATCATGATGTCAAGTGCATATGAACACATTTTGATGCATGGTCCATCAAATACCAAGGCAAAGGATGTAATGGTTGGCAACTGTTGCAATGGACACAAACATATACAACACCATGCAGCCTGGTACATCAAAATAATGATACAATCTGCTATACCAAGGTAAAAAGATGTCCTCTTGTGATATTGTAGTACATGGAATTAATGTACTGGTAAACAATATTTGGTAATTCATCAAGCAGTAATTTTTAAGGAGGTCTTTTTGTGTGTTTCTGCAAAAATATCACCAACATGTAAAATCTGGTCTGTGGTTAGATTTTAGCAGTTTGCAGGAATTCCCCTTTTTTACCTCATTTGCATATTTTGGCACTGATATGTTCATTTGAACAAATTCACATCTCCACCTCTACGTGCACCTGTACATCAATTACTAGGATGGTGGGTGCTGTGGTTTTTGAGTTTTTGATGTCAATGGACATACATAGATACACACACACATCAACACTGACTTACCATATAAAGCTCTTTGGTATATATACCAAATGGGAGCTAAACAGTTTAGGAAAAGCTTGTTAAGATGTCAGGAGTATGTAAAATTTTCAAAAACAATTATAAGAAACTCTGAGAAAATTTAAAGTGCCATATTTACATCTTTTCTACAAAGTAATAAAATTTAACTGAAACTGGCCACAAACATGGTAATTTGCGTCCAAACAACGAATCTGTATTCTCTACAGTACATTTGGATTCTTCCCCGCCTAATGACTTTCATGATTTGTTTTGTTAGTCCTGGGGATAACTCTTTTGCATTTGTTCTGCTCCTACAAAATTTTTAATCTCTCTTGAAAATTTGCCAGTGAACACTACACAGCAAAGCTGCCAAGAGACAAAAAATGTAATTACTTCAACCTTAAAAAAAAGCTATCAATCAATCTTCTTTTTTGCTGCAGATGCAAAAAGTCCCCTCCCACTATGGAAGAATTTATTGTTTAATTATGAGAGACATAAAAGAAAGAATAGATTAAAAGTAAAACATGAGGTAGAATGCACCTCGGGGACAGATATTCAGACTCTCAAACTTTTTCAATTCCTTTTCTAATCTTCTACTTGTGGGGGTTCATTTTGAAGCTCTTGGTGTAAGAAAACTTTTCCCCAGCTTAGTTTTATGAAAACTAAAAATTTATTTTTCTTCATAGAGTTAACACGGGGATGGTAGCCATTTTGAATTTCAAATATTGGTAAATCTTGAGTAATTTTATTCTCTCTCACCAAACTTTGCACGGTGCCCCCGGATTTTTATTCTTTATTTTGAAAGAGAATGATTGAAATATTCCTTGAGGAAAATTTGAGCTAAAGTCTTTCATTTTCGAGGCACATACTACCTTAGGAACATGAGCAAATTGTCAACAGTCAGAGTGTAAGGTAAGCAGATTGAGAATCTAGTACAGTTGTTTTTTATCTTTTCCATCAATTCTTGTGGAGAATCACATGTTTTGTGGTGCTGCATTAATTTTGAGCACACAATGAGCTCCACTGTGCAACAATATTTGAACATCTTCATGCCTGTTGCTGAGACTTGTATTTATTGTGTAATCATTGCTTAATAGTACAGTATCAGTATCTGTAGCATGTGTCTGTGACAGACTACACTCAACCTTTTCAGACTATCAACAGTCCCTTGTGCTTCGATCTTCTTTCTCTTATTGCTGTAGTCTCTCACACATACAACAGTGGGGGGAATCGCAAGCATAGCACCGAAGGCCCGAGCTGGGCATACATGTATGTTGACACAAGGGACTGTTGTCTGTTGCAGGACGTGGGTTGACTATAAATTAATATTCATGAGATAATGACGTCGAAAACAAGGCGGAGGTAAAGCAAGAAATTTGCGGTCACCATGTTGGGTTGGTACTGTTTCCAGCTGGCCATGCCATGACCGGTGAGATGCGACCCGCCTCACCTGTAAATCATTTCCTCTGTGTTAGCGAGGTTACAACAGGGTTTCTGTTGTTTTCATTGAGGGCGCAGCAGAAGACAACAGTCCCTCATGCCTTATTGCACCCACAGCTCGCACCTCCAGTGCTTTGCTTGTGATTACCCCACCATTGTATGTGCTAGCACCAATAAGAGACAGAAACGGCACAAGAGACTGTCGACAGTCTCTCAACTTTTCAAAAAATAGACACAGATATAGGTACATGCCAACTTGCTCCATTTACATCTATGATGTTATAATTTACTACACATTGTATTGACATACCTTGTTGCTGGCCACATTCCACCTCATCACCACAAGTAAACAAACTGTCACCAAAGGAACGACACAGTCATTGAGTTTTTTGGAGCAAACACCTGTTAAAATGCTAAGCCTTCAAACAGTTATTGAAAACACTTTTGGTCCATGCTTCAACATTTTTATGCTCCAATCATATACAGTATAGTTGAAAATGAGTTACGGAAATCCTCATTGGAATGACACAGCGGCAGCCGAACAACATTTTTCATGAAATTTCAACAAAATGTGTTTGCAGTGTTTTTAAGTGTAAATATGACATTTAAAAGAATTTTAGTGGGATAGTAAAAGCTGTTTGCAACTGCCAAGATTTTAAAAAGCTTCCACTAGCTCTCACTGCATATTTTCCCCTCACCCCTCTGTACAACCAAAACTCCCAAGTGTCCCTCTCCTCATCACAAAAGCTCCCCAGTCTCCTCTCCCCATAACAAATTTCCCCTCTGCCATCTCATCAATACATGATATTGTCCTTACTGCTAAATCTTTCAGGTTTATTGCATTGAGTTATTCTTACTTTGGACTGGAATGTGTTCAGATTTGACAATGTGTTAACCCTATTGCTTTTACCATGGGCTTTATAGACTGAAAGATCCGTCATTCCAGGACGCTCTCTATGCTCCCCTATAGAGGGCGCCCTTGAGTACAGCTCTTTCAGTCAACCACAGGCTGTGCTGCATATCAAAAGCCTTAGCTGAGGGCGATGGCATCAGCAGCATAGCCGTAATAGCACGTGCGACTCACTGATGATGAAGTTGTACTTGCAAGCAGATTAAACCCTCATCTGATGATAAGTTTGCCAGCCGTTCATCTTTCAAAATGCCCACTTTGAATTGAAAACAAAAATTTTGCTTGCCCACTCGGCCTCCACTGACATAAAAGAGTCCTCTTCTCCGACCATTGAGACAAAATATCTGCCACGCTTGATTGTACAGATAAGGGGAGAACCATTTGATTTCTGGGGGGGGGGGTATGGAGGATTTTGAGAAAAAAAAAATTTGTCACCAGGTGAGAGAGAAGAAAAAAAAAATTGATCCTGTCATGGCCTGAGAAAAAAAAAATTGTCATAACAGACAGAAGAGAAAAAAAAATTGTCACAATGCACCAAAAATAAGCAAAATTTGGAAACCTTATTCTCATGTATTCTTTGCCGGCGGCGCAAATGTTTTACCACAAGCAATTCTTATGTTTCTTTTCCCAGCACTTATGATATAAGCATGCACTACATGGGTCTACTTTACACCTCAGTACACTCAATGTTTTCCTTCCATTTTCTGACCCAAGAAATCATATTTCAGGATTTCTGTTGCCATATCTCAATGGCATAGGCACTATCTAAAGGGGACTATTTGACTTCTGTAAATTGTGAAAATTTAAAACACAAGACAGGAGTCAATAAACTAGTGTTAAAACCAATAATTATTTTGTCAATATGAATTTGTTAGAAAGATGTACCTTGACAATGAAAAATTGAGGAACAACAAATATGATGAAATACAATGTGTGAGCCTTGTTTTTCTGACCACAAACACCGGATCGCAAACATACCATATTCAGGCTTTTCATTAGAAGCTGGCAGCTGGAGAAATGACACAAGAAGGTCACAGATTTTCCGTTCCTGTATATTCATTTGTCTTCAGTCTCTGGCAAACGGAACTGTTTTTCATAAATTGTATTGTCATTGTTTGGTTGTTGAATATTGTGACTCAAAAACTGATCATGCAAAAAATGTAAACAATATCAGTGTTCAATGTCATTTTCAAACAGTTTTACCGAGTGCAAAATAAACTGAAACTCCTCTCAGATTGCACCATTAAACACATCAATTTCTCAAAATTTCCAATACGAGAGGGGGAACCCCACTCTCGTGTTCTCCCCCCTTGGGATATTCTAATAGTTTCACTTAGTAAACAAATTAAAAATCTCTCAGATTGCACCAGACTGCACCATTGCACACATCAATATCTTAAAAAATTCCATGTAATATAGGGAAAGCCCCTGTGACACTTCCCCCTAAGCCTCTCTCATGTTCTCCCCCTGTACTTTCAAATTCTCCCCGTCAGATATCCTAGTGAAAACCCTGTCATAATATCCATCCAAATTAAACAATATACTATATGGTTAGATACTGCGTGATCTTTTATATTTTTATTTTATTGTGACTTTGAATTTCATTTTGATGTGTTCACCTTTTTTGAACCATCATGAGATAACTGATGATAGTCTAGCAGGGTACATCAAGATTTGAAAGGTCTTTACTGTTGCTGTAATTACATGTATTGGTATTTAACTTTTCTAAGTGGGGAATGGTCAAAATTTCAGAGTTAGAGAGGGAGGTTACTCAAATTCATCATGGTTGGTTAAGGGGGAAGGGTCACTCGAAATTTCGGAGTTTCAGGCCGTCAATAATGACGGCTCCCTTATATACAACACATTACAAACTTGATGACCAATAAAAAAAAAATTGCACTGCTACTCCATTTGGAAAAAAAAAATTGATGCAGGTCTGACAGTAGAAAAAAAAAATTGCTGTCACTCTGACAGGAAAAAAAAATTTGCTCCCATACCCTCTTCCTCCATACCCCCCCCCCAGAAATCAAATGGTTCTCCCCTAACTGATCAGAACATATGCATTTGATGTTCATTAGACTGTAACTTTAAATTCAGATAATCAGGACTTTGGATAATATCTGCTGTTGATGATTGATTTTTCAGTATGTTAAACAATTAAACCCATTCTCTGTAAATTAGAGCAATTTGTCCTTTCAAACCAGTTCAGTTAAAGCATAAAATGGCCAGGAGTGCAGTCAAGTTAGACCACAGGTCCAGTAGGCATAATTTGTGATGATTTTTTCCTATTATTGTCATAAAAAATAATTATGAATATTAATAAATTATTAATATGAATGTTACAGAATATTAAAACATTTTTACACACAATGTCGTCTACTTTGTGTAAATGCTGTCTGGAAACTCCATTGTTGTGATAATTATGATTATTAGGGGCCTAATAAATTATGATTATGACTAATAAAGTCATATTTTACACATTGTAATGTGCTTATATGAACAACCCTCTGGAAACCCTTATATAGTTTCACAATCTATGCCAAAATATACAAGTGACACCATTGCCCAGGTTCAGTCTACGGCGAGAGTTACCGTTGCCCAGGTTCAGTCTACGGCGAGAGTTACTACACAGTGTATATAATGAGAAGGTAGCCAGCTCCACTCGACAGTAAACTGACATACCCATGAATTACCTCCGTTTTCTTCACTTCTGCATGTTGATTCTCAAAAATTTCTCCCGGTGTTGGCAAGTCTATAAATCAGCCATCAAATCTACCCAGTTTTGGCCACTTAGACGGAAAATTTGTGAAGTTTGAGGCTGCGAGAAGGTATATATCGCCAATGAAATGATGCAGCCTTACCGGAATCGACAGCATCCGGGATCTTTTAGGGCCGTTTGCGAAATTTGAATGTAGCCGCCAAGCGGGGCCGAGGGCGGAGCCATGATTTAACGTTATTAGATATGCTGACATAATTGATCGTACGGCCTATGAACGCTCGTGACCTTTGATTAGACCTCTCATCAGTTGACCCGAATGTACATGTGTCTGATCAACATCAGAACGTGGAATGAGTTTCATTTCTCTAGTTGGACGATGTATTTTTCGAACTTTATAGCGCTGTTCACGATTACAGGTTTGTTACTAAATATAGCTGTACGCGCGACATCGGACACGCAGCTTGAAATGCGGACAAATTTTATCAATGTTGCATGCGTGGCTGTTTTTGCAGCTTGTACTCTGAGTCGTGAATATATTGTTTTTTAGTATTCACTGTTACACTAGCAGTCGCCCACTGCGATGTATTTTCGTCGTTCTTGCATGCGTAATTTTCAAAAGCGTAATCTAAAAATGCGGACAAATATTGATTTTTGCATATTAATGAGAGAACAGTGACGTAAACTGTGAACGGCCCTATAGCAGTTGTAAGGTTGCTCCAAAGTAGCTTACTGGGTATACGATCAATGGAGGTGGTAGCTTCAGCGAAACGGGGACAGCATCAACTGAACAAACGTCAAATACCGCAGTAGGCAGCTCAATATAGATTGCTGCGATCGTGTTTGCCAGCATTATATACACCTTATGCATATTATTTGATGACACCGTCATCACGTATGTGCATTACAAACGTCCAGATGAAATTCCGACGACAGTGAGCACACCGTCATCAACTGTGACCGACTTCTCTGCCCCTCCTCCGCCAAACACATCAGCGACTAATCCGTAGCAATTAAAATGTTTCCACTAGCTGTGATATTTGACCGTGGCGGTGACCTTTGATTTGAACGTGTTCGCCGCTGCGATATCACAGCTAGGTTTCCACGGTATCCACCTATTCCCAAGAACCTCCGCCATGTGCACATCGTATCCACAAATACCTTGAATAGCAAGGAACACGACTAACACTTCCAGGCTTACAAACGTGCTGACATTTTCTTGCCCGTTCTCATTTCAAAATTTTAGTGTTTTTTCCATAGACCCAGCTGCATCCGTGTGTAGCGTCAATTGTTTTTCCCGAAGACAGAAAGTCCTCGCTTCAGTTTCTGAGTGTGATAAAACTGCAGAGCTTCGGTTAGGATTTCCAAATCTGCGTAAGGCTGTTCGCAAATTGTTTTTCTATTTGCGTAAAATGTACAAAAAATGCGTACAACATGACTACATGTAAGTACCTATATATAACAGCTGTCTACGCGATATCGAAACCGGTTCAAAAGTCAATGAATAAAGTGTTCAATAAACAACATCAGTGACAATGTTTTTTCTTTGATATTAGTTTCACAATTTGTTCTATTTTCTGTCGACGATTTTCATTTCTTACTAATTATTTAGACTACAACTTCCCACTATTGCCTTCGCTGCTTGACCTATCATCGCTGCTCTGAAGTCAAATTCACTTAGTCTCGGGCCTTCCATGGTATCACCATCAGATCATTATGGATGATTATGGCTTGCTATAATCATGGTTAACGCGGGGAAGGGCACGGAGACGCAGGCCATTCTACCTTTGCCTCACAACCACGCCTCACGCTTCTGCCGAACACACAATGAACCCTTGCCTCTCGAATCACAGCTGCTTCTTGTCCACCCTCACTATCAAATATGAATGCCATGCATGCCTTGCATGACGTCCAACCCGTTATCTGCTCGCATCACTGACCATCAGCTATCCATGCATACCCCCCTTGGCCAAAGCCATTTGCCGCCACTTCAGCTCCTGCAACGATAACGTACACATCACAAATCCTTCCCGCACCCCGACCATGGGTAAAAACAAAGAAAAAGACCGGGCAAGCTGCCCGCCGATCTTCATCGCGACCGAAGCGGACTCCGAAGCACCTTGATCCCTACTTGGTACGGAGACAACAGGCTCAACCCGATGACCAGCGCCCTACCACTTCGAACCCCGATGCAGTACCAATGCAGGGAGCGACAGACCACATCTCCAAACTCATTGAGGCCGGAATCGCCACAGCCGTCGAATCGATCCGACGTGACCTGCAAGTCCAAACGACCGGTGCTGCTGGCCTGACGGCACATCACCCATCAAGCCACCCTATCACTTCCGCTCACACAGATACTGGACCTCTATCGCCTGCTTCGATCATCGAGACCAGTGTGGAGCGGGCAGCCCGACCGGCCCACTCGCAGACTCACCAACAGCAGGCGTACGCTGTAACACAACAACAACCAGCCATTACAGCGAGCCACACAACTGACCTGGTCACCGCTGATGGCGTACATCACTTCCTGGATCAACCCCCCGTAGGAGGCGCGCCTCATAACAACATAACAGCCAACATGGCTGCGCCCATGTTGCAGCGGACCCAGCTTCCCAGTTCCACAGAAACAACGCGGCGTCCACCCCTCGTTCGGGAACACCGGCTAACGCACCAGCATCTACGCCGCCAGCCGACCTCCTTCTACCATACGTTGAGCAAACGACTCTGAACAATCTGGCGAACATCGGTAAGTTCATCGACCTCAGTGAGCTACACCCCGATGCCCTTGCCCCAAGCGCATCAAGGGCCACAAAAACACAAATAGCCTTTGATCCTGACAACCCGGGTATAGCTACGTTCACCACCGAAGTCAAACGAAAGAACATTGACAACTTTGAGATCTGGTCTCAGTGTTACAGTACCTTCTTGATGTATAGATCATTCTACCATCCGCACCTAGCTATCCCCCTGGCTAACTACCACCGTTTCATAGCAGCACAGGCAGCTGCCTATAAACCTGAGGCCTGGCTAAACTACGACAAAGCCTTCCGCCTGAATGCGGCACGCTACCCTGACCAGGTGAACTGGGGCAAGCCGGATCCAGAGCTGCACTTCCAGAGCTGCACTTCTTCCACTTCCAACAACACCCACACCTACTGATCCCCACATGCTTCGGATGTGGGCAACGAGGTCACGTCAAGACCGAGTGCAACAGACGTCCAAACAGCACCACGAACCCTTACTACTGGGAAAATACCAACGCCAAGAAACAGCCTGACTCCACTCAACAACAACAGCAACAGGTATGTCGTTCCTTCAACCGTGGGACTTGCAAGACCCCCTGTCCATACACAAATGCACAGTGTGCGCCTCACCTGACCACAATGCTCAACAACACCACCTGGTCACAGGTCAGCAGCCACCCCAGCCCTTTCGAGGGAATGATCGCCAGTCCGGCGATACTCGAAACGTTACAGCCAACAACACCAATCAACCTCGCTAAACTAGCCACAGCCCTTAAAGGCCACCCGAACTCTGCCACCCTACTCCATGACCTCACCTACGGCGCCAACGTTGGCTTCACCGGGACCAATGGCCCACGCTACACCCGCAACGCAAACTCGGCCATGAGAGACCCTGAGGTTGTTACCAAAGCCATACAAAAGGAAATTCAATCAGGCACACAGTTGGCCCATTCCGCACGCCACCACTACCGAACTTCATCATCAACTCCCTCGGGTTGCGCCCCAAAAAGTCTGGGGGACATCGAATCATCATGGACCTATCACGGCCGAGATATGACTCTGTCAACCACAACATAAACAAGGATGACTACACCCTCACCTACTCCCGTGTCGACGACGCAGTCGCCATGGTGCACAGACATGGCAAGGGCACTTTGCTTACCAAGGTGGACATTAAAAATGCATTCCGCCTATGCCCCGTTCGAAAGGCAGACTGGCACCTCCTTGGTTTCAAATGGCAGGGACTCTACTTCTTTGATCGCGTGTTACCCTTCGGCTTACGCTCTGCTCCATTCCTCTTCAACCGCTTTGCCGAAGCCCTGCTTTGGATCATTCAATCTAGGGCAGGGACGAAGGACTTGTTGCACTACCTGGATGACTACCTTGGGGCCGGCCCACCTCACTCCGGACAATGCCAGTATCTACTGGACACAATGCTCAGTACCTGTGATGACCTAGCCATCCCAATCGCACCAGAGAAGATTGAAGGGCCATCCCCGGTAATAACGTTCCTCGGTATTATCATTGACACCATCTCCATGACATTGCGCCTTCCCAATGACAAATTACAAGACCTCCTCGATGTTCTCCCGACCTGGCTACAGCGGCAAACATGCACAAAACGAGAGCTACTCTCCCTCATCGGCACCCTCAGCTTCGCGTGCAAATGCATTCCAGCTGGCCGCATATTCCTCCGTCGTATGTTAGACCTCAGTGTGACAGTTCAAGCACTCAATTCCACCGTCATTTTGTCCAGTGAATTCCGCCTCGACGCGAAGTGGTGGTGCGACTTCTTGCCAACGTGGAATGGTACTGCCTCATTCCTGGAGCCAAACTGGACCTTATCCCGCGACCTGGATCTATTCACCGACGCCTCCGGTACCATTGGCTGTGGTGGCTACCATAAGGGCCACTGGTTTACCGTCACCTGGCCCACCTCACTCACTGCCTCAATCGCCTGGAAAGAGATGTACCCCATACTAGTGGCCTGTTCAAATTTGGGGGCATTTGTGGCACGGCCGCCGCATCCTCTTTCACTGTGACAACCAAACAGTAGTGCATATTTGGAAAAAAGGCTCAGCCCGATGCCCGAAGATCATGCACCTGGTCAGAGGCATCTTTATCAGGCAGCCAAAGGTAACTTCCATGTCTTGATAGCCCACATTAACGGAACTGATAACTCAATTGCTGACTCACTTTCTCGTTCACAGATGCCGAGATTCAGAACGCTGGCACCCGAGGCACAAGCACAACCCACGCCAGTACCGCAGCACCTGCGACCATTGCACCTGATATGCGGCAACTGATGACGCTGGCCACGGCCTACATTCACAACAGTGTTGCTGAAAACACGCGACGCACATACCAGGTAGGCCAGACATGCTACGCCAACTTCTGCTCATCATACGGACTACGCGCAACGCCCATCACGGTTAGGGCGGCAATCCTATTTGTCACCAATCTTGCAGACCGGGGCCTCGCGTATAAGACTATCAAGGTGTACCTTGCGGGGGCAATGCACAAGCACGTCGAGCTAGGCTATGAAGACGATGTCACCATGGCACCCATGCGTTGCTGCAGCGCACGCTACAAGGGATCCGGAGGAGTATCGGTGATGTGCGCCGGCCGCGTCTGCCAATCACAATCAACGTACTTCGCCACCTAAAGGAGAGCCTACGATCGTGGGAGGCCTGTGTGATCACGACAAGGTCATGTTATGGGCAAGCTTCACCCTCGCCTTCTTCGGATTCTTGAGAGTGAGTGAATTCACTGCGGCTGGGCCACTGCAGTTCGACCCAGCCACAACGCTGCTTGCTCAAGACATAGTGTTGAGCAGTGTACTAGAAGTGAGACTGAAATCCTCTAAGACTGACCCGTATCGACGTGGGTACGTACTCGACGTGGGTACGTACTCCGCATTGCGCCAACCGGGACATCTGTCTGTGCGGTCAACGCCTTTGCAAAATACCGACGATCCACATTGCCTTACGAATACAGCGGTGCCGGTCTTCCAATTTGCTGATGGCACGTGGCTCACGCGTCAAAGGCTGACGCACTACCTGAGAAAGCTGCTCGTGCATTCAGGGATTGAAAGTGCGGAACTATATACCACACATAGCTTTAGAAGTGGTGCTGCCACAACCGCCGCCGAGGCTGGCCTACCAGATTGGCTAATAAAGACCCTAGGACGATGGCGGAGTGATGCGTACCAGGTCTACATAAAGACAGCGAAAGAGACTCTAGACTCTGTGCCTCGCGTGCTTGCTACAAGGAAGTAGTCTCTAGGACATGAGGTGTTAGAAACACCTACTAGTTAGTGGGACTTTAACGACACTCGATCTACAGTACAAAATCTACATGACTATGTTAGCAAAGTTGGGCATACAATATGTGGAACTGTACACGTCACTTGATTAAACATCGAACTGTGGACTATGAACTATGAACTATTCACAATAAACGGTTGTTTATCCTGTGGTACACATAGTGGCAGTCGCCTAAGGATGTTCCATAATCAGTTGTACGACTCCCAGGTCTGAGGGCTGGCTTAAATTTGGGGGCTGCTGTCACGGATCCGGAGGGACCATGGTACCATGTTGCCCGATGCATGGCATGATCCCGCAAGGGGTCCGTGTCATCTTCCAGGCCGCCACGACGCCGTGCATCCCCGCCGTGGCAGTAGGTGCATCTGGGTAACACGTTGCCCTCCCTTGAGGTCATTCAAATCTGCGACTGGCTTCACGGGAAAGGCCGCCACGACGCCCGGATGTTCCATCGCCCCTGGGTTTCGGCCAAGCCCTGTCTCCGTGTCGTTTCTTTGCGTTAATGGATGATATGGCTTGCTATAATCATGGTTAACGCGGGAAGGGCACGGAGACGCAGGCCATTCTACTTTGCCTCACAACCACGCCTCACGCTTCTGCCGAACACACAATGAACCCTTGCCTCTCGAATCACAGCTGCTTCTTGTCCACCCTCACTATCAAATATGAATGCCATGCATGCCTTGCATGACGTCCAACCCGTTATCTGCTCGCATCACTGACCATCAGCTATCCATGCATACCCCCCTTGGCCAAAGCCATTTGCCGCCACTTCAGCTCCTGCAACGATAACGTACACATCACAAATCCCCTCCCACCCACCACAAAAAAAAAAAAAAAAAAAAAAAAAAAAATGAAAGCAAGCTGCGGCATTAGCAACCCACATACAGACATATTACAGTTTGTCACATTTCTATCTTGATGTTATTTGGATGATCAAATCTCAATAAAGTTCCATGGGGCTGCTGTCGCGGATCCGGAGGGACCATGGTACCACGTTGCCCGATGCATGGCATGATCCCGCAAGGGGTCCGTGTCATCTTCCAGGCCGCCACGACGCCGTGCATCCCCGCCGTGGCAGTAGGTGCATCCTGGGTAACACGTTGCCCTCCCTTGAGGTCATTCAAATCTGCGACTGGCTTCACGGGAAAGGCCGCCACGACGCCCGGATGTTCCATCGCCCCTGGGTTTCGGCCAAGCCCTGTCTCCGTGTCGTTTCTTTGCGTTAAGATCAGGCATAGTCACTTAGACAGCTACGTTTCGATTTTGTAATCCTGTTTTGGGTACTGAACCCACGCGCTCACACGGGACAGATGAGACTGGAATCACGGCTGCAATTATGGCCAATTTTGCAATATTCTGGAATAAGTTTGCAGACCGGCATAAAACTATTGTTATAGTCTGCGTAGCATTAACTTAAACTTGATATTCGACTAGGAGATCTTCATGGTTTACAAGTATGCATTGGGCGCAGCGGGAAAAAAAACTTTTGCCGCAATAACGACGAACTCTATTGAACTTGTTACATTTTTATTGGTACAGACTTGAAGGAAAACGTGATTGACAGGATGTAGGACAAAATATTGCTAAATTATAAACATTTTTATCAGCAAACAATTTATTTTAAGTCCTGGATAAACTTCACATTGAAGGGATGCGTATCGGATTTCGCAGACGTCATTTTACTTTGCGTACTTCAAAGTAATAACATGCTTGAAATACGCAGGATTTTGCGTTAACGGAAGCTCTGTATAAAACTATTGATAATATTATTAAAATTTCACTTTTTCTCAGTATTTTTTGCAAGACATGGATATATTTGTCTAACATATTCATAAAAAAGTAACAGGTCCTCGTAACGCCAGCACGCGTACGCCTTTTATAAAAAGATATCGATTTCAAGGTACATTGTCTGTGCTTTGTCTGTAAAACACGTCCGTGACTGCTTTTTTAATATTTTGTTGGGCAGCAAAATAGACGACAGTCAACGCTGCCTGTATTTTCATTGTAAAGCTCTGAAAATCACAAGTTCAATTGGAAGGTGACTGCGTGTTTGTACGTACGTACGCTGTTTTAAGGTCTCCTCGCCAAGTCGCTGAACTTGACATTTTTTCACAATGTCAACCAGGTATCTATCATAAACAAACGCATCTGCAACCCGTCATCTGTTTGTAATCACACATACATAGCTTGGACCGTTGACTTGAGGCACCTCCATCCTTAGACAGACCATGAAGTAATCGTACAGTGTAAGTCTGTAAGTGTAACTTTCATGTGTAAAAGAGGTCACAAGCGTTCATTGGCCGTACGTTCAATTATGTCAGCATATCTAATGTTAAATCATGGCTCCGCCCTCGGCCCCGCTTGGCGGCTACATTCAAATTTCGCAAACGGCCCTAAAAGATCCCGGATGCTGTCGATTCCGCTGAGGCCGCATCATTTCATTGGCGATATATACCTTCTCGCAGCCTCAAACTTCACAAATTTTCCGTCTAAGTGGCCAAAACTGGGTAGATTTGATGGCTGATTGATAGACTTGCCAACACCGGGAGAAATTTTGAGAATCAACATGCAGAAGTGAAGAAAACGGAGGTAATTCATGGGTATGTCAGTTTACTGTCGAGTGGAGCTGGCTACCTTCTCATTATATACACTGTGTAGTAACTCTCGCCGTAGACTGAACCTAGGCAACGGTAACTCTCGCCGTAGACTGAACCTGGGCAATGGTGTCACTTGTATATTTTGGCATAGATTGTGAAACTATATAAGGGTTTCCAGAGGGTTGTTCATATAAGCACATTACAATGTGTAAAATATGACTTTATTAGTCATAATCATAATTTATTAGGCCCCTAATAATCATAATTATCACAACAATGGAGTTTCCAGACAGCATTTACACAAAGTAGACGACATTGTGTGTAAAAATGTTTTAATATTCTGTAACATTCATATTAATAATTTATTAATATTCATAATTATTTTTTATGACAATAATAGGAAAAAATCATCACAAATTATGCCTACTGGACCTGTGGAAAATGTAGGCATTCTACGTTTACCTTAATAGAAATTGACAGCATTTAAAAATGAGTTTAGCATGCAATTTTCCTATATTTACTGATATTTACTGATTGTGTTTCTCAAGGTGCAAAACAAGTATCTCAAGAAGCACGTCGCTTTGATCTTTGAAATGACACACGCGTACAACGCGTACGAGGATGAGTCCCCTTACACGCATGCGCACATTTATGCCTCCGATGCCTGCTTCCCTCATCATTGCTTCCCTCCATCTCCAGCATTCCTCGAGAGCCTGGTCGCTTAGACCAGCACGCAGTGCAGTCTATCCTCTCGACTGTGACTCTTTTCCCGGGATCTAATCTTCCAGGACGGACTGTGCTTCAACCTGCGTTGGTAAATACTGGTAATATCCTAGAGTGAAACAGCTATGGCAGAGCGAACCATGAAATCATCAACTATATCAATGAGTATAGATTCACTCTTTGATCGGGTATGTACAAGCATGGAGGTAGTAGCAGTACAGAAATTGATGTATCATAGGTAGCCCTGCGTACAGGTCTGTGTGTTCCCGGCGTTACACGGCCTCCTGTACAGGACGTATAACGCCGGGAACACACAGACCTGTACGTAGGGGTATATCATAGGGGATTCGCGTAACGACTAGCCAGCTGCTGCAGTGCTCCATGTAAGGCGTCTTTGGGGTGCACTATTTGGTTGGGGAGGGGGGGGGGGAGGGTGGTGCTTAGGGATTTTTTTCAAAAAATAAAATAGTCGGCAGGTGAAGAAGGGAATAATAGAATCCCACACGGTCTGACATGTTTCCCAGAAGGAAGAAGGTGGAAAATATGATGGGCCATATGTGAACCATCAGTGATGAATTTTGTATGATTTATGCACCAGTCATAAAGAATATAAAAAATTAAAATGTATTTCATGCCTAATACATGTATATCAATCAATAGATGATAACTTGCATCCAATTTATTTGTGGCAAGCTTGAAGTGCAGTGGTCGTCGCGCTGCTCATGCTCCTAAGGGGGTCCCCCTGTTGAAAACATATCCAAGAATGCCGCTCTGAGTTACAGGTTGATCACAATTTTTGCGATATTGCCGCTTGTTAAAGTGGCGGGCGATCTGTAACAAGCATACGAATTATAACTTACCAAATCTAACAATAAAAGGTCAATTAATCTAAGTTAAATATCTGCTGAATATTGAACAGTAATTACACACTGTATTGAAATCACACTTGATCATGATTTTCTTGAAGTGGGCTCAGCTACTGTTATCGCTCAAGCCAGTTGGTAGCTCCATGCTGAGCGTACTTGAGAACACTTACCCGTACGCATGTATATGCCAAACACACTATCAATGACAAGGCTCTAGTCTACGACATCGCCAGCAAAGACTAGAGCTTTTATTTCCAGAGGCTCAACAGGAGGCCAGTCAACAATAATGCAAGTGACAGAAATCTACAGCTCACAGAGCAATGCCCGCTGCAGCAAGAAGAATCTGTTCCGTGGTCTGCATGAACATCCGTGTCAAGAGAACCGGGTATAATATGGTGCGTTACACTCGGCTGAGAATCCGACTCCACTTCGAAGTTTACCCCGTTATGTGGTGCAAACGAGAATTCTGAGTACAGGTATCAAGTCAAGCGAAGGACCTTTCTTAGTTCTTTTTGTTGTGTGGAGTTATCTCATTTGAACGAGGATTCAGACCTGCTCAACAATCAGGAGGTACAACAACAAAGTTTGCACAGCACCGATAGGCCTACACTAGGCTGTTGTATCACTGTCATGACTGTTGTATAGTAACAGGATCTCTTGACATGTCCCTATGTGTAGCTGTGCAATTTTCCTGTCATATGCTGCAAAAACCCGCGAAAACTTTACTATTTCTTGCCACGTATTACTAGAAGAAGTTAGCAATTATGATCAATAGTGGGTGTGTGTCAAGTCGTCGTGGGGGCAGTACGTTATAGGATTGGATTCTCTTATATCTGTGTACATCAATGTGGTCTCCCTTATCGCAGCAATAGCATCTCATGTCCTGCTCTGGCTTGCCGATCTTAGTCTTGAGTGTAATGTTTGTGTGAGGCATTGTGCTTGTTGCTGGCCTAAATATATATACAATTTTGATCATTTTAGTGATATTTTTTCGCTGTACTTTACATAGCATTGTGTACAACCCGCGTGACTGTGCGCCATCAAACCCCATTTTCTCAGCTTGACTGTGTGCAGTAAACTCAGTGACATAATGTGCCAAGTGTATTGTCTCAATGTTCATAGCCTTACATGATTTTATAAATAGAGGCATTAACAAAGTGACAGACTGCTCCCGTCTCACTGCGATTGAAGTTGTGAAGACTTAATATGTTTACAAAATTTATGTTTATAAACAAAAAAGTTGCGCATGCGCAGCGCGATGACCACTGCACTTTAACTATTCTGTCAATACTTTCCCCTATTGTGTTACGATACTATAACACACCGTAATTGGAAAAGTTAAAATACTCTCAGTTATTGCTCTATAAAAAAAGCATTTTGACCATTGCTGTGTTTTTTTTCCTCACCATTCTACTCATATGGATATTTCAGCTTATTGCATTTTATTTTATTTTTAAGAGATATGTTACAAAGATGAATGAAATTTGGAAATATAAACCTCAGATCAGTTTTATTGTTTTAATAAAAATCTGAAAATTTTTTAGGGGAAAATCTCATATTGACTTTTAGTTGTTGTTTTCTGTGAAAATTACAGCAAACAATTGTATCTAAAATATTTCATTGAACATTACGACAATAATGAAAGTTTATTTTGTTCTTTCCAGGGTGAAGAATTAATAGAAATGCTTGGATGTCAAGTGTTTATCCTTGTTTCACAAGATGGAATCTGGTCTAGTTACATGGGAAGTGAATTCTTCCTGAAAGAATTCTCTTCTTCCGGATTGAAAATGAAATCACAGGATGTTCTCAGAAAAAGGACAAATGTTAAGATGCAACATGATTTCCACTTTGTAGAAGATGCTGGACACAGTCAACAAACATTGTACAGAACACAGCAAAGAACTTATCATATCAACAATAAAAAAATCTTCAAAGCATGAGGATGTTGAGACGCCTCCTGCTCGTTTTACACACTTGCCAGGGCACCAAGTACTGAGAATATGACAGGAGACTGTTGCATAGTTACCAACACCATGAACAGTTGCTTGGAGACCAACCGCCAAAATGATGAGAAGGATGTGAAAAGAGAGCAAACTGAAGAAATTCAAATGGAATGTTTTTCCAAAGAAAAGTTGGTGAAAGAGTCATACTTGGAAATTGGTGATGAAGGAGAAACAGCGACTAATGTTACTATAAAAACCGAGGCAAATGATGAAACTTCTGATACAGGAACCATACCAGATATGGCTGATGCAGAGATGATTTTGGCAAAGGTTTACAGAGGAAATGTTTCTTTGTTGCCAGGCAACCATGGCTGCAATGAGGAAAAGAGGGAGAAATCACCTGATGATCATGGTGGAAGGGTGTTCAAAATGTTGAATATAAAACAGAGGATACAAATATCGAGTCATACTTGAAAATTGATGATGAAGGAGAAACAGCGACTAATGTTACTATAAAAACTGAGGCAAATGATGAAACTTCCGATACAGAAACCATACCAGATATGGCTGATACGGAGATGATTTTGGCAAAGGTTGACAGAGGAAATGTTGCTTTATTGCCAGGCAACCAAAGCTACAGTGAGGAAATGAGGGAGAAATCCCCTAATGGTCTTACCAGACGGGTGTTTGAAAATGTTGAAATAAAAACAAAGGATACAAATATTGAATCAGAAGAGGGTGCTGTTGACAACCCAGATAAATCAAAGCTGAGTGAATCAATCAAGGCAAATGCTGCACACAGACATCATCTTGGAAAAAACTATTCTGAGGAAGATTTCAGGCTTCACAAAGAAAAGATAGAAACGATGTTTAAAGAATCAAATGAGAGTAAACCACATTTATGTGAAAGGTGTGGTTTATCATTTAAGAATCTAAATGGACTGGAAGTACATCAGCAGAAAGCATTATGCTCTGAACGTAAATGCCAGTTTTGTGGAATGTGTTTTCCAATCAAAGCCTGGCAAGAACACTTACTCGAAAAACATGTGGCCAAGGTGACCATCTATGGGTGCCACATCTGTGAGAGAAAATTCATCTGTTATCATTCCCATCGTGATCATCTAAAAGTTCATGAATCGGAGAGGAACTCTCTGATTTGCAATGTTTGTGGAGAGACATTCAATAGATTTTCCACATTGAAACTTCATCAGCTTGCACATACAGGTACAGAGCTTAAGTGTGAATACTGTGAGTACACAACTTTTGTGAAACATCGCTTGAAGAGTCATATGAAACGACATTTTGAGAGAGGAAAGTTGGAATGTAAATTCTGTGGCAAACACTTGAATAATGGCGTTTGTCTCAGCTCCCACATCCGAAGATTTCACATCAAGTCCAAACATCAGTGTAGTGATTGCAAGAAGGAGTTTTCGTTTCTACCTGAATTGAATAATCACAGAGCTCGACACCATCAAGACAATGTAGCCAGTTTCATCTGTGAAAAGTGTGGCAAAGGTTTTCTCTCTAAAATTCTGTTAAATCGTCATCTCAAAAGACTCACAATGAACATCCTGTACAGTGTGAGGTTTGCGGGAAACAGTCAAGCACAAATCAAGTTTGCAGGTACATTTAAAACTTCACAATAAATATAGACATCAAATACACCCATGTGAATTTTGCCCCAGAAAGTTCATGAGCAGATCAGAGGCCAAAGTGCACATGAGGTCCATCCATTCTGACGAGAGGCCATATCAATGTCAGTTCTGTGAATATTCCTGTAAATTAAAGGGAAATCTGACAAGACATACAAGAACACACAACAGATAATGAGTTAACAACTAAAGAAAAGTCGGCTAATTAGATAGGAGAGAATGCAGGGGTCAATTTTTGAATGTTCACCATTGATAAAGAGTCGTCATGCAATTTACATACTTCAGGCAGTATATGCCTCAAAATTGAAAGATTTGGACTTTTGCTCAAACTTTCCTCAAGGAAACCTTCAAGGAAACTCTTTCATTATCAAAAGTAAAAAGACCAAAAACGGATTGTTTAAGTTTGAGAGTCTGAATATCTGCCCCTGAGACAGATATGATATCTTAGATTTACTCCAGGTGTCAATTTCTAAGCAATAGCTACAGTTCATGTCAACAGCCAAGTAGGCAGCAATTAACTAAAGGTGAAGCAGCTTGCTCAATATTGATGAAAGAGACACCTTGGGTTTCCTCCCATGGTGGGACCAGTTATGGAAATTAACTGTGAAAACTTTATTTAATGCAAATCTAAACATTGAAATTAATGTATGAGTAGCAAATGAAACACTTAATCATAATGAACAGAAATCCACAGGAAATAAGCGTAAACATGTAAGATTTATAAGTGAGTGCACCTTTTTATGGCAGTGATCCAATCAGTAATGCCAAACTTTTTGATAGTAATATTTGCAAATTTCTTAAAATAAGGGCAGACACATATAAAGAATATTCCTTCCTTGGAGTAACTTCTTGTCCTTTAACTTTACAAATTTTCATTTTTTTTGGACAAATTTCTCATAAAGTGTATTGTTATTTTTTTTCTTTTCAATAAATCTCCAGAAGATAATTGCTAGTTTGTCTATGTGAGTGTTATTTGTCCCTGTCTACTTTGAGTAAAATCAGTTCCCATTTTTGTGTGTCTAACTATACAATCAATAGAGTATGAGCCACATTTCATGCCAATTAAAACACGTAAATTGCCAATTATGCATACTACAGTCCGTGATTTTCACCGGTTTCTATAATCAGGTCAGAGGAGAGACATAACCATAAAGAGTGTATGTCACAATACAAAAGCAGACCTTCCCAGTTGTCACAGTTGCATCCCTATGGCAGGTTTGCATCCATATGACATACTCTAGGTATGCGCGTACAGGTTATGTGAGCAGAGAAGCTGGATCGAGTCAGTCACCAAGACTAGCAGCACATCAGTGTAGGTCCCCCATAAAGGCGTGTCATAGGCTTTTTCTTTATTATCCCATAATATTGTCTAAGATGTCTAAGTTAGAGAGTTTCAGGAGCATGAGAACAAAGTGATCTAACATGGATAATATTATCCGATAAAACAGCATGTTGGCATCGGCCACTTCCTCACACATGTAATATTAGACTCTAACTTAGATATAAGATGATATTATCGATTTTATCCAATAATATCCAATAAAACAGCCAGTTGGGCATCAGCCACTTCCCAATCCTTCAATATAACTTAGATGTTAGACAATATTATCAATTTTATCCGATATTATCTGATAAAACAAGATGTCTGGCATCAGCCACTTCCCTACCCAATTAATATTAAACTCTTACTTAGATGTTAGACAATATTATCAATTTTATCTGATATTATCCGATAAAACAGCATGTCAGGCACCAGCCACTTCCCCACTAATCTAATATTAAACTCTTACTTAGATGTTAAATTCTAATATTAGATGACTGAGGTATTGGCTGATGTCCAACATTGTGTTTTATTGGATATTATCAGATAAAATTGATAATATCGTCCACATCTAAGTTAGAGTCTGATATAAGACGGGCTGCAGGGGAAGTGGCCAATGCCTGACATGCTTTTTTATCAGATATTATCGGATAAAACCGATAATATCGTCTGACATTTAAGTTAGAGTCTAATATTAGATGGGTTGGGAAGTGGCTGATGTTCTGACACAGTTTTATCAAATATTATCGGATAAAATCGATAATATCATCAAACTTTTAATTTAGAGTCTATTATAAGGCGAGTCGGTAAATTTCTTAACAAGTAACTTAATAAATAAATTTGACCTTACAAAGGAACTCTTAAAAGCAGTGTGCGGTCTGGGACACAATGATTTTTCTTGAATCATTGAGTTCAAGTTTCTGGTGGCAAGGAAGACTGGGCAATGGCCAAAGTTGAGGAGCATTGAGACTAGTTAATGGAATTGAAAAGTGTATTGATTTGCTCAACCATGTTATCTCAGGCAGAAGGCAGATCAGATGTTCTACTCAAAGGTTTTCTTACCTCCATGATTCCATCATTGGTCAGGTTTCTTTTTTTATTTACTGACAGTCTTGAGGTCAATTTGTGAACAAAAAATTGCGTCTTGAGAAGACTATACTCAAGGTGGAGAGAAAAGTAATGGGACTCTGAATTATTTAAGTAATAATGTACCCCTTCCAGGATAAGGCCAAAAAATAAAATAAAATGTGCTGTTCCGATAACATGGTTTTCAAAAATAGGGTAGGTAGATCGACAGGGATTTTTTTTTTCCAAAATATTTTTAAATTTAAATATGCATTTTTCAGGGGTTCAGGGCGGTCAAACACTGGCCACAACATTTCCAGAAAAATGTATCATACAAATAAAGGAAAAAACTTAAAAGACATCCTTGTTCAAGCGAAATCAAATGCCAGTAATGAAGGTGTGATTTTACGGGATTTTTCTTTCCTTTTTTTTTTTTACTTTGGATTTTACCTTAAAAGTTTGGGGTTGGCAGGTAAAAAATAAGATAGGTTGGGTTATCGGAACAGCACAATTTTTTTGTTCATCCTAATAGACTCAAGCAAACTTTGCACGACATAATATACTGACAAAGCAGAGTACATCATGCAATGCAAAGTATGCTTTCGTCCATTGTGGGTCAGATGGGAGAACATTATTGCTATTATTTTATAGTTTTGACGATGCAAGGGCATTTTTAGGTAAAAGAAACACCCCATAGCCACAATGCTGGATAATCAGATACATTATCAGTGATAATCTGATGGGGTGGATGTGATAATCGGATACAATATCAGTGATAATCTGTTGGGGTGGATGTGATAATCGGATACAATATCAGTGATAATCTGATGGGGTGGATGTGATAATTAGATACAATATCAGTGATAATCTGATGGGATGGATGTGATAATCGGATACAATATCAGTGATAATCTGATGGGGTGGATGTGATAATCGGATACAATATCAGTGATAATCTGATGGGGTGGATGTGATAATCGGATACAATATCAGTGATAATCTGATGGGGTGGATGTGATAATAGAATACAATATCAGTGATAATCTGATGGGGTGGATGTGATAATCGGATACAATATCAGTGATAATCTGATGGGGTGGATGTGATAATCGGATACAATATCAGTGATAATCTGATGGGGTGGATGTGATAATCGGATACAATATCAGTGATAATCTGATGGGGTGGATGTGATAATCGGATACAATATCAGTGATAATCTCATGGGGAGGCTGTGAGAATCGGATACAATATCAGTGATAATCTGATGGGGTGGATGCGATAATCGGATACAATATCAGTGATAATCTGATGGGGTGGATGTGATAATCGGATACAATATCAGTGATAATCTGATGGGGAGGCTGTGAGAATCGGATACAATATCAGTGATAATCTGATGGGGTGGATGCGATAATCGGATACAATATCAGTGATAATCTGATGGGGTGGATGTGATAATCGGATACAATATCAGTGATAATCTGATGGGGGGATGTGATAATCGGATACAATATCAGTGATAATCTGATGGGGTGGATGTGATAATAGGATACAAAATCAGTGATAATCTGATGGGGTGGATGTGATAATCGGATACAATATCAGTGATAATCTGATGGGGTGGACGTCACAAAATTCACTGGTATTGATAAAGCTGTAATATCATAATTAGTAGGCAATTTCATTTTTACATTGCACTGCCAGGTTTCTTCAAATTTAGCTTCAGTGATGCAAATAAACGGCTGTTCAAGATCATATTTAGACTATGAGAAACAGATCCTTAATTATTTTTAGACCTGATGCAGTTACTTTGAAAATTGGAAAAGCACACAATTCTGCCATTCTGAACAAAAACGATGATTTACACGACTTTAAAGTTTCACAAAGAATGAAAGAATCAAGTTTAACTCTAGAAGAAAAGAGACTTCTCAGAATGTTAACCATAAAATCAGTCATCTCTTCCATTTGATCAGAATCATTGTAACCATGACAAAGCAAATATAAAATTTAAGGAACAGCATTAATGGTCATGACCATTAATCATTTTCGCAATGGTTTCCTTTATCTTGTCTTAAACCGGGTTGAATATATGCACGATCACCCATTCATTCAGTATCTTTCAACATGTCAAACAATATAAGTAGTATCTCGTATCAGCCTCAGAGACAATTCTGTCCACCAGCAGAGCTATCAATCCAGGGTAGAAAATATGGTGGTTTCAATCGGGTTCGAACTCACAACGTACGGTACCCAGTCACTTAGCGGAGAAGCCACAGACAAAACTGCTGGGCCAAATCCCCAATCTCACAAAGATTGGTTCAATAACCGAGCTACGCTGTTATAATTTTTCTGACAATGAACTCTAAACTTTCTTTATTCATAATTGGTATCATTTTGTTGTACATCTACCAGATCTAAATCAACCCATATTTGAAGAGGCAAAGAAAAAATTCACTGTGACAAAAATTAAAGTATATCAGCTGTAGAAAAATTGCTTTAACCCAATTAAATTAGCAAAACTTTGACATTAGTAAAAATAGTACCATGGACACTTGGCTCACATTTGGTTCAATGTGGCAGGCCAGAGTGAGTGTACATAGGATTCATAGCTTCTATCAATCAATGGGCCTAACCTTACAATGATCATGATGTCAAGTGCATATGAACACATTTTGATGCATGGTCCATCAAATACCAAGGCAAAGGATGTAATGGTTGGCAACTGTTGCAATGGACACAAAAATATACAACACCATGCAGCCTGGTACATCAAAATAATGATACAATCTGCTATACCAAGGTAAAAAGATGTCCTCTTGTGATATTGTAGTACATGGAATTAATGTTGACAATATTTGGTAATTCATCAAGCAGTAATTTTTAAGGTCTTTTTGTGTGTTTCTGCAAAAATATCACCAACATGTAAAATCTGGTCTGTGGTTAGATTTAGCAGTTTGCAGGAATTCCCCTTTTTTACCTCATTTGCATATTTTGGCACTGATATGTTCATTTGAACAAATTCACATCTCCACCTCTACGTGCACCTGTACATCAATTACTAGGATGGTGGGTGCTGTGGTTTTTGAGTTTTTGATGTCAATGGACATACATAGATACACACACACATCAACACTGACTTACCATATAAAGCTCTTTGGTATATATACCAAATGTGAGCTAAACAGTTTAGGAAAAGCTTGTTAAGATGTCAGGATTATGTAAAATGTTCAAAAACAATTATAAGAAACTCTGAGAAAATTTAAAGTGCCATATTTACATCTTTTCTACAAAGTAATAAAATTTAACTGAAACTGGCCACAAACATGGTAATTTGTGTCCAAACAACGAATCTGTATTTCTCTACAGTACATTTGGATTCTTCCCCGCCTAATGACTTTCATGATTTGTTTTGTTAGTCCTGGGGATAACTCTTTTGCATTTGTTCTGCTCCTACAAAATTTTTAATCTCTCTTGAAAATTTGCCAGTGAACACTACACAGCAAAGCTGCCAAGAGACAAAAAATGTAATTACTTCAACCTTAAAAAAAGCTATCAATCTTCTTTTTGCTGCAGATGCAAAAAGTCCCCTCCCACTATGGAAGAATTTATTGTTTAATTATGAGAGACATAAAAGAAAGAATAGATTAAAAGTAAAACATGAGGTAGAATGCACCTCGGGGACAGATATTCAGACTCTCAAACTTTTTCAATTCCTTTTCTAATCTTCTACTTGTGGGGGTTCATTTTGAAGCTCTTGGTGTAAGAAAACTTTTCCCCAGCTTAGTTTTATGAAAACTAAAAATTTTATTTTTTCTTCATAGAGTTAACACGGGGATGGTAGCCATTTTGAATTTCAAATATTGGTAAATCTTGAGTAATTTTATTCTCTCTCACCAAACTTTGCACGGTGCCCCCGGATTTTTATTCTTTATTTTGAAAGAGAATGATTGAAATATTCCTTGAGGAAATTTAGCTAAGGGACTGGACATAAATTACAGGGGGGGGTGGGCCGGTGTTTTTCGAAAAACCGCTGCGTAAAAAATAGTGACCCTTCAAAAGTTCATGCACAAAAATTAGTGACCCTCCCCCTTATCCGTGCATGAAAATAAGTGACCCTCCCCTGTTACTCAATACCCCCCAAAAAACCCGCAATGTGTTAAAGACCCCCTTCTGACTTGCTATACTTTTTAAGTCGCCCTCCCGAAAGGAAGGCAAAATGTGGCCGATATAACGCGTTGTCCAAAAAATATCAAATCATATGTGTGTGATAATTCATGTAAATGTACTTTGCTTGAAGTGGCAGGTAAAAAGTGCATGCCTGTACAAAAAATGTAACTTTTAGATTTTATCGATAATGTTGATTCACTATACATGTAGTCGACTATAAGAAAACTACGAACGTGTATTTTCCAGTATGAAACTAGCTATATCTGTTCATATACAGATGTTTAATAACTGATATACCGGTAGATATACTTGATTAGCATGGGTTGTTAACAAGTGCACATGTGAACAAGATATTTGATTTTTGAATTTCTGTCAAAATGTTGATCCACTATACATGGGAGTCTATGACAAAACTATACATGGGAGTCTATGACAAAACTGTCAAAAAATTTTCAGAATTAAAAATTTGCACTATTTGTGCATATATGGACCCTGAATAATTGACATAATTGTGCTTGATTAGAAGAGGGTGGTAAAATGTGCATCTGTGTACAATAACTTTGTTTTTGGAATTTCGCATGATGTGGATCCATTATACATTGTAGTCTATGAAGAAACTGTGAATAATTTTTATTAAATAAAAAACTTGGCAAATCTGTGTATTTATGTATGCTTGATTATTGATATTTATGTTCTTGATTAGACTAGAGTGGTTACAAGTCCATGTGTGTGCAAGAAATTTGATTTTGGAATTTCACCGAAATGTTGATTCACTATACATGGCAGTCTATGGTGAAACCCTATGAATAATTTTTTTCCAATACAAAAATAGGTAAATCTGTGCATTTATGTACACTCAATTATTGGTACTAATGTTCATGATTAGACTAGAGTGGTTTCAAGTCAATGGTTGTGCAAGAAATTTGATTTTGGCATATCACTTAAATGTCGATTCACTATACATGGCAGTCTATGATGAAACTATGAATAATTTTTTCCAATACAAAACTTGGTAAACCTGTGCATTATGTACACTAATTATTAGTATTAATATTCATGATTAGACTAGAGTGGTTTCAAGTCAATGGTTGTGCAAGAAATTTGATTTTGGAATTTCACCAAAATGTTGATTCACTATACATTGTAGGCTATGAGGAAACTACAAATAACTCATAGGTTATCTGATCCTAAATTGTTATTCAAAAGTTGTTCGACCTGAAGCTTCCAGTTGTTATTGATGACACTATGCACTATTCTGAACAGTTTGTATTCTGTCAATGTCCTCAAAAAAATTAAAAACTGTACATACAGCGACATGAACGTTTGACACCGACCTATACCCAATGTATTGTCAATGGGAGAATGATGTCAAATAAGTAATCTCCCAAATTGTTATTGAAAGAGTCATTATAGGGGACAGTTATGCACAATAGTGTTGAACAAGTAGAAATCATGACAACTTAAATCAATGTGGCTGCTTGGATCATCAATACATTGTTTATTATACCTGAAATTTGCCCCCGAAGGACGCGCCGAAAATGGTAATGGCAGAAAATGAAAGTGCCAGGAGGTATTTTTTTTTTTTTCAGTATATGATTCCATAACGTGCACATGCATTTCAGCTTTGATGCATGAAAAAAGGTGACCCTCCCCCATAGGCTTGCACAAAATTTTATGACCCTTCAAAAATGCTCGCGCGAAAAATGGCGACCCACCCCCAAAAACACCGGCCCACCCCCCTGTAATTTGTGTCCAGTCCCTAAAGTCTTTCATTTTCGAGGCACATACTACCTTGCGAACATGAGCAAATGTCAACAGTCAGAGTGTAAGGTAAGCAGATTGAGAATCTAGTACAGTTGTTTTTTATCTTTTCCATCAATTCTTGTGGAGAATCACATGTTTTGCGGTGCTGCATTAATTTTGAGCACACAATGAGCTCCACTGTGCAACAATATTTGAACATCTTCATGCCTGTTGCTGAGACTTGTATTTATTGTGTAATCATTGCTTAATAGTACAGTATCAGTATCTGTAGCATGTGTCTGTGACAGACTACACTCAACCTTTTCAGACTATCAACAGTCCCTTGTGCTTCGATCTTCTTTCTCTTATTGCTGTAGTCTCTCACATATACAACAGTGGGGGGAATCGCAAGCATAGCACCGAAGGCCCGAGCTGGGCATACATGTATGTTGACACAAGGGACTGTTGTCTGTTGCAGGACGTGGGTTGACTATAAATTAATATTCATGAGATATGACGTCAAAAACAAGGCGGAGGTAAAGCAAGAAATTTGCGGTCACCATGTTGGGTTGGTACTGTTTCCAGCTGGCCATGCCATGACCGGTGAGATGCGACCCGCCTCACCTGTAAATCATTTCCTCTGTGTTAGCGAGGTTACAACAGGGTTTCTGTTGTTTTCATTGAGGGCGCAGCAGAAGACAACAGTCCCTCATGCCTTATTGCACCCACAGCTCGCACCTCCAGTGCTTTGCTTGTGATTACCCCACCATTGTATGTGCTAGAGACTACACCAATAAGAGACAGAAACGGCACAAGAGACTGTCGACAGTCTCTCAACTTTTCAAAAAATAGACACAGACATCGGTACATGCCAACTTGCTCCATTTACATCTATGATGTTATAATTTACTACACATTGTATTGACATACCTTGTTGCTGGCCACATTCCACCTCATCACCACAAGTAAACAAACTGTCACCAAAGGAACGACACAGTCATTGAGTTTTTTGGAGCAAACACCTGTTAAATGCTAAGCCTTCGAACAGTTATTGAAAACACTTTTGGTCCATGCTTCAACATTTTTATGCTCCAATCATATACGGTATAGTTGAAAATGAGTTACAGAAATCCTCATTGGAATGACACAGCGGCAGCCGAACAACATATTTCATGAAATTTCAACAAAATGTGTTTTCAGTGTTTTTAAGTGTAGATATGACATTTAAAAGAATTTTTGTGGGATAGTAAAAGCTGTTTGCAACTGCCAAGATTTTAAAAAGCTTCCACTAGCTCTCACTGCATATTTTCCCCTCACCCCTCTCTACAACCAAAACTCCCAAGTGTCCCTCTCCTCATCACAAAAGCTCCCCAGTCTCCTCTCCCCATAACAAATTTCCCCTCTGCCATCTCATCAATACATGATATTGTCCTTACTGCTAAATCTTTCAGGTTTATTGCATTGAGTTATTCTTACTTTGGACTGGAATGTGTTCAGATTTGACAATGTGTTAACCCTATTGCTTTTACCATGGGCTTAGACTGAAAGATCTGTCATTCCAGGAGGCTTTGTATGCTCCCCTCCTCTTAAGACGGGAGAGCATAGAGGGCGCCCTTGAGTCTAGCTCATTCAGTCGACCACAGGCTGTGCTGCATATCAAAAGCCTTAGCTGAAGGGCGATGGCATCAGCAGCAATAGCCGTAATAGCACGTGCGACTCACTGATGATGAAGTTGTACTTGCAAGCAGATTAAACCCTCATCTGATGATAAGTTTGCCAGCCGTTCATCTTTCAAAATGCCCACTTTGAATTGAAAACAAAAATTTTGCTTGCCCACTCGGCCTCCACTGACATAAAAGAGTCCTCTTCTCCGACCATTGAGACAATAAAATATCTGCCACGCTTGATTGTACAGATAACTGATCAGAACATATGCATTTGATGTTCATTAGTCAAATTCAGATAATCAGGACTTTGGATAATATCTGCTGTTGATGATTGATTTTTCAGTATGTTAAACAATTAAACCCATTCTCTGTAAATTAGAGCAATTTGTCCTTTCAAACCAGTTCAGTTAAAGCATAAAATGGCCAGGAGTGCAGTCAAGTTAGACTTGGTTCAAGTCGGTGAATTTAAAAAAAATAAAATCATTTACAATTAATAGTTTCTCTTGTGTCTCTCCTATTTCGTACAAACCTATTCGGAATTTGGTAGCCCAGGCCATGTTTTCCCAGCTGTTGAATAGGTTACCTTTGAGTCTGCACAGCATAGTGAGTTAGTTTCTGCCGGATTCACCGACTTGGACTTCTTGCAAAGTACCGGCGACCAGACAGACTGTGTGCACAGTGACGTCAAGCAAATACAAAATGATTGACAACTCCAGCCATTATTCTGGCCAATAAGGAGAACGCATGAACTTAGTGTTAGTGGCGTCTGATAGGACCCTTTGATTTTCGCACGGAACAATCCGCTTGACAACTTCTTCTTTCCATCCTTGAATAACCGGCAACGATTATCGCATTTTGGAACATGGGCCCCACAAACAACACAGATATCTTTTCAGGCGTTTTTGGTGATACAACAAAGGTCGTGCTGATGTTTGTGGGAGTGATTGCACTCGACATTTTGTCAACAACGCCATGTAAGTTTTATGCACATCTCGCTTGGGGTCAAGAGGTAACTCCTCCAAATACAGAGATGTCATCTTATGAATAATATTAAGTAAATAAAAACGTCATTCATAAATAATTTATAGCAACGCGAACCATGCAAGAAAGCAATGTCTGTGATTCCGGGTGAAATTCCCCTGTATAGCGTTCACCCGACTCATCGTGTCCGCTCCACTCACGCGCGCGTTTCACATGAAAGCAAAATACATATCATTGCGTTTTCACCACACTCAAACATTATGTAACAAATCACAGACTTGAACCAAGTCTACAGTCAAGTTTAAACTTATGGTATCCATTTTCAACAGCAGCAGTCTAACTCTCTTCAATCCAGAATTCACTTTGAATATATCAAATCTAGTTCTGATTCCAGACATCAGTGTTAACTTGCAACTTTTTTATTTCACAGGAAAAATCCCAGAAGTACAATACCTTACCACTACTATGAACAACCTGAACTGAAGGAATGTTCTGAATACAACAGAATGGAAGCAAAGAAAAAGGACAGACATCGCTATGCCTTTGAGAAGAGTATCTTTAAGAGATGGAGCTCAATCTACAATATTACCTTCTTCAACCCAAACTGGATTCTTTCATAGTTTCAGCCAAGAGTGTTCAAAATAGTACTTATACATTCAAGCGGCAATATTTTAATTTTTTCTGTGATTTGAATCAGGGAAACCAAGCAATATGGCTTGATCGTTCTTGGTTGTGGTAGTTCTGTAATATTGAAATTTCTATCAGTTTTATCATTGCGGCACAAAGGATGAAGGAAGTGTCAGTCTGTACAATATTAGATACTAGCTAAAGTTTAGATATTTACAGCACGAACAGCTTCACGATGTACGTGTATATATTTAGTTCAGGTTTATGTAAGTGAAGCCATGGCATCATATGTTGCTTGTTACTGTGTCCATTATTGTCTGATTCCCTTGGCCATTCTTATACTGTACTGCACTGTTATCACAAATAGGGTTGCATATATGGGTCCCAATGTATGTGCCTGGGGCTGAGAATCCTGACTGAACCTCAGAAGCCATCGTACACTCAGACGACAAAGTTACAGACTATTGCAAAAGTAGATGGTTAAAAACATACTTCACCTCAAACATCTATGTGTCAAAGTCATGGAGGGTACTTGTTGGAGACATAAAGAAGCGGTTTGTATGTCTGATCAGTAGTGCAATGTAAGCTGTCAACCAAGCAGCTTGATTCTTTTATCATCCAATCACAGCCATTGTTACGTCAGCCCATACCAGACTATATTTATGAGCATGGAACAGCCATTTTAGCATAATGGGACAAGTGACAAAAGCAATGATAACAGGTGTGCTATGGTTGAGTAGGAAATCTGGTGAGCACAACACTGTGTGTAAAAACAAAGTTATCCACAGACACACAGCCGCTGTACTTCTGCTTGCCACTTCAACAGGCAGTACTTTCTGTCATGTGCATCCCAAGCTGCTATTCAGCAGAGTATAGCTATTGTGAGTTCTTGCTGTGAGCTGATTTGAAAGCAGCATCAGCTGGCAGCCTTTGAGAATCCTGCTACAACTACAGCTTCTCTGAATAAATCTAGTCTAGAAAACTTTTTCCTGTCAAGTCTCTGACCAGGTTAACACTTCGGTAGCTATTTCTTACATTATTTCCATGATTGTCTAAGTTAACTGCCATAGGGTGCTAAATACCATTCCAGCATTTGTAAGTTTGTTGTGTCCTGTGTCTGTATGTACCATGAAGACTTTGAATTTCAAAACCCCAGTATTTTTATACTCACTAAGATAGTGTGTCTCATGCGGGTACATATATAAATTTATTTATTTATTTATTTATTCACAGGGTCTCGAGTTATGAATTATGAATATGATCAACAAATGTCTTGTGTTAAACTTTTTTTCAGTATACAAGGCTTACCTGTGTCTAGTGTGTGCCTATTACTTTACCCTAGCTATCTGTGTATATTATTTCAAAGAAAACAGTCTATATCTGTTAATTGCCCTCCCTAATCCCCTTCATTAATTTGTTCTGCCGATCACCGACTGTTTTCTTTGAAATACCAATCTGACCAATATTTAGAGTTCTAGCAGTTTGCAGGATTTTTCCTTTTTCCCTTCATTTGCATATTTTTGACACTGACATGTTCATTTGAACAGATTCACATCTCCATCGCTAGGTGCACCTGTACACCAAATACTAAGATGGTAGGTTCTGCGGTTTAGGAGTTTTTGCAGTGGATGGACACACATACATACGTACATACATGCTAAGATACACATATACATACAGACAGGCAATTTTTCCAACCTCTAAGAATATCTTCCATAGGCACACACATGTATGGCCATATTGGAGCCAAAAAACGCATGATTCAGAAATATTGTTTGCACTTAAAAGTTTGATTATTTCCAGCACTGGTGAGTTTATTAAAATTAGTCATGTACACATGTTGACAATATGAGATACATTGCTTTGTCGTGTACTTTTCAATGGTAGTGGAGGTGTTACCATGGTGTCACCCAAACAACTCAACAGCAGTATTATCTAAGCCAGTTTGATGTGCATCAGACGAGACAACATTCTGTTCAGAGGATTTTACATGTCACAGGTACTGCTACAGAGCTGACCTGTGGAAATTTTCACAGAAATTCGTAAAACTGGTTCAATGGGGTTCTCAAATCGTGGCAGTGACCTGTAGAGGGCGCTATTAGCTATACTGACTCACATGTAATCTGAGTAAGGATGTGTCCTGAATGCATTTATATGATCTTTTCAGTTAAATGACTGATTTGTTTTTCAGAAGGTTGCACTGTAATTCTACTCAAATGCTTGACACATTCACAGTTATGTAGATTTGTTTTATTAGCCACTTTGTTGGAATACATTAATCTTTTTCAAAAAAAATCAGAGCAACTCATGAATTCCTTGAGTTAATTTTAGTAATTTCTTTAAACTTGATAAAAATTGTCTACATCAAAGAAAACTCAAGTCAGTGACATCAATTACCAGGCAGAGACTGTTGGTAACCAGGCCTAGCTGCCATAGAACATAGACTTTCTCATTGTCAAAGACATTGTGCAGTATATCCACCTCATATTATGACTGTATAGTAACATTGCCAATATTTTGCAGTACTCCGTTTATGAATTCGTCAAACAAGATATTGAAAATGCTGGGATGTTATCAGCCATTTCAATGACCCCATATGACCTTTATTCTTGGATTTCAATGGGAAGACATGAATTCACCGTTTTGATTGAAAACTGAATGAACACAAAATAAATTAAGTGAATTCTATACTGATCTGACACTGTAAAAAGAAATTCCAGTACAAGGTTTACATTGTTCATGTAGTGACAAATAAACCAAGATGTATGATCAAGATGTGTGGGGCATCAACGTGACTAATTAAGAAGAGAAAATTCCTCAATGATGGCAGTACTACTACTACTTTCAAATATCATTTACTACTTACTATTGTAACATTTAGAATTTGTTATGTAGATTTGTTTTATTAGCCACTTTGTTGGAATACATTAATCTTTTTCAAAAAAAATCAGAGCAACTCATGAATTCCTTGAGTTAATTTTAGTAATTTCTTTAAACTTGATAAAATTGTCTACATCAAAGAAAACTCAAGTCAGTGACATCAATTACCAGGCAGAGACTGTTGGTAACCAGGCCTAGCTGCCATAGAACATAGACTTTCTCATTGTCAAAGACATTGTGCAGTATATCCACCTCATATTATGACTGTATAGTAACATTGCCAATATTTTGCAGTACTCCGTTTATGAATTCGTCAAACAAGATATTGAAAATGCTGGGATGTTATCAGCCATTTCAATGACCCCATATGACCTTTATTCTTGGATTTCAATGGGAAGACATGAATTCACCGTTTTGATTGAAAACTGAATGAACACAAAATAAATTAAGTGAATTCTATACTGATCTGACACTGTAAAAAGAAATTCCAGTACAAGGTTTACATTGTTCATGTAGTGACAAATAAACCAAGATGTATGATCAAGATGTGTGGGGTCATCAACGTGACTAATTAAGAAGAGAAAATTCCTCAATGATGGCAGTACTACTACTACTTTCAAATATCATTTACTACTTACTATTGTAACATTTAGAATTTGGTTTTTTAAATGTCAGTATTTAAAGGAGGATCTTCTATTATGAAGTGCAGTTTTGCAGGTTTTTCAATGTGGTCAAGGGATGGTGCATCAAGTCACAGTACAGCAAAGTAAGAATGTGATTGGCTGGAGGATTTGTACCATTTGTAGCATTTCAAGTTTTATTTGAAAATGTATAATTATCAATAAAGTGAAGGAGTATCAAAGAAATATTGCCTAGAAGTGCTATCTTCTTTGACTTTCTTGAAATATTATCTGTGACAAAGTGGAAAAATCTGCCTTGAATTTATTTTTGGGTTGCAGTTTTTAGTGCCAAATCAAGGATTATGTTGTTTTTGTTTGTGGCATGGCACTCCCATAGAAAAGGTGTACGTGTATGTGTTAGGTCATTTTTTCAAGAAAAAATCCCTAAACATGGGTTGATTTTTTATCCGAAAAACCCTCAACATGGGTCAATAGCAAAGCAAATGTCCCCTCCAACAAAGGGAGGGAGGGACTGTGGCTTTAGGAAAACCTTCACATGCAATATGATAGAGGTGAAAATTCCCCGAGTTTGTCAAGCAAATCCCTGACAATGGGTTATGTTTTGGAATATACGGTAAAACCTGTCCAAATTAAGCCCTACAGGGACTAAGAAAATTGTTCGGTTTGGAGAGGTGTTCGGTTTATAGAGGTCCATTTTAAATGTAGAGTTCTATTGGAATGGGACTTGGCAAAGGATTGTTTAGGCAGGTTTCCAGTTTAGACCGGGTTCGGTTTAGGCAGGTTTCACTGTATATAGGCATTATAAATTTAACTGAGCAGAAAAATTTCTTATTTTGCTTCTTAGAGTACAAAATATACATCTCAAAAAGCACAAGACATCACACAGGGGAAAGATTTTTGTTTAAACTGTGACCGTAAATATGCATATTAATTTTAACTGAACACAAAATGGCATGGTTGCTTAAAAATTAGTTTTAACATGCAATTTTCCTATGTTTTCTCATTGTGATTCTAATGGTACAAAATATGTATCTCAAGAAGCAAGAACCATGACAGAGGCGAGGAGAAATTTTTATGTTTAAACTGTGATCCACACTTTAGGCATTCTAAATTTAACTATTATAGAATGACTTTGGGTGTAACTGATGGAATTTTCCTATCTTTTCTCATTGTGCTTCCAAGACTCGAGTAAAAAATATGTATCTCAAGCAGCATTACATTTTAAAGGGGAGGTTAGATTTTAAAATGTGATCCACACTAGTCATTCAAACTTTAACTACAAATAAATTAAATAATTTTCAAAAACAATAGTCGGTTTCAGCATGCAATTTTCCCATACTTTCTGATTTAGTGCTTCTGAGGACACAGTATATATCTCAAGAAGCACGTCATAATTAGACAAGGGGGTGGGTGATGGTGTGGAGAGAGTGAGAGAGATTGTTATGTTTGAAAGTAGGCATTTTACGTTTAGGGACTGGTCAGTGTCTTCAGCCTGGGGGGGCCGGTGGATTCATGGGGGGGGGGTCACCCTGTTTTTGACTTTGGTGATAGGGGGGTCACCATGTTTTTGAAATGCCCAATAGGGGGGGTCAGTGTGTTTTTGAATTTTGACACAGGCTCATCATTGCCTAAAATGCTAGTGTCAGCCACAAATTTCATCATTCAGTTGTATTTTTCGGCGCGCCCTTCGGGCGCGTAACTTTAATAATCAGTCATATTTTTCAGCACGCCCAACTTTAACATATCAAGCATACATACATCAGAGATATCTGTATGTTCAATATTTTTCAGCGTGCTCTTCAAGCTCATTACTTTAATATATCATACATCTTTCAGCATGCCCTTCAGGTGCATGACTTTAATATACAAGGCATATATATCAGAGATATCAGGATGTTTCATATTTTTTGGCGCGCCCTTCGGGCGCAATACTTTCAGAGATATCTTGATGTTTGCTAAGTGAAAGTGTACCATTATGAAATCTGCATTTCATATGAAAAGGATGACAAATTCCTGATACTTTTCTGTTCTCTCTGTGAGAATTCAGTATGAGAAAGCAACATGCACAAATATTTCACAATATATATTTGATACAGTGACTTATTTTAGAGATAGAAAAATGACAAGATATCTTTCCTTCTCATTGATGCAATTATTTTCCTTTGTTTCATAGGTTTTCTGTAGAAAGATGCTTTTTTATGACAAAATAACAGTTAAAAAAGGCAGTTTTTGTCATTATTAGCTGTGCTTTTATGGTTTCAATGTTACACAAGAAAAGGTCCTCTCAGACACTGTATACATCAGATTTGGCTAAAAAAGCTCTCTATGGCTCCTCAGTAGATTTAATTGGATGGTTGGCAAGTCTTAACACCCATCAAAGTTTTTGATTCACTGCTTTTTCCTCTTTGATATTAATGATTGACATCCATTTCTGTACAACAGTTCAGGACATCTGGTTATGCAGAGAAAGTGTGAAATACATTCACAGCTCATTCAAAATACAGCTCATTCAAAATGTACTGTATTTAAACTTTAAGATTGACACTTTGAAATTCCTATCTTACAACTGACATGTCAACAATTTCACTAAAACATAGAATGACTATTTAAAAATAAATATTATGTAAATGTAAAATATAATATATATATATATATATATATATATATATATATATATATATATATATATAATCTATGTCCATCTTTTGTTTTACCTTTGTCGCGCCCGGGGGGGGGGGTCACCCTGTTTTAGAAATTTGGAATAGGGGGGTCACCTTGTTTTCAAAATTTGGAATAGGGGGGTCAGCCACTTTTTGACGTCGGCAAAAAATAATCCACCGGCCCCCCCCCCCCCCCAGGCCGAAGAAACTGACCAGTTCCCTTACCTTAACAGAAATTGACAGCATTAAAAATGAGTCTAGCATGCAATATTCCTATATTTTCTGTTTGAGTGCTTCTATTAAAGGATACAAAATATATATCTCAAGAAGCACCGTGACGTCATAGAGGGAGGGGAGAGATATTGTTATGTAGAAAATGTAGGCATTCTACGTTTACCTTAATAGAAATTGACAGCATTTAAAAATGAGTTTAGCATGCAATTTTCCTATATTTACTGATATTTACTGATTGTGTTTCTCAAGGTGCAAAACAAGTATCTCAAGAAGCACGTCGCTTTGATCTTTGAAATGACACACGCGTACAACGCGTACGAGGATGAGTCCCCTTACACGCATGCGCACATTTATGCTTCCGATGCCTGCTTCCCTCATCATTGCTTCCCTCCTCCAGCATTCCTCGAGAGCCTGGTCGCTTAGACCAGCACGCAGTGCAGTCTATCCTCTCGACTGTGACTCTTTTCCCGGGATCTAATCTTCCAGGACGGACTGTGCTTCAACCTGCGTTGGTAAATACTGGTAATATCCTAGAGTGAAACAGCTATGGCAGAGCGAACCATGAAATCATCAACTATATCAATGAGTATAGATTCACTCTTTGATCGGGTATGTACAAGCAGGGAGGTACAGTAGCAGTACAGAAATTGATGTATCATAGGTAGCCCTGCGTACAGGTCTGTGTGTTCCCGGCGTTACACGGCCTCCTGTACAGGACGTATAACGCCGGGAACACACAGACCTGTACGTAAGGGTATATCATAGGGGATTCGCGTAACGACTAGCCAGCTGCTGCAGTGCTCCATGTAAGGCGTCTTTGGGGTGCACCATTTGGTTGGGGAGGGGGGGGGAGGGTGGTGCTTGGGATTTTTTTGAAAAAATAAAATAGTCGGCAGGTGAAGAAGGGAATAATAGAATCCACACGGTCTGACATGTTTCCCAGAAGGAAGAAGGTGGAAATATGATGGGCCATATGTGAACCATCAGTGATGAATTTTGTATGATTTATGCACCAGTCATAAAGAATATAAAAAATTAAAATGTATTTCATGCCTAATACATGTATATCAATCAATAGATGATAACTTGCATCCAATTTATTTGTGGCAAGCTTGAAGTGCAGTGGTCGTCGCGCTGCCCATGCTCCTGAGGGGGTCCCCCTGTTGAAAACATATCCAAGAATGCCGCTCTGAGTTACAGGTTGATCACAATTTTTGCGATATTGCCGCTTGTTAAAGTGGCGGGCGATCTGTAACAAGCATACGAATTATAACTTACCAAATCTAACAATAAAAGGTCAATTAATCTAAGTTAAATATCTGCTGAATATTGAACAGTAATTACACACTGTATTGAAATCACACTTGATCATGATTTTCTTGAAGTGGGCTCAGCTACTGTTATCGCTCAAGCCAGTTGGTAGCTCCATGCTGAGCGTACTTGAGAACACTTACCCGTACGCATGTATATGCCAAACACACTATCAATGACAAGGCTCTAGTCTACGACATCGCCAGCAAAGACTAGAGCTTTTATTTCCAGAGGCTCAACAGGAGGCCAGTCAACAATAATGCAAGTGACAGAAATCTACAGCTCACAGAGCAATGCCCGCTGCAGCAAGAAGAATCTGTTCCATGGTCTGCATGAACATCCGTGTCAAGAGAACCGGGTATAATATGGTGCGTTACACTCGGCTGAGAATCCGACTCCACTTCGAAGTTTACCCCGTTATGTGGTGCAAACGAGAATTCTGAGTACAGGTATCAAGTCAAGCGAAGGACCTTTCTTAGTTCTTTTTGTTGTGTGGAGTTATCTCATTTGAACGAGGATTCAGACCTGCTCAACAATCAGGAGGTACAACAACAAAGTTTGCACAGCACCGATAGGCCTACACTAGGCTGTTGTATCACTGTCATGACTGTTGTATAGTAACAGGATCTCTTGACATGTCCCTATGTGTAGCTGTGCAATTTTCCTGTCATATGCTGCAAAAACCCGCGAAAACTTTACTATTTCTTGCCACGTATTACTAGAAGAAGTTAGCAATTATGATCAATAGTGGGTGTGTGTCAAGTCGTCGTGGGGGCAGTACGTTATAGGATTGGATTCTCTTATATCTGTGTACATCAATGTGGTCTCCCTTATCGCAGCAATAGCATCTCATGTCCTGCTCTGGCTTGCCGATCTTAGTCTTGAGTGTAATGTTTGTGTGAGGCATTGTGCTTGTTGCTGGCCTAAATATATATACAATTTTGATCATTTTAGTGATATTTTTTCGCTGTACTTTACATAGCATTGTGTACAACCCGCGTGACTGCGCGCCATCAAACCCCATTTTCTCAGCTTGACTGTGTGCAGTAAACTCAGTGACATAATGTGCCAAGTGTATTGTCTCAATGTTCATAGCCTTACATGATTTTATAAATAGAGGCATTAACAAAGTGACAGACTGCTCCCGTCTCACTGCGATTGAAGTTGTGAAGACTTAATATGTTTACAAAATTTATGTTTATAAACAAAAAAGTCGCGCATGCGCAGCGCGATGACCACTGCACTTTAACTATTCTGTCAATACTTTCCCCTATTGTGTTACGATACTATAACACACCGTAATTGGAAAAGTTAAATACTCTCAGTTATTGCTCTATAAAAAAAGCATTTTGACCATTGCTGTGTTTTTTTTCCTCACCATTCTACTCATATGGATATTTCAGCTTATTGCATTTGATTTTATTTTTAAGAGATATGTTACAAAGATGAATGAAATTTGGAAATATAAACCTCAGATCAGTTTTATTGTTTTAATAAAAATCTGAAAATTTTTAGGGGTAAAATCTCATATTGACTTTTAGTTGTTGTTTTCTGTGAAAATTACAGCAAACAATTGTATCTAAAATATTTCATTGAACATTACGACAATAATGAAAGTTTATTTGTTCTTTCCAGGGTGAAGAATTAATAGAAATGCTTGGATGTCAAGTGTTTATCCTTGTTTCACAAGATGGAATCTGGTCTAGTTACATGGGAAGTGAATTCTTCCTGAAAGAATTCTCTTCTTCCGGATTGAAAATGAAATCACAGGATGTTCTCAGAAAAAGGACAAATGTTAAGATGCAACATGATTTCCACTTTGTAGAAGATGCTGGACACAGTCAACAAACATTGTACAGAACACAGCAAAGAACTTATCATATCAACAATAAAAAATCTTCAAAGCATGAGGATGTTGAGACGCCTCCTTGCTCGTTTGACACACTTGCCAGGGCACCAAGTACTGAGAATATGACAGGAGACTGTTGCATAGTTACCAACACCATGAACAGTTGCTTGGAGACCAACCGCCAAAATGATTTGAAGGATGTGAAAAGAGAGCAAACTGAAGAAATTCAAATGGAATGTTTTTCCAAAGAAAAGTTGGTGAAAGAGTCATACTTGGAAATTGGTGATGAAGGAGAAACAGCGACTAATGTTACTATAAAAACCGAGGCAAATGATGAAACTTCTGATACAGGAACAATACCAGATATGGCTGATGCAGAGATGATTTTGGCAAAGGTTTACAGAGGAAATGTTTCTTTGTTGCCAGGCAACCATGGCTGCAATGAGGAAAAGAGGGAGAAATCACCTGATGATCATGGTGGAAGGGTGTTTCAAAATGTTGAAATAAAAACAGAGGATACAAATATCGAGTCATACTTGAAAATTGATGATGAAGGAGAAACAGCGACTAATGTTACTATAAAAACCGAGGCAAATGATGAAACTTCCGATACAGAAACCATACCAGATATGGCTGATGCGGAGATGATTTTGGCAAAGGTTGACAGAGGAAATGTTGCTTTATTGCCAGGCAACCAAAGCTACAGTGAGGAAATGAGGGAGAAATCCCTAATGGTCTTACCAGACGGGTGTTTGAAAATGTTGAAATAAAAACAAAGGATACAAATATTGAATCAGAGAGGGTGCTGTTGACAACCCAGATAAATCAAAGCTGAGTGAATCAATCAAGGCAAATGCTGCACACATACATCATCTTGGAAAAAAACTATTCTGAGGAAGATTTCAGGCTTCACAAAGAAAAGATAGAAACGATGTTTAAAGAATCAAATGAGAGTAAACCACATTTATGTGAAAGGTGTGGTTTATCATTTAAGAATCTAAATGGACTGGAAGTACATCAGCAGAAAGCATTATGCTCTGAACGTAAATGCCAGTTTTGTGGAATGTGTTTTCCAATCAAAGCCTGGCAAGAACACTTACTCGAAAAACATGTGGCCAAGGTGACCATCTATGGCTGCCACATCTGTGAGAGAAAATTCATCTGTTATCATTCCCATCGTGATCATCTAAAAGTTCATGAATCGGAGAGGAACTCTCTGATTTGCAATGTTTGTGGAGAGACATTCAATAGATTTTCCACATTGAAACTTCATCAGCTTGCACATAAAGGTACAGAGCTTAAGTGTGAATACTGTGAGTACACAACTTTTGTGAAACATCGCTTGAAGAGTCATATGAAACGACATTTTGAGAGAGGAAAGTTGGAATGTAAATTCTGTGGCAAACACTTGAATAATGGCGTTTGTCTCAGCTCCCACATCCGAAGATTTCACATCAAGTCCAAACATCAGTGTAGTGATTGCAAGAAGGAGTTTTCGTTTCTACCTGAATTGAATAATCACAGAGCTCGACACCATCAAGACAATGTTGAAATAAAAACAAAGGATACAAATATTGAATCAGAAGAGGGTGCTGTTGACAACCCAGATAAATCAAAGCTGAGTGAATCAATCAAGGCAAATGCTGCACACAGACATCATCTTGGAAAAAACTATTCTGAGGAAGATTTCAGGCTTCACAAAGAAAAGATAGAAACGATGTTTAAAGAATCAAATGAGAGTAAACCACATTTATGTGAAAGGTGTGGTTTATCATTTAAGAATCTAAATGGACTGGAAGTACATCAGCAGAAAGCATTATGCTCTGAACGTAAATGCCAGTTTTGTGGAATGTGTTTTCCAATCAAGCCTGGCAAGAACACTACTCGAAAAACATGTGGCCAAGGTGACCATCTATCGATGCCACATCTGTGAGAGAAAATTCATCTGTTATCATTCCCATCGTGATCATCTAAAAGTTCATGAATCGGAGAGGAACTCTCTGATTTGCAATGTTTGTGGAGAGACATTCAATAGATTTTCCACATTGAAACTTCATCAGCTTGCACATAAAGGTACAGAGCTTAAGTGTGAATACTGTGAGTACACAACTTTTGTGAAACATCGCTTGAAGAGTCATATGAAACGACATTTTGAGAGAGGAAAGTTGGAATGTAAATTCTGTGGCAAACACTTGAATAATGGCGTTTGTCTCAGCTCCCACATCCGAAGATTTCACATCAAGTCCAAACATCAGTGTAGTGATTGCAAGAAGGAGTTTTCATTTCTACCTGAATTGAATAATCACAGAGCTCGACACCATCAAGACAATGTAGCCAGTTTCATCTGTGAACAGTGTGGCAAAGGTTTTCTCTCTAAAATTCTGTTAAATCGTCATCTCAAAAAGACTCACAATGAACATCCTGTACAGTGTGAGGTTTGCGGGAAACAGTTCAAGCACAAATCAAGTTTGCAGTTACATTTAAAACTTCACAATAAATATAGACATCAAATACACCCATGTGAATTTTGCCCCAGAAAGTTCATGAGCAGATCAGAGGCCAAAGTGCACATGAGGTCCATCCATTCTGAGGAGAGGCCATATCAATGTCAGTTCTGTGAATATTCCTGTAAATTAAAGGGAAATCTGACAAGACATACAAGAACACACAACAGATAATGAGTTAACAACTAAAGAAAAGTCGGCTAATTAGATAGGAGAGAATGCAGGGGTCAATTTTTGAATGTTCACCATTGATAAAGAGTCGTCATGCAATTTACATACTTCAGGCAGTATATGCCTCAAAATTGAAAGATTTGGACTTTTGCTCAAACTTTCCTCAAGGAAACCTTCAAGGAAACTCTTTCATTATCAAAAGTAAAAAGACCAAAAACGGATTGTTTAAGTTTGAGAGTCTGAATATCTGCCCCTGAGACAGATATGATATCTTAGATTTACTCCAGGTGTCAATTTCTAAGCAATAGCTACAGTTCATGTCAACAGCCAAGTAGGCAGCAATTAACTAAAGGTGAAGCAGCTTGCTCAATATTGATGAAAGAGACACCTTGGGTTTCCTCCCATGGTGATACCAGTTATGGAAATTAACTGTGAAAACTTTAATTTAATGCAAACCTAAACATTGAAATTAATGTATGAGTAGCAAATGAAATACTTAATCATAATGAACAGAAATCCACAGGAAATAAGCGTAAACATGTAAGATTTATAAGTGAGTGCACCTTTTTATGGCAGTGATCCAATCAGTAATGCCAAACTTTTTGATAGTAATATTTGCAAATTTCTTAAAATAAGGGCAGACACATATAAAGAATATTCCTTCCTTGGAGTAACTTCTTGTCCTTTAACTTTACAAATTTTCATTTTTTTTTGGACCAATTTCTCATAAAGTGTATTGTTATTTTTTTCTTTTCAATAAATCTCCAGGAGATAATTGCTAGTTTGTCTATGTGAGTGTTATTTGTCCCTGTCTACTTTGAGTAAAATCAGTTCCCATTTTTGTGTGTCTAACTATACAATCAATAGAGTATGAGCCACATTTCATGCCAATTAAAACACGTAAATTGCCAATTATGCATACTACAGTCCGTGATTTTCACCGGTTTCTATAATCAGGTCAGAGGAGAGACATAACCATAAAGAGTGTATGTCACAATACAAAAGCAGACCTTCCCAGTTGTCACAGTTGCATCCCTATGGCAGGTTTGCATCCATATGACATACTCTAGGTATGCGCGTACAGGTTATGTGAGCAGAGAAGCTGGATCGAGTCAGTCACCAAGACTAGCAGCATTGCAGTGTAGGTCCCTATGAAGGCGCGACATAGGCTTTTTCTTTATTATCCCATAATATTGTCTAAGATGTCTAAGTTAGAGAGTTTCAGGAGCATGAGAACAAAGTGATCTAACATGGATAATATTATCCGATAAAACAGCATGTTGGCATCGGCCACTTCCTCACACATGTAATATTAGACTCTAACTTAGATATAAGATGATATTATCGATTTTATCCAATAATATCCAATAAAACAGCCAGTTGGGCATCAGCCACTTCCCAATCCTTCTAATATAACTTAGATGTTAGACAATATATCAATTTTATCCGATATTATCTGATAAAACGAGATGTCGGGCATCAGCCACTTCCCTACCCATTAATATTAAACTCTTACTTAGATGTTAGACAATATTATCAATTTATCTGATATTATCCGATAAAGCAACATATCGGGCACCAGCCACTTCCCCACTAGTCTAATATTAAACTCTTTACTTAGATGTTAAATTCTCATATTAGACGACTGAAGGTATTGGCTGATGTCCAACATTGTGTTTTATTGGATATTATCAGATAAAATTGATAATATCGTCCACATCTAAGTTAGAGTCTGATATAAGACGGGCTGCAGGGGAAGTGGCCAATGCCTGACATGCTTTTTTATCAGATATTATCGGATAAAACCGATAATATCGTCTGACATTTAAGTTAGAGTCTAATATTAGATGGGTTGGGAAGTGGCTGATGTTCTGACACAGTTTTATCAAATATTATCGGATAAAATCGATAATATCATCAAACTTTTAATTTAGAGTCTATTATAAGGCGAGTCGGTAAATTTCTTAACAAGTAACTTAATAAATAAATTTGACCTTACAAAGGAACTCTTAAAAGCAGTGTGCGGTCTGGGACACAATGATTTTTCTTGAATCATTGAGTTCAAGTTTCTGGTGGCAAGGAAGACTGGGCAATGGCCAAAGTTGAGGAGCATTGAGACTAGTTAATGGAATTGAAAAGTGTATTGATTTGCTCAACCATGTTATCTCAGGCAGAAGGCAGATCAGATGTTCTACTCAAAGGTTTTCTTACCTCCATGATTCCATCATTGGTCAGGTTTCTTTTTTTATTTACTGACAGTCTTGAGGTCAATTTGTGAACAAAAAATTGCGTCTTGAGAAGACTATACTCAAGGTGGAGAGAAAAGTAATGGGACTCTGAATTATTTAAGTAATAATGTACCCCTTCCAGGATAAGGCCAAAAAATAAAATAAAATGTGCTGTTCCGATAACATGGTTTTCAAAAATAGGGTAGGTAGATCGACAGGGATTTTTTTTTTCCAAAATATTTTTAAATTTATGCATTTTTCAGGGGTTCAGGGCGGTCAAACACTGGCCACAACATTTCCAGAAAAATGTATCATACAAATAAAGGAAAAAACTTAAAAGACATCCTTGTTCAAGCGAAAATCAAATGCCAAGTAATGAAGGTGTGATTTTACGGGATTTTTCTTTCCTTTTTTTTTTTTACTTTGGATTTTACCTTAAAAGTTTGGGGTTGGCAGGTAAAAAATAAGATAGGTTGGGTTATCGGAACAGCACAATTTTTTTGTTCATCCTAATAGACTCAAGCAAACTTTGCACGACATAATATACTGACAAAGCAGAGTACATCATGCAATGCAAAGTATGCTTTCGTCCATTGTGGGTCAGATGGGAGAACATTATTGCTATTATTTTATAGTTTTGACGATGCAAGGGCATTTTTAGGTAAAAGAAACACCCCATAGCCACAATGCTGGATAATCAGATACATTATCAGTGATAATCTGATGGGGTGGATGTGATAATCGGATACAATATCAGTGATAATCTGTTGGGGTGGATGTGATAATCGGATACAATATCAGTGATAATCGATGGGGGTGGATGTGATAATCGGATACAATATCAGTGATAATCTGATGGGGTGGATGTGATAATCGGATACAATATCAGTGATAATCTGATGGGGTGGATGTGATAATAGGATACAATATCAGTGATAATCTGATGGGGTGGATGTGATAATCGGATACAATATCAGTGATAATCTGATGGGGTGGATGTGATAATAGGATACAATATCAGTGATAATCTGATGGGGTGGATGTGATAATCGGATACAATATCAGTGATAATCTGATGGGGTGGATGTGATAATCGGATACAATATCAGTGATAATCTGATGGGGTGGATGTGATAATCGGATACAATATCAGTGATAATCTGATGGGGTGGATGTGATAATCGGATACAATATCAGTGATAATCTGATGGGGTGGATGTGATAATCGGATACAATATCAGTGATAATCTGATGGGGTGGATGTGATAATCGGATACAATATCAGTGATAATCTGATGGGGTGGATGTGATAATAGGATACAAAATCAGTGATAATCTGATGGGGTGGATGTGATAATCGGATACAATATCAGTGATAATCTGATGGGGTGGACGTCACAAAATTCACTGGTATTGATAAAGCTAAGCTGTAATATCATAATTAGTAGGCAATTTCATTTTTTACATTGCACTGCCAGGTTTCTTCAAATTTAGCTTCAGTGATGCAAATAAACGGCTGTTCAAGATCATATTTAGACTATGAGAAACAGATCCTTAATTATTTTTAGACCTGATGCAGTTACTTTGAAAATTGGAAAAGCACACAATTCTGCCATTCTGAACAAAAACGATGATTTACACGACTTTAAAGTTTCACAAAGAATGAAAGAATCAAGTTTAACTCTAGAAGAAAAGAGACTTCTCAGAATGTTAACCATAAAATCAGTCATCTCTTCCATTTGATCAGAATCATTGTAACCATGACAAAGCAAATATAAAATTTAAGGAACAGCATTAATGGTCATGACCATTAATTCATTTTCGCAATGGTTTCCTTTATCTTGTCTTAAACCGGGTTGAATATATGCACGATCACCCATTCATTCAGTATCTTTCAACATGTCAAACAATATAAGTAGTATCTCGTATCAGCCTCAGAGACAATTCTGTCCACCAGCAGAGCTATCAATCCAGGGTAGAAAATATGGTGGTTTCAATCGGGTTCGAACTCACAACGTACGGTACCCAGTCACTTAGCGGAGAAGCCACAGACAAAACTGCTGGGCCAAATCCCCAATCTCACAAAGATTGGTTCAATAACCGAGCTACGCTGTTATAATTTTTCTGACAATGAACTCTAAACTTTCTTTATTCATAATTGGTATCATTTTGTTGTACATCTACCAGATCTAAATCAACCCATATTTGAAGAGGCAAAGAAAAAATTCACTGTGACAAAAATTAAAGTATATCAGCTGTAGAAAAATTGCTTTAACCCAATTAAATTGGCAAAACTTTGACATTAGTAAAAATAGTACCATGGACACTTGGCTCACATTTGGTTCAATGTGGCAGGCCAGAGTGAGTGTACATAGGATTCATAGCTTCTATCAATCAATGGGCCTAAGCTTGCAATGATCATGATGTCAAGTGCATATGAACACATTTTGATGCATGGTCCATCAAATACCAAGGCAAAGGATGTAATGGTTGGCAACTGTTGCAATGGACACAAACATATACAACACCATGCAGCCTGGTACATCAAAATAATGATACAATCTGCTATACCAAGGTAAAAAGATGTCCTCTTGTGATATTGTAGTACATGGAATTAATGTACTGGTAAACAATATTTGGTAATTCATCAAGCAGTAATTTTTAAGGAGGTCTTTTTGTGTGTTTCTGCAAAAATATCACCAACATGTAAAATCTGGTCTGTGGTTAGATTTTAGCAGTTTGCAGGAATTCCCCCTTTTTTACCTCATTTGCATATTTTGGCACTGATATGTTCATTTGAACAAATTCACATCTCCACCTCTACGTGCACCTGTACATCAATTACTAGGATGGTGGGTGCTGTGGTTTTTGAGTTTTTGATGTCAATGGACATACATAGATACACACACACATCAACACTGACTTACCATATAAAGCTCTTTGGTATATATACCAAATGTGAGCTAAACAGTTTAGGAAAAGCTTGTTAAGATGTCAGGATTATGTAAAATGTTCAAAAACAATTATAAGAAACTCTGAGAAAATTTAAAGTGCCAATATTTACATCTTTTCTACAAAGTAATAAAATTTAACTGAAACTGGCCACAAACATGGTAATTTGTGTCCAAACAACGAATCTGTATTTCTCTACAGTACATTTGGATTCTTCCCCGCCTAATGACTTTCATGATTTGTTTTGTTAGTCCTGGGGATAACTCTTTTGCATTTGTTCTGCTCCTACAAAATTTTTAATCTCTCTTGAAAATTTGCCAGTGAACACTACACAGCAAAGCTGCCAAGAGACAAAAAATGTAATTACTTCAACCTTAAAAAAAAGCTATCAATCAATCTTCTTTTTTGCTGCAGATGCAAAAAGTCCCCTCCCACTATGGAAGAATTTATTGTTTAATTATGAGAGACATAAAAGAAAGAATAGATTAAAAGTAAAACATGAGGTAGAATGCACCTCGGGGACAGATATTCAGACTCATACTTTTTCAATTCCTTTTCTAATCTTCTACTTGTGGGGGTTCATTTTGAAGCTCTTGGTGTAAGAAAACTTTTCCCCAGCTTAGTTTTATGAAAACTAAAAATTTTATTTTTTCTTCATAGAGTTAACACGGGGATGGTAGCCATTTTGAATTTCAAATATTGGTAAATCTTGAGTAATTTTATTCTCTCTCACCAAACTTTGCACGGTGCCCCCGGATTTTTATTCTTTATTTTGAAAGAGAATGATTGAAATATTCCTTGAGGAAAATTTGAGCTAAAGTCTTTCATTTTCGAGGCACATACTACCTTACGAACATGAGCAAATTGTCAACAGTCAGAGTGTAAGGTAAGCAAGATTGAGAATCTAGTACAGTTGTTTTTTATCTTTTCCATCAATTATTGTGGAGAATCACATGTTTTGTGAATGAAAGTTCTTGTTTGGCAAGTACAATTTGACCTCATCTCATAAACACACTAACACATAACACTAGGATATTTTGAAACTTTGCAGAAACACTGCACAAGGTAATGTTTCAATTTACCAGAAAGCCCTATGAAGCTATGCCATGTTTACTTTTACCAGACCCAATGTTCCTAGAACAGTACAACTGTTCTTGAAAAAATAAAATGTACTTTATACACTGTAATACCCTATCACTGTTCAATATTGTTAACAGTGAGAAATATCATTGGAACTTCCCAAAAAATTTCTATCTATTTGGTAACACTATAGAATAGTGAGCCCAGGTTGTCAGCAAATTTACATAATTCATGGGTCTTGTTGCTTCAAAAAGCTATAAGAGACCACACTATTAACAAAGCCTCATTGTTTTTACAAGGACGATTTGGTGCCTATCTACTTCAGGTGCTCCATGTATTGTAATGCAACCGTAGAATGTGTCTTGGGGACAAAGATCTACAGACTCTCAAATTTTTATAATACTGTTCTGGTCTACAACTGAGTGTGGACTGATTTTGAAGCTGTTGGAGTAAATACAGTTTCTGCAATCTTGTATTTGTGATGATTCAACATTTACATTTTCCCACGGAGATAACACAGGGATGGAGGCCATTTTGAATGATACTCAAATATCAGTAAATTCGGAATAATATGAGAATGCTTGAAAGTTTCCTTGAGGAAACTTTGAGCAAAAGTCGAAGTCTTTCAATTTTGAGGCATATACTGCCTGAAGTATGTAAATTGAATGACAACGACTCTTTATCAATGGTGAACATTCAAAAATTGCCCACTGCACTCTCTACCATCTAATTAGCCAACTTCTCTATAGTTGTTAACTCATTTTTTGTTGTGTATTCTTATTATATGTTTTGTCAGATTTCCCTTTAATTTACAGGAATATTCACAGAACTGACACTGATACGGCCTCTCGAAAGAATGGGCTGACCTCATGTGTATTTTGACCTTTGATATGGTCGTGAACTTTCTGGGGCAAAGTTCACATCGGTGTAATTGATTTATAGATTTGTTGTGAAATTTTAAATGTGTCTGAAGCTTTGATTGGTGCTTAAACTGTTTCCCGCAAACCTCACACTGTACAGAATAATCACTATGAGTCTTTTTGAGATGAAGATTTAACAGAATTTTAGAGAGAAAACCTTTGCCACACTTTTCACAGATGAAACTGGCTACATTGTCTTGATGGTGTCGAGCTCTGTGATTATTCAATTCACGTAGAAATGAAAACTCCTTCTTGCAATCACTACACTGATGTTTGGACTTGATGTGAAATCTTCGGATGTGGGAGCTGAGACAAACGCCACTATTCAAGTGTTTGCCACAAAATTTACATTCAAACTTTCCTCTCTCAAAATGTCGTTTCATATGACTGTTCAAGCGATGTTTCACAAAAGTTGTGTATTCACAGTATTCACACTTAAGCTCTGTACCTTTATGTGCAAGCTGATGAAGTTTCAATGTCGAAAATCTGTTAAATGTCTCTCCACAAACATTGCAAATCAGAGAGTTCCTCTCCGATTCATGAACTTTTAGATGATCACGATGGGAATGATAACAGATGAATTTTCTCTCACAGATGTGGCACCCATAGATGGTCACCTTGGCCACATGATTTTCAAGTAAGTGTTCTTGCCAGGCTCTGATTGGAAAACACATTCCACAAAACTGGCATTTACGTTCAGAGCATAATGCTTTCTGCTGATGTACTTCCAGTCCATTTAAATCCTTTAATGATAAACCACACCTTTCACATAAATGTGGTTTACTCTCATTTGATTCTTTAAACATAGTTTCTATCTTTTCTTTGTGAAGCCTGAAATCTTCCTCAGAATAGTTTTTTCCAAGATGATGTCTGTGTGCAGCATTTGCCTTGATTGATTCACCCAGCTTTGATTTATCTGGGTTGTCAACAGCACCCTCTTCTGATTCAATATTTGCATCCTTTGTTTTTATTTCAGCATTTTCAAACACCCTTCTGGCATGATCATCAGGTGATTTCTCCCTCTTTTCCTCATTGCAGCCATGGTTGCCTGGCAACAAAGAAACATTTCCTCCATCAACATTTGCCAAAGACATCGCCTCATCTGCCATATATGGTATGGTTTCTGTATCAGGAGTTTCCTTTTTTGCCTCAGTTTCAATAGTAATAATAGTTGCTGTTTCTCCTTCATCACCAATTTCCAAGTATGACTCTTTCACCAACTTTTCTTTGGAAAAACATTCCATTTGAATTTCTTCAGTTTGCTCTCTTTTCACATCCTTCTCATCATTTTGGCAGTTGGTCTCTACGCAACTGTTCATGGTGTTGGTTACTATGCAACAGTCTCTTGTCATATTCTCATTATTTGATGCTCTGGCGAGAGTGTCACACAAGCAAGGAGGCTTCTCGACATTCTCAAGCTTTGAAGATTTTATATTGTTGATATGATAAGTTCTTTGCTGTGTACTGTACAATATTTGTTGACTGCATCCAGCATCTTCTACAAAGTGGAAATCTTGCTGCTTTGTCCGTAGAACATCCTGTGATTTTATTTTCAATCCAGAAGAACGGAATTCTTTCAGGAAGACTTCACTTCCCATGTAACTAGACCAGATTCCATCTTGTGAAACAAGGATAAACACTTGACATCCAAGCCTTTCTATTAATTCTTCACCCTGGAAAAGCAAAGTACACTTTCATTATCGTCAAAACATTCAATGGAAACATTTTTAGATACAATTTTTTGTTGTAATTTTCACAGAAAACAACAATGAAAAAACAACACTGAAAAGTCAATATGAGATTTTACCCCTAAAAATGTTCAGACTTTCATTAAAATAACAAAATTGGTCTGCAGTTTATATTTCCAAATTTCATTTATCTTTACAACATATCTTTTAAAATAAAATAAAATGCAGTAAGTTGGGATATCCATATGAGTAGAATGGTGGGGGAAAAAAGCACAACGTCGGTCAAATTTTAATTTCTCTTTACAGAGCAATAATTGACAGTGTTTAAACTTTTCCAGTTATGGTCTGATATGGTGATGCAACAAAAAAGGAGAAAGAAAGTATTGGCAGAATAGTTACGCTTGCTGCAAACTAATTTTATGTAAGTTGCTATCTTTTGAATCTTTACATACTTTATGACTGGCGTGTAAATCGCAAAAAATCAAACTGATGGTTCCCATCTGGCCTTTCACATTTTCCAGCTTCTTCTTTATTGAATTTTTTACTGTCATTTCTTGTGCATGTGTTCTATAAAGCACTGCCAAGGAACACTCCTTTCCGATTTTTCCTCGATTTTTTCAGGAAAATCGTTTGTAATTCCACACTTGATAGAAAGTAAAAAACTTTGCCATTGTTGTTTATTAATTTTCAAAGTAGTGGTAAAATCACAACATATTTTTTCAACACAAAAAAAACAAAGCTATAGCGGTATCGCATGAATATTCAAAAGAAATAAACTGACAGCACAAAAGTCTCATAATAAGGTTTACCTTGACGTACTCAATATATTTTAATTTCATCTCAGAGAAAGATCTTCATACTGTACTGCTCACGTTGATTTGTCCGTGATCAATGAAAGTTGCCATTGTTTATGCAATGTTTTTGTATGTATACCTGTCTTAGACCAAACTATGCCTTCATTACACAATGCACTAGCAATGATTTAATCTACAGGTGCCGCCAACCAAGCTGTTCGTGTAAAAAGGTGTTCGTGCGCAGTTTTTCAGCGGGCGGGCAAATTTTAAAACGAATCAGCGGGCGGGGAGAAAAAATCGATATTTACTGTGGGCGGGGAAGAAATTTCATTATTTTCAGTGGGCGGGGAGAAAATTTTGGACAGTGGGTACCTGAAAATACGTAGAGGGAGGGGAAAACCGTAGTGGACTGAAGTGAGGCATCATGGGCCAATGGCTTGAGCAGTGGACTCACGATCAAAGGATGGTGAGTTCGAGCCCCGGCATGGCTGTGGTGTTGTGTCCTTGGGCAAGGCACTTTATTCCTCATTGCTTCTCCCCACCCAGGAGTGATGGGTACCTGGTAGGACAGAGGTTGTTATGTGTGCGTTTAGCTCTGCTGCGCTTATTGGCTGCACATGTGAGCTGATGTCTGCTCCCCAGGGAGTTGAGTGGTATCATATTAGGTCCAGTGACCAGGGGTAATAATAATTGTAAAGCGCCTTGATCACATCTACTTGTGGATATGTGCGCTATATAAGAACCAAAAAAAAAAAAAAAAAAAAAAAGTTGAGGAAGAGGGGAGCAATGTTCCAAGGTATACTGCTAGCTGCTCGCACGGTTTTGTGTTGATTTTGGTTGCCTAGTGGGTATCTAGAGGGCAACGGGGAATTCAGTAGTGGGGAGAGGGCAGTGGGGAGCTTGAATTGTTGTGGGCAGTGGGCAGTGGGCAGACCATAGATACTGGAGGGCAGTGGGCATTAAAATTCAGTAGGAGGGCACAATTTCCGTGTATGCTAGTGGTAGGGCAGTTACGAACAGCTCTACTTTCCCTCAAAATTTTAGGTGAAGGTCAAAAACATGTAAAATTGGTATATTAGCCTTCAAAACATGTTTTGTGATGATTTTGTGAAATTGATGAAATTTATCAGTTGGTGGCACCTGAATCTAGCACGATGTGATTTTCAGTTATTCTATCTTTTTTCTATGACACCAATGTCTGGACCTAGAGCACCTATTTCAATCAACTTTATGGATCATTTCCAGTGTTGTGATGCATAGACGCTAGATGCTTTGACACAATGAAATATGAATGCACAAAAATAAAATGTTCTGATTTCAGTTGATGAAGCAATTACACCAATGTGATGCCATTCAAATTGGTAGGTTTCGGTTGAAGCATAGCGTTACTGTAACAGACGTTCATGCCGTAACCGATAGACTACCCGCAGTCAAGCCCCAACTGTTTAGAGCATGGATGTATTGTTGTTACGTCCATGGTTAGTGCATGGAGGTAGTAGAGAAGGAGTCACAACTGAGATAATTACGTTTATTACTATTGTGCACCATTGGTTTAATCCCTTTATGTCCATTGTTTAACACCCCTTTCCCGCCATGTGCGTTGCCGACGGTACCTTCGCAACCGAACCGAGTGAAATTAACCTGGGTTTGCTAATGCGACTCAGTTTCTCCACAGTGTCATAACGCCTGCGCAAAGACTGTATTTGCGTAGCTTGGGTCAAGTGCGTCATGATAGTGTAAGAAACGACACGTTCCGTCCACGAAAAGTGAAGTTACAAGGAATTTAAGTTTTTCATTCTCAAAATCTGGGTAATTTTAACGTCGTTTTTTATATACTTTACATTCGATCGCAGGAACCTTTCCTTGATAGAATGAAAGTTCTGATCACGAACTTTTCAATCGTGTACTGAGTATGGTGCAGCGGACTGCAGCACTGCCGTGAGCGTGGGTTAAACCATAGGGAATTGCAACAAAGTCAGTCCCCAGGGGTAGGGGTGTCTTGTCTAAGGACAGGGTTCTTCTTGCTATGGTTTATTTTATTTTAATATGTTTTACTATGATATATATTGCCAATAAAGAGTTATATTACCAACCTTTCTTTGCAGCTTTGGTGTCTTTGTCTTATGTTAGCGCTGGTTTTGTAACGATTTCTTTTTTCGTTCGTCCTTTGACAATCTTTAGCGAAGTTTTGTCACTGTGTTGCGTCTATTATCTTACCAGTTTGATTGCGTAATTCGCTAAGGCAAGCAAGGGCAGTAATTTAGTCTATTATCTGATGAGTTTGAGTGCCTAATTTGCCAAAGTAAACGAGGTAAATTACTAATCTGTGGACGCAGTCACCAGATTATCAACGGATTAACTTTGACAGAGTCACCAACGTATGCACCAGCAAGTCTTGTGTTATACCTTGCTGGTGCGTTCGTTGTTGACTTTGTCAAATTTAATCCGGTGATAATCCGGTGAGAGCGTCCACAGATTAGTAATTTACCCTTGATTACTTTGGCAAATTAGGCACTCAAACTCATCAGATAATAGACGCAGCATTGATAAAACGTATACGCAAGATTGTCGAAGGCAGTGCTAAGTTAAGACCGAAACACCAAAGGTTGGTAGAATATATCTTTATTAGCGATACAACGAAACACCTACCCACCCGTGGGGACGGACATGTAGACAACCCCTGTGGTTAAACTTGTAGAGTTTCCCGGGTGTTTATGACGCGACGCCAGCGACGCCATAGGCGACGCTGCGACGCTTTGTTCAATGCATACGTGTTGTTTTATATCGCGACCATTCATTAAAGTCATGGACGTAGCAGTTAAAAGCTGTGCTTTCTTATTTAACCTCATCATTAATGCCAGTACAACATGATAAAACACGGCAAGAACCAAGAACTGGATTTGGGAAAAAGTTGCCGTGTTAACAATGCTGCTCTACGATGTATGGCATTTTTTTTTGTAATCGCAAGCTATCATCAACTCAGTCTCCGCGCCTTTACAGATACAAAAGCTCCCTTCCTCAATTATCTGTTCCTCGACCTCTTTAACATCGTGTACATCAAAATCAGTGGAACGACTCGAACTTCCCGACGCGACGTTTGGACACGTGACGCCATGTTTGAAGATCTGTCAACTGCCGAGGGACGGCCGAAAACACCCGAACGACCCCGAACGAACTTAATCTTGTTTCCTAAATCCGAGAAAACGCGTTCGCAAGTCCCGTTGGTGCTAATGGAGTAGTTAGTAAGGCAAACAGCGGCCAAAACACATGGTCCCTTGATCTCCGCCTAGTTGTGACTCCTTCTCTACTACCTCCATGGTTAGTGTGTGTTTACTTGGCATTGCAGTAGATATCATACTTTTGTACTTACCCGATCAAAGAGTGAATCTATCATATCCCTCTTTGATATAGTTGATGATTTTATGGTTTGTTCAGCCATAGCTGTTTAACTCTAGAATAAATCACCAGTTTTGTGGAGGGACCGTGATTAAGTATTGTCAGTTGAAGCACGGTCTGAAGCATCTGTTTCGGATTCGTTCCCTTGCCAGTTCCCTCGCTGAACCTCTCAATAACCTTTGACCTTATCAAGAGTCGCAGTTGAGGGCGCACTGCGTTTCCAGCCCTCTATCACGTTTTCTGATGAATGTGGCAAAAAAGTTGTCGACATTGTAGAAAAAAATTAGTGCACTCCAATTAAACTTTCTTATGAAATTATTTGAGAAAAAATTCAGAAATGGGCCAGCTTATCAAAGTATTTCATAGCGAATTTGACAATAAACTGAAAAGTGATTGTTACTATCTCCATCCCAATTTCAAAGTCAACAACAACCGAACCCTAATGGTGTATGGGAATATGTTAAATACCTGGAGGTCACTCAGACTTACAAGAGTGAATTTACCCACATCAAACACAAGCTTCTTAGTGAAGTTCTGTGGTATAATGACAATATTCAGAATGAAGGAAATCTCTTTTATGAAAAATTGCCAAAGAGTAGAATTTTATTAAAGGCTTAAGGACATCTGGAATGATAACAGAAATGACTGGCTTCAACAATGGGAAATAATTGCAAAAATTAGAGGAGGTGCAAATAGACATGTGCAAGAGGAAATTAAGACAGGGTATGAAACACTCCTCAATGCTATTCCAGATTCCTGGAAACAAATCATCACTTCAAACATCCAAAATGAAGGAAAGTGAGAATTATGGTCTGACAGAAACCAACGTCAAAACTAAGTCACTTTATTGGAAATTAGTTGATAAGAAATGGCATGCAGTCGAACGTTAAATTGGTCGAAAATGGGCTGAGAATCTAAGTCTCACTGACAGTTAAAAAGCTATGAGCTTGCTAAGGAATTACCTATAGTCACAAAAGAATGCATTTGAATGTTGTTGTTTCTGTTTTATTTTTGATGCATAGACAACTAAAGCTGTGCAAGTCAGCTTGATTAATTTTTTTTTTGAAACTGATGTAAAACATTCCCAATGCGTGAATGCATGTGAAAAAGTAGTAAATAATTCAATGATTAAGGTAGCTAAATACCTTTTCGACACTTTCAGATTTTTATTTTTTCTCAATTGAACACGTCCCAAACCCCGATAAAGTATACATTTTCTGAAAGCCCTGATATAGAGCTATCCGACCAAGCACAGTACACGGTCATTATTTGCATAAGAGTCACGTGACAAGCGTTTTGCTGAAGCTTCAAAAAACCGGTTTTTCCCGCCTTATGCAAACACGCTGCAAGATTTCCGGTTAGAATTTCTTCATTGACAAGCCTTGACAATATCCTTCAAAACCGTGTCTGCGATTTTTTCCCGGAGGCTCCATTCAAATTATATGGCGTGATAATTAAAATTCCTTGAAAAGCAACTTCATCTAACACCTTTAAGAGCGCATTAAAAAAAAACAAAGGCATAAAGAAAATCGCAGACAGGTTTTGAAGGATATTGTCAAGGCTTGTCAATGAAGAAATTCCAACCGGAAATCTTGCAGCGTGTTCGCATAAGGCGGGAAAAACCGGTTTTTTGAAGCTTAAGCAAAACGCTTGTCACGTGACTCTTATGCAAATAATGACCGTGTACTGTGCTTGGTCGGATAGCTCTATATCAGGGCTTTCAGAAAATGTATACTTTATTGGGGTTTGGGACGTGTTCAATTGAGAAAAAAATAAAAATCTGAAAGTGTCTAAAAGGTATGTAGCTACCTCAATGATTGTTAAGTCACAGACCTTTTCAAAAGTCTGATAAGTTGTACATGAGTGAAAAACATCAGCAATGTGAGGTCTGGGACACATAATAATTTTACCTGCATTGTTGAATTTAGATCTCATGACAAGGAAGACAATGCAATGGCCACAATTGAGGACCTCTGATACTGGTCTATGGACTTGACAATTGTATGGATTTGCTCAACAATGTAATTTCTGGCAGAAAGCAGACCGGCGTTCTGTTCCTAAGTAGTCAAGTTTCTTTTTGTTTTCTTATTTACAGACAGTCTTGAGGTCAATTTGTGAACAAAGCATTACCCACTGAATAGTTTACTCCAGGTGGAGAGTGACATAATGGGACTCTAGAATTATTTCAGCAATAATGTACCCCTCCCAGCTCGTAAAAGACGAAAGCAAGCTAGAGTCAACTGTGGACTGTGAAGGGGTTCATTATTGCTATTGTTTTATAGTTTTGGCAATGCAGGTGAATTTGTAGTCGTAGCAAACATCTGGATCCACAATGCTAGAAAATTCAGTACTTTAATATGAATTTTCGAAGAAGAAGTTACATTAACTTATACATTGAGATGTTATCTGAAAGCATAAACTGTTTACGTTGTGCATGTCATTAATGCAAAAATGTCTTTTAAAAATGTCTTTCGATGACAGACAGTAAAGCAACTTTGATGTGTACAAACTTGTATATCATTTATTTCAAAACATGTTAGATACCATGTTGATTCATTTCGTGTCATTTCAGGTCAATTTCAAAAGATTTTCATTCAACAGATGATTGCAACAGTGACTGATAGAAAGAAGTACAGCTGGGTTGAATTTTTCTCCCCAATTTCCCTGTAGTGCAGAGGGTTCCCATTTCCCACACCCTAGTTAAACAGTTGTTTTTAAGAAAGTGAAAGTGTATGTATGAACTGATGAGAATTGTATTTGAGAAAAGAAGTCATTTTAATAACTGAAATTATAAAAACATTCTCACTTCACATCCAGGTTGAGGAAAATGGTCAAGATATGGCTAACGTTTTTCTGATACATCATTTTAGCAACTGCAATGTATATTTCATACAACTCAACAATTTTCTTTATTCATAATTTGTATCATTTCGTTGTACATCTACCAGATCTAAATCAACATCCATATTTGAAGAGGCATATGAAAAAATTGTTCGGACATATAGGAAAGTACATCAGCTGTAGAAAAATTGCTAAGTTAACCAGTTTAACTGGCAAAACTTTGACGATATCTTTAAAAAGTAGGAAAAGCTCATTTAGATTTCAGGAGTTCTGTAAAAGTCTGAAAAATCAAAATATGTTCAGAAATTAAAAGAAAACTTACATTCTCATATTTACATCTCTTCAGTAAAGTAATAAAATGTAACTCAAACTGGTCACAAAAATTTGTGTCCAACACGCCAATTCGTATTTCTCTACAGTACTTTTGGATTATTCTGCTCCTAAGGATTTTCACAATTTGTTTTGTCAGTCCTGAGGGATGACTCCCTTGCCTTTGTTCTACTACTACAAAATTTACAATCTCGTCTGCTATTTTTTGTTTCACATTTGCCTATGAACACCACACAGTAGAGCTGAGTCAAAATACCTGTCTTGTAAACTGTGATCAATGTCAGTGAAATATTTTCTTATGTATCACTCTTCAAAACCGTAGGCCATAGCTCCAAATGGTTGGGATAGATGACAAATTGCATCATTGAACATTTTACTTCAAATCTTCTAGGCTGAGATGTTGACCTCAATGTGGACTTCTTAAAATTAAAGGCATTCACATGCTGATCAAGGTGTTCATAGTTTGATGAGAGACATTGACACTGATAAAGACACAGCTATGAATGCACCAAACACTACGACAAATGGTACAGGTAGCTTGGTTGCATGCTCAACCTGTTAGGAATAAGAAAGAGGAAATATAGCATTAAGATTTCATGAAAATTTATGCAAATTTTGGAAAACTGCATTACAGGCCACTGTTGAAGTCTTCACCATCAATTTGACAAGTCATCTGTTGAGTTCAGTGAAAAAGTAACGCAAAATATGTATTTTTTAAAGTCAAACTGCATTTCTCTAAGCATATTGCTGACTACCTAGTGATGATCAACCTCTCAGCAGCCTGGTATGTATGCATTATTGTAAGAATCACTAAGTGATCATCCTCTAATCCTCCCCTGTCTTAAACATGTCTTGAAAATTCAAAACGCAAAATCATCAACTTTCTTAAAGCAAATAAAAGCCATGCATTTAAGGAAGTTTAGGCCTCAAAATGAAAGACTTAAACTTTTAATTAAACTTTCTTTTTATAATAAAACATTCTCGTTCAAAATCAAGAATAAAATTTAGGGTTCACCATAAAACTTTATGTATCAGAGAAAAAATTGCCTAGCATTTACCAATATTTGATATTCAAAATTGTTGCTATCTCTGTGTTATCTCTAAAAATGAAATTCCCAAAGTTCACAAAACTGAGCCGGTAAAAATTTATTTCCTCCATATGCTTCAAAATGAACCTCCACAAGTTGTAGCTTAACCCTTTCACCACCATGGTTTGGCCCAATCCCATTGTTATCAATAGTGAGTGTGGACCTGTTTACAGGGAATTGGGGGTGAACAGCTTAAGGTAGTATGCGTCTCGAAAGTGAAAGACTTAAACTTTTGCTCAAACTTTCCTCAAGGAATCTTTCAATCATTCTCTTTCAAAATCAAGAATAAAAATTGGGGGTCACCGTGCAAATTTTGGTACTAGAGAGACAAATTACGCAAGATTTACTGATATTTGAAATTCAAAATGGCCGCCATTCCTGTGTTAACTCTATGGAGAAAAATAAAATTTTCGATTTTCGAAAAACTAAGCCAGGGAAAAGTTTTTTTTCACCAAGAGCTTTAAAATGAGCCCCCACATGTGGTATATCAGAAGAGAATTGTAAAAGTTTGAGAGTCCGAATATCTGTCCCCAAGGTGCGTTCTACCTTAAAAAAATGTAAACTGTCTGACAGTCTGACTATCTGTCCTTGAGGTACATTCTCCATATGACTGAATTCACATGATCTAGTGAAAAACTTACCTGTTTAGTATCTTCTTTGTAATATTTTGGAAACTGCTCTGCATATTTGAGTTGACTTTGGCTTTTCTTCGATCTAGTGATCCCTTCTTTTGGAGTTCTGTTTGGTTTCTCCAGACTTATCGTTGTAACATTCAGTTCAACGTTCCTCACAGATCCAAAGAAATCCGTAATCAGTACTTTGTCGATGTCACGGGGAAACAGATCAGTCCTCCAACCCACTGTTGAGATGCATTTGCTCTTGGGACAAACTTGAAACTATAAATAGACCGAATTATAATCATATAATGCAGTTTCAAAAAATATATTTAACAGTCTGTATATTAATTCCATTTCCACTTGCAAGGACCAGCTTACAGTTGAGGACTGCCTTGTCAAATCTAATTGAAATGGAAGTTCACTTGATCAACTTTCAGATCAATCTTTCTTCCATCATCAAATAATGTTCATTACAGGGACAGCAGCTTGAACTTTCGATGACTTTTTCACTTTTCTGATTCCTACATTAACTATATTCTTTATTCTAGTCCCGAAAGTATACTGTGATGCACAAATTTCAGTTTGGCAACTCAGCCTCTCCATGTGTAGACTGCAGTATTAATGTTGGCAAGTAAATCTTAATTCGGACAAAAATGAAAAAATGTAAACAAAAAACAATGCACTTTACATGTGCATATGTTATGTGTTTCACCACCATTGGGAGTACAACAAGAACTTTCAACCTACATTTGAGGTTCAAAAAATAAAACTCTTGCAAAAAATCAGCAACAGTTACAGTAACTGTCAAATCATTGAAGTATCCATCAAGAGTTAGAATATGAATGCTTATTTCATTTCATGCTTTAGAATATCAAAATAACACTATTATTCATTGTTTTGAACCCGAGATGTCCACAAAACAAAACACATTTATTGAACAAAATTCAACTTTGTAAAGAAAAGATTAACCCTTACAGCATCATGGTTTGGTCCAAACTCATTGTTGTCAATGGTCAGGGAATTGTAGGGTGAATGTGTTATAAATATTCTGGTAGTTAAACCGTCATTTTGATCTACTGGAGTCACTCAGTTCAAAGATGAAAACATAGTACACACAACATTACCAGTTCTCCTAGGCTGTTTTGACTCGTTGGTTGGACTTTCTCCAAGAAATCCAGAAGATAGTAGGTAAATCTATCAATGATGTAGACACCAATGGCTGGGTCAACATGATGCTGAAATAAAAAGAAAAGTCATTTGACATTGCTTATGTGACGTAAGTTGGGCAGCAAGTTTCAATGTAAGTAAACAAAGTAGATTTGAAATATTTTTCTCTGTTTTTTTATTTACATGATAATATACCATTGTTCTGGGACTTTGTTTTTATTTTTCTAGTTCCTGAATGTACCTCAAACAGCTGCACAGACCAAAATAAAACATGTTTGCCAACAGTATTCATTAGAAAGTCTTATCTAGCATTTACTGAGATATTAGTAAATTGTCTGACCAAACATCAGATGCTGTCTGGTAGATGTTTATTACACAAAATCACAGACATTTTTGTGTTCCAAAGAAACTACTATGACCTTGAAGCTGGTCCATGTAATTTTTACCATAAAATGTCATTATTGACCCATATAGTACCATGTTATTCTCATCATACTTACCGACAAGGAATCCTCCCCAACCTGACTGCTTGCTACTGCCACAATATTTGGGGAATAGAATTTGTGATACATGGATGCTGCTTGGCATGTGTCAATGATGTATAATATCTCATGGTATCTGGAATACAGATGTGTGAAAATACACTATTAATGATAAAAATGAAGATGTAAATATATTGAAGCAGTTTTAGAAATATCAATATGCAACCTTTATCTGTTTCTTTGTATTGATTTCCTTGCAAAGTCTAGGTAATATGCCAATGTAGACTAACATTACGCTGTTGTACTGGTAGATGTTGGCAGTTTGGGATTATATGGTATGCATGCTGGAGGACGTTGGGGGAGCTGTTTTGTCAGCCTTTGGAACTAAATTGGCATGCTATACTGTAATTAATACTGATCATGAACAGCTGCTGGTTTTATAAAACAATCTACTCCAATAATTTGGGCAATTTGGCTAATTACAGCCATCCAATCAGTGCAAATTATGAACAATCTACAAGCTGACTTTATCCTTTTACCAACATGATTCATTCTAAACCCCACTGTAACAGATAACGATTGTAGACCTGTTCACAAGGAATTTTGGTGAATAAGTTTAAATATGAAGCAAAGTTCCTACACACACCTCAAACACACAAAGACACAAAAGAGAAGTCAACAACACATGATGATAAAATTGGCAGCCTTGGTAACCAAGTGCAAATAATACACTACAACTTCAAGAAATACTCTTACCATTAACAACTAACCATAACATAACTCTGCAATTTGAGCATTTCAATTGTCATGAAAATTATCCAATCAGCTGAAACACTAACTCACCTTCTTTTTTGCCACATTTGTTCAAACGCATCTGCCAATTCTATACTGGAGATTTCCTCAGCATCTTGGAACTTCAAGAATCCATCGCCTCCATGACCTATACACACAAAAAATATCATAACGTGGATATAAAATGTATCTCACTAGATATTCATCATTTCTAGTTTGATTACACATTCTGAGGATGATAATATCAAACCTGATAAGGAGTTAAGTTTACAAATATCAGATGTTTTGCTATAGTTTCTGCCAACAGGTGCTCAATGAAATCCTTTCAGTCCTGATTTTCTGGTGACTTACCAGAGCTAGCCCTGTACCGGTTTATCGGAATTTAGGCCTGAAAGAGTTACGTTCAGCCAAACACGGAGACAAACTCCCTAATGGCAACATCCAGTCTGAACTTTTAAAAATTCATCTTCCTTGCGCAAAGGTAAATAATTATCACATTTACATATTTTGGTACACTTTTCAAACTAAAGTTACAGATATGTTGTGTGTAGTTGCTGTGATCTATGGAAGTTAATCATATTTTGTCATATCAACAAACCTGAGACTATACAAACCTGTCATATATACCAAGATATTGCTTCTGTCATCAGACTGAAGTCTCTTTGATTTTGTTGTACTTTCCGGCAATCTGCCTGTCATAACTCTGACAAAATTCTCTACAGTCACCTGGAGGATATAAATAACCAACATTCTTTACAGCGAACAACTTGAATATAAACCCCTATATACGGTAGGGGTATAGGGGTAGCTCTGGTAAGTTACCAGAAAGTCAGGCCTGAAAGGGTTAAGCACCATGAGAAATTAAATAAGCAAGCCTACATTACACAAATTTGACAAGTTTAAAAATTTTGCTGAGACTTTCCTCTTTCACAGTAATGAACATAAATCAGGGGTCACTGAGCAAATTTTGGTGTCAGAGGAGCAAAGTACCTACAATTTACCCTTACTTGATATTTGATTGTTGATATTATAAATACATCTTTTGTTAAGCCTATGGGGAAAAAAATAAATTTTTGTTTTTTAACAAAAAAATTGGAAATTTTGTTCAGTCCACAGGCTATAGTAGCAGAGCATCAAAGTATCATAAAAGTTTGAGTGTCCCAAAACTATCCTCAAGGCATATTTTACCTTCATAATCCATGCAAGTTTGTAGTTTTAATGTGTCTGAATTTCATATAGAGCAGTGAATTTTCCATGACAATTATAACTTCACAGCTCATTACCACATGCAAGTTGTACTCACATCATATCCTCTGTAGTCTACTTCCACATTATCTCCATAGACATTGATATGTTGATTTGCATTGTTGAATACTGTAGCTGAAAGAGAAAACCAAAATACGTCATTTGTCAAAAAGCAAATCAAAAGTAGAATTCTGACCCAGAAGCACAGATGTTATCATAAACACAACAGAGTGAGACAAAACCTATGTCAACTGCACTCACATTTCTGCTGATGATCCCAAATATGATAATGAAAATACTACTAGTGCTGGGTATATGCTGAGATGAAACCTACAGAAAACTGGAGAACCAAGGTAACATATACTGGTTTGTGCCATTTTACTGGAATTTACAATTTACAAAACTTATCCATGACACTGAGAAGACAAACTGCATGGCACCTGGATCTGTTGGACTAATTTTGCATGTTTAATTAAAAAAATATATATTTCAATTATGATAGATAGATTCATTTGTCAGCTGAAACGCAACACTATACTGTTATACAGCGTAATGTTCAAGAGTATCATACAACCTGGTAGAAACCAGACCTACTCCTGGATGAAATGTTAGACAGACTGTGGAGCACTTTACGCAAAAGGGACCGTAGGCGTGATGCAGACACCATGTAGAGCAACTGATTTTAGCTTTATAGTTATGTTATGTTATGTTATATTTATTTATTAAAGTGTCATGTGTGGTCTTAAACAGCTTTGTAGTTGTTTGATAATGACATTCAGGTCTGTACTTCACACAAAAACACTTGTACAGCTCTGAAAATCAACTACGGTCAGCAAAAAGGCAAACTCCCCTATGTGAATACGGCATGATCGTACTTAATCTCATTCCAAAACCTTACACAATAGATCCTTCACAACACTGCCACTGTCGAACATTTACGGGTTTTCTGTTTTGGTGTTAAGTTCTTCTTTCTTTGTTTAATTGAGCTTGTTTTCAATTTACACATTGCAAGTTCTAATAACACAAAGGTAGTATGCACCACAAAAGTGAAAGACTTAAAAACTTTCACTTTCAATGAAACTATCAACAATTCTCTCACCAAATCAATAACAAATACTGGGGGGCCACTATGAAAATTTTAGTTGTACTTTAAATTTTCTGATATTTGACATTCAAAATGACCACTATTCCAATATTAACTCTTTGGGAAACTGAAAAAGTAAGCCTGTGAAAATTTTATTTACCAGAATGTTTTTGCTAAGGTTGGGGAACATTGGTAAATGATTTGGGAACCCCGGTAACATTTCTACTGTCCCCCGATCTGATTGCATTGATATACCAAGGGGACCCCGGTAAAATGACTGGGGAACCCTGGTAACATTTACCGGGGTACCGGCCTTAACAAAAACACTGTACCAGAAATGTATTGAAAAAATTTGACAGCATAAATATCTGTCCGTGAGGCGGACTCCAGATTAATTAGATATCAGAGCAATTTTTATAGACATTTGTTCGAAATGTAGTTTTAGTGATATTGCATGGTTTAAATCTTTTTCACATCGCTGACAATGGTGCAAAATTCATACCTGGTCTGGGATTCCTAGCATTGCATGCTATGTCATCAGCTAACATTAGTATGATTTGGCTGTCTGGTATGCCAAGGCGTTTGACAGTTCTGTACATTGACAGTGTATTGGCAACATGTCTGTAGTTGAACCAGAAACGTGATGTGCAAACCTAAAGTGAGCCATAACAGAGAATTAGTAAAGAAAAGTAGATCTTGAACAGTACTGAAAATAAAGATGTGATATTGTGATCAAGTGTCCTCGTTACTGCTTTCATGGAAGGGAAAATTTCTCAGCACTAAGATGATATTTGAATACTGTCTCATATGTGATATTTAATGCTGAGATGGTCGATGGAACAAATATGGATAAGCATCGCAGAATTAACCCTTTACCTGCCAAGTTCATATTTCACTATCAGGTCAAGTTGGTTAAAACAGTAAAGTAAAACATGTCCCATATGATGCATTTTAACAAAGACTTGAAGATTTGAAGGTCCCTGAAGACAGAGATACTGTAAACACGATTTTTACAGACTAAAGCTGCTATAACACACCAAGCCAAGTGGGTGAAAATACATTTGGTTTTGGCTCAATATTCCTCTTGTAGTACTGACTTGGTAGATGGGGAGGTGATACTGTCTGCCAGGTAAAGATTAAAGAGTTAGGAGAACTGAAAATAAATGTTTCTGTAATCTGTTCAAAATAAAGCCTTAGATATTTAGAGTTTTGTGTAAGTAGGTTCTGTTAGGAAGGAGATGAGGAGGGAAAGTGATAAAGGATTTTATAAAATACTAACCAAGACTGCCCAATTGTTGGTGTGGCCACTCTGAAAAAAACTCTGTGCTTCAGATTCCTGTAAATTTAAAAATTATACATTTTCAAATATCAACAAAATTTGACAATGTTCCTGATGTGGTACAAGGAACTATGTGTTATATGTGGAGGTTGCATCTATATTAAACTCACGTTTGCAAAAATACTTTTTTGTGATAATATTTGCATGCCAGTTCTATTTCTAAGTGTCATCCCAGAGACATGGATCCATGGTTCGTAAGCAAATGCCTTGTATTCATCCATGTATAAAGTGTTGAGAACCCTTCCACTGTCTACTTTTCCCCGTGAGTTTCTTGTTATACCAGGCCAAAACCGAGGCCATGGGCATATTTGTCAGTGTGTTGACCACCCCTTTGTTTGAAATGGTATAACCCAGCTGGCAATCTTGACAGACAGAAGCGCGGTTTTCCCCCCTGAAAATCCTGGCCGGATACGAGACGAAAATCCGAACAAAAGTGAAGTTTCTTGCCTGAACAGATTACAAATACCTTTACACATCCAGATATTTGCTCGAAAGAGTAAGAAAGACTATATCATCATGTGTCGCGGGCAGTCCCGGGCCATAATTTAATAGCAGGACTCCGTAAGTGGTTGTAACAATTGAGAACAGCAGTTGCACGTCGGGCGATTGCAATTACTACTACCATGTACATGAAATGCAATATTCCAATATTTTTTCGAAGCTAACAGCAGAGATACACTTACCGGAGAGGTAAGACAGCCGTAATCCACGAAGACTATGAGAAGAAACCATACACAAAATTTAATTGTGGACGTCGCCATTTTGAGATTGCTGTTAAGTTATCCTCGTTCGCATTTAAAATCATTCGTAGATATATTAGCGTAAATACCTTCATATTGCACATGTTTTAGTAGCTGAGATTCCCAATTTTACGTAAAATTATATTATAAAAGTGTAATAGAGCTTGGTCTGTAGGTGATCGGGTTTAATTATGGTGATTAATTACAGGCAGTCTTCGATTTTCAGTTTGATCGAGGTCATAGGTCACATTGTAAAGTGTGTGCGTTTCTGCGTGTTTCAACAGAAAGATTCACAAAAAATTTCCATATTCTGAATTTTGATATCATTTCCGTAAGTGTTAAAGCCAAATGGTAAGAATATTTCGGTGACCCTGATAAAACTTTGAACCAATTAGACAAAACGAAATGAATAGTGCATGGTAACCAGACACTATTATAAGCCAAATTACTATTGGTCAATTTTACAGTCACATGATTCTACTGTTATATGCCGATTTACTTAAGAAATTTTCGGTCTGTATTTTTTATGCTCCGCGATCTCCTTGAAAAATTTAAAAGATAGGAAAATAAAATAACGGAAATCTTAGGAGGCGATTATATCACTTCAAGAAATTATTATTTAGTCCCGCAAAAGTTGGGGCAGTCAGACTATAGCTCCGCCCACTTTTTATTCACATGTTGTCTGTTCCCGTGTTTGTATTCATAATCATTCTGTAATTGTTTGCCCTGGATACGGACGTCGAGAGCTGTAGTAACGTGGGAATAGGTTCGTACAAGAAGACCCTTACAACGATACGAACCATTTCAAAAGCGAAAAGGTGGCTTTACCCGAAAGTTGAAGAGCTCATCGTTCGACATGACGACCGAGGACACGAAGGCATATCTCTCGGCGCGGGAAATTCCGCAGCTTTTCGAGGTGAGTTCGGGAATAGAGCTCTGTTCATCGATCCATGTATGTCCCAACTTCAATGTATTATAGTTCACAACTTTCACGGCGTTTCCATACGTAGTTATACAGTTTGCTTGCAACTTCCTTGTCCGTTCATTAAATTTTGTAAGCAGTGTCAATGTATTGTGGCATTTGTACACGGTCAAAGTGAATACTCACGAAAAATAAACTGACAACTCCGATCGGATTTGACCTCTTCGCTGTGACAGTACGAATCTTCGCATGTTGTATGTTTACGTGTGCAGTTAGTACCGCGTCCTATATTTTAATAATTCGCTGCCAACATGTCAGTGGCAATTTGTCGGGACAAAGGTTTCCCAACGACGATTTCACTAGTAAAGTACGAGTTACACACAGCACATTTGTTTACGTACGTGGAAGACCTTTCAACAGGGCATTGAAAGTGTCAATTTAACGGAGCGGTTGTTCCTAAGCACAATTGAATCTCACATTTCAACCATGAAGTCTTGTCAATTCACATGATTCAAGGAAGCGTAGCAGTAATTACGCATTATTCTCTGTTATACTGTTTTGTCATAACCTTTATTAAACGAGAAAATGTCACAAAGGCTAATAGTTTTACATTTATCACAGTTCTCTCGAAAATTTAAGATATATCGACAGAACATTTCCAACTAGTGTGTGTAAGGGATCCAAGTCCTTGGAACTATGGAAGTGTTTTGAAGAGGATTAATCAGAACATGGCCAGCTAGTATATCGAGTTTCATGTAAACATAGCAATTGCATTGTTGGAGAGGCGTAAGAGCATGGGAAAAAAACAAATACTGCAGTATTTTTATACGCCACACCACGGCATTGAAACTATCGTCATATCATTGTTTTAGATAAATATTTTCTAATTAGCTCACAAGTCTGTGAAATGCTGTCCAACTTGAATTCAAGAGTAACATAATTTCCATAGAAATACAGACATTATATTTAAGTCTTATAAATTCCAAATTTCTTAGGTTTCTTTACCCATTGCTTTCATCATTAAAATAATAGAATGTGTAACCAAGATTTTAGTGAAACCTAGTTAGAGAGTGCAAGACACGGAAAGTTTTAAAATAGACTTTATAATATCATTTAAAAGCCATATTCATATTTCTGATTGCAATATTCTTTTGTCAGCAAAATTTATTTCATGGTGAAGCAAACTGAATTATAATAGTTACAGGAACAATAGTATTCAATAAAATGGTATGTCTCCTGATTTGTGATAATGTCCATTGGAGTACAGGATAATGCAGCTGATATCACTCTCTGCCGTAATGCTGGTCTGCTCTGGTTATGATGTGAAATCTTCAAACGATATGTAAACTTACTCAAGCAAGTGATACAATTGATCTTTGAAGTCAAGAACACCGAATGCTGTTTCATGCCAACCAGTCAAACATATCCAATAATCAATAATCTTTGTACTGATGGGTAAACATATCAATGCAATGTAAATATGAGATAACAAGACTCCATGACATGTTATGCTGTGATATTAGCTTTAATCCTGTTCATGGCATAAGCCAAGACATGTCATTTAATCATTGTAAGTCTAAATCTTTTTGCAAAATTTCCTCAATGTCTATGAACTGGGTTACAGAGAAAGTGAAACCTGCTTGCTTTAATGTTCTTTAAGCTGATTGTTTTTTCAGAGTAACAGAGTTGCCAAGACTGAATTCATTAAGTCAATATCATACTCATAAACTGTTCCATTGAAACTCTATTAACGGTATATTAAAGTCATTCTTAAAACCAAACTGTGAATTGCCCAATGATGACCTTAATATGTTCTTTGACTATATGAATTAAATGACCTTAATGTTAGTTAAGGTAAGACATTGTTTTTTGCTGTAGTTGAATGGAGTCATTCAGCCTTTAGCTTTATTGATTTGTGAAAGAGATATTACCATTTCTCTTTCAATGTGACCTCACTTTCCTTGAAAGAACCTCCATTCTCCTTGCTGCATATTTTTCCCTGTCCATGCAATTTAGACTATCCTCTAAAATAAGCTGCTGAGAGGGACGGACTGTATTGTGTGGCATCATGGTCATGCCATCTAATAATGGAAAGTTAATAACTGAGAAAGTTTAACAATTTATCCACATAAAAATTAACATAGTATAAATAATGGTACATATTCCTAGTGCCATGTTAGTGGACACCTTTGGCTTCAAACTAATAGGGTTTACCTAGAGTAACCTATAGTTATGTTTATCTCCAAATACACATGCAACAACCCCAGGCATGATTACCAGAGATTAATGTAAACCTCTATATGTGTCCATTAATCTCCCTTGTGAAATTTTGAATGTTCAAGTGTATATAAGAACTAGATTCCGTAGACCACCTTGGTAAATTACAATCTTGTAAAAAAGTAAAAGGAGCATATGGAAATAAATATCAATAATAAAAATAAATATCAGATAGATGACTGTTTTGTCACCTTAATTTCTCTGCAAGATGCCACAATTCTTACTGCTTTTGAGTTTTGAAATACAAGTGGTTTTTCATGTAAATTAATTTTGATATGAGACAAACAGATTACTGCAAAACAATGGATTTGCAGTGTAGAGGAATAGAGAGAGTTTGGTGTCACGATGAAATCAATGAGCCATGAAGTAATGATTTTGGCACTACAACATTTCAAATTCTAATACATATATAGTAAATAGCCTTTGGGGCACACTAGCATTATTAGACATTGATTTGGCTGCAAGAATGTTTTCTGATATTGATCAAATGCATTTACTCTAGGCAATAGACTGAAAATTTCCTTACACCTGTTGTTTTTACTCCAATGTCAGTGACTTAGAGCTTATCATATATCTTGTAGTCGATTGTGGCATCATTATAATTCTCTCAAGTAGTACTGCTGGCCCAGTAGCAAAGAAATCTATTCATAGATGTGTGGGGATGTTCCATTTAGATTTGTTAAAATTCACATATGATTTCCACATGTTAATATTTGAAAATTGTTTCCTCTATTTTAAAATTTCCGCTGAAACTTAGGGTGTATTTTGGATCTTCCTTAAGTTTATCATATTATATTCAGAGTAGTTTTGTAGTTTTATCATTTAATGTGAAAAGAAAAACACATATATTACTATAAATAAAAATAATTTTGGCCCTATCATGGAAAGTAAAATGACTTAAGATTTTTTTATTTACTTTCTGTTGTGAAATGTCCTGGTGACATTTATTCATATTAAAAAATGCAAGACACGTACCAAAATGTGAAAGCACAATGATACTTTATTGATTAGGGTTTTGTGACTAGAATGGTGTGGTACTAATAATTAAATTTGAAAGTTTGAAAAGCTGAACTTTGCATGGATTTATCTAAAATGAAAAGGTGTTTTAGGGATATTAATGAGGTGTTTTAGATGCATTTTGGCATAGGTAAATAGAGTTTTCTCTTCATCAGCACTAGAGTACAAAAAGCAAGGGTAACTTCTGTGCAGTGTTAGTGTGTAACTTAAGATTCTTGGGGTGAAAAACAAAACCTAGTACTTGGGGGTACTTGTGACTGTCAGCAAGGGTTTACAGTTTAAAGCTATAGGAAGACATAGGATGGGAAGGAATAAGTTGTAAGAAGATTTATTTCACAATGTTGATAAGACGTGATGGAGTACAATTCTTTAACACAGCCATTGGAGATGTTGATATCAGTTTGCCGCAATGCATGCATAATCTATTTTTTCAAGGGGGTTACAGCACAATAATAATAATAATAATAATAATATTTTTGTTGTTTGCTTAGGATTTACATCACATTTGTGGCAATAAAAGTGTGATACAAAGAGAAGTTCAAATTTTTCTCGAATAAAGATTAATACAGTATCATAATACCTTAGCCAATAATAAAACAACTAGGTATTTCTTTGTTTATATGAAGTAAAAATATACTAGTAATCTGCAAGATGTTCATTAAAAGACAACCCTTGTTTTGTTAAGAGAAATAAGCTGATTTTCAGTTGTATCATTTGGGAGATTATAAAGTGTTTTCTTTGAACTTTGTATTTCTGACATACCGGTATTAAGTTCATTGCTGCATAACCTGTACAATGCGTAGACACACCATCCCTTGATTCCCCTTAAGTCCATTGTTTCGATCTTTATTCGAAAAGTAACTTGTTATACCTGTTTACATGTAAATGATGCATTCTTGCAGGTACAACACACAATACAAGAAAGCCAGATTCTATTGTTGGCATTTGGATTGTAAAAGCAAATTAGAATTTAGCTGTTTCATGCAATGCCCCATTCTTGGCCAAGTTATATCAGTTGCATCAAAGCAGTTTGGGTCCAAATGTGATCAAGGTCAAAGTTTGTCTCTATTGTTACCGTTCAGTCTATCATCAACATTTTTGTTTACTCTCTTTGATATAGCACAGTAACAGACAGTCTATTTGATACACAGTATCAAGTTCAGTATCAGTGGTAATGTAATATAAAAATCTCTTCAACATCGCCTGATTTTATCATTTGTTTTCGGCAATTCAGGTCTATTAAATGCACAGCAATGGCTGTAATCCCATCAAAAAGTTAAACACATATTTTGTTTTCAAAAAAATAGTGTTTTCTAACCTTCAGTTGTCCACACAAAGACCCTGCTATGTGTTCGGCCTTCATTTTCTTCAACTGCATTTACTCTGCAATAAAGCCATTTAAGTGAAGAATAAGGCACCTCTTAGGGTGACTTTTTGAATGATTTGGCATGAATTTTACCTGTTTGTGAAAATTCATTCTGCACATACCGGTATGCATACTTATGTTTTCCAGTCAAAGAAAAATGTATTAATCACATTTATACCAATAGACATAGCAGTGTAGCCATATCTCAAAAAATTCAAATCTCATTATGTTCTCTTGATTCAACCAAAAAGTGCATATCTTTTCTTATTTCCATCCAATTGATTATGCTATTTCAGACTTTTGATTTTTTTTTCTTGTCATATTACTAGCAACATTTGTACAACAGATGACAAAATAAAATTTGAAAATGGTAAGGAATACTGAATGGGTTGCATATCTGTGTATTGAAATATTTGTTAAACAATAATAATTCAAGATTAAATGAGTTTATTTAACGATATAAGTATAGGGCAAGTATATACAGCACTTTGCATTCAAAATATCTGACAAAGTTAATATGAGACAGTTGTGTAATCATGGTTTTTTACATCAAATAGCTGATTATTCTCTTAAACAAATTGGAAAACACAGTTGCAATAGCTGTTCAGGACAGCTGTTTCAAAAAGATCTAACTTCAAAAATTAATTACGTTCATTGATATTATTTTAATGGTAGATTTTATGGATTGATGATTTTAATTTTTTATGGATTGATGGATTAATTTTATAGATTGATGGATTTATTTTATGGATTAATGATTAATAGTGTAGCAAGATGAGAATAATTCTATTTGATAAGGTGACTTTAATAGGTATATAATTGTAAATATTATACATGTACTGTGTTATGAAAGTGATGCTTTCTTTAACAACCATCAAAAGTGCCCAGGAAATTTATCCATGCAATTATCCACAGAGGCTTTGACTTTCACTAGTTGAATTTACTGCACAGTGTCATAGAATACATGATTGCACTGAAAGAAGTACCAACTACAATAAAATAATGCAAAATAAGACCATACCAGAGAAATAATGGTTGAATGGTTGGATATAAAGATTTGATATTCATGGAGAACTGAGTTGATCCTTTTCCATTGGCTATGGAATTACATAATTATTAATGCTCCATTAAAGCCATATTTATCAATTGATGTAAAAATGTCAAAAAAGTCAGTAGGCCTGGTATTGTTGCCAAGTACAACTGTTATTTCATCCTCAAATGCCAAGTACGACTGTTATTTCATCCTCAAATGAAAACGTTCAACAAAACATCAATTTTACATTAGTAGCATCACTTTTTTAAGTGAGCGTTTTGGTGTCACAACCTTTTTTTGTACGCAAAACATGGATAAAACATTAGGGTGAAACCTATATATTGCCCTCACTGGCAGTAAGTGTTGCCAAGACAACAACTCACCAGGGAGTGTTTTGGAATCTGAAGTACTTTTGTTTCCATGGATACAGGAAATTAAGTTTGACCGTAGGAAATTTAGCAGTACAACAATGTATGTAATAATATTAGTTGAGTGCAAGGCAAGGCAACTTTAGCATGGCAGAGGTTATATATGGCCTCTTTGGCAGGATGTGCGGACAAACATTAGTTAGAAATTAATTAGATTTGAATGCAAAACACCACTAAATTGACGTAAATATGGTTATCAAGGGCAAGTATGATATATCAACTCATCCCATCAAGACGTGCAGTATACTTTTAAGATCACAATCTTGTGTATGAAGAAAAAATAAAAAACAGTTATAGCAAAAATTAATATGACACTCAAAGTGATTTTAACCTTTAAAGGGTCAGTATATGTAGCTGTAACTTTTGATTATTTTTTTTTCACTTTTTTCATTCAATGTCAACTACAGTTTCTTGTTCTACTCCCTAAAAGCAAGCTGAGATCGTACATGTAGCGTTCAGCTTCTCAACTACAACATATGTAGACAGCATAAATAGTTGACAAGTGAATTCTGGTCTTGACTAGAATTCAAATGTAAACAATAACAACTTGCATTTTCACAGAAAAACTGTTGACAAGCTAAATGGTTGGTGTTACAGCATGCTTTGGAGAAAAAAATCTTGGCCTTTTATTACAATCTCTGTTAAGGTCACTGAGAACGCATGGACAGATATTTGGACTTTCAAATCTCTACAATTCTTTTCTGCTCTACCACTTGTGGGGGCTCATTTAAAGTTCTTGGAAGAAAAATTTTCACCGTCGTAGTTTTTCGAAAATCCAAAATTTAATTTTCTCTCATAGAGTTAACACAGGGATGGCGGCCATTTTGAATTTCTACTGCCGCATGTTGGGTAATTTCTTTCTCTAGTCTCAAAATTTACACAGTGACCCCTCGAGTTTTAGTGTTGATTTAGTAAGGCTAAAAGAATGGTTGACTTAAAAGTTTCATTGGGGAAATTTTGAGCAAAAGTTTAAGTCTTTCACTTTCAAGGTGTATGCACGATACTACCTTTAAGCAACAAAGTTAACCCTTTTAACCTACAGTATCTTGTTGTATACATGTACTTTTGTTTTCGCTGAGATTGTATTGTAAGAATTTATTTTGAGCCCTAGCTTGCTTTAAAAGTTTGCCATGACATATGTACATCATTGTCATTTTCAAATCTATATACAAATAGTGTATTCTGATCAATGACAGGTAAAAGTTTCACAGCTGAATGCACCTCAAAAATGACAATTGTACTGATAAGAGACTTCTTAGTTTCCTTCATTCATGTAAATTCAAGAACTTCAGTTAGGATCTACAATGCAAATTTTTGATGAAAAATGCAATATTAAAATTAAGTGAAATTTACCATAATTTAACATTCAAAACGGATGTTGGTAGTTGATAATTTCGGGGGGAAAATAAGTTGTGTACAGTTTTGAATCTAATTAATGTAAAACCTTAATTTTCTCAACAACTGTAAAAGTGAATTCACAGTAACTTTAAACAAGTAAAAATTGTAATATTCAATCAAAATTTGAGTATTAGTTTCTCCTCAGGCAGAATTTGTGTGTTTGGTAATACTGTATTTGCCAATAACCCACTGTTCTAACAGCACTGTGCAGGGATTATTCTTTCTGTATAGCTGAAATCCTATTAACTGTTATCACAGTTTTCAATTTATACATCAGAGATTCCTGAATTTGATGAAGTTTTAATTGTTTATCTGTTAAACGGACCAACAAAATGTTTAGCCATAACTCAGGCAGAGCTACATACATTTATCTAATAGTGGTAAAGACTGTGTATTTCAGCTTTGAAATTACACACACTATGACAGTGTGCTGAACTGAGCGCATAGGCTTGCTTTCTTGAACTCCTGTATTGTGCAAGTTAGCAGTAACTGCCTATTTAATACTGATTCAGGGGCACAGCTTAATCCCTCAATGGCAGAAAGGTAATTTCTGTTCACTGTAGTCTAGAATCACAGAAACCCATCAAATGAATGTCCATTTACCGTGTTTTTAAGCTGGCCACCTAATCTGCAGGTACTATGCAACATGCTAATAATGAAGAATTTATCCTTTAATTGTATTCAGCCGACTGTTTCAAAACAGCAAAGTAAATGGATATTCTGTGAAGATATATCACTAAAAACTCCTATCACTGTTCTATGACATACGCTGTTCATGATATTTTATGTTTTTACTTTTCAAATTTTGATATAAACATTTAGAAGTAAAGGTAACAGAAAGAAAGTGAGTTGTTCAGTTTATCACAATTCAATACTTTTTGATTGAGACCTGCTAGTTTCATACGTTAGGTACAATTGTCAATTGTCAGAAAAAAGATTGGAATCTGTCAAGCTGAAGGCTGTGTTGAATAACCATAGCAACCGTTTAAAATAATTTAATTTTTCTTTACCAAGATTAAATTGAATAATACATAACTGAATACGAGTGAGCTGAAGTTGAATTCGTAATAAAAAATGTCCTCATTCATAGACAGTATCCAGATAGACCTAGTAATTACATACTGGTCAAAATCTGTACACAATCCATTGCAAATAAAATAATCAGCTACTGTTGCTAAGAATACTGTATTTTTTAGAATACATAACAATGGGTGGTACAGCTCTACTGGACTTCAGTTGACATTTGAAGCTTATGATGTGCACCACACAGAAAGGTGGTTGCTAGGGAGTGGTAAACATGAAATCTACATGTCAACAAATCAAGCGCAATCATCATGCTCCATGTAACCACAGGGTGATGTGTGTAGCTACAAAGTCCATGTGGGACTTTACTTTATTCTAATCAAATACCAGCTTTTCCAATTCACAGAGTCTTGCATGGAATGTTAGAATTTCATTGTTGAGGTATTTCTTTGTTCATGCTGTAGCCTTAATTCTGAGTTACATTGTATTTGATTTGGACGTACGATTCCTTCAAATAAAACAGGCTACAAAAATTTGTCAACGTTTTCCTGCATTTTATACTCTAAGTACATCTTTCTTGCCATCTTTCTGAAATAGGTCAAGTAGCAAAGATAAAATTTGAATAACCACAAAGTTTAGCCATCGTCTCAGTAATAAAATTCATGTTATTTGACTGGTTTGACTGCATGGTAACATTCTGTATTGGTATGAACTGATCTATGAAACAAATTGATCATCATTGTTTGATTGTGTAAGAAAAACATGCATGATATAAATTGTAAAGTAATATTCTATACATGATAGGTATTAGTGATAACTCTTTCAAGTTGCATTGTTAAGTGTGTTTGAGGTTTGATCTAGTAAGTATTTGGAAACATGATGAAATTTATTCTATTTATACCCCATTTTGAACTGATATCATAAGGCATTGGATGAATTCAGGCTGTATGTGTAATCTACCAATGCATTGAAATACTGTGAATTGTTATTTCAATTTTCAATGTAGATTAGAGGATAGTGCTATCAATGAAAACTTCAAAACTCAATATGGTACACCTTTCAATTTACTGTAATATACAGAGAAAATCTCATCACCCATTTTCAAATTAAAAATAATTTCCCTTTGAAAATATTTTCACAGCAAAATATGATATTACTAGTACATAGTTGATGTGATATTTTGAGCAGTCATCATGTTCAAGTTGCCATTAGCGATATATTCGGTTTGCATGCAAGAAAGGTTGCCATGGCAACCAGGTTTTAAAGGATCACAGCTGGTTTGTTTGTGAATGGTATAAACATGATAACCTGTTTTCATGTTGCTTTGATTCATGCACAGAGAGACATGCAACAGAGACGTTATGATATTATTAAAGTCTCTCACTTCTTATTCCAAATGGCTTTCTATCGTGATCAAAATTAATGGATTGAATTATGACAAACGATTACAAGTGCTTATTTTCCAACCCATTGACCATGCTGTGCAACTCACAATATACAATTGGTTTGTAAAATGATGACGTATGGTGTTCATCTTTGATGTACTCACAGATAGTGAAATGTTAAAACAACACTCTTCAGCATCCCTGTCGTCACTTGAATGACAGATAATAATTTCAAAAATAATTTTGATGACATCGGTCTAATCATATCCAGACCATCGACTATGTTTCATTTGGTATTATTAAATTGATAAGAAATTACCTTCCAAAAATCTAGTCTCAGCAGTCTTTTTAAAGAGAAGTGCATTTCAGGGGGTTTGGATCATTATTTTTCCACTCAATGATTCAACGATAATAAAAATGAAAGGTTGTATTATTGCAGCAAAGCAGCGGTTGTTTGATAAAAAAGAGAATCTGATATATGGCTCTGTAGGAGTCGGCAGTAAATATGTCACTGCACAAATTATAACTTAATTATGTTTGGAAGCCAAAATCTAACTAGGACAGTTAAAACTACACTCCTCAGCGGGAAACTAATATCCTCCAATCGTAAAATGAGAGATTTTCAATATTCCGTACTTTTGGATACAATACATGTATGTATACCTCTGAATCTACTATGACGTGTGTATAAATATATGCAAATTCTTGCCATCATATGTCAATATCAAAATTAGAGAAAAAGATTGCCACAAAGATTTTTTATCAAAATACTAAATTAAAACGCTAGTAGTGATCGTAGAAATAATTATAATAAATCCTTTTCCGTAGTAGCTGAAAATGTGCTCTGTGTTTGTCAAAACTGAATAGTATAATACAATTGCTATTACAACAGTTGAAGGCTGTATAATTACTACTTTAATGTGAAATATATGATTAACATGTTGAGAGAGAGTACAGTTAAATTCAATATTACAAATCAGTTCATGGAGCGCAGACATTTAAAATCTTATAGACTCACCCAGTGTTTTGGATATACATGTACAAACTGCTTTGGTATAGCCCTATGTGTTATAACGAGATGGATTATAGACCAATTGTATGTCTGTGTTATAGTATACACACCATATTGTTTAGCAAATGCAATTTCCCTGTCAATTCTGTCTTGTACTGTATGAGTGCATTGTTTCTAACATAACACAGTTAGGCAGTCAAATGTCTTCAATATTTCAGCCCTGTTCCTCTCTATCATACAGTACCTGTATGTCTTTCATCTCTGAGAAGAATGGGACATTTTGATGACAGTGTAATTGACATCCATCAATTACAATTTCCACTTTAACTGTCACTGCATTCAAACACATATCTGATCTGTCACTCATTCAAAGACATGTCTATAATCTCACATAGAATATATCAGAACACAATGGATAATCTGCAGTTTGTACATGTATTTATTTTACTTTCGACCTCACGTGTGACCCCCTTGGATTCTTTGATGTACCGGTAGAGGATTAAATGTAGATTTTCTGATGTTTTCATCTACACACAGAGCCTCATGACAGGACTGATGTACTACAGACCTGAAGACCATGTTGAGTATCTGCAGTCCTGCCTGCAAAAGGCCAAGGAAGCAGGCCATGAAAACATCAAATGGAACTCCTTCGTTGAAGGGGTCAAACGTACCAGTCCATTGCCACCAATCACACCATCTCTATCGCGAGAGCCAACTTTTCAAACAGGTATGAAGTGATAATGGGTTATTTTGACAAGGAGATATTCTGTTCCCATGGAAACCTACATGTGTATGGTTGTCATGACAATGATGAACACAAGTCAGTTTCATGATTTTGATTTTCTATAGTATATGTGTAATATGTAAAGAATTAAGGTGATACTTTATCTGAGTATGAAAGTTTCGATTTTGAGATTTTGTCTGTACTCAGTCAATTGACATACATTACTAGTATACTTAGATACTGTGCATGTTCTATCCATGAACTCTACATGCAATGTATATGGTAGTGAGGTTTTTCTCCAGTTGCTTTGATCACTAAATCATGGTTTCAATTTTTGACAGTGAGAGGTGACTGCAGGATGTCACATCTTAAGTATCAGCCGAAAGTTAAATTATCAATGAGATTTGTGACTCATATTCAGCGCTCCGTCATATAAAATTCTTTAATGATGCTTGTGCAGCTGGATCTCCGAGCTTGCCTTAGGGTCCGGTGGTCATTGATATGTGTCTTTTATCAGTGCAGTTATTGTTCAGAGCTGATAAAATTCTCCTCATGACCGATGAGCTATGAAGAGAAGCTCCTGAAGGTACAAGTGGTTTCAAATATGAATGCCACCCTTGGATGATCACATGCTTTGACAAATGGAGTAGAAGGGATATCATGTGACATGCTTGAATGCATGTGACACAAAGAAGTGATGAGACTGCACAAATAAATGGCACAGTCCTACAGATTTCCCATAATGCATTATGATTTGTACCAACATAGATCCCCCTGTGAAGTCTACCATGTCTCCCATGTGTAGACAAATTCCTGGACTAGTTGTAACAATTCTGAAAACGTACTTTTAAGGACACTTTTCTTCTCAATTCCCATTTTACATGTAAAGGATTAAGGAAATTGTTCTTGATTGAGAGAGGAGATAGCATTTTTGTAAATTTTCAACTGATAGTGTCCTCAGCCGTACAGAATAAAGTAATGGAAAGTAGGGAGACTAGTTGCACCTGTTTTATGAAACTGAGGACATTGATTTTTTCCAAATAGAAAAGACAAAAGAAATTTACATGCTAACTTTTTTCAGAGAATGACCCCTTCAGTTGGTCATAACTTGCTTCCCAAAACTGTGACATTTGTAGTACCTGCAGAATGTGACTTTTATGGTTATTTAACGGTTTCTTTGAAACTAATACTACAATATTTCAACGTACTCTTTATAAATATAATAAATCAATTATCTTGAGACTTCACATTATTGCTTTTATGCAACATCGTTGGTACAAATCAAACAGCATTGTGGGTAATTTATTGTACTGTGCATGGCATTGCATTTATACATGTACCATACATGTATATAATGTACCATGCAGATCTCAGCATCACGTTCACTATGTTGCAGAATTAGCCATGCAGAAATATTTGAAAATTGTTCAAAGATTTTGAAGTCAATTTGCTAGGTATGTATCCAATGAGCATTGCAGAATATATTTGCAGGCAGATAAAGTTGAAAGCAATTAATGTTGAATACTTTGTATGGTAGAACTTTAAGTCATTGATAATTAAGGACTACACCATTTCATACAAGGTATATAAATATCATTACTGACATTTCAATAATTTGTTTTGTCTTGTTTTTTGTATGTTTGTTTTTTCAGAGGCAAGCATTCCTGAAATGAAGAAAACAACTCCATTACCACCAATTTCACGGCAAGGGACAACACAGGCAAGGCTCATTTTAATCGTAGGTGAGTAACCAGTCTTTTTTTACAAAGGTGTTTTGCTCCAAATTAACTCTCTTTTGCTTGATTACATTTTGCAATTTACCAAGTCAAGTTTTGTTCAAAGTATTCTTGATTTTAAATGAATTTATCATTCAAAGTATCTGTCATGATTTAATCCGCTAAATCCCCCATTAGCACTCTGAATGTCAATAGATGGCACATTCATGTACATACTGATACTACTGTTACCAGTTTTGAACTTGAATTAAAAATTTCCATAGATGTTTATAATAGTAGCAGAAAACAGATATTTGACAAAATTCTGAGTAGAAGAGGATATCAACTCTATAAGCCATCATGTGTGTAGCCAACAGTGGCAGAGGAATTGTTAGTTTTTGATCTCATAGAAGCCATAGGGCGTCTTGTCAAGGTTCTTGCATACAGGTAATTAGTAAACGATGTAAGAGCTGCAGGGGACTACGTGACAGTGACTAGAAATGAATTCTTTGTCAAGTTGTGCTTCTCAGGATCCCCGAAGATACTTTCCAACACATTTGCAAGGCCAAAATTTTGAGTCATACCTTGTTAGTTAGCGATTTCATTATTTTTAGAATAGAAAGATGAGCATCAACACGAATCTTTGGTAGAGGATGAAGCATGTCGTGCTTCTGTATGAACAGACCAGGATTTACAGCTGCCTGACGTAGTTGACAGGGTTCATGAAATAGGCCTTCAATTTACAGCGCAATTTATCAATATTTATCTGGCACACACACTTGAATGTATGAACATATTCTTGAAGTGCATTCATGTATGTACTCAACAGGAATGCTATGACTTCATGCATATATTATACCCATATGCACATATTATACCCATATTATACCCATATGCATATCCAAACATCAAAAAAAAAAGAATTTAATATTTGATGAAGACAAGATTCATCTTAATTTGCATTTCAAGATCAACCCTCTGTTTTGGTCATAAAGCAGCACTTAATTGTGTTGTTATCACATTTATCCATCTCTAGTTTCTATATCCGTTACAATTACATTGACTATAAGTCACACAGCTACCATTATTACAACAACCAAAGTCGTCATCTTTTCTCTCATCTTGTAGGTGCACCTGGTAGTGGCAAAGGCACACAGTGTGAAAATCTCCAAGACAGATATGGTTATGTCCACATTTCAGCGGGTGAACTCTTGAGATCACAGATCACACAGGAAGGGGATCCCAGCGAGAAATGGTCTATGCTTGCAGATTTAGTATCCAAGGGTGAAATGGCACCAAAGGTAGAAATTCAGGATTCGTTTGTTTTTATTCAAATAACTATTGCAACATTCTGTTTATCACTTACAGGGGAAATATTTGTAAAATTTTCAGTGTATTGGAATATGCATTTCCCAAAGTATATTGTAGCCAGCCTGAAGTGTTATCCATGCAAACACAACAGATGATATGCAATGTCATTGTGGACAAATAAATTCTAGTTAAGACTATACTCAGTTGTAAGTAAAAACATTTGAAATGATGCATACAGGTTTTGTAACATTTGAACACAAGGCTTTTTGACAGAATTTTGAGATAAGGAAAAGAAAACAACAAAAACACTGGAAAATATATCAAAAGTAACAGCTGATTAGGTTTAGACCTGTTCATCCCCAATTACCTGTAAACAGGTCCACAATCACCATTTATAACAATTGGTCTGGGCTAAACCATGTTGGTAAAAGGGTTGATGGTCACTTTTATCTGAAGTAAGATATATCAAATGCTTTCCTCATACGTCTTGAAGGTTTGCTTCAATAAATCATGTATAACAAGATTTGTATGAACGCTACCATCAACCCTTGCGGAAATTATCATCCCTGTCACTTCAGTTTCTCAGTACACGAGACAAACAGTAACAAGTAAACCGTACTGGTAGGGTTGTTTCAGAGGCTTTGTGATGGAAGGCCAAACAGAAAGAAATCACAAGTACCTAAAAGCTGCTGCAGTCAAAGAATAATAGTTCCTTCATTTTAATTTCATACTTACAGGAAGAAACATTTGAACTTATCAAGCAGAAAATCAACGAGAGCAAGAATGCTCTCGGTTTTGCTATCGAAGGATTTCCAAGAAACATGGAACAGAGAGAACTACTGGAAAAAGAGGTGATTGAACTTTTCATAACTGTGTGTGGAAGGAGGTTGAATAAGTATTCAAGTTTCAGTGCCGTTCTGTTTTCTAATTTTTGATTTTTAATTTTCATCTGCAAGCCAATTTATTCTCTGATTTTTCATTTGTCATTATAGAGAAAGATTTGTGACATGTTCTTAATGAACAGTGTAATTTTGCACTTAATCATGTACTTTACTTTCTTTGACAACAATTTGAACTAATTTCATGTTACTCAATCTTTCTCTCCTCTCCCTCAATGCCAGTTTGGAGAAGTTGACATGGTTGTATACTTAGACTGCGATGAGTTCAGACTTCAGTCACGACTCTTGAAGCGAGGACAGACAAGCGGTCGCATAGATGACAACATGCAAGCTATTCATCGAAGACTTGGTTTCTTCAGAGAATACACAAAACCTGTAATAGATTATTATGAAGAGAAGGGCCTTGTCAAAAAGGTAAGTTTTACAAAGTTTTCTTGTGTTGGGGTATAATTTTCTTAATTTGCAACTTTTTATCATGTTTTTGCCCATGCACTCCAGGTTCTGTCACAAGAATTCTCTGACATATATCAGTAATTTTCAGTTGCTGTAAACAACACAGTATGATCTGACTGACAGAAATCATCCCATCTTGAATATACAGAGGGACAGCTACATGTATAGGACAATACGTTATAAAATATAACTTTAGTTGAATAATAATTAAAGGAACCTTATTTTTGTGACAATCTTTTTAGTACCTAATTTATGACATTCATGTCGGTACTCAAGTCAAACGTTGCCTAGTAGAAGGATTAATCTGATCAAAAGGAGATGTAGGAACTGGTTTGATCCCATATCCCGGTACATGCATCTTTATCTTGAAGAGCTCTGTACCTGATTGTGATGCAAGAAATGTAGAGCCAACAACTTGAAAGGCATTTGAGTAACACTGAAGAGACTACTCACAAGAGACTGTGTGTGATTTTATCAGTGTGGTCAGATTGGTAATTGGATGATCATTGAAGAGCTGAAAAGCAGTGAGCGTGGGAGAAAAAGTGTATTGTATCCACATATCCCATTACTCCGTACATATACGCCCACTCATGTCATTGAAATAGCTGACCCATTCCAGAGTAATTCATCCCACCCTTTCACCACCACACTTTGGTACAACCCTATTGTTTCCTGTGGCATGGGTGGACCTTAAATTACAGAAATTGGTGTGAAAGGTTCAAAATTTAGAGTTGCGTTTGCTTTGATTTAGCTGTGTCCGAAAATTTGCACGGTGATATTACATCTTCCATAAAATACTATATTCTAAATGTCAAGATTTTTCAGTATAGTCTGTTACTCAAATTATGCTTAGAAACTGTGTATTGTAAAGATTAATATCACAGGTTTTTCATTTCATCATGGATCTTGCATAGCCTCTGTTTTGCTTTCAAACCACTTGCCTCATCTCACATCACCTCGGCACTGGGTGAATTGTGATATTCTCTACTCAGATACATATAGACAGCACAAAAAAACCAAACAGGCAGCTACTTTCATATCTACATGTACATGCATACCCAGATATCTTCAGGTGTGCTCTGGGTACTTGCGAAATGTCAAAGGGTAGTCACATGCAGAAATTGAACACAATGTATAAGACACTATACTGTTCTCTCCTCAATGTTAAGTATACCCTTGAAAACGCCAAGAGGCTCTGTGGTATTTTAGGAATTTGACCTTTCTAGCAGTCTTTTTTCTTGAAGAGTTACAGCGCACTACCGACTTGCAATAATCTAATCGTAAAATCAAATCATAAATTAATCAAGTCCTGCTTTATGGTGTTAGTAGCGACCTACAATTATTGCATACCTGTCTGGAGAATGGAAAAAATACTACTAATAATTGACATTTTGGTAATTTTTACATATGAAAATATTAGCTAAAAATTTAAAAGTGTTAACTATGAATGACTGTTAGATTTGGACAGTAAAATGACACAAGACAGGTATATTTGACCTAAATTTACATAAGATCGTAAGACTTTGGCCATTCTATATATTCAGGTTAATAATACCAAACTCTCATGAATCCCAGTGTGGCTTGTAGACTGTGATGTATGGTACATGAATTTAGATGTGTTGTTTGTCAATTTTATAATGGTATTACAATTACAACAGTGAATATTGAAACAGAACACAGCTCATGAGATGCAAGTATATTGGTATGGATATCAATAAATTTCACTGAACATTGCAGTGTACAGTTGGTTTTAGAAGTGTGTGTATTTTTATATGTTGAAAGGTAAAAGTTGTAGAATGACTGTTTTATTTCACATAATGTTAGCCTGTCTAGAGAAATAAGATTTCATTGTTTCTGTCTCATTTCAGATTGATGGTGATCGTGATGCTGATGAAACTTTCTATGATATTGCTACAATAATTGATGCTGAGTTCTTCTCTCCTAAGACTCCAGCTGCACCAGGTATTCACGTCTTTCCATAGAACAGTGTATTTTTTTTAAAAATTCAAATGGGTAAAAAATATTCAGTCAAAGAGCTAAGTATCTTGACAAAATTGTGAAAAATGTTGTAAAATTTGTGCCAAATAGTTGGTAAACAGTTCGTAGATTCTGTTTAGAGATTTTTGATAGATATTTCTGTACAAATATTTACTGACAATGTTCAAATCCTCCATTGGCAGAGAATGAACACACAGAAAATGATGCTGTCCTCAAGGCTGCTAAAGGAAGATTGATTGATTTTACATATCAAAATTTTGGAATATTTCTTTCACAGTCACTGATAATACCCAGTACTTATTAAAGCAATACCCAGTTTTATTTATTTTTTATTTATTTTTTAATAATTTTAGAGATTTCTGTGCGAATGGCAGATTTGAACATTGTCAGCAAATATTTGTACAGAAATGTCTATCAGAATCCCTAAAAAATAAAAAATAAATAAATACCCAGTATTTGGTAACTGAGTAGCGCCCTCAGTGACTGTTTTTTTATATGCAATGAGTTATAGCAAGCTTCTTCACAGAGCAATATTGCTACCTTGTTAAAAAGGTGTGAAGATACCCTTTCATGATAGAGGAAATAATGGGAGAAATTATTTAAATATCTTTATTATGCATCATAAAATAATTTGACACCATGTGCATTTAATCATGTTTTGTTAACCAAATGTATATCCATGAGTTTAAAAAGTGTGCAGAGAAATAAAGCATATCCTAATCGATGACAGAATTTTCAAAAGATGCAATGTCTGCAATAATCTCAGAGTTTTGTAATGTCATGTCAATCCCTAGGTGCGACATCTCCAATCATGAATAAGAGTGATCCATTGCCACCAATCAGACCAGCATCATCTAAGACCAGTGGAATACAGGTAATGAAACACCCAAGGAACAGAAATCCACCTTTCCCACATATCAAAATATCACTACAGTCATTTGCCAATGAAGGGAAGAATGAGGTTCAATGAAGTGGACTTGTTTCTACCACTCTAATAACAATCTATCTAAACCATAGACCGTTGAGATTTCTGAGAGTCTGTGTCTGAAATCTCTTGATGAGATAGAAATTCAATAATTTTATTTTCTGCCAATGTTTGTCATTGTGTTGTCAGCAAGACCTAGGGAAGTTATATCATGGTCTTGTATAGCAGAGGAAATGGTGATTTTGCCTTTCAAATGAAAATAAAAACAAAAAATGTGTATGGATGTACTTGCACATCCTCATAATAATTCTTTTTTTTAAATTTTACTTGAAACTTTAAATAATAAAGGCTTACATCAAAACAGAAAAACAAATGTTATTGGACCAAATCCACAATGTACATTGTTTTAGATGATGTGATGATTCACCAGCCATTGTCTTGGTAATTCTGTCCAACCAGGCACTGGAAGAAGCTGTATGGGAGGGAAATATTGAAGCCACAGTAAAACTACTGGATGAGGGCGTGGACATCAACACCAAGGTGTCGTCAAATGAATATAAAAGTGATAAGGTGAGACTGAAACCAACATTTAGGCAAAGCTGTTTGTAAGATATGACAACATTTCTGATTGGTTCACAGATTCAAGTTTACCATGGTGTGATAGTCAATAGCCAATCAGAAGTTTTGTAACTTGCAACAAGCTTTTACAAGGTCAATTATTCTGTGTATTGCTAACTTTCCTAATCCATGGATACATATCCCCTAATTGAAAAGTCGTTGTTTTGTCATCAGCTTGCATCAAAGTAGTCTGTGCAATATATCTCTACCTTTTAAAGTGAAAGATCCTATCCAATGTGACTGTACTTTGCTATCTGATTTGCTTACTAACTTGATGTTGCACCTGCTAAACAGCCAATCAGCTTGAGCTCTGGAAGTCAATATGCCTTTGACCATCTGCCTTTCTCAAAACCAACAGATGACTTGTAGCAAGTGAAAACATATGAGGACATACCTCTGCTATTATGTCAGTCTGTGTTTGTGTTCAAAATCCTTTAACCCAGTGAGATTCAAATACTTAAACTTCTATCCATTACATTCTGCCTGAACTGAATATTTCTAGAATAGTTTTCTCTGTCCAATTGTAGTGAAGGCAATTTGCAAAACATATAACACTAGGTGTACAGCTAAAAAATTCCAATCCTTACATTCATGCATTTTCACCAACTTGTATTTGTTGCAGTCTGATAAAAATATTTGATTTTGAACCATTGGGAACCACAAAATATGATCAGAGACAAACAAATTCCAAGTTAGATAAGGAAAAGAATAACTGGAAAGGGACACAAAAAGAGTATGTTTTCTATGCTACAAGTTGGTTGTCGTGACAACAAGGGATGGTGCAATTTGCATAATGCAAAAATGTAGAACAAAGCCAGAGATAAATAAGAACAGTGCATGTACTTTTTTGAACTAAAAGGCACATGTTTGGTGGTTGTTCTATATTTTATCAGAAATTGCATGAGCATGCCCCTGTGAGGGAAACCGAAAAGGGCAAAGCTTCTCAAGACGTAAGTGTGCTTCCATCAAAGTTATTTTTGTCATAATTTTAACACCTAGTCATGCAACCATGGCAACAATAACACCCTCTCTTCATAACAGCTTGTTGGGGTGTTTTTACTGGTTTTGAGGGGTGAACCATCCCTCTCTTTTTTGAGCAATCTATTAAATATTGCATTAGCAGCTGTAGTGGTGGCTACAGCAGTGATGGGGAAACTATCAGGACTCAGTGAATAGTTTAGTCCAAGGCCAGTAGTTGTGTCTGACATTATTATTGAACTTAAAATTGATGATACCCAATTTAATTTGAACACAAGATGTGAACAATGTCAAAAAGTTCCCTTTAATGTCTCTCAGAACAAATGTTCGAACTGAGGATGGAAGATAATTACTTCAACCTGAAAGACTTGGATATTAAATAAGAAGTGCACTGTGTGGTTGCAGGCTTAGATTTTTCCCTGAAATATGACTTTGATATTATTAAATAACTGGATGTACTGGTAGATTTCAAATTAATGATTGAGCAAGAGCACCTTGTAACTTTTCTCGTAAATTACATTTTTTGCAGCGCCATAGTCAGATTTTAATACAATTTCCTGTAGATTTGGTTCTTTCATTTGTCCAAAATATAAAACAAGGAAGAAGAAGAGCCCACCAGCGACATACTGAATTTGCAGCCTGTTTTGGGAACTAAATGCATTTTATTTTATACCTATAATCATTTCCAACTGATTCTGCCAAAGTGTAATGCAAAATAAAAACAAAAAGAAAATAAACAGCTTTCAAGTCCAGAATAGTCAGCTCAGTTCACATTTTTCAGACCAATTACTTTTTCTTCAAAGTTTTTGTTGCTGTGTCCTGGAGGAGGGTGGGAGCTTATATAGATAATGAAGCTATAACCTGGCATACTTCACTAACATTATCAAAGTAAATATGTAAACCGCTGTGTGAGTTGATTTTTAGCAGCTTAGCCTCAGTACAGTTGCACAAGCTGTTGTTCATTATAAATCTGTTTCATTAACAAAATTACCTGCTGCAGAAATAGCATCCTGGTAGAGACTGTAGACTGTCTGTTTTTCTTGACCTTGGCTCTAAAACATGGAACATATCGGTACTGCAATTCTCTTTATTACAGATCATGAAGTCTTTAATATCAGTGATTATGTGCTCACAAATGCACAGGGTTCTCCACAGGCGGATTTTACGGGGTGCGGGACCATCTCTCTTGGTTTTTTGTAGTCATCTATTGATATTTAAATAACCATATTTATGTATTGCTATATAAATTGGGCACTCCGTTGTTTTTTCCAGGCTGTTGAGAACACTGATATGTCTCTTCCAATAACATACTAAAACGTTTTCATGTAACATTGTGACATTGTCTCTGTAATTGAAAACCATTAAAGTAACAAAATAAGTGTTTGGTGAATATTGTCAGTCTTTGGGATGGAGTTTTTTTAAATTCCTTAACACTTTCACCCAACTTTGTTGTTCTCTAATGGTGGACGGGTTAATGGAATATATCACATCCCTTACAAACAAACTTTTACTGTTGTCCTTATTCTCGTTTTTGTTTCATACTGTTTTTCTAGAGGAGCTAGGTTCACAGAGTCCTAACATTACATTTAACTCTTTCAGGGTCAATGGACTTTGCTGATGCTTGCAATAGTCAACCAACATGAAGACATTGCTGAGTTGTTGATCAATAGAGGAGTTGACTTGAACCATAAATATGAGGTGAAGTACTATATTCATCATGTTTATTGTCACATAGTAGAGGCCACTCTACCACAGCTAAAGATGATTTTTGGTTTCTCACAGAGTTTCGATTCTATCTCTTAATGTCACTACATTACTTTGGGCCAATATGATTGGTAGATTGTAATTATTCACAGCAAATTAAGGAGTCTATTATTTTCAGCAACTTAAGGAGTCCAAAACGAAGGCTTTAAACGTGAACTGGTAAACTTGACCACTTAAATGGCAGCTTCAATGGTCAAAGCAAAATAGTTCATGCTCCAGAACTTCAAACCAATGGCTTTGCTCACTCATTTAATGTCAACAAGTATTTGATTTTCAAACGGCAGCCTCCTGTGTTACATTCCAAAAGTACGAACACGCAGACAAGAAAGTCATGCTGAACAAATATTTCAAAGGGAATGAGTGTTATATTCTTTTTTAGATTTAAATGTTTTCATTACATTTTGCAAATTTTAAAAATAATCAAACCTTGCTAAAATCATTCAGGGGAGAGTCGTTATGACCTTTAGAGCTGTCATCAGCTGTAGAGTGCCCATCATTCATTTTACGCTGTAGATGTACAAAAGTCTTGTCAGCAGATTTTTATGTAATGAAATTGACAATTTTCTATAACTCCGTACATTTTAGATTTTGTTTTGCGGATAGTGTGAGACTTTTATCAGAGATATTGAAACAGAGTAATCTTTTGTTCAGGTGTTTGATTGGGTGTTACCAGAGGACGGTGGTGATCCAGTCCGCACACCTGTATCATGCATGACAGCCAAGGACTATGCTCTGAAAAATAACATGCAGAAAATTGCTGACATCTTGGATGAGAAGATTGGCAAAGCTGAGGCCCTGGCAAATGCTGAAGATATGATGGAAGATGCACCTGCTGGTATGAAACACATTTATTTATTTATTTATATGTTTGTTAGTTTGTTTGTTTGTATGTTTGTTTGTTGTTATTTTACTGAAATAACGACTCTGTACACGGAAAAAAATTATGCACAAACAATTAATATTACTTTGAAGTAATGTTATTGCAGAAGAAAGAAGCAATTCCTCAACTCTGAATAGTTCCAAGAAGAAATCTTGTTCAACCAGAAAAATGATTTCCCGGATTGAAATATTGATGGCAATGGAAGAGGGAAATCTGAGCGTTTGATAAATGAAGTATAAAGCAAAGCCAACTCATATCATTGTGTGCAAAACAACGCAAGAAGGTTGAACAGATTTAGTTACCAACAGAAAACTTTCCATGGAAAAATTCTGTACTTTATCTCAGTATGTTACCTGAGACACAGTTGATAGCCTAGTTTTTATAAAAGATTGTGGGGCGCATCTTTATGTGCTTGAAAAATTATTCTGTTATTTTATATATTATAGTATTTCAGACAGTGTGTCCATAGTAGTATAATATACAACAAACTGAAAACTAATATTGAGATGATAAAAGGAAAGGAAATGCAAATAACTGAAATAATAAACACATCTGAAAAGGAGCTAAATTGTGTTCAACTGTTCTTTCAGAAACAAAAAAATCTTACCATGGCATTTCTGGTCTCATATACACATGACAGAAATCAGAACATTTGTTATTTAGAAAATGAAATGTTTCCCATGGCCTTCCAGGAGACATTGTGGAAGAGACTCCAGTGACAGCTGAGAAGGAAGCCATTGTAGGAGAACCAGGCGGTGAAATGGAAGCTGTTAAAGATGCGGTTGTTGAAGAGACAGTCGTAGCAACGGAAGAAACTGCCGCTGAGGACAAAGGTGCTGAGGAAGTCACTGCTGGAGCTGAAGAAGTGACTGAAGCAGCTGAGGAGAAGGCAGAGACAGAGGAAACCAAGGAGACGGAAGGTGATGCTGCGGAGGTGAAAGCTGAGGATGGCGAGAAGGAAGTTGCAGAGACTGAGAAAACAGACGAGGCAAAGGTTGAGGAGGAGAAAACTGAGGAGGCAGCAGATGCCCTTGCCATTCCTGAAATCTCAGAGGAAGATAATGCTAAACTGAAAAATGCTAAAGTTATATTTGTTGTAGGTAAGTTTGTAAATATGTGCAATTTTAGACAGGGAATTGATAAATGAGTGACTGGTAAGTTTTGAGAAATGAAAGGCGTCACTATGTTAAGAATATTGATGAATACAGAGCAGTTGTACAGCATAGCTTTTCATATTGTGATTTTCACATTGTGATTTGCAAAATAAACTGATATTTAAATATTTCACACAATCTTCTGAAACACTGTCCATAATAATCAGAGCTTGAGGCAATCAAAATAGGATATATATTGCTTTTTAGTTTCCACACCCAAAATATTATATTATGAAAGTTATTTCAAATCAAACATCTGTAAAGCGATTGAGACATGAAGTCACATTACTTTGTCTGTAGGTGGTCCTGGAAGTGGCAAAGGCACACAGTGCGAGAAGATTGTAGCAAAGTATGGATTCACACATCTGTCCAGTGGTGATCTACTGAGAGCTGAAGTGGCTTCTGGATCTGCAAGGGGAGCCAAACTGACAGAGATTATGGAGAAAGGAGAACTTGTACCTCAGGTAAATCAACCTCCATGGAATTTGAAACATTATTAAAGGAAAAGCATTCTTAATGTGATTGTTCTTTAAGCAGAGTAGGGTTACTTTTGAGTGATTTCAAATTGTTAATTCCTGTTTTGTTTACTTTCACATAGTACAATCACTATACTCTTTCACAACTAGATTTTTGCACACATGTGTCACTTGGTATTATGCAAAATTTTATCACATAGAGGAGAAAGAATTTTGGGTACCATAAATACAATTTGCCATCTATTAAAGGGAGTCATGAAAGTCTCAGGCGGTCGACCAATATGGCATATTTTCAATATGGCTGATTTCCAATATGGCAGATTTCTACAGGGGAAACCCTTAAGATTCAAAGAAGCAAAAGTACAAAAGTTTAGGTTACAGGAATATCATGCCAGAAATGCTTAAAAACGTGAAACATGCATGACTTTAGCTACTTTCATGAACAAATATAAATTTCTGCAATGACAGCAATTATATTAGTGCTAAGAGTATTTATTCGATCACTATCTTTAAATAAACCCTTGCTGCGGCAAGAACTAGACTGTTTTACAGTTCATTACAATATCATGTAGTTTGCCCTCTCAGCACAGACAAGCTATTGAAGGTAGTATGGATTCTTTGAACTACCCCCAGTAGTGATTACTTAGTTTGACACATGGTTTATCAAACAGCTACAAATAATTTCTTCATATTTATGTTCAAGAAGCCCAAATTGGTTTTCCGGGTATCCAAGTTTGAAGTTGTAACATGTTTCTTTGATTTGTATTTTGTTGTGTAGGAGGTGGTCTTACAATTATTGAAAGAAGCTATGTTGGCTAAAATTGACTCTTCTAAAGGTTATCTTATTGACGGTTACCCTCGAGAGGTGCAGCAGGGCCAAGAATTTGAAAAACAGGTACGTCTATGCTGATTCAACAATGGAACTATCTAGAAACTATCTAGATTCTCTTAAGTTCTTCTCAACCAGTATATGTCATAGAATTATTCAGGTATGTTTCCAAAACCTACTTGCATAATTTCATCTCTTTTTGTCAAACAGCAATCTGAAAACTCCAGCACACTGTGTATCATGAAAGAGTTACTGTGATTTTGCTGAAGTTACAGACCTGCTCTCTGAACAAATAAACACAGTCAGCTACTGCTTTTGTAGCTGCTGTTTATGTCAATCAAGTCGCAAAAAAAAATTCATTTGATATCATTTTCTTTGTATTTCAGATTGCAGAATGCCAGTTTGCATTTTATTTTGAAGTTTCCGATGACACAATGACTCAGAGACTTTTGAAGCGTGCTGAGACCAGCGGACGTGTTGATGACAACGAAGAAACTATCAAGAAAAGGTTGGCAACATTCCATACACACACAGAACCAGTGTTGTCCTATTATGAGGAGAAAGAAAAATGCAGAAAGGTGAGAAACAAGTGTGTGCTTTAAATTCCAGGCTGAATTCATTTTGGAACGCTAGATATGGTGGTTCCAAACAAAAACACATACAGAGGTTACTGACCTGCAGATATTCAGGTGATCCATATTGGGTCATTAATTTCAGCTAAACTACAAGAAAGGATTATATTCAGCCCAGGTTTCTGAAACAAAAATTGAAGTTGTTTTTATACTATATGATAATGCTCGCCAGAAAAACCCATTGCTACACTAAGTGCTGTCAATAATGGTTCCATCAGACCAGGCTACTTGCCATGAAACACACAAGGAGATAAATAGTTATGTTATAGTATTCACTCTATTTGTATTCTACATCAGTCAAATGGATGTGGAAGTAGGGATATGATGTCAGCCACAGTGAATATAATCACTGACAAAAGACACTTTGATGAGACGATTTATTTATGAAACGTTTTACAAGCTGTGTGGTTGTAATCAACAAGTCATGATGTAAATGATGTAATGTGTCTAATATCACAGATACCAGCTGAAGGTGATATAGACGCAATATTTGCTGAAGTTGAGAAGATCCTTGATGCTGCTGGGTATGAAAGTGTAGCAGCCGCAGAAGCTGGTCAAGAGGAGGAAAAAGCAGAGGAAGTGGCCACTGAGGGCGCTGCAGAAGAAGCAAAGCCAGAAGAGCCAGCAGCAGAGCCTAGCGCTGAGGAGACGAAGGAAGAAGAAAAAGAAACAGCAACCGAAGAAGTGAAAGCTGAGGAAAGCCCAGAGGAGAAGAAAGATGAGGAAACAACGGAAACTAAGGAGGAAGAGACGGTTACCGAGGAAACAAAGAAAGAAGATGAAGGGGAAGCTAAGGCAGAGGAAGTGACTAAAGCAGAAGACGGAGAGAAACAAGATTCTGAAGCTGAAGCTGAGAAACCAAAACCTAAAGTGCTCTTTGTATCAGGTATGGCTGAAGTTTTGATTCTAAAGAACAGAGTCAGGAGAAGTCGTGTTCAGCTTGTTTGGTTGCAGAACATGTTCTGTTGTTCAAAATAAATTAAAAACTCAAATGAATCAAGACTGCAAGACATTTTTCATTACAACACGTTCGGAGTCAAAATTTCAATGATTTTACATTTTTGCCAGAAAATTTGTCCACTGCCACCTCATAAGGCGAAAAATGCAAAGCTTCCTATCGATAATTAAGTGTTGATAAATCTATCCGGTATAAAGTCTCAGGTCTGATTATATCGATAAATACTACATTTTACCACCAGTTGGCAAATAGAGCAAGTTGAAAAGAAACATAATTTTTATTTCTACCTATTTTGGCTAGATTGAACATGGTGAGAAAAAGCTTTTTTGAAATGCCCCGAAATATCATAAAAAATAAGGTGCGCCAGAAATAATGCCACAGAACAGACCTAGTACTCTTCAGTCATGTCCCTACTCACCTGTAGTTCTTTTTTGTTTTTTTTTTGGTTTTTGTTTTTGGTCTGATTTAGGTGGACCTGGCTCTGGTAAGGCAGAGTTGGCCGGCCAAATTGCCGGTGAATTTGGCAGTGCCCATACTTCTGTAGGTGCACTGCTCAGAGAAGAAGCCAAAGAGGATACGGAAGAGGCCAAGCAAATTGACACAGCCATGAAATCAGGAGAGCTTGTGTTGATTGAAACATTATTGAAGGTCATTGTCAAGTACCTTGAGGCCAATGCAACTGCAAGTAGTATTGTTATTGATGGATTTCCCAGGACAGTGGAACAAGCTGATGAGTACGTTGCTAAGGTGAGAAATTAATGTTTACCAGTCTCTCTTCCTTTGCAATGTATCAAATTTCTGAAAAATGTTTATCATGTCGTCAGCCAAATTACAAAGAGATATGCAAACGTGTGCTTATCAAAGAATGTTTATTGTCAGGTGTATGCTGTACACACATTGTTCCGTCTAGGTTTCGAGAGGGTGCGCAACTTGAGATACGCCTGATTGCCTCACAGCTGGGTCCGTCATGTATATGCTAATTTATTGAGGTACGGCTAATTTATTGAGGTACGTCACAACGTACAATGAGGTTGGTGGTGGCAACTGCGCCACCAACGGGCGCTAAACTCGAAACGCGGAAGTAAAATTTTACGCTGAGATCGCACATTTCTCCCTGAGTTATCGTTTCCAAAACTAATGCCGATTGAAATGACTGAGACTAAGGTTGCGCAAAACATGAAATTTCAATGCGAGAGCAATCGGAGACACTGCGCAATTAGCGCGCAAACAAGCCTTAGCGGGAACATTGCTGTACACACATTGTATCTGAAGCAACCAATGCAATGATTGGAACACAATAAAGGAACAGACTCTACAGATTCTCTAAAAACCTTATAATTTAAACAAAAATGTTTGATAAACAATATCTCATCACCAAAAATTCTAATACTGCTTTTGAAATTGGTTTGTTCTCTGTTCATAGAGATTTTTATTCATTTTTTTTTTTTACAATGTGAGATATATATCGTTGAAGTGTTTTCAGTCATTTTATTTGACGAGTCTCAGAAATTGCTACTGACCTGAGTGCCTCTAAATTTGCACTTGTGTTGACAGATACTCGGCATGAATGCAGGTTAAGACTGCATACCGAGGTTCTGTAGAAGAAAGTTGTACGAAACATAAATCAGTATGAGACTAAATATACATGCTATGATGTAGTGTCTCTCTTCATGATGTGTACACAGTGCCATTGATGCTATTTTCTTCAATCATGAAGTAGGCCCTCTCTTTGTAAGAGAGGGTCACAGAATTAACTCTCTTAACCCCCATTTCTCTTACCCCCATTTTACAGTGAAGAGGTCCACCTCCATAGAACAAAGTACAAAAATTGATTTATTTTATTGATGGTCATGTTATTTGTTACCTTATAGGTTGGCAGCCCAGAGATGGTATTGTTTGTAGATGGGGATGCTGATGAACTTGAACAGAATGTGACATCAAGAGCTGAAAGCAGCGGCAGGGAAGACGACACCGGTGACGCTCTGAAAACTAAACTCAAAAATTATCAAGACAATGCGCCAGCGGTTATAGAACACCTAGAAAAACAAGAAAAATCCAAGAAAGTAAGCAAATTAAGATACAAGTATGGCTGTATTGTTTACGATTGGTCTCAGCATGTCTCAAATACCTTCACAGTTACCACCACTATTTTACAATGGTTCAAGTCAGTATAGTTACCAACCAACTTATGTAGCTATATACCAAAGTTTCACGATAACTTCCTGAGCCAAACTTTGTTCTCCTGTTTGGAATGGAAAGATGAGGTTCAGATAAACACGGGGGTGGGAAATTTTGCCAAACAATCGTAATGTATTATGTAACTGGGACAAACCATTTTCATATAGGTTCATTCAAAGTGACAGAACGGGGAAGGGAAGCTATATGGCTAGATAAATTAGTCCAGAAATCATCAACTTGTGCCATCATACGTATATTAGATGAAGAGCTGCAAATTTACGCAAGACAGTGTTGCCAATTTCAAACATTTTTCTTGCCAAATTGGTTGTAAGGTTTGATTCACTCTCTGCTATAGTGTGCTCTGGTCAGTCGGCAGTCCTGACACTTTAGCTAACTGTGAAATTTCAAAGAAAGGCACTATGACAATAAATGTGGTGTGCACCTTAAAGCCACCAAGAAACACTCTTTTGTAGCATACATGGGTCTGTGTAGATCAATTTACCCTGATTGTGTATGTTGGCTGTCTCAGCAAGCCTAAAATTCCCTTTTGACGTTTAACGCCAGATTTTCAATTTAATACTATGATGTAATAGCAATAAACCATATCAGCAACAGGTACAGCACTCAATTTTGACCAGTTCACTCCATATATGCAATTGCTATCACTTGTGCATATATGCTTTGAACTGGTCAAAATCTTGTGGTTTAACCGTCACTGGGTGTGCTTTATTGCTTAAATATGACATTCAATCACTTAACCTGAGATGAGAGTGTAGCCCAGCTGTGCTGTCTTCTATTCCATGATTTTTCCCATCCTGCTCACTTCCATCTTTGGCATTTTTTCCAGGTATCATCCAAGGATAAATCAGAAGACATTGTCACCATGCTGAAAACATCAAACCTCTTTTCACAGTAGAAGGAAACCCACAAAAGATTCTTAAGCCATGTCAAGAAAAAAGACAAGAAAAATGCCAGCTCTGCACCCAACTCAAGTCAGCTTTAGTATTTCAACCAACATGAAATCATCAGCCATCGAGGAAAGAATTATTATTGTGAAAAATGTTTCAGAACAATAACTGCTGATTCCGACAGTATGGCAAAAGTCAGATTAGTTGACCAGTTTTAGTTTCAAATCTATGTGTGAATCATGGAACAGAATTCACTCTACAATACAATTCCAAAGTGTATAGTTGTTTACATGACCTTTAACCCCTAAGCATGGGGTTAAAGTTTATTTATTGCCTCCTGTTGCTAAGATATATTCAGCAGCTGCCATGTTGGAAAATTCCTTTGCCCATATTAGTGACCTGTCATTAAAAAGCCGTCCAACGTGAACTTTGAATTCATAAAATCATGATTGTCAGGGACAGTGAATGCCTGTACTGATAATTTTTATATAATACCAGGCTGTAATGTAAATAAAATATTTTGAGTAGTCAGAATTTATGAAAATATGTTCAGTTGTAATTATGACAAATCATTTTAAGTCCTATGCCTCACCTTCTGGTTGACATCACCTTAACAGTGTTCTTTTGCTGTGGATTTTGTGATTTGTGCCAAAATAAGTGGAGGGTATGTTTTGAAGGCACAAAATATGTACAAGTACAATCAAGTGAACATTTTAAGTCTGTGTAGGTGAGATTGATGAAGAAAGTCAGTGTTGACAAGCATGCAAAGGTTGGACCAAGGGATTCATTCACCACATGGTACATGAGCTGATAAAGCTAAGCTTATTGGCATCTGAATCGGATTTAGAGTTAAGGTAGTATGCGCCTCAAAAGTGAAAGACTTTAACTTTTGCTCAAACTTTCCTCAATTAAACTTTCGACCATTCTCTTACCAAATCAAGAATAAAAATCGGGCAAATTTTGGTACTAGAGAAACAAATTAACTAAGATTTACCGATATTTGAAATTCAAAATGGCCACCATCCCAGTGTTAACCCTATGGAGAAAAATAAAATTTTCGATTCTGATAAACTTAGACGTGAAAAGTTTTCTTGCACCGGGAGCTTTAAAATGAACCCCCACAAGTAGATGATCAGAAACGAATTGTAAAAGTAAGTATCTGTCCCCGAGGCGCATTCTACCATAATGGTATCTGAATCAGACTTAGAATTAGTTGTTGAAATGCATTTAGGTCACAAAATGTAAATTACCAAGTCATGAGAACAAATCACCGTCAACTTTTAAACAGGAAATATGTGAAGCATTCTAGAATTGTGCATCATTGAAACCCCCTCCCCTCCCAATGCATAAACTGAAATCTCTGTGCAATGTCAAGGTTAAGTTGTTAAAATGTTTTATATTGTACTTTTAGACGGTGTCAAAAAATGATCATGAATATGATGAATTATCAAGGTTTTTGCAAGACAGGCTGACAACAGTTGATATTGAGCAATAACTTTGTTGATCAAGTCAGTGTTTTAAATGTATCCCATAGCTTATCCTGAGATACAATACCGTACAAGCTGTAGACAGACCTGATAACAGGTACCGGCATATTCCAGCAAATTATTCTGGTGAAAGGTTGACCATCGTAACACAAAGAAAGAAGTGTGAGAGCATTTGATTGCAAATATCTATCATGAAACACAACTTCCTGATATTCCAGCCTAGCCTGACTTAACTTCCATGTATCCATTTAGAATGTGGATGAATGTACAATCTCTTATAGAAGTTCAAATTTTGTATCAAAGAGTATCTCTACATAACAGCATTTTTGTTGGTAAGATAATGCAGATATAGGTAGTTTGATCTGTACAGTGAGACATAATCTAGCATTTTCTGAATGGGGACAATTTTTCAGACTATCATTTTACAATTGAATATTACATGAAATTTCAAAGCTTTTAGTGTTTTTACTCCATTATATTTTGTAATATATAAATAATTGTTCCTGCAAATTAATATTTTACCTTGCACTGACACTTTTAAAACAATCACAAACATCATAACATAAACATATATTCAGTTCTCTCAGTTAAGTGTAGGTGTCATATTGTGCATCAAGGAGGTCATTCAGAGGTCAGAGTTCGTAATTCAAGTTGAAAGGTCACAATGTCCCGTATATTGCTGGTTTTGTATAGTTATGGGTTATAATTTTACAGTGACATTATCACCATATTATTTTGAATTTGCAGACAATTGCATACTAAATGGTTTCTATTTTCACAAACAGTTTAGGAGGGACTCTCATTATTTGTGCTGTATATTTTGTATATTTTTCAATGGATAAACCATTCAACAGGAGGGGTATCATAGGATAAACCATTCAACAGGAGGGGTATCCAAAATCAAGGTGTTGTATTTTAATATGATATTACTGTAGATAACCAAAAGAGTCAGGATCTTTACGTTGTTGAATTGTGATTCACTCACAGCCGTATGCTAATAATAATGCTCCAAAGAGTTTCAAATTGCGCTGACACGTACTGAATTTGTAGAGGACATTTTTGTAAATATTAGAGATATTTTTGTACATATTTGTACAAGTTTTTTCGTGTCAATACCTTAGGGTTGATTGTACACTGAGCAGGGAAGGGCCTCCTTTGTCAAAAACAGAAATAAAATTCTTTGAAAAATAATGTGACGCTTTGTCATTTTCTGTTGTTCAAGGGTTAAGATATTCATGAACACAACGCGCATAGTTTTGGTTTTTATATACACTGCCTGACATACTCTCTTGCATACATGTGAAAAAAGTGTACATACATGTCAAGAAGCTCCATTAAAGGTATACTGTCACCCGTTCCAATTTTGCCACTGTTACCATGGAAAGAGAAAATCTAACCAATCACATATTTTTAAGCGGGTGGGCGCTTTTTGAAAACAGCACCCTCACATGGGCATTTTGAATACCAAGGAACGCCCCTTTGACCATATATGGGAATATATTTACATTACAGGTGACTGTACACCTTTAACTATGATGTAGAACATCACATTTCATCCATATTGACAATGTAACAACAAAAAACAACTTGATTTGGAGCTTTTATTGATATTTACTTCAATCAGCCAAATACAACTGTAAACAGTAAGTGATGTTAGCAAATTGGAACCCTGTCGAAATGCTTTGGATGTGCATACACTGCTGTGGACAAAAATATGTGAGATTTTGTACTCCAGTGACAGAAATGGTCAAAATGATACAAGCCTGAATCAACCTGATGATCAATAAACTGTGTATATCATGGTGTATATGTACCAGTGGTGCAGTCCAGTCCAGCGAAATACAGGCTTTGTGCAGTTCCACTGAATGTGCCTTGTATGAACCACCTTCAAACTCTGGGAATTAATTATTGTGTATTTAGCTTGCAGGTGCCGTAATATAAATATGGAAAAAGATGCTATAGGTGCAGTAGCTGTCCAGAGTCTGTCTGTCCATGTATGTAAACATTCATACAATGTATGTTTGTGTATCATTCTGTCTGTCCACAGAGTTTTCTTTGAAACAGTTTCACTTGAATTTTGGTGGTGTCAAGGATGGAATTTCCAAGGTTTCAATGTCATGGCTCAAAAACAAATTAAAATGAGCTCAATAAGGGCAGAAATGATAAAAAGTTTAAAACACCAAAACTAGCAAACCCTTCAAATTTAGCAATACTTGTATTGTGTGGAAAGCACAACATTGTAAAAATTTCCAGACTCAAGAAATTACATTCTATGTGACTTAAATGTTTTCTTAATAATATTGCTAACAGCATTCAAATATTTTGTTCAAACCAAAATTAGTCAATAGAAGAGTGACTAATATGCAAACGAGCAGTATAAGTGAGAAAAATGGTCCTTTTGAACGTGGTAGGTTTTAAGCAAATTTATCAGATTAATAATATGCAAGTGAGCACAATGAATCAAGGAAAGAGTCGAAATTCTAAATTTGCTGAAAATGTCCGACATCTGCAAGTTTGTTTGAACAAGTTAATAGAATGAAGGATATACAAATGAGCGAAATTGGTCTTCCTGCTGTCTTTATAAGAATGATCTAGCAAGTGGAAATTTACGTACACTCTGCGTTGGCAGAAAGTGTACGTTGTCAGAGAGTTGTATCGGGTTAAATAATGATAGTGTCCTTGTAGCGTTTCTTATGACATCTACATTACGTCTGAAACAACAACAACACAGTAGTTATGCTCATTGAATTTTATTGGTCAACAACAGCAACAACACGACTTATCATTATTATTGTTTATTTCAGGCACAAATAAGCCCATATCAAAAAAAGTACAAAAAGACAGCGATAAAAGAACATGTATACAAAAGAATTTTAAAAAAATTATCTATACATTACACTTCTAAAATGACTCCAAAAGGATGAAAACATCAACGAGTCAGAATCCATAAAACTGCGAATTAAAATATTCTCACTTCAATCAGACGAACCCTGAATTTACTAAGAACTTGGCGTTGAAGTGAAGTAAAATTCAGAATTCTCCTCTGCACACAATTGCTACTTATATGACAGGCAATTATAAACACAAACAACAATACAATAACAAAAACAACCATATTTCTTGGTTCCCCGAGGTTCACTATGTATCGGGGACCGAGGTCCGGTTTGGTCGACCAAAGACTATCTCTGGTGTGTGTATACGTCTGTGAGCACCTGCAATAATTGTAAAGTATGATCACAAAACCTGCGAACGTAATCGCATATAACTTGATGATATGTATAACTTTAAAAAGATTCCGTTTGTAAAATATGTAGGCCTATAATCATCATGTGAAGTTGAAAAGGACAAATCAAACACAAGTCTAAACACTGACTTCTGCTGTTGGGTTAACTTTGATATTTCGTTTACCTTTGATAGAGTTTAATAGCACAGTTGCTTGGCATGACTCTTAAATAATTGGAAGTCAAATGATCACTGCATTAAACTTCCTCTATTCAAAACTCTGTCTAAGCTTACCTGTCTACGGTTTACAAATAAGTGAACTTTCAGCTTCGCCCAAAACAATCGGAAGATGGAGCGTCCATAGCCGTCGTAGAACATGCATCAAAATGACCATTGACTCGCATTTTCACCTTGAAATAAGTTTGGCAATTAGTTTTTAAAACTGCTGTTAATTCATCAATAAATGAGATTCTAAAAATAAACCCATTGTTTTCCTGGTAATATGAATCAGTCTTTTCCCATAACTATATATTCACATCTTTGTGAGGACATTATAAGGCTTAGTACTGCAATTTTATAAACATAATATATTGGACGGTTTCCGTATCGATTACCTCACCTATTTAACCATTATTTATTGCAAAGATGCACTATAACTCGATGATATGTGTAGTTTAAGTGAGCTGATGCGACAGTTTGAAAAATACATGTGTAATGTGGAGCTGAAAAGAGACAATTTATACCCATCACACAGTATTTCTAGTCAAAACCACACCCCATGGTTCAGCACTTTACGGTTAAAGACGGGGGTTCTGCCGGAGTCACCAATCTTGAAATACAAGCGCACTTGGCTTCGATGGTGTCATGCATATCATGGCTAGCGGTTGTTGATCTCGACGAATTTAGGCAAAATATTCGGGTTATTTAATATTTTTTATGGCCTAGTGTTTGCTTGAAATAATGCAGTACAATGTTGTCGTATTTGATTTTTTTTAATCGGATAAAATTCACTCTATTAAAGTGTCCCGCTTTTTTATCGAAAAGTTAGACCGATCGACGGCTATATTTGGTGACAAGGTAAACAAGATTATTTTATGTAAGCTTTGATCTCAAAGCAAGTAATTGTAAGCATAGACTATTTTTTATTTATTTTTCCTGCGGTCGTATATATATGCTACATACTAGCTGTGATATCGCAGCTGTACTTGTGGCCACAAGTACCGCTGCGATATGGCTAGGCTGGTGGTGAGTCTGTACAGCGCCAGCAGTGTCGAACTTTCACTACAGACAAGCTCTCTATTTATTATGGCGAGATCAAGACAACTGAAGATTTCTGTGTCTGTTTTGTTGATGATTCTCCAGCTAGCAGTGAACATTTTGGTCTAGTAAACTGTAGATGTATACTCTCCTTTACTTTAACAGGTATGTTTGGTAGATAGCCCTGCGTACAGATCTGTGTGTTCCCGGCATTATACGGCTGAGGCCGTATAACGCCGGGAACACACAGACCTGTATGCATGGCTAGTTTGGTAGAGTATTTCAGTGATTTTTACCAAGATTTGCTCAGTGAAAGTTTGGATGAGATTGTCGTCTACGAGTACGAGGAGCAATGCCATTTGCGACTTTGCAAGTGAACTTCTGATGTGCCGATCGGTGGGTCTGAAAGACTTATTCTCAGCCACTGAAACAGGACAAGTGACGCCGATGATAGATGTAAACAAATCGTCCTCACTTTAGTTGAGGAACTAGCTGTTACTTATTTTCCGTTCTTTATCGAGAAAAAATTTTAAAAATTCCTTGTTGTTTAGTGTAGTGATCAAGCTATGTATACACAGTCGACGAAAAGGGGGAATTCCTCCCGATTGGAAGAAAAAATACCCCGATCAGGAGAATTTCTCCGAATATGGCTCTGCGCAGTTTAAAAGACATTTGCGCATTATTAGATAAGAAAAGTGCACCGGTTATCAAATTTGAGGGTGGATTTACCATCGTTCTGAAAAAGTTCACGTTGCATTCTTTGCATATTTTCTCATTTAATAATAGTGATATATTCTGTACAAAAGACTTACAGCAAAATGTAATACCAAGTTACCCTTAAATATGTATTTCAGCCATGTGGATCAACTCCATTTGTACATTTTTATGTCTAAGTCATGTCCCAGACTTTGCGAAATCACAATTTTAAACTGTTACACACCCAGGACAAATTCTCTCCTGTTAAGGACAATGAATATGAGAGTAAAACTCTAATTTTGGGTGCGATTTTCTCCCCCATTGGGAAGAATTCGCCCGTTGATCTACTGTGCCTTATTGTTAGCGTACCATTTCACATTTTCAGATCAGCTGTTCAGAGTTTTCATGGTATACATGTGTTGAAGCAATACGCTAGAGTTTTCATGGCTTTTCCTTATCGTAAGAGACTATCGATTTTGTGAATTCATCCAGTTTTAGGAAATTTGTTAAAAAGTTTGACATGCAGACGACTGCAGATTTTCTGTGTCTGCCTGATATAATCAAGCTTTTGATAGCAGTGAATATTGTGGTCGAGTAAACTGTAGATGTATAATCTCCTTTATTTTGACAGGCTACATAATCAGACATAATCATGCACCCATCATGGGGCATCTGTGCATAAGTGTTGAAGTACACAGGTAGATGGTGCCCCATGCCCCAAAGCTGCAGTGTATGGCTGGTGATGTGTTGAGCAGTTAACATGTTATCTCCATGGTGATTCCAGTTGACTGTTACAGTGAACCACAAGTCCTGCATTGCTGATGTAAGAAAAATACAGAGGTTTGAACTGAACTGTTGCTGTGCTGTGAGAAAGTGCAAGTCAGACTCTGTATTTGAGTCATTCCATGGTATAAAAGTGCACCTAATAGTGTGACAGACACCCTTAAATTGTAATCATTAAATTTGGCAGCAGAAAGTTTTACAGGTGGAAAGAGCAACATATTCTACATCATGGAAATATGCATCATAAGATATATTTACTATCAGCTTTATTGGGTTAGTCAGCTGATTGATGTAATATGATGATTGACTACTTCTAACACATGTAAAATTGACATGGTGTATGAAATAATTCACCTTTTTCTTGTCGTCTATTATTAGGTCCATAGTATTGATCAATAATGAACTGTAGTGAGATTATTATTCTGTTACCTGTAACATGCACAAGAAGATTAACATATTATACGGTCTACTGGGGTAGACAGCTGATTGACATGTGGTCATGACCACTAACATGTAATATATGGACCCTCCATTGTTTATGAATGAAATTGATGTTTTTGTTGTTGCCTATTAGATGATCCATAGTATTGATCAAAAATGAATTGTATTGAGATTATCATTCTATTACTAGAGTAAACTAAACTTTTTAAATATTTCTGACATTTTATGAGTTTTCCAGGAGCGCAACATAACTGTCTAATTATGTTTATGGTTTTTCAAGCTGTAAGCTATTTCCAATACCAGATGATAATTAACCACTGCACAAGAATGGTTAAGTTTGTTGTCAACTTCGCAACTCAACACACGATCAAACATGGGATCCACAAAATGCATTTTCTTGTTCATGCTTAGGTCATGTGACCTGTACTTAAAGTAAGCAAATAATTTCCTTTTGAATACTTAGATTTAGGACTTAACCACGCCGAGTGCACTTTGCATGTTCTTTTATCCATCATCATTTTTCACTCATGTACCATTCTCTTCCATGCTTTCATGTCTCTTTCTATGAGCACTTGCCAGTGCCAAGCCTGGGGAGAAAGGGTGGAAGCCCTAACTTTCAAAATTTCTTTCTAACAACCACTTCTTCAAAATGCTCACTGCCTTTGAATGATATTTACTTTTCAATATATAATTGTTATGAGATATTGTCTGCAGCCCATCCAGGGATCATTTCATTTTGACACTCGATTGTTGATTTTCTTCAAATTCTGCAAAAAATTACACTCCTTGTCCAGATTTTTGAATTATTCAACAGCCCTCTTTAGCAGTCATATGAAATAATCCCTAAATATCCTGTAGCTCAGTTTGATGATAGAATAGTAGGACGTTAGTGTAGTGCAGGATAAAACGTTGGCAACTTAAATATTGACAGGTAAAGTTGATTTTTTTGGGTGGTTGGAGGATTTTTGGGAGAAAAAATTGATCCTGTAATAGCTTGATAAAGAAAGAGCAAAATTATAGAAAAACAAATTGTCACAGTGACAGGGAAAAAAATTTGCTGGCACACCCATTTCTTCCACACCCCAACCCTCCCCATTCCTGGAATCAAATGGTTATACCCTTAAAGGGTTGTACCAGGTAGTATGTCTTTTTTGAATAGCAAAGAGGTCAAGCCGAATATGTTCCCTCGACTATGTCAATACATGTCTTCCAACCACATTCAACAATACCTGGGCATCAAACTAGTACTAAATTAGATTAAAGCTAAATTAGATTAAAGTAAGTATTTATTCAAAACTTTCTGTTACAGTCAACTAAAGTAACCGGATACCAAACTTGATAAACCCCTATCAATTCCCATAGCCACATTCCTATCTCCATTTCATAGGGTGATAGGAACATCACTTGGGAAAGTGACAGTGCTTTATCACCTTTGGTATTCAGATAGTACTGTAGACGTTCCTCTGTAAAAAAGGGAAAAAATAATGTCGTGTGGGTTTTTAAAATTGTCAAAATTTCCTCCACCTCTAGAAAAATACAATGGACTCAAATTGTTAGGTCAACAATTTTTGATCAATCAAAAGTATCAGTTACATTTCTTTAATATGCAGGGGCTACGTAAGTCCAGGAAATACCCAACAGTGTAGAGGGAGTTCTAGAGAGTCATTTCATCATGTTCCTTCACTTTAATTATGGATGATTACTGAGAAATATGTGGTTAAACTTGCAGTAAAATTCTTTGCATAGTGCCATGGACATGCATCTAAATGTTGCCTGGGAAGGGAGAACATTTAGCTGCAGTGTTACACAATTTTGCACCGTTTCACTCTTTGTGTTCACTGTCTGCGCTGCGAATACTCTGGAAAACTTAATTATTACTGCGAGGAAGCAACCCGCAAATTAACACGTACACAAAGCACGTCTTTTCGATGAACAATTAGACTTATTTTATTACTAATGGAGTTAAGTTAACAAAGACACAAGCTGCTATTTATCTTAAAAGGGGGCTGGGCTGACCTTCGTGAACTTCCGAGTCAAAGGTCTTGAGTGCACACAGAGTTTATAATTTTACCCCTATTTATAGATTTTGGGTGGATCATGTCCATGTTTGCCAAAAGTCAACCCTAAAAGAAAACACTCTTTGCTACAATTTACCTTGATTTTGGAACTTTGGCAGTGAACGACAAAATATGCTAAATTTGGCCGCGGGACCTGTGTAGAAATTTGCATAAAGGCTAAGTCGATGATGTAATGTTGTAAGCCTCACGCATGCTCAGACTGATCTACCGTCACACAGCCCTCCTCCGAGACTTTAAAGTTCCAACTAAAGTCATTCTATGGTGAAAAAAACATCTAATTTTAAGCGAATTTGGTGAAGAGTACAAATAGTTAACTTCCCTTATTCAATGCCCTCAGAACTGGGTGGGACAGCAATACCCAATGTGCAGCTATATATAAAAAAGATACATTGCTCAGTTAAAAGTTTACTACAGTGTAAAATGGTACTCAAAATTGCATTGCTAAAACTGATGGATCCTTCATCACTCCAGGTAGGTGGTTAAAACGTTTGGAACTCAGTAGTAGAATAATTGATGAAAGTATCCGACTTGAACTATTTGTGTCCATACTCTAACTGTCCGCAAAGGTAAATTCATTTAAACACAATTTTTTTTTGGAATACAACTATTAAATTCTATTGAGTAAAACTGTGGTAATAAATAGTCCGCGTTTCGAATGACGAGTTCAAATGTCCGTAAGGGTTTCACTTGTTCATGGAGGTAACTTCGTAAAATATGTTGTCAGGTAAAAATGTAATAACACTGTTTCCACCGGTCAGATAAAAGTTAAACTGTCTACTAATACTGTTTTTAAATTTATTTATAACAAGTAGCGAGTTCGCGTTTCAAATAGAAAGTTTAAACCATGTAGTTGACCGCCATTCGCGTGGAGGCCTTCTTTCCTTTCTTGATGATGATCGACCTTCCGGCCGTTGTTTGTGATGACAGACTTTAATGGGCTGGTCCTTTTGGATGGTTTACGTGGCTTTCCTTTTGCAGACGAGTGGTTGTTCAGATAGTACACTCGGTTGGTCACTACCTCCGACTTGATGGTGGTGTCTTGGTACCACGGTACGGTCAGGGTTTTGACCACTCGATTGACAGAATCTGATGACAATGTCATCAGTCCGTCGTTAATCAAGCGGTCTACTGCCTCTAGCCTACGGTGGACCGTCAGTCGAGGGTCAAATTGGGCAGGTCCATCCAGAGGAATCAGCCGAGGGGCTGCCCTTGAAGTAGCTGGTCTGGGCGATCTCTCGTCTGTGGTGGTTGTGGTATGTTGTCTATCCGATGCATAGAGCGGGTCTAGTGGGTCTGGACATTCTTTGCCTATCTCATCTTCTAAGGATATTTCCCTCCGGGGATGTTTACTTATTTGTGCGTCTTTGGCGCCTCTGCATCTATGAGATTTCCATTGGTAAGTGTGGAAGAATCTTTCATCGCACCCATCGCACACTCTCATTTTGTCTTCATCAATATGGTATCCGAGATTCATCTTTCTGTTGCATAAAAGAAAGGAAATATCGAAGAACGATGATTAATCATTAACGTCGAATTATCTATTGTGTTCAGCCTGTAGGAATCAATTCATAGCACAGGCATGAACATTTATAGTTCAAATGTTCACATCGAACTGAAGCTATGCAGGTGAAGCTTGCTGCGCTGACTTTACTAAGAGCGAAGAATTGAAGAAGTGAAGTAGTAGCGCAAAGACGCCCCGATGAGAGTGCACCAAAACGTCTCTCATGGGTTTGGTTCACTGTTGACTGCGCTGCTTGCGCGTCGTCCAGTGACTCTTGCTGCGTGGTTTTGGTTTAGCTGGCCAAGGGCAGAGGCGCAAATCTCTGGGAAAACACGCAGAATTTCTGGCTACTCGTACGTGGTCTCTCGGTACAATCTTCATTGTCATCACTCGAATAAACACAATCGCCAAATCGCGGTTCGGTTTCTTCTTCTGTCTGGTAGGGTATCTATGAGTAGGTACATGTGTCTCTATGGTGGGGGTCATCATCTCCTCTGGGTGGCCAGGATCCATTTCATCATTGGAGTTATACTCACAGGTGGGGGCCTGGGAAAGTTCGGTCCCATCACTGTTCACAAGAGTTTCCTCCGGCACATGATCGGTCGGATTATGTACCACTGGTATCCGCCAATCATGAGCCTGGTTACCTTCATATGGCTTGAGACGATCGTAGTGGACAACTTTAGATTTAGCATGTTGACTCCGTTGTATTCTAAATGTCACATCCGAAAGTTTGTCTAGTATTAAATAGGGGCCGTCCCAATGTCTGGCGGTAAGCTTACGTGACTTGCCGTGCCTGAACGCTTCAATTCGAAGCCAGACAAACTGGCCAGGTGTGAGTTTGCTCCCATGAACACCAACTTCATAGTGTCTCTTTTGGGAGACGGCGCTTTTCTGAAGGGCTGTCCTGGCTCGGCGATGGGCCCGTTGTAGTCTCTCACGGAGATCTAAAGCATAGCCAGTTTTGTTAGTTTCAGGTTCTGGTGTGGGGGTTCATGAATTAAGTCTACTGGGAGTTTGATTTCTTGCCCAAACATCATCATACTGGGTGTCTCATCAATGCTCTCCTGAACAGAGCTGCGATATGCCATTAACGCAAATGGTAAGATTAGGTCCCAGTCAGACTGATCCGGGTCAACTAGTACAGACACAGTCTGGACTAGAGTCTTATGGAATCTTTCCACGTATCCATCTGACTTCGGATTGTAGGGCGTCTTACTAATACCAAGTAGTTTGCAGGTTTCAGCCATGACAGCTGATTCGAAGTTACGACCTTGATCTGAATGGAGTTGGCCTGGGAAACCAACAGGTGACAAATTCTGATGTCAGTTTGGTTGCTATGGTGGTGGCCTCTTGGTCCGGGATGGGGTAAGCCTCCATCCATTTAGAGAAATAATCACCAATCACCAGGACTAGTTTCCCCTCTCTATCGTTGGAAGGGGCCGAGGACATCAAAAGCAATGCGTTCTAGTGGGTACCCAACTATGTATTGTTGAAGTGATGCTCTCCGCTTCCGACCAGTTGTTTTACGTGCTGCGCAGACATCACACTGGCGGACCATTGATCGAACATAAGCAGAGGCTCCATGCCAGAATACCGTTGTCTCAGTTTCTGTAGAGTTTTGTATACACCAAGGGGTGCTGCTGTTTTTGAGGAGTGGATTTCAGTGAAAACTTCCTTTCGTAGGGGGGGGCTGGCTGGCAAAACAAGTAGCCAACGGGATTCGACCCCATCGGAGGATTCCCATTTCCGATATAAAACACCATCGTGGACCGTCAATAGGTTCCACACATTCCAGTATGCTTTTGTAGCTGGAGAATGGTGTGAAATTGTTTTCCAGTCAGGTGGTTGGTTGTGTTCCTCTTTTAATGTTAGTATTGGTCCAATATTGGGATCTGTTTGCTGAAGTTGTCGTAATTCGATGTTATTCCATCTCGGTATGAACCCAATGGCACATGCATTAAAGTGGTACTTTGGGTTTCTTAGGTGTGTCCCTAGTTGGAGTATTCTTTTGGGGAAATTCAGTTGGAGGTGGCGTATGTTTTGGGTTGCCATTGTCATCAGCAGTGTCGGTTCTGTCTGGTTGTATTGGCGTTGCCGGGGCATCAGTCTGGGTAGCGACCTCACATTTTAAGTTCAAAGTCACTGATGTAACAGTTGAGTTGTCCTGGGTGGTAAGTGCATGTATACAACCACATAGGCGACATGGTCGCCGAGATAATGCGTCAGCATTTGTGTGTTTCTTACCAGGGCGATGTGCAATATCAAAGTCATACTCGCCTAGCACTTGCATCCATCTGACCAGCTGTCCCTCAGGTTCCTTGAAGTTAAGTAACCAGCGAAGGGAACTGTGGTCAGTGCGTAGGGTAAAGTGCTGTCCGTACAAGTATGGTCTGAAGTGCTTTATAAAGTGCACTGCCGCTAGTAGTAGCTCTTTACGAGTAACACAGTAGTTTCCTTCCTGTTTGGTCAGGCTCCGACTGGCGTAACTAATTACTAGCTCTTTACCATCTTCGATTTGGGACAACACAGCCGCAATCCCGTGCTGACTTGCATCTGTGTCAAGGATAATGGGGGCACTGGGAAGAGGGTAGGCTAGAACTAGGGCATTTAACAGGTTATCCTTGAGAGTTTCGAATGCGGCGTCACATTCGTCATCCCAGTTGAAGTGCTGATTTTTCTCTGTCAGCTGGGTCAGTGGTTTCGCAACTGTCGCAAACCCTGGAACAAAACGTCGGTAATACGACGCCAGTCCGAGAAAGCTACGGACGTCATGGATAGTCCTTGGGGTTGGCCAGTCTTCCACCATTTTGGTTTTATCGGGGCTGGTTTTGACTCCTTCACTCGAAATTATGTGTCCAAGGAACTCAACCTGACGCTGGAAGAGTCTGCACTTGGAGGGCCTAAGTTTCAGTCCTGCAGCTCGAAGGCGGCTGAAGACCAGTTCAAGCCTTGCCAGCATCTGTTCAACTGAGTCAGCATATACCACTATGTCATCCAAGTACAGCAAGAGTATGTCCCATTGAAGACCAGACAGGACACACTCCATCAGTCGTTGAAAAGTAGCTGGCGAGTTACACAACCCAAAGGGCATGACACGCCACTGATATAGACCGTTCCAAGTAGTAAATGCTGACTTGGCTTTCACGTCTTCATCAAGTTCAAGCTGCCAATATCCACTAGTGAGATCTAGGCTGCTGAACCACTTGGCGCCGGCAAGGGAATCTATACTGTTGTTGCGTGTGACATCGTTAAGTTTCTGATAGTCAACACAGAATCGGTTGTTCCATCTCTTTTTTTTTGGACAAGGACCACTGGGGCTGCCAATGGGCTCTTTGACAGCTTAATTATGTCTCGCGCCAGCATGTCTTTCACAAGACGAGCTGTCTCCTCACGAGACCAGGTGGACTGTCTTGGGGGTTGTTGACGGATCAGGGGGGGTCTCCTGTGTAACTGTGTTTTGTCACTTGAGTACGTCCTATGTCATCCTTGTTTCGGGAGAAAACATCCTCCCATTTTGTCCCAGGAAGGTGGCTATCTTCTCACCGTGTTGTTGGCCAACTTCTGCCACACTATCTTGCCAGAGGGATTGAAGGTGAGGTGGTACTGGACTAGCTGGTGTATAACCATTTTTGCTATCGTTGAAAATCTTCTCAGCCGGTATTGGCTCATTTGAGGTAATCGGTGCTTGCAATGTCAATGGTTGTACCTCGTTGAATAATATGTGTTCAGTCAGCTATGTTCATTACACGGATGGGGATGGTACGAGTGGTGGCATCTACTAGTACACGTCCTACCATTATACCGTCAGACATCAATTTATGGCAATTTGTCGGTTTGACTTTACCTGTTATGCCGGAACTGATTGGTCGTGTGAGGAATCCAGGGACAATGACCTCATGACCTGCTGGAATGGTGGTGTCTTTTGTTACCGTTACTCCGGCACTTAAGTGTCCACCTCTCCGATCCAGTAGTGGTACTTCTCCCTCGTAGAATCCAAGTGTCAGTGAGTGGGTGCGAATCTCAGCTGGAGCTGACAAAATATAGTCATTGCCCAGCAGGATGTCTTCAGCAATTTCTGCTACAACTGCTCGTACTACTGTTGTGTTTGGGCCTATCTTTATAGTGAAGTCTGCCTCTCCCAGTATTGGTAGGGGTGTGACTCTGTCTGCTTGAACAGCTGTTGTCAATGGGGGTATAAGTGCAGGTCGTTCGGTTTCCTGCATGGCTTGATATGCCCTCGATGAAATGATTGTGATTTCTGAACCACAATCGAGAAAGGAACACCATGTCTTTCCATGTACTTGAGCAAGAACAGAGAAAGCGGGCGGACTCTCTTAACATAAGCTGGCTTAACAGAATTATTATTTACAATTATTGTTTTGAAGGGCTTATTGGTGCACTTGACATTACCTCGTCATGTTGTATTATGCTTGTTGGTTGCCATGGTAATGGGGTCGGTGTTGGTTGGTTGACTGAATGTCGACCCTTCCGCCCAGTCTGTTGTCGTTTCCCTGTTGAGGCCTAGATGGTTCGGCGAATGTGCCCAGTTCTACCACAGTTAAAACATTCTCCTCGTCTTCTGCGCTCATCTCGTTGATTCTGCTCTTTTATCTGGTCTCTGTGTATGGCTTGAATTAGGCCATAAATATCTGTTAAATTTTGGGTGCTTGTTGTCTGTTGGGGAAGGGGAGTGTTGTACTCATTGTCAGATTTTACAACACGTATGTGTTGTCTCCGTTTTCCTAAGCGATCATCTTCCGTGTGTAGATATGCTTCGATGGAGATTGCAGCACGGATGGCCTCCTCTAAACATCGTGGTCGTTCACGGTGCAAATCCATGCGAACATTCTGATCAGGTATTGCTTCCACAAAGTATTGACGAGCTAGTCTGTCAATAGCTTTGCAGTCTAATTCAGGATATGCAAGTTCTGTGAGTTCCAATACAGACTGTCCCAAATCAGCAAGGGATTCGTCACGCCGGCGTTTACAGTTTTTCAGTTGCCAGAGATATTTTTCTGATTGGCCGCTGGTCCCATATCTCTGTTCTAAGTGGTCAACCAGCTCAGTAAAACTGATGTCACCCACATTGGAGATTTTGTTTAGGACTTTTTGAGCTGGTCCACGAAGGGATGCAGCTAAAGACTGTCCTTTCTGTAGGGAGGACCAACCATTGATTGCTGAGCAAGACTGAAAACGTTTCAGGTACTCCCGCCATGGTGATCTACCATCAAATCTATCAGGTGTGACTAGAGGTTTATGAGGGATTGGGATCCCCCTCTCTTCAAATTGGTCGCGCCCTATAAGGCGATGATCACGTCTGAGCATTGGCCTCGGCTGAGAAATGCTGTCTCCTGCGTCAGGGCGCCCTCTGTCAGCAGGATAAGGACTGCCCTTGTTTTCAAAATAGTCCTGGACATAGCTGTTTCGTGCAGGCTTGTCTGTGATTCGCATCGAAGGGTGTGAGAATACCAGGGCGAGGTTCATTCTTCAACAATCAGTTGCTGCTTGTTGATTAATGATGGTACGATGTGCGTCGCTGCGTTGTGAAGGACTGGGTATGGGGTTTTTCATGTTGGCTGCATGGAAGCGCTGTCGCGGTCCGCTGTTTAGACCAAACGACTGAACGCTAGAAAATTCCGCCATATTGTCACCCACTTTTGCCGGAAGGGGGCCAAAAAATGTCTCCCTGTTGTTGAAATCTACACTTCGTTGGGTTTCGGGTGTTCAAATCGTTTAGTTGTGCACTCTGGGGTTCCCTCACTGATGTCCAACATTGCTGGGAAACAAGGGTACGGGGTTGGCGTACGTCACCCGGGGCTTGTGTGCTCAATGCCCGGGAGTCTATACCGGAAGCCCGTGTGGACATGTGCCGTTGTCCTCTCTTCGAGGTGTGTCTTGTGAGGATAGTCGGTGCTCATCTAGTTCTGGCTTTGTTGATAATATGGTACCGTGGGTCTCTTTATTTTTCATATCGGGTTTTATTTCTCCTTCAATAAATTCTCGTTTGGCTTTTGTGTTTCTATATTCGCTGCTGCCGTCAGTGCTAGCGCAAGTCGCGATGTCTGATTTATGCTGATCCTGGAGGGTCAGTGTGCTGATACTGGTTGGTGTTCGCCAAAAACTACATCGAACGGTGTTGCTTACTTTATTGAATACTTGCGGGAAACGGCCCGGTGTTTGGCCTACCGAGCGCTTGGGTTTGGCGGAGCGGTAGCCGCTTTCTGTGTTCGGTTCAAATTTATTTTCATTCCTGGAATGAACGACAGGTTTATCCGCAGTCCGCTCTGCGTCCGCTGTAGTCTCGCTGCATTGCCAGTGTTCTCTTAAGTTGAACATTATATCATTGTCGACATCGCTGGTGGGTTCGATTAGGCTGTCGCTTAAAATAGCTGTTGCCATTTTAAGTTAACGTTGTGCAGGACTTTACGTCGAAGCAATAAAGAATTTACACAATACTATCGCTGAGCCGTTGCAGTTGAGATAGAAGGGTTTCTAAACGACGTAAATCGTGTACATGAAACTATACTTAGAGTTCGTTTTCCGTATTCACCAACCCACCACTGCTCACCAATGCACCGATTCACTCTCTGTGTGCGCTGGGAATACCCTGGGAGACTTAATTATTACTGCGAGGAAGCAACCGCAAATTAACATGTACACGAAGCATGTCATTTCGATGAACAATTTGACTTATTTTATTACTAATGGAGTTAAGCTAACAAAGACACAAGCTGCTATTTACCTAAAAGGGGGCTGGGCTGACCTTCGTGAACTTCCAAATCAAAGGTCTTGAGTGCACCCACAGTTCATAATTTTACCTCTATTTATAGATTTTAGGCGGATCATGTCCATTTTTGCAAAAAGTCAACACTGAACGAAAACACTCTTTGTTACAAATTACCTAGATTTTGGAACTTTGGCAGTGAACGACAAAATCTGTCAAATCTGGCCGCGCGCGCAGGACTTGTATAGATATTTGCATTAAGGCTAAGGCAATGACGTAATGCTGTAAGCCTCGCGCATGCTCAGACTGATCTACCATCACACAAGGTTAACTAATATGTATATATTTGAGAGAAGGATTATTGCAAAGTAACTCTAGAATTCACTTCTAAGGTGGTAACTGAGTTTCCAGAACTTGTGGTCCCTTTAACAATGGGCCTGGTCCTGATTGTCAAGATACTGAAATTTATGTAGCACAATATGTCACAGTACCTATATGAAGGTGTAAGTAATCCATACTAAATTCTAACATTAACTTGCCTGTCTTCATGCAGAGATCTTATTGTACAGAAAAAATCTCAAAATTTGTTTGTAACAAATAGAACTCTAATTGACAAAATGCTTGATGACAATTGCCCTTAAATAATGTGAAAAAATGCACTTGAGGTAATTTCATTAGTTTAATGACATTCAGAGATACATTCATCTGGTCAACAAGTTCTTACGAAGTTAAAGAATCAGTTCCCAGTCAACATGATATATCCGATAGGTAATTGTTATACTTTTGTTGTATTATAATGACTAATGGCAAGGATTACTGCTATCTGCTCTACTGAGTTCATCTTCATCAAAAATGAAGTGTCCTCTCGTTGTAACTGATCTTAGATTGACCGTAATTGTAATGTCTTCTGCTGGCATGGCAACCAAGATACATCTTGTGTGGGCCAGATGTACTTTCTGTTCATAACTTTCTTCGTGTATTTCACCTGGAAGAGTGCTCCATCTCGTTGAGTGATCTGTGGAAAAAACAGTATTGTAAATCTTAGAAGTGATGCTTATGTTCGTTGCTCTGCCAAAGTAATTTATCTATGAAGATTTAATCAATATTATTTGAACACAATGGACCAAAGTTGCCTTTTTTTTGCATAATTTAAAACAATTTCTGAGGCAATTTGATGAAAATCAGATGTAGGGATATTCTCCATCTTTTCTGTTAACATTTATTTTATCGTTTAACGTTAAAGCTGCTGTCGTCACCTCTCTACAGACAAGGAGAGTATAAGTAAAACATTAAAAGAAAAACCCGGCAAGACAGAGCACATCTCTACATCTGATTTTAATCAGGTTGTTGTTCAGGTTCTAACATGCGGGTTGGATAAATCAATCTCAATCATACCTGTCCAAGAAATACTTGTGGTTGGGCTCATGTCTTGTAGACATTGGTCAACACAAAGTCACAAACATGGAATTTACATCTGCAAAAGTAACAAAGTGTATGTATTTGAAATGTTTGAGATGACAGTTATATCATATTCCACTCTATGACATGTTCAGTTTATGGGAAATTACAAAATCATTCATCACAGAAATCTGCTTGGTCAGAAAATGCAGTTACAGACAATCAGACACAAAACGTGTTCAGAAAATAAATCTGTACTCATTTAACAAAGTTTACATTGTGGAATAAACCGATGAATTTTATTGTACATTAGCTTTTGTTTGAAGCAAAGGCTCTAATTTTCCTCTTGTTCTCATCATGGAGTCTTTTGCATTGGCAATCTTGCATCTCTCTTTGTCACTTCTGTTTTCATTCTGTTTTTCATTAGAGTTTTGTCGGTATTGTTTAGATCTTCCACAGCTCTTCTCGTGATGTTTCCTCCAGCATTCTCTCTTGTTTTTTGTGTATACCTATTTAGGTACATTGATCCTTTTGATTAAGGAACTCAGACTGACATCAGATCCTCTTCCCTGTTCCATATTGCTCAGCACTCTCTCTGCATGTGCTGTTTAGATCCAAGCATGTACAATGATATCATCCAGATACACAACACATAAGTTCAGGTTATAGTCTCCCATGCACCTTTCCATGAGTCTTAGAAACATGCTTTATGCAAATTGCAATGGTCAACCCAAATGGCATAAGCTTACACTAAAAGAATCAGAATGGCATGGAAATAGCAATCTTAGGTCTATCCTTATCTGCCATTCTGATCAGCCAATAGCCACTTCAGATCAACAAGAGAAAACCACTTTTCCCGACTAAAACATCCAGACTCTCCTCAAACAATACTGTTGCTAAAATACAACTGTTACACCAAATGAGAGAGATGGAAAAATTCCTGCAAATTTAAATATTGGACGCAATAATGGAATGTTTATTAGCAACTACAACTGACCTGGGCAGGCCTGAATAATTGACTTGGCAACAAAAAAAATGAAGATGGGAAATTTAATAATACACTCAAGCTTTTCAAGAAGACAATCATGCAAACAATATCCAATCAATCAAACAAACAAACAAACAAAAAGATGAAGGGCAAATATGAATGAGGACTCCTGTCACATTAGGTCAAATGTTTATATGGTCATCAAAGACAAAGTGGAAAACAAACCTATGAGGATGAGTGTAGAGCTCTAGTGTACCGCAAAGAAAGAATAGGAAAAATTTAGGCAAGAGAAAAGGGCTTTAAAGGACAAGTCTCTGCCATCAATACTTTTTAGGTAAACTACACTAAATTAATTGAACGAGGTCATAGGGAAGAAACGAGTCAGAAGGAATTTACTATAAGCCTTACAAAAGAAGAATGGCAGAAAAAGCAGGTATTTTATAGTAACTTCATATTACCGTATCTTTTGTTATTTTTTCTAATTTTGGGGTTCTACATCAGCTGCCAGTATAGAGATACTAGAGCGTTATCAAAAACGTGCCATTTGATTAATCTTGGGAAGTGATTCTACCGTGCCAATCAAGGATCTTTACTCCCGATTACAACATGGTTACCATTAAGCCTTAAAGTAACATTAAGTAATTTAATCCTTGTTTTTAAAGATACGAAAAAGCTCACACCACAGTATATTTACTTTTTAATGAGTATCATCCCACAAGAAGCTTACAATTTGCTGGTCAGTATCTTTTACAGATTCCAGAGAGCGAACTGAATTTTTTAGAAAGTCATTCCAAGTCAGAGGTGCTAAAGATTTTAACAATTTACCTCTTCATTTAAAAGAACTAGATAGTGTACAAACTTTTAAGAAAGTTTTTCAAAATTATATATTTACTCAGTTTCTAGAAGACAGATCTTTGTAATTCTAGTTTGCTTTAAAGTTTTTGTCTTTGTCTTTGTCCTTGATTTTTTGAAAACGTTTGATCGTATTTTTTCTTGTTATATGTCTTTTGTTTACTAGTTTTTTCCATGTTGAATGTTTTTATGTGTCTCGACCTCCATGAAAAGAAGTTTATTGTAAAAAACTGGGGAGTTATCAAGAGTAATTAATAAAGATTAATAATAATGATAAAATAAAATCTGGCTGATGGAAGTAGTACTTTTTTAAATGGTCAATGAACAGAACTGCTTTAAATGGTCAATGAACAGAACTGCTACATTTTAAGATGAAATAAATGTTAACAAAAATGTCTATTCAAAAAACTGTAGAATTAAAAAAGGAAACTTGAACATAAGTACTGCAAACAAGGGTTCTTGAATTGTAAAGAGTGTCAAAAAATTCAAAGTGATAATCAGTGAGCAGCCTGAAGACAAATAATACAATTGTTGAATCACCAGACTGACATTAGACTACATGCAGTGACCATTATAACATAAAAGAGGGAAATGTTCAGCTAGACCAATACATCAAACTGCAAAAGAACTAGATGGTTACATTCAGAAGATTTTACATATTCTTCATTTACTGTGCATTGCTGCATGGAAAAACAGTTTTAAGAAATGTCAAAAAAACATTTAGTGCTTCCCTTGGATGCTACAGCTTTGGTTCTGAACTCATCACCTCATGTCAACAAATGAGTGTTATACTATGCTCTTGTTATTAGAAATATGATACCTGGAAAACCACCACTTCCTGTCGCTGAAATGGTAACAAGTGACCATTCAGCTTCATCTATCTGTAATTTTTTAAATGATGCTAAAGAAATCAGTAAGAGATCAGTGTGGCTCATCAGTACAACCAAAGCAGATCGAAACAGATTCCAGCTGGGCAATTACACAAGCTGTATTGCTGTGTTTCAACAGACAAGACATGGTAAGCTACCTATGGAAATGCTGGAATGTAGTGAATTACAAGTACCATAAGCAAGACCTATGTTTCACCCTTGAATATGTCTGAGCTGCACATTTCCTTCACACGATCAGCAGACACTTGCCCACAATAGCACCAGACAAACAACTATGAAGATTTGCTTAATGTACAAAATATCGTATCAATGACTCAAACAAGTCAACAACACTGTGGAAGCAATTCATCAATGCTTGATATCTATGACAGCACAAATGAAGATGGGGACACTGATGATATCATGGTTCATTCCAGTCAGTCAAAGCTGACAATGAAAGAACAATCACCATTCACATAACACTTTGATGTGATATAAGAAAGAGCAACAGCAAAGGCCGTCAGTGAAGATTAAGACACCATCTGCTTTAAATCCTCACAAATGTCCTGAGCTGTCACACCTGATGTACTATAGCAGATAATTGCCACTAATTCCAATATGGAGTGCTATATACCTGGAGACGTATCAAGATAGGACAGAGACTGTCAAACACCACAGATGCCAAAACAAAAGCTTCTTAAACACTCCAATTGACACATGGATGAAAACTATGAAACATCAGATTGTATCAATTAAGCCACGAATATTGGCAGTGCCCAAGAACATTACATTTAACTTACACTAAGATCCATTGTCTCTCCCTGTAATACCTGTGTATTATTATTAGCATATACCTCGTGGAATGGTGGAGATTGTTTTTCCGACACATTTTCCATGCCAACGTTGAACACGCAGTGCCTGCAGTGCTCGCAACTGGTTCTGGCGACGCATGTGTAACCAACTTGACCTCCGATAAACGCCGCCATTGAATCATGGGTATTGGCAAGAACTAAGGAAAATACGAAATATGTCTTTGTGAGATATATCGTGCCAATAAAAATTGGTCCGCCCTCAATTGTTTCAATTTAAGAAAAACGATAAAATATGTGCGTTATTTTTACAAGCTGTTGCCGAATATTCCAACAGTCATTTTAACCACCAGCCCGAGTCACTTCGCTTCGGCAATATTCGGGTCTGACACCGATGGTGAGATTTTAGCTCTATAGACGTATATAATCGTGCAATACCGAAGTTGAGGATGAGGATGACGCTAACCCTCTTCCGCCCTGCTGCCCATGGGCTAACATTACGCTCAAACTCCAGCGAATTCCTAAAGCTGTTGACAAGAAGTAAGCCGGGTTACCAATACTGTTTTAGTTTTGTTTTCATAGGGCCTGTAATTTGCTTTTGACTAGAAATTCCTCATATCGGTATTTTTCATTCATCGCTCGTTTTTTAAACATCTAAAATACCAATTAAGCTTACATGTTGTGAATACGACATATATCATCTACATAAAACCCGGGAAACTTAAATTTGAATAATAAATATCTTATGCCAATTCAGTGAACTTCATTATGCCACTATTTGATAAAAAAATGAACATATAAGCTCAATATAGGACTGAAAGTAAAGTTCATATTTGTCCTTATCATTTGTACGTCCTTTTTCTAAAACTCACGTTTGTCTTTATTTATATTCTCAATTTCCGTTTCTACGCCTCAGAGTTATATACTGTACCCCGGATCCACGTATATCTCATGCATTCCTAACCTGTCACTCGTGTGTACCAAACCTAATGTTGTTCTTGGTGAAATATATTTCCCTTTATAAATCATTAATTTGTACTAAAAATATCTACTTTTATGTTAATAAAATACAATAAGCGCGTTCTTGTTGGTGAAGAACAAAAAAAATGAGAAGAATAAAAACTGCGTCACCGTATCATTTTTGCAATGTCTAGGATGAGAAAGCAACTTTTCATTTTTCTTGACCTTATCAACGTTTTCTGCGTGTTCGCCGTACGTGGACAGTGTAGACATACGGGGTAGACCATTTGATATCCTGGGGGTCTGGAAGATTTTTAAAAATATTCTCAGCGAATGTCAATAAAAACAAAATCAGCCAGAGGGCCCTTGAGATAAAAAAAGATAGGTCAAAAGTTGCCTAAAATACATCGTGCAAGCCACAAATTTCATCATTCAGTTGCATTTTTCGGCGCGCCCTTCGGGTGCGTAACTTTAATAATAATAAGACATATATTTCAGAGCCCAAGTTCCAAGCGCGAAACTTTAATATATCAGACATATATATCAGAAATATCTGTATTTTAAATTTTTTCAGCGCCCCTTTCGGGCGCGTTACTTAAAATATCAAATATATTTTTCAGCATGCCTTTCAGCCGCATGACTTTCATATATCAGATATATATATATCAAAGATATCTGGATGTTTAATATTTTTCGGCGCGCCCTTCAGGCGCAGTACTTTAACATAACAGAGATATAAGCTTATGTAAGAAATATCTTGATGTCTGTAAATTGAAAGTCTGTTTTGCAAAGTGTACTTAACATTATGAAATCTGCAGTTCATATGACGAGTTCCTGATAGTTTTCTGTTTTCTCTTTGAGAATTCAGCATTAGAAAGCAACATGCACTAATATTTCACAATCACATTTTTCTTACAACATTTCTGGACATCTGGTTATGCATAAAAAGTGCGGAATACATTTACAGCTCATTCAAAATACTGTAATTGACACTGAGAATTGACACTTTTAAGTTCCTATTTTACAACTGACATGACAACAATTTCATTAACACACAGAATGACTGAATGTTTAAAATATAACCCAAAAATTATATATATATATATATATATATATATATATATATATATATATATATATATATATATATATATATATATATATATATATATATATATATATACAGGGGTTTCATTAAGAGCCGGCAGCCGGCGAAATTGACCGGTTACTCTCACGATTTCGCCGGCTACTTTTTTTGGAAATTTGAACTCTTTCATAGCTAAAATATTTTTTACCTTCTGAAATGATACGGACAAGTTTCACAAGCTGTGTAATCAAACTTTTCAACGGCTTTTATGTGAAACAAAATTTAGAAGACGAGCGACTAACTACGATCGCCTTGTACTACGATGCAGCACGGTCTTGCGTATACTGCCTCAATAAAAATCGGAATTGCAATTGACGATTCTATTGGCTACCTGAATTGCTGATTCCTATTTGGTGACCTTTATATACGCTAATGAAAACGTGCATACTACACCTGTCGGCCGTCGTTAGCTCCTCAAAATGGTCGATGAACAAATGAAGACGGAAGCGATCGCAAGGTAAAGCTTCGCTGTACGATCCTCGGTTTTGAAGTGGACCAAGAAATGAGAGAAGGATAATTTACCTGGATTTAAACTGTTTTCGAAGGCAATGACCTGATTTTTTTCTCACGAAAAATTTTCGATTACAGTTGAAATTTTAGTAAGCCGATGTGCGTTGCACTGCGGTAGGCGTAATTGTGAAGGAGTATAACCAGCTGAACGTATGATATGTACTGCTCTTTGGTCTATCGACGCCAATAAGAACGTCGCTCAGAGTGGTTACAATACGATCAGACCTCTAATTCACTTCAAAAGCGATCGTCAGGTTAAATCCAAATGTGTGCTTCTGAACGTACAAATTTTCATATCCAATATCAAGGTTCTTACTTTGCATACCCATATAGTCAAATAACCTTGAGGGTCTTTGTTTCTATTTGCGCAATATGGTAGTGATTGTAATTTTTTATCATTTTATTCGTTATACAAATTATCGTTTTTACCTCCCCAGTGGTATAAAAGTTCTTCATCTACAGATTTCCATACCAAACATCAGGGTTTTTAATTTTAAGCATAACATTATGCATTAATGAAAAGTTTCTAATTTACTGTGCTTAAGATATGAGTGTTTCATCCAGGATGGCATCAACAAGGGGGATTTCCCCCCTTTACCAGAAAATTTCGGGGGCATTTCACCAGTTCATATGTTCTACTTGTACCTCTAAGGTGTGACTGGCACCATTTCATGGAAGGGGGAGTGGTCCCTTGACAAATTAATTGGGGGTGCCAACATTTCAACAGAGGGGGGATCCCCTATCCCCCTGTCTAGATGTAACACTGTACATATCAAATTTACATCATTAATAATAGTGAATTATTATAGTTTACCTCCTAAAAGCATAGAGGCTCTAAAGACTTCAGTTTTCTTTGTTCAAATTATCGTCAACATTACCACATTTTATCATTTTTAATTATGAATTATCATATTTAGGCCTAATCTCCCAGGAAAATGGCTTCTATGATATGAACACAAATTGCCCTGGAACACTGCTGACAATTCTCCTGAAAATACTAGAAATTCAAGTGACTGTAAGCTGTAAAAAGTAAATTTTAGCTCATTTTTCAGGGTTTCCGGTCTTCGGCCGGAAGGGGAACACCCCCTCCCGGACCCTCCCCCGACGACGACCGCTTTGCGGTCATGGCAGCTGGAAGCCGCCTACTTTTCCATTCTAGCCCCCTACTTCAAAACTTAATGAAACCCCTGTATATATATATAATATATATATATTATATTATATATATATATATATATATATATAATATATATATATATATATATATATATATATATATATATATATATATATATATATATATATATATATATATATATATATATAATATATATATATATATTCGGAATTATGAATTTATATTCCACCTTTTGGTTTACCTTTGTCGCGTGCATCAACATTTTACTCCGCACATAGTAGTTGACTGTATATTTGTTGTCGGGAAAAATAAATATCCAAATGAGGAGTGCGAGAAAAAAAAGTTACCGGTAATCAGAGAGTGAAAAAAAAATTGAACAGTGGATCAGGTACGAAAAAAATGCAACCTCTTAAATCTTCCAGACCCCCCCCCCAGGATATCAAATGGTCTAGACATAAGTAACATCGCGACATACTATTTCTTTCGACGTTTCATCATCGTCAGTTGCCTGTGAAACAAACTGAACAAAGAGTTTAGCTGTTCACATTGTGATTTCAATAACGGGAAGCAGCTGATATTATGTGCTATATGTCAGGCGTAATCGGGCACGTTCTGAACATCACCTTTGGGGTTTTCAGGTTGTGACCGGATGAAGGGTACGAATGTGTGGATGCAGCTTCCAAAGTATACACGAAAAAAATCAGAATTTAAATCTTTCAATGTTTAGTTTAAGAATATCAATCATTACTTTACGTTTTTCAGCTAAACGTTGAATTGAGTAACAAAGTCGGTCTTTCTTTGATCTTTTAGTGGTTTCAAGAAAACATGGAATGGGTCTCCTTGCTTAAAATCACAGTGCACAAAATGACGACTACTACGCGTAAGTGCAAAAGTGTCAACACTTGATCAACGAAAACAGTTGATTTCGTTCCTGACCTCTGGACAAAACGGATTTTTCCTATTCCGACTTGCTTTCCTATGACAAACAAACATCTAAAGCCGTCTTTCGCTGTCCGCTCTCGGACAGATTGTTTTTTTTTTTTTTTTTTTTTTTGTTTTTTTTTTGTTATATAAGGCCGAACAAAAAAAATTGTGCTGTTCTGATAACCCGACCTATCCTATTTTTCACATGCCGACCCTAAACTTTTTAGAGCTACGTAAACGCGCAAGTAAAATAAGAAAGAAGAAAACCGTAAAATCACGCGTTGGCATTTGATTTTTGCTTGAACGAGGATGTCTTTTATGTTTTTTCCCCTTTTATATGTATGATACGTTTTTCTGGAAATGTTGAGGCCAGTGTTTGACCACCCTGAACCCCTGAAAATGCATTTTTAAATATACAATGCAAGATCCGAGGTACATGAATATTCCACATTGATTAAGGGTCATTAGCATAGAATTTTAATACCGAAACAATGCTCATTAATGTAATCTGCATATTTGAATATCATTATACCTCGCATCTTGCACTAATAGTTTTTAGAAATGAAAATATTTTGGAAAAAAAATTCCTGCCGACCTACCTACCCTATTTTTGAAAACCATGTTATCAGAACAGCACAATTATTTTTTTGGCCTAACTCATCCAACAGGCGAACCCAAGTACAGGATGAGGTACCCGCAACCCACTATTCAATGGAGCACTGAGTAAAGTGCCTTGCTCAGGGGCACAACACCGTGCCGGAGTCTTGAACTAACCATCCTCCGATAGTGAATCCGGTAACCTAACCACTGCCCCGACGTCGAGGGACTGTGCTCAAACTGTCGTCAATGAATCTTCAAACCATTCTCTTTCAAAATCAAGATGAACCAGGACTCACCGTTCGAATTGTGGTACTAAAGAAACAAATTACCTGCGTTTATAAACTGAATGTCCATGAGCTGCATACTATGATAGAACGGATGGGTAAGAAAGGGAAAAAATTGTCATGAACAAATCAAGAAACGATACTGAAACATAAATCCAAATAAAAAACAATAAAGTCAACCTTAATATTCTAATAAAGTGAAAGTGAATTGAGGAACTTTGGGAACTTTCTTTTGAAAAAAAATATTTAAAAAGTAGTTTATTATTGATGTTGGGTATTTCCTTGACAACGACATAACGCTTTGCGAATAAGGAGGATACTGCAAGACACTGAATGGACAATACAAAGAACAGAGCAGCTGTGTGTTACGTAATAGACTGTAGATCACAATACGGACACAGTCAGGCAAGAGGCCAGCGCATACCCGGGAGCGCATACCACATAGCGGAGAATTCTGCCGATTGAGAAGCCCAGTCCAAAGCGACAAGCATTTTACACAGTCGTGTATCACTTTAGGACCTTTTGTATTACGCAACATAATTGGGTAAGTTTGACTTTTGAAGTCATGTTTATTGTCCCTATCATGTATGACAGATGTGATGTTAGGACGGAGATAGCATGGAACTAAGGTCTGTTTCTAGCTCCATTGTGCCCCAACTTACCTTCAAGTTTATAAGCCGATTACTACTGCGCTACACACCACACCACTTTCGCCCTATCTTTCATTCACCTGTTCCCGTCCTAAACCATATTTTCTAGAAAAAGGTGTTTCTTCGGCAGAGAATCTCCCTTAAAATAACTTACCCGGTAGATCAAACCATGGATCAAATCATACCGACCTTGGCGATGCTCCTCCGTTTGTACACGAAGGGCCACGGAATCGTTGACTGACACAACCTCCTGCATTGTGTGACACACTGTACAGCTGTCGTCGCTTCTAAGCCTCCTTTCTTAGACCAGCGTTTCTATTCTACTGTTTCTATTTGACAATAGCCCCGGCAGTGATTTAATAAGAGCATTTCAATTCATGAAGAGGCCGTAGACATAGAAAGAGAGAAAAGCTAGAACCTTTTGTGTTGTTTTATTTCAAGAATATTTACCGTGGTATCACACTCAGAAATAAGCTCTTATGTTTCGTTTTGATACGGATTTCTTTACAAGGCAGATAGATAGCTATTGCCTGGCAAAGACATGCTGAAAGGAAACAAATACCTTGTAGTTTAAATTTTTCGAAAAAGATATTTGCCGGATTTTCAAACAAACTGAATCGAGGAGAAATAATCTCGCTGTCACTGGAGAATATCAATTCTGACCGAAAGTTAGACATTATTCATGCCACAGTCCCTGTATGAAGGGATAATAATAATAATAGTGTTCAAATCAGATGCAAAGATGTCGTAAAGGCTGGCGGAAAGTTCCGTTAGATGACCAAAGCCTTGGAGAGTCTATGACCAAAGTTAACATTTCCATTGTTGAACAAAGATAGTTTGTTATTGAATGCAAGTTACGAAAAGTGTATAAATTAGAAGATAAAAGAGAACTTCAGATTTTTATGACGTCACTCTGCTGTCATGACACCATCATCTTGGAATAAATTTATAAAGTGACGCTCCGACCAAAAAATTGTGGTTTTCGTTCTGTCAAAAATAAAGATTCAGTTCAGATTCATACTTTTCCAATGCGGTATCGACCACTGAAGATTGATTAAAGAGTCTTCCTATTGCAGAGTCTAAGAATTATAACGCTGTTTTCTTGGGATCAGCCCATCGAGCAAAATAGCAGTCCAGGTGCTTTTAACCGCTCCTGTTTGATTTCGCACGCAACCGGCCCAGATCTGAAAACAAATGGACGTTATGGCCATTGACAAAAACTGGCGAATGAAACGCAGCTCAGTCGTTTTATTTCGTTTAGCTGCTTTAAAACACATGTTTCCGAACTATTTTAACATCCATCATCCGTTTTGCAGTTGAAACATGTAGATATGAATGATTAGCGTATAACGCGACGTTACGGAAGCGCGCTAAACGAGGTATAGGCGAGCTAACCAAACCATTCGCTTCAGATTACGATTTTAGCGAAGCTAGATTCCCTCTCTAAATATTCGTACTAACAATTTTTGTCAATTAAAAGATATAGATTGCAGAAAATCACAGAATGCAGACTTTGAAATGACTGAACGCCCGTGAGTGATTTTTTATGATCGTGATATTGCTTTTCCAGCATTATCTTGGTGGATGTAATACAAATGCTAATAAAATAAGGCCTTAACTTTCTGAGTTTTTTATTGGGACCCCCCCCCCCCCCCCCGCAAACGTCTCACTGAATCTTTCCTTTTCAACTAGTATCGATTTTACGTGAGGGAATGGAATGATGTTTGAATCAGCGCCTGGCACCACTTTACTCGGAAGTCACCCGTACGCGCGTTACGTCATCACTTTCGTTTACGGGATGACGTCGACCAAGTGGTGATATTTTTAAATACGGCTTCAAGTTTAAAGGTCGCAGGTGGGCAAATAACTTATGCACTATGATTAGCCTACTGATCGGCGCAATTTAGAGTTCACATGATGTTAGATTGCAACGTTTAACAATGAAACTTGAGTCCCAGCTACCATGTTACGCTTACGCTCAAATTATACTAGCTGTTGTCGTATCCCACATAGCGTGTGAACGGTCACTATATTACCCTTAATTTGCCTTCTAAACCTATTAATTCGTGACATAACAAGATTCAGCAACATTTTCACGTTTTGAGTCGAACAAACAACATGCACATTAATAAGCTAAATCAATTTATAATTAGTCTAATTCTAATAATTCTAATCAAGTAATTGATTTTAGTTAAACTAAAATCAAAATTAATTTTTTTCCTGGTAGTCCAGTTGGGCTACCGTTTCTGAAGTTGGTAGCCCAGTGACCATGGCTGGTAGCCCATGCATATTTTATTTTATTTTATTTTATTTTATTTTATTTTTTTGATTTTTTCATTAACAAGAGCAGAAAAAGCTACTTTACAAGATTCTGCCCAAGAAGTGATTTGTTGGTCATTTGATGTGAATACTTGCACACCTTTATTACCCAAAGAAAACTGGTATAATTGACGACAGTGACACTAAAATGTTTGGTGGCCAATCATTGTTTACAATCCGTTCCATTCTGAGTTACATGCTAATTTTGATGGCAATGACCACCACCTTCTCAGCAGGGCTAAAAAAACAGACCATGGGCTTTCTGTAGTAGGGGTGAGTTTGTGATTGATACATTTTTATCGACCATCATTTTCTGTGCCTGTCATCCAACTACATCAGTTGAGATATTGAAACTTTGTAATGCAAAGTTCCATCGCAAGGTCGTCTTTGTAATTTGCAGAACAAAGTCACAGCCCGGTCTTAATGTGTCCAGCATTTAGCTCGTCCAAAAGTGAAAGATCGGACATGGCACGCCAAGTACTGACTGAATTTCATTGTCCCGGTCTTTAGTAGTCCATGTGGGCTACCATTTCATGGATTTTGGTAGCCCCAGGCAAAAGTTGGTAGTCTGTGGACGCGGGACTACCGCTAATTTCGAGCCCTGCAGTAATTGGTTTTAGTTATCTATGCCCTTCACGTCATGATGATCACACGGCTAACTAAATGCCCCGAAAGAAATTTTGTAAAAGCAAATTAAAAGTGGGTATATTTCGCCATACCTTAGTAAGTGTATCAAATGGAGACTATGAGTCATCAGCGGTAACTTTGTATAGGGTTGAATTGGATCAAATAATGATAGTGTCCTTGTGGTATTTCTTAAGACATGTACATTACGCTTGAAACAACAACAACAACAACAACAACAACAACAACGACAACATATCTATTCTATGTGAACCGTGAAGTCTAGGCTTGATGGGCCACACAGTAAGCGAGACTACCCACAATTGTCCATGATCAGTACACACGGAGATCACTAGTTGAACTGAAGTAAATTTCTTCTATACACAAAAAAGCTCGGTCCATATTTCGAAATTCTGACAACATTTGTTTGATAATGATAATTTTCTTACTTTCTACATTGAATAATGAGAAGATCAACTCCTTTTCCGAAGAGGAGATAGCAATTTTGTAATTTTGTCAACATATATTTTTGGCGGCCATAAGATATTTTCAAGGAAACTAAGGGAATAGGTTACATGTGTGTTGGCAAAAGAAAGGGTATTGATTTTTGTTTGAGTGTTCATAACAAAGGAAATTTGCATGTCTGACATGTGGTATGATGAGACCATCTCAGTTGCTGATAACTTTACCTTGAAAAATGTACAATTTTTAGCACCAACAAGCATCGACTTATTATTCAATTTGTTCTTCAATTTTAAACATAATCGATAATTTTGGAACATGTTTTAACAAACAGTCTTGAAATTCTTAAGTTTCATATTGTTCGGAATTCGATAAAATTTAGTAGCCTTCAGCAAACCATTTCTGAGTGCAAAAATCAAGGGGAATTGTGGGAAACACATACTGTGAACCAAATCTCAATTCTTACAGATCAAATAGCGCTGTTCACGGTTACTTACAGGTTTGTTACTAAATATAGCTGTAGGCGCGCGACATCGGACACGCAGCTTGAAATGCGGACAAATTATCAATGTTGCATACATGGCTGTTTTTGCAGCTTGTACTCTGAGTCGTGAATATGCCTTTTAGTATTCATTGTTACACTAGCAGTCGCCCACTAAGATGTGTTTTCGTCGTTTTTGCATGCGTAATTTTCAAAAGCGTAATCTAAAAATGCGGACAAATATTTATTTTTGCATATTAATGAGAGAACAGTGACGTAAACTGTGAACAGCCCAAATTGAACAGAGAGCTGACGTTGATTCCGACATCGCTTTACTGGGAAGGTGACGCCGCGGTGGGAACCTTTTCTTCATGCTGCTGTCTCCGGTCCATAGTTGTTTGTGTAAATGTAATCTTTTATAAAAAGTAAACGTGTCTTGTTGAAAATAAATATTCACGTTTCTTCTGTTGTCGACATGAAATAATTTCCAGTACAAATTTACTCAACATCATCGTGGCTTTGAGCAGACCGACTGCATTGAGACATGTGTACACTTCCCTGTAGCAGCTTGGACATAGTGATTTAATTTCGACAAGACTATAGTACTTACGGTGGTATGCGCCTCGAAAGTGAAAGACTTAAACTTTTGCTCAAACTTTCTTGAATGAAACTTTCAACCATTCTCTTACCAAATCATCAATACAAGTCGGGGGTCACCGTGCAAAGTTTGGAACTAGCGAAACAAATTACCCAGTAGTTTGCGATATTTGAAATTCAAAATGGCCGACATACCAATGTTACTAACTCTATAGGGAAAAAATTAAATGTGGATTTTCGAAAAACTAAGACGGTGAAAGTTTTTCTTTGTCCAAGAGCTTTAAAATGAGCCCCCACAAGTAGTAGATCAGAAGAGAGTTGTAGAATTTTGAGACAACGACTATCTGTCTCGAGCTCCGAGACGCGTACTGCCTTCCATTACACTGACAATAACAACAACTAGATAGTAGATTAAATTTAGATTTAAAGAGCTGAATCCTATTAACTTGAAATTATTTTTTACAATCATATCATATCCCGTCAAACACAAAATCCATTTGTTCTCAAAAGTCACCATATGGTTTGAGTTTGAGTTCAAAAATGTTTAACTCTATAAAATTATCATTTCATAACAAGAAATTTCTCATATGAGTAAAGGAAAGCAAATTTCATACAAACAAAATACTTTATATTCTATTGTAAAGGAAACAACCGAAACATAGCAATATTGGTTTTAACCTTCAACGATTGATTAGCCAACTATAAAATATTTTCTCTGATAATTCTTTGAAATATTTCCTTCTTTTCATCAGTGTATCTCTTGTATCTCTCTCAAAGGCAAATTGGACAGTTTCTGTAAGATTCAAAAATGTTTCGCTGTGTTGTGATCACAATGGCCTGTAAGTACATTTATACTTTTATTAGGTTCAGTAGTTGTACTGCAATCATATTCATTACTTTTGTTGTAGAAATCAAAATATATGTTAAGTGTTGCTAACATATCACATTGTATACGATCAATACGCGGTGCCACTTAATGACTTCATGTCCAGGCAAAAGTTAGTGGCTATTCTAACAGTTGACTATAACTATTTTGTGATGATTTTAGAGTGGAACAAGATACGATACTTTAACAACAGTACAGCTGATGAAGTTCACCTTTATCGAAGCACTGCATTTTTAACATTTGCTTCAACATGAATCAGAAACTTTGCTACTCCTGTTTCCAATACAAATATTCCAGTTACCTTGGAATTATTATAAGTTCCTTGATGTGTTCGTATTTATTACTTTTGATTGATATCAAATTGCAATTTTAAGTTATATTGTAGCTTTGTCATTGCCGGTGAATTTCGTGACTTCATAACGTCAGATTATTACTGATAATGTATCCAATTTTCCAGCAGTGTGGCCCTACATGTTAAGTTCTACATCTGCATATTCACTAACATGTCAAATCTCTAAAATACTAGCCATAACGTACCCCCTCAATGCCCACAATTGGCTCAATAAAAACTTCATAATGTACTCGGCGAATGCGTTAATGTTAATAAAGTGAATATATACATTGCTCCCTTTTAGGAAGTTTGAAATTTTCACCTGCGAATTTGTTTGATATGATTTATGACACAAAGCTGATCCAGTCGAGAATACAGGGCCATTATCAACATTGCTTCTCTTTATTTCTATTATCTTTATGAACAGTGCTGGTATGCCTGGACAGTGCGATGGCTGCAAATAAATGCTACACGTGTGAACACAATGCGGTGGAGAGTACAGGAGATATAAACTGCTATGACACTTTCCAAACATCTACTTATGAGGCTACCTGTAGCGCGGACCAAGCGTGCCAGGTAAAAACCCCCACTTTGTATTGAAGGGGTCGTGGATGATTAAAAGAAAATACATTACAAACGATACGCACTGCAGGGGGAGGGTGAGGGGCATGATAACTATGAGGAGTAAAACTGTGTTTCGACTCTTCCATGCAACTGCGCAAACTATTTAAATAATTACGCGTAATACGCGTGTGAAGGGCATGATTACAGTTTGTTGCCAAGGTAATGCATGGTCATGACGGTATCGATAATGTCCGGTAGACATTTGACTGTTCCCATAAGAACAGAAAACTTAAGCATAAAATGTCTATATAACACTGAATAAATATATCGCTGAATGCAAAAATTGATTTCATGTAGTTATTATTAGTGCAAACTCTTTAGTTTCTTTATTGTTGAAAGCTAACCAACTTCGCCGAGGTTCTCTTCAGTTGGTCTGATGTGGCGTCTGTTTTTGCCTATAGACCTCTTTCTGTGTCTGGACTTCATGATCAGGATTTTTAAATGCGAGTGAGAATTCTTCAGAGTCCCCAAATTGTTATGGGGTTCTGTATAGAGACTGATGGGGTTCTGCATAGAGACTGATGGGGTTCTGTATAGAGACTGATGGATGAGGCGTTGATGTCGGCAAAGGACGTGGTTCTAGCCCAATCGCCTCTTGATGGTATACTGTCACATGTTCCAATTTTGCCGTGGTTACCATGAAAGAGAAAATCTAACCAATCACAGATTTTAAGCGGGTGGCCGCTTTTTTAAAAACAGCGCCCCTGCATGGGCATTTTGAATACCAAGGAACGCCCCCTTGAACATATATGGGATTATTTAGATTACAGGTAACTGTATTACCTTTGATGGTACCTTGCGTCGGGGTTGTTACATCTTGTGAGTGGAGCAGCTCTTTAGGTATCAAAGCCTGGTACTGCTACATAAGGAAGTGACCTTATTTTTCCTGGGAGATTAATTGATTTTTTCGCTGTTTGAAAACAATGTAGTCTCCAGGAGAGGTCACCACAACACTATTATCTCTTTTGAGGAGAACTTTGTCAATACCTTTCATGACAAAAATCCAATAAGAATGTGGATATTTTCTTGATCTTGACAGGTTTCGGTAGTCACCTATGCAAACATCAGAATATATGTGAGCAGAGGCTGTATAAACAAATATGACTGTTATCATGGTTGTCAGAAAGGTGGCCATCCTGACACAGCACGTATGTATTGGGCAAATAGGATTAAAAATTTCAAACATGACATGTCAAAGGATCATACAATTTTCTTCCTAATGTTTAAGTTTTGCTTTAAAATATCGTATAGAATGGTATATATCAAGGGCAAGGTACACAATATCTATTTATTTCCTGATGTTTTTTTGTTCAAGTGAGTTCATATTGCGCTTGTCTCGCTATTCGCTTTTCACAGTTGGGCAACTCAGACCAGGATAGACTACACATACAATGTATTCCTATAAACACTTTGGGCCAAAGTGAGCTTTAATTAACATAAAACAGACATGATGATGGGATATTGATGTAAATGACTATGTAACTTATTGCATTGGTTTTTATAACTCCAATTTGCTCAATATTGGGATTAGAGATGAATGTGTGTGTGTCTGTGTGTCTGTGTGCATGTATGTATGTATGTATGCATGCATCCATGTATGTATGTATGTATGGATGGATGGATGGATGGATGGATGGATGGATGGATGGATGGATTTTATTTATTTATTTAAACTTTATTTATTAATTCGATAACTCCATAGGGTACGAAAACCTCTTTTCATGGAGGTCGAGACACAAAAAGACGTAAAACACAAATACAATCAAACATTAAAAGAGACACAGTACAAATCACACAAGAAATGATACGGTGCAAATGGATGGATGGATGGATGTGTGGATGTATGTATTTATGTATGTATACATGTGTACATGTAAGTGTATTATGTAATTGGTATTAGGGTTGATGAGCATTTTTCTGATGGACATTTTGAGCGTCAGCAGTTTATATAGAAGCATGTGTGCTGATACAGAACGGCATCATGCTTACGTCATTGATTTTTGAATTTGGCATGAGAACTTTCATTTTCAGGGAGACGTAGTGCAGTGGTCTCAAGTAAAATTAAGGGATTATCCTGTAGTTTGGCAGCTGTTATTGTCGATGGATCCTAAACAAGTTAACAATAATCATTTTGATCAGACAAGTTTGTTTTGATATCATCCACAAATTTACATACATTTGCATCTTTCTGCTACATGTCCCCATCTCAAAGGCCTGTTTGGACTTAATATCGTCACCTATTCTTTATCCTTTCTGTCTGTAGGCAATGAGTTGTGTGTTACGTGCTGTGACGGTGATCTCTGCAATATTGGTAATGGAAGCACTGGTCTTATCTCCAGCATGTTAACTCTCTTTCTATTTGCTGGCTTGGCAATTTTCACACTAGTGTAGGAAATTTGAGTTGCTGCAAGGGGTTGTCAAAACTCTTTGCAGTATCTGCAGACATGATAAATGAAAAAAATATGTTTGAATTTGTATATTTTTTAACGTTTACTATAGTATAGTATTATAAAAAGCTACGGTATTGGATAGGTTTCTGGCTAAAGAAAGCATCACAACATTTTTCAAGTCATCATCAAGTTCATTGAATTTTGAATTATAAAATCTGAATTTTGAAAATCTGAACTTTTAACTGCAACATTCAAATTCAATACTCGGAAACGAGACTTGACATACATACCTTAGTTACAGTTAATACTATAAAATTAAGGTCCAGTTACTCAAACTGTTAGTTGTATTTTCAGTACTTTTGTTCTGTGTATCAACTCAACATTTCCATTCTACTCCCTATAGTATGAAGACATGCCAAACATTAAGACTCTCATCATAGCTTGTTTATGACTAACTGCCATTGTTATTGTGGACAAATGAATTTGAGTGAGGACCAGAATTTATATCCAGCTGTGTTGAGAAGCCAGTTTCTTGTGTCACTTAGGATGCTATAGGGAATAGAACAAGAAACTGCACTTGCTTCTAGAAATTATATGCTGGAAAATGTATCCCAAAGTCAGACATACTGGAGTTTTGTGTGACTGTATTGCTTAAAAGCTATACTTATTTTATACTCTCACATGGTTTAGGGATAGTCTATTTTAACTTTGGTGGTGTATATATACCCTGTCCGTATCAGCGGATTACTAGATTAAGTCAACACCACAGCCATCACACACGTATTTTAATGCGGACAGCGGATTAGCAAGTTGGCAATGTTTTCGGAGCAATTACAGTGGTGTATACACAAGTTGGAGAGGAGATAAGGACTTGTCGGTATATATAAAGCAGTCAGACGGTGTAGAGTCCAAATCTTTATTTGAAATACCAAAGTCAAAATTAATAAAATCACTTGTAGTAATAAAGAAAGCAGTCAGACGGTTTGGGGTTGAACTTTTTAATTGAAATATCACAGTCAAAATTAATAAAATCACTTGTAGTAATAAAGAAAGCAGTCAGACGGTTTGGGGTTGAACTTTTTAATTGAAATATCACATTCAGAATTAATAAAATAAAATCAGGTAAATCGTTGCACAAAAAGCCCTCCCTCCCCACCCAAGGGGACTGATTTCTATGCCCTGTGGTGATATTTAGCGTTCCTCGAATGGTCAAGGTTGAGAAATCCCTTATATAAACTTCCTATTGTTAAATAATTTACACTATTGAATTCAGTGCAAACTTGGACACTACATTCCATTAGCCATCCGTGAGAACGTAAAGAGATGTATTGTTTTAATATAGTCACAAACTTATTCAACAAGCACTGCCTTTTTAGAACAGTATTATTACCGTGTTTACAAGCTTTAGTTTAGTGTTGGATACCTTTTACATTCTTCTGGTACATTATGCAATTAAAATAACAAGTTTTAAGCATATGTAGATTTAGAAACGATTTAAGTAGTATACAATGAGTATAGAATAGAGCTGGTACAGTCGTTGCAGAGTTCACCTAAATTGGAGTCGTCTCCGTGGCTGTAAGCAGTAAAGATTTACAGATTTAAGGATTTTATGTAAATGTGGTGCATATAACCGACAACTTGGTTTCAGTTTCAGCATGGAACTACCTTTGGTAGCTCCATGGTTTCAGTTACTGAAAGCGTTACGATCCCCGACCGATACCTCTCCTCTCATCATCCGTGAGACAGCAAGCGTGACACAATAAATATGAAAGCAATCTATGATGAAGAACCCAAAACAGTTTCGAAAAACTAGCCACCATAAATATCCGACCAAGATGGCGCTTATCCAGCGTCGTTTTCAAGTATTGAATTCTGAATTTTGAATTTTTAAGTACTCTATCGGCCATGTTACACAAAAGAAACCGTTTAGCCGCCGTTACTGAATTGTGCAAGGTTAAGAAGGTTGCCGTGTCTGTGAATCCAGCAGAAACTCACTACTGCACAGACTCAAAGGTAACCTGTTTGATCACTTGTAAGGGAGCCGTCATTATTTACGGCCTGGGGGTCGGAGGACTTTCGTCAGAAACTCTGAGATTTCGAGTAACCCCCCTACCAACCATGATGAATTTTGAGTACCCCCCCCCCGTCTCGAACTCAGAAATTTTGACTGACTCCCCTTATAAAAGTTAAATACCAATACATGTATTTGTAAAATTTACAAAATAAAGCAATAGTAAAGACCTTTCAAATCCTGATGTACCTTATCATCGGTTATCTCATGACGGTTGAAAGAGGTCAAACCATCAAAATGAAATTCAAAGTCAACAAAATACAGCTATAAAAGATCACGCTATAACTAGTATCCAACCATATAGTATATTTTTTAATTTGGATGGGCTTCACGACAGGGTATTCACAAGGATATCTGACTGGGCAGAATTTGAAAGTAAAAAACAAAAATCGATGAGGTTACATTTGCAGATTCCCTATCCCAAATTAGTCCCAATCGTGTTCATGAAAGTAAATACAAGCGCGTTCAATACTTAGGCTATATTGGCTTTTGAAAAGCTATCAGGGATACATATGTTTGCATTTGACATGGATATATATTTAAAATTTGGACAGGGATAACTATTGGAGCAAAGTTTTCTGCCAAATGTCACGTGACTCAGAATGACCTTTGAACTCCATTTTAAAAAAAAATACGCCTGTCCGCTTAGCGCGCTTGTCGTTCGATACGATACGATACACGGCAATTGCGGCTGCGTTTGCCCCCTTTTCTGATGTATACCGTTTCAAGAATGTCAAACCATATTTTCCCAGTTGAAGTCGGTCGTTTTAACAATACCCTTAGAATCTTAGATATCTTAGATTTTGTACTTTATGCAAAAGTGATGTTTGAGACGACACAAGGTTATAGGCCTACTTTTTAATTTTAGTTTTGATATTCAGGCTCAACTGAAACATTTTGACAATTACAAGATGTCCTTCTTCAACTAAGCTTACATGTCTTGTTCCGATGATTCCTTACTGCATATTACTGCAAAATTCTTTAATGAGCTGATGAAAGCTTGTAACATGTAATTTTGAGATGGCTTTTTCATCTCTTTCTTTGTTATTGTATTTCATTTTATGCCAATGTCACGGCGGACATGCATCGCCATGTATTGGCACCACAAACGACTGTGGAATAGATGTCTCGAAACCCGGCGATTGATGCTATGCAGCTATATTTAAAATAGAGAGAGTATACACCTCTTCCTCGTATTCTTTCCTCTTACCATTTCTCCACCTTCTTGCCATCTGCAACATAAACATGCATCTTCCCGCCTGAAAAAAATATGTCTGAAACCCCTTCAAACTGAATGGAATATTCGTTGCGAATTTCAAGCGCGCGAAAAAAGTAACAACTTAGATCATAATCATGATGAAAAGGCGCGTATACTAACAACTGGACTCTCACAGATGTCAGATGTTGATTTGAAATCGCTGACTGAAATTTCACTGGAGAATACTTGTCCAGAAACGGTAAGTTTCCAACTGTTTTTCACGTCGCGCAATAGGCAAATTTAGTTAAACTTTACGTGGAGGATGGAGCATGGCAGGTATACTGCAAATCGCTTGGCTTTTCTTGGCAGGAGTTAGTATTCGCTGAGCGTTCACCCCACGATCTACGAAAAAGCTTACCACTAATTTAAAGGGTAAAAGTCGGCCATTTTTCATTGATTTCGTTTGATGCAAGATACTACTTATATTGTTTGACATGTTGAAAAATACTGAACGAATGGGTGACCGTGCATATATCCGTGCATGTATCGTGTCTAAAACCGAGGTCGATTATATGCATGGTCAACCATTTCTGCGAATCCGTAGCCTCTGCCACTCGGGTAGCTTCCCCACTCCCAGCTGAACACGTCAAGGAGTGGCAGGGCTCGTTTTCGCAGCAAGGTCAACCATTCATTCTTGTAATATCTTTCAACACGTCAAACAATATAAGTTTAATTGTAAGTTGTGTCTCGTATCAAACAAAATTCATGAAAAATGGCCGACTTTGTCCCTTTAATATGATAGTCAGTAGTTTTTCAATATACAGTACTCTTTCTTGATACGCCTATATTACTATTTGAGCAAGTCTACGTGGCAGGGTTACTGGCTACGCATCCCCGGTATTAAAATACACAGCCCTGCTATGCAGCAAGTTTCCAGTATATCTATTTAATGTGAACTATGAATGAAGTCTTGGCCAATCTCAGGTCTTAAACTGCTGACAGATCAAATTGAATAGAGAGAGACTGAAGTTGATTCAGATAATCAGATATTTCGTTGGGAAAGAAACTCAAAACTATCAACTTTCAGTTTCACCTCACAGGGGAATTTGGACATTTTCTTCATCCAGTTGTCCCAGTCTTTTGTGGTTGTTTGTGTAAGTAGAATTTTTATAAAAAGTATATGTGTCTTGTTGAAAATAGTTTCATGTGTTGTCGAAGTAAATTAATTTCCAACACAAATTTAGGTTTACGTCATCGTGACGTCATCTAACATGTTTGCATTCTTGGAGGATATGACTGTATTTTCTCTTTTCCTTGCGATTCACTCATTTTTGCTTTCCTTCCATCAAAATCTTTAGTTCAAAAACAAAGTGTTATCTCAGGCAGTGTTTTCTCTCGACTCTCTCGAACCATTATCTGCCCATGAAAAGTTACTGACAGTGCGGAAATCGCATGAAACACAGCAAGCAAACACCTGAAACACGTCCATATGATTATGATGATGACCCAAGCGCATAGTGTAGTGTAGTGACCTGTGAATTTGCCGTTATTTCTAGTCATAATACTCCCCCGGAAAAGACAAATATCACCTGTCATTTAGCCAACGACTTAGTCGCGGTTCAGTCTCCACGGATACAGGTGGAATTTTATTTTGATAGTGGTAAAGTTTGAAAGCAGAACTTGAAACACTATCTCAATGACAAAATCATCAGTAGAAACATATCAAATATTGGGTTTTAACCTTCAACGATCAATTGGTCAACTTTAAAATATTTTCTCTAATAATTCTTTTAAATATTTCCTTATTTCAGCAGTGTATCTCTTGTAGCTCTCTCAAAGGCCAATTGGACAGTTTCTGTAAGACTCAAAAATGTTTCGCTGTGTTGTGATCACAATGGCATGTAAGTACAATTATACTTTTATTAATGTTCAGTAGTTGTACTACGATCATATTCATTACTTTTGTTGTAGAAATCAGAATGTATGTTAAGTGTTGCCAACATATTACATTGTGTATGATCAATATGTGGTACCACTGTTGACAAAAAGACCTCAAGTCGTGGCAAAACTTCAGTGGTCAGGGATCACTTTGGGGCGTGATAACGCGATATTTACGCTCAAAAATCAGCAAAATCGCATTCAGAAAAATTAATTGGGCAAAAAAGTCGCGCCGATAATTCAAATGGCGCGTACGTGATACTTTTACGCAATCTAAATTCATCGGTAACGTTTGGCAGGTTTTCAGTACAGAACCACTCATTGTGTCGCCGTAGAGAGCGCTATAATTACGCTAGTTATGCAAATTAACCAATATGCAGAAAATCAGGGAAAGTTAGGTCCGGTTCCCACAGACTTTGAAATTCTCCCACTGTTTTTTTTCATGTGCGATTTTATCTCATGCCGTTCTTGAGCCAGGGTAATCCCTTGTTCAGTAGCAATTTGAGATGTTTTGGGGAGTAGAACAAGAAACTATACTGTAAAAACAGAACAACTTTTAATATGAAGTTAACCGTTATCAAAGCACAAGTTTGCATTTTTAACATTTACTTCAACATTCATCAGAAACCTTGCTACTCCTGTTTCCAAAACCAGTCAGTCTTCCAGTTACCTTGGAATTATTATAGGTTCCTTGACATGCTGTTATTTATTACTTATGATTCATATCAAACTTACTTGTATTTTTAATTATATTATAGCTTTTTCAGTACCATTGGATTTTGTGATGTCGTACTGTCAGATTATTACTTATAGTACATCCAATTAGCTAGCATTGTGGCCCCAGATGTTTTATACTTCTACAAATAAACTGACATTGCCAAAATTATAGCAATGATGTACCCCTCCCAGCCCATATTTGGCTCAATCATAGTTTGCACCCGTAGTGTATTCAGTGAATATCTTAATGTTAATTAACCCCTTGAGCACTGTGATCCCCCCCCCCCAAAAAAAAAAAATACCAGGGCAATTTTACCAACTTTTATGAATTTTTCTGTAATTTTTTCCATGATTTTGGACTTAATGGACATACATTTTCAAGGGCTATACTATTTGACCAAACTTTCGGGAAAAATCAGAAAAAAATTGTCTACATCTGAAAGAAATTGTTGGCGTTAGATTGTATAAAGACAACAAAAATTGACTTTGGCACTCAAAGGGTTAAGTGGATATGCACTGCTCCCTTTTATAAATTTTAGAATGTGAAATTTTCACCTGCGACTTTATGAAGATGTATGACACCAAGCTGATCCAAACATGAATACAGTGTCACTAATAACATTGCTGCTCTGTGTTTTTCTTTATGAAAGTGCTGGTATGCCTGGACAGTGTGATGGCTTTAAATGAATGCTACTCGTGTGAACACAATGCTGTAGAGAATACAGGGGATATAAACTGCTATGACAATTACTTATCATCTGCTTATGAAGTCACCTGTGAAATGGATGATATATGCCAGGTAAACCAACTACTTAGGCCCTTATTTAATTATAGGAAAATACATCACAAACAATACACACTGGGGGGCACGGTAATAAGAGGGGGGAGGGGGTAAAGCTGTGTTTCCACTCGTGCATGCAATTGTGTATGCATAGTACAAGGGCAAGATCACAGTTTGTTGCCAACCTAAGGGATGAATGATGATGCTTATGATACCCAAGCCACAGGGAGGGTACAATCAATGTTACCGTCATGAGCTCCATCCTTAGGTTGACTGCCGCTAGAAAGCCCCACCATCTCTTGATTGAGGGTGAATTTGATAAAATGTATAAAAACATAGACAATGTTGTTTGTACCTATTGTCTTGTGTACTGAAATGTATTCTAATTCCACTGAAGTCAACTCCATTTGCCTGTGTACAACCATTATTGCTATACACAAAATACACAGCCAATACAAATGACAATACGGTATATGTTGAATTGACGTGCAGTTGTTAAGTTTGTTTGTTGTATGGAGTTCAAATGTATAAGACTCAAGAGATGAAGATGAACTGAACAAACAAATTTATTGTGTAGATGGAGATGAACAAACCAATTTATTGTGTAGATGGACAGTTACGTCTACTGCCAAATTCCTAGAGGCTAGAGAGAGCATGAGATGAGAAGTGATATCATGTGACTACTGGTACATTAACATAATTAATTCAGTGTGCTGCTGCAACTCTGCGAAATTAGTCCAACCTCAAGATACCTCCGATTTCCTCAGATATTCATTGCAATCTGCAAATTGAATGATATAGTCATTAAGTGTGCCTCTCCAATGTTTGCTTGTGGCAGAATAGGCAAGATATTGAACAGATTTTTATTCACCGCCATTTTCAAAATCTTGCCATATTATGTGAAAAACACAATTTTTGTCAAGAAATTAGTGGAGTGAATCTCTTTCCCGTTCTTTCAGTGGGTTGGACCATGTTGTATTTGTAAAGATTCAAATGTGTACATGCATCATTTATGCTGTTTATCATTGTAGTTGCAATATGGAGGCAGCCATATATGGGTGCAACACCCTTTACTGAAACTCCCCATGCAGTCTCAATCAGTGAATAATTATCCTTGAGTAAACATCTCTGAGTAAGAACATTGCTATGAATTTATTTTCATCTAAATATAAAATCATGAAAATAATACCAAAAGTTATAGCTCATGTGCCTTTTCCATGCCATGCCCTAACACTGAACAAATGTAACTCTGAGTGCAAATTGATTATATGCAGTTATAAGTGCAGGCTGACTGGTTTCTGCATTGTTCTGCCAGAGTGTCAGAGACGACAACTGTCGCTGCATTTGATGATTCAGATGCAGCTATCGAAAAGGAAAATCAACTTAGTTGAAGTTCTGTGCAATTAAGTCTGATCTGGCATCTGTTTTCACCTAGAGACCTTGTGTCTTGACTTCAATTCATATGATCAGGATTCCTCATATAATGCGAGTGAATTAAATCTTTCAGCATTACCATGTTTTTATGGAGTTCTGCACACAGACTGTCCGGATTGGTGGTGTTGATGACAGCAAAGGATGACTCTTCTCATACCTCCTCTTCAACCGTATCTTGTCGAGGGGGAGGGGGTGTATACATTCAGTGGGTGGAGGGACTCTTCAGGTGGCAACCCGAAGACATAATGCAGGCTCATTTTTCTGTGAAGATTTATTGATTTTTTTTTGCTGTTTGAAAACAATGTTTGCTGCATAGCATTTTATATACACAAGAGTATGTTCAGTCTCCACCGGAGGGCGCCATAATACCTCTTTTGGCAGAACTTTGCCAAGGATCCCCTCGCATGACAACAGATCCAATAAGAATGTGGGGGATTTTTTTTATCTTGACAGGTTACGACAGTCAAAATATCAGACATCAGAATTTTTGTGACCCGAGGTTGTATTAGCAAATATCTCTGTTACCATGGTTGTCAGAAAGGTGGCAATCCAGCCATAGCAGGTATGTATTAATGAGCAAGACAGGATTAAAAATTGACAAGTCAAAAGGTCATATACCTTTGTTCCTATTGTGTAATATTTGCTTAAAATTGTATGGAATGGTGTATACCAAGGGTAAGGTACACAATTTCTATTTATTTCCTGATTTTTAAAATTTCAAATGAGTTCATGTTGCTACTCGTCTGTTGCATTGGTTTTACAACTCCCATTTGCTAATTATATTAAGATTAGAGATGAGTGTCTTTCTGAATGCATGTATACATGTACATGTATGCATTTAAATATGTATGTTAAACATACGTATATACACATGTATATGTATGTATATGTATGTACGTACCAGTATATAGGTAAGCGTGTATGTGCATATATGTACTCGTATGTATTTCAGGGCTTGAAATAATTTTTCAACCAGCTATCCCCTGTAATATCAAGTACCTGTCGCAATCAAAAAAGTGCCTGCTCACAGAAAATTTGTTTATTCTTACAAAATGTACCAATTTAGCCATACCCAATATAAACAGTCCAAAGAAATTAAATATTAAAATAAGGCAACAGCACACGTAGTGGCAAAAGATCAGCGTCTTGGATCTTATGATGTGTGATCTTGAATATTCCAATATGGCTGCCTCCTATCAACAGTATCGCAATAATCATCAATCTTAGTTATTTTGTTTTTGATCTATCAGTGTTCAGATCATGGTTTCAAAAATTTCTAAAGTTACATGGATTTAAATTTTCACATTATATGGTACGGGATTAAGATTGTAATTCTCATTGAGGGCTGAAAATTCCACCTGTCCTCTTAAACAATAACTTTTCATAACTATACTTGTCCAAGGCATTCTGGTAAAGTCAGAAAGGCATTATATTAAGCCTTGTGTATGTATGTAAATGTGTGTTTATATACTATATAATATGTATATGTATGTTTATCTGTATGTAGTATTATGTAGAATGTATATATTACCTATATGTACATGTATGTATGTATATGTTTGTTTACATGTTGTATGTATATGTGTATGTATGTGTGCATGTTTCAGCGTGTTCATTTTTAGCCGGATGCCGGCCAAATTGACCGGCTACTTTCGTATTTTGGCCGGCTACTTTACAGCACTGTTTCGCTCTCTGGCCCGGAAATTCTGGTTTGATAACAATAATTAGATTTTTTTGGTGGTCTTGCAAGCCGCAGATAATATTTCAGAAGTGCCGATGTGGCTATATGTAGTCTAGCAATTTACGCGGTGAACTTGTTGCTATCACTGTAGTACCGCGATCAGCGAACGTGTTGTACTATACACTGGGCATCGCTCTCGAGGTCAACCTCGCTCGCCCGATCACAGCCCGAATTATTCCGACGTTCACATCGGGTATAGCCGAAAATTGGACTAACATACAATTACGTTATGCCCGCGAATAGCCGACCATTTCCGAATGAAGCCGACTTTTGTTTCGCTCAAACGCGGAAGAGAAAGTCGACGCTTGAGAGCTTTGGTTTTCTGCGTAAGGGTAGGGCCTAGTCTGATGGGTTTGGTAGGTTTTTGATCAAATCTAAAGCGACCACAAGTTACTGAGTCTCACTGTTCATACTTTCGAAACGCCACGTCAATCTATCCATGGTCGATCACGATGTCAATATTCAACTCAAGTCGATCGACATCGCGCTTTGTGGAGGGGCTGTGGTTGTGTGCATCGCGGAAGAGAAAGTCGACGCTTGAAAACTTTGATTTTGTGACTTTGTCTGTTGGTTATGGGAGGTTTAGGTCAAATCTAAATAAACAAAAAATTACTTGGTCTCACTTTTCGTACTTTTGAAACGCTACGTCGATCACAGTGTCAATTTTCAGGTCGACCGATATCGCGTTGTGTGTACTGTGTTACAATTGACTACCAGTGTAGTACAGGCTGGCGTTCAGTGTCGTTTATAGTTTGAGGTTTTATCAAACATGAGCACTAAAATTTAGCTCTCTTTTTCAATTATATTCAACATCAGCAAAAAATTAATAATCAGCTCGCGGATTCGTTTTATTGTGAAATTAGTACAGTGAATTAAAATCACTGAAAATTGTGTTCCTACAATTCATTGAATTGAATGAACTCTTTGATTTTACTGTATCTTCAATCAAGTTTATTTAAATCAGTAAAACACTTTGTACAGCCAGGCTGGTCAGGATTCTAGCGGATCGTTACCTGGGTTGTGAAAACCCTAGGCCCCATTCTACGATGTATTTCAAAATGTTTGTTCAAGTCATGAGCTAAACATAATTCTACACAACAGTCTGGTGAAATTTTGCTATTATCCTTGTCAACTGAATGTAGTTGACAGGCCCAAGTGACATCAAATTAATTTTTCTGACTTTTTTTAAAACTTTATCCCTTGAAAACATGTTGTAATTGGCAATGATAATGATTATTCTGTATGCTGAAACGGTCTTTAATACTGTACAAGAATGCATAAAATTACTCCAAAATGTCTTCAAAATTTAAAAATTTCTTGCCCATGCAGTGCACCCGTCCCTGAAACCCTCCCCCTTTGTGTATGTTGAAATAGCCTTTTATACACTGTAAAAGAATGCATGAAATTGCTCAGAAATGTCTTCAAATTTAAAAATAATCCTTAACACTCTCATGCTGAAATGGTTTTTCATACAGTACAATAATGCATGAAATTACTCCAAAATGTCTTCAAATTTTAAAATTTCTTGCTTTCAGGGAGGGGACCCCCTCCCTGAAACCCTCCCTCCTGTGTGTATGTTGGAATAGCCTTTTATTCACTGTATAAGAATGCTTGAAATTGCTTAGAACTATCTCCCCCCCCGCCCAGGGAACCTGGTTGCACACATTAGCTAACCGCCTACTTTTCTGAATTTTCCGCCTACTTCAAAAATTTTTGAGAACCCTGATGTTTGTATGTATTTACTGTATTCTGTAAACATTTTCATGTATTAAAGTGTAATTTCATCCACTGAGTATCTAATAAATCCTCAAAATTGGTAGTAGGGTAATCAGCATTTTTCTGATGGACATTTTGAGCATCAGTAGATTATGTAGAGGCATGTGTGTCCATATAGAAGGGCATCATGCTTATGTCATTGATTTTTGAATTCGGCATGAGAACTTTCATTTTCAGGGGGACAGTTAGATCTCAAGTAAAATGAAGGAATTCAGTATACGCTTGTAGTTTGTCAGCTTTTATTGTCGATGGTCCCTAAACAAGTTCACAATAATAGTTTACTTTTTATATCCTCCACACATTTAAATGTATATTTTGCATCTTTTCTGCTGCATGTTTCATTCTCAAGGGAGTGAACAATATTTGTAGATGCCTTAAACCTATACCTGTTCCAATTTTGCCACAGTCACTTACCATTGAAAGAGAAAATCTAACTAGTCACAGACTTTAAGTAGGTGGCCGCTTTTTAAAAACAGTGCCCTCATATGGACATTTTGAATACCAAGGAACGCCCTTTGAGCATACATGGCCATATTTAGATTACAGGTGACTGTATACCTTTAATACAATTGCCTGTCTTTCCTTAGTATTGAGTTACATCGTCACCTATTCTTTGTCCTTTCTGTCTATAGGCAATGAGTTGTGTGTGACGTGCTGTGACGGTGATCTCTGCAATATTGGTAATGGAAGCACTGGTCTTATCTCCAGCATGTTAACTCTCTTCCTAATTGCTGGCTCAGCAATTTTCACACTAGTGTAGGAAATTTGAGCTGCTGTAAGGAGTTGTCAAAAGAGGTTCCTCTTTGCAATTTTACACACATGATAAATGAAAAAACATGTTCAAAGTACATTGTATATTTTTGCGTTTACAATATGGTATTGTAAAAAGCTTGGTAGCGTAAGCATTGCAACTCATAAATCATCATCGAACATAAAAATATTTTTTTTCAGTTAATTTACCAGGATATGGTAAATTCCTTTTTTCTAATTGAATTCTTTGCTAACTTACATTACATTACACCATTCCTTTCTCACTTTAAATAAGAATTACATTGTCATTTGTCAGTTTATGTAACATTTCTTATTTGAAATAAACAAGACTTATTGGTCAATTTCCAAAGCTATAACTAATTCTGATTAGCATATTAGTTGTAATTATATTCTAGCAGATGTAGTGAACATTAATTTCTGGTAACTTTGATCTATTTTGAGTTATTGCTTGTTTTGTTTGTGTGTAATGGTGTTTGTTATGACTGAAAAAGGCAGTGAAGTCAGCGATATTCTTTAAAGTACATGATTTTATAAAAACTAACAACTAAGTCTAGGGGGACTATTAAGTAGCAAATACAACACTATCAAAAGTTTGCTGTACTTTTCTTAGGTGGGACGGCACAAAACTCCTACAGTTTTTCCAGGGAGTTGAGTCCAGACAGACACTGATGAGTGAGGAAGTGAGTGCTTCCCTGGTTACAAAGTTGATGTACGTCTGAACCGTGCAGAGTTCACAAAGTAAATCCAGCATGAAAGTCTTGAAGTCAATAATGACGTGAGAATCCAAAGTCTAAAGGCTACAGACCCTTGTATATATAATTCTATCCAGCGATTACTGGAAAATTCTAGACTTTCCATTGATATGCTAAGTACAATTCTAAAAAATCTCTTCATTTGTAGTAAACACAACCTTCCGAATGTTTAAGACTAATTAACCATGTCATGCATGGGGATAATGACCTGCATAACATATTCCACATCTTGTTATGGGAATCACATCAAAATGTGTACTGTTCAATTCATTGACACAACATATATATGTATTATAGTTGTTCAATGTTATCATTGATAACTGTATTTTAGTCCAGATATTAATTCATTTTTAGACTATAATATTGTATTTTGTACACAACCTTATGTGTTTCCATGGAACCTATCACAATTGTATTTCAATGTAGCTTAACCCTTTGAGTGCTGTAATTTTTACCCAGCAAAAGTTGAAGTACGACATTTTACCAATTTTCATGAATTTTTCTGTATTTTATCGATAATTTTGGACCAAATGGACATCACATTTCATTGGCTACCGTTCTTTATCAAAATTTTGGCAAAAATCTGAAAAAAAATTGACTGGGCTATATTTTTACAAAGACAACAAAAATTGACTTTGGCACTCAAAGGTTAATGAGGTGAAGATAATGAACTTTTTTCTGGAGAAAAAAATATCCACAGCAAAGGTCATATAAAGCTACAGTTGATGTCCTTACAAAACTTTCAGAATATTTCATTTCTGCAGGGTTTCATAGAAAAATTGGAAATATTTGTGTATTCTTCCACTCAGAATTGGTCTGTCTGTTGTTACTGGTTTTCTAAGCATGGGAAGTATTGTGTACCAACAGTTTGAAATAAAGGTAATTAACATTGTTGAAAATTTTATTGGCATTCAATTTTTTGGGGGTTACCCCCAGCTGGAAGTAGCTGTATGCATGGTTGTTATGTAAATCAGTCTAGTATGGCATTGGCATTTGTTCTCAGAAATATGAGGTAGCTTGCACATGTAAAGCAAACTTTCCAAAAACACTTTGCATAAATGATAGTTAAGTGCAACATTTCACCAGTATGGATATTTTTTATATAGTGCTTTCTCAGTGTTCCATATTATCAACCCAGATCGCAGTCATCAAAGTGTGGTGGTGAGTTCATAGTTCATGTTAAGGTAGTTTGTGCCTCGAAAATGCATAGCTCAAACTTTCCTAAGCAAACTTTCGACCATTCTCTTTAAAAATCACAAATCATATGATTAGGGTCACCATGCAAAGTTTTGTGCTAGAAAAAAAAATTACCCAATATTTACCAATATTTCAAATTCAAAATGGTCACCATCGCTTTGTTCTCTCCATAGGGGAAAATAAAGTTTCAGGTTTCATAAAGTGAAAAGTATTTACTCTTTCAGCTTCAAAATGACCCCCCACAAATGCTAGGGCAAAGAATACATGTATTGTAAAAGTTAGGGAGTTCTAATACCTGTCCCTGTGGTGCATTCTACCTTAGCACTGCAAGTTATATGGATAGGAACCATCTAGATGCACTGAACTGTTAACAACAACATCACCCAAATTGATCTAAAGCCTTCCCAGTGCAACTTAGATTATACTCAGCTGATGATTTACTTATTTTCATTTTCATCATTTCAAAAAAAATTGTCAGTGTGTGTCAAATACTGTGAAGGGTTAACCCTTCTCCCGTCCCCCATTTCTCTGTTTAGAGTTCCATCTTAGCAGTCAAAAACAATGGAATCAGGCCAAACCATGATATGGAAAGGGTTTAAGATTTTTCGCATTTGTTAGCTAGATTGTACTAGCTGTCAGACTCTGATAAATGCAGCTTCATACATTATTTGTAAATTTTACATGTCTATGTCATGTTAAAGATTTTGTTAATCCTGACATTAAATACACCTCTTTGAAACTACATCTCATTTGTGTTATGGGACACACTGGGCTAGCGGCAAAAAGGTCTCCAATGTTGACACAATGACCTTGTATGTGTCATTGTCTATTGACTAATATTTGTGCCCGGCTGTCATTACTTACAAAACTATTTTTGAGTATGTCATACAATTTGCCATGCATAAAAACTTGGTTAACATGTCACACAATTTGTCCCAATCTCATAACATAGGTGACATCCTACAGTGAAGTGATAAGACTCTGAATATTAAAGGCCTGTGCTGGGGCCAGATTGTCTTGCAAGGAAATCTACTAACTAGATTACAATTTCAATGCAAAACAAAAAGCCGACGACACTCTATAATCCTCTTACAGATTGGAACAAACTTGATCCTGGGGATCAAGTCCCTGGCCTTTAAGTTATCCAATACAAGAAACATAATATGCAAATTGACTGAGTATCAATAGGGAGTGAGACAACTGGCCTTCCTTTCTCTATTTCATAAAGTGCGGCTTGCACTTGTGACACAGCAAAGGTTACAACTACTGGTATGTGGCAAGAATAAGAATAAATCCATGTACTGCTTGTTTTACTACTTGCCCATCCCTCTTTCCATGAACTTTGCTCAGGATTGGCAGACCAACATGTCGTTCCCCACACCCTCTAAGATGGTCTGTAAGGAAAGTAGCAACAGATTTTTAGTTTTCCGACATGCAGCAATGTTTGTTTGACTTGCCATAAACGAAACTCCATAAAAGGTTCCACTTAAAAACAACACGCAGAGCTTAAAACTTTTCTTGAATCTTCCACATCTTAATCTGAAGTTAAACAAATATTGATGCAGGAGGAAAGCTCAAACTTGCGAACTACTTTCCTTACTGACCATCTTCTTGTGTCAGAATGACAGTGAACATATCTCCACAAAGTTTCCATTGATATGGGAAAACACTGGGAGCTAAAAACTCTTTTCTCTCTCATGTTTCACACCTAAAGCCAAGTTAAACATGGCTCCAGGTCAGAAAACGTAAACTTTGGTACTACTTTCCTGAGGAAAGACAAAAAAAAACACGCAAAACATAACTACAAACGATTGCCTTCAAGTTTGGGTAGACATGGAGTCAATCAGGGTCATCATATCCTTACAATTTTACTGGAGAATAAGAGTTTTCACGAATGCCATGAATTGTTGTTTTTGGTCCCAACTTACTTGGGGGAGAAATTAAGCTGACGCCTGACTGTTTTGTGTCTAAATGTGGCACTGTCAGTTAACATGAAATTCTACATACGTGTGGAAGTTTTTCATCCGAATATTGACCTGTAGGTGGCTATATGTTTAGAAAAAGGTCAATGATATGATTGAATATAAGCTTAATCTGCCAACCACATTAATTATCTTGAATTTCCAGGGGGAAAATGCAAAAATTCCACCACTTTCAGAAATTCTGGCACTACAGCAGCAGTTTTACTTTTTGGGACCAAAGAGCGCCCGCACACGGCCAGGTCCTTGACAACACTGCCAGTAATCACTCGTCAGATTACTTTACACTTCCGCGGGAGTATATAACTGTTTTCTCACGTATCTTTCACATCTTTATCTCAAATAAAGCAAACTATGGCTACAGGTCTGAAAACTCAAACTAAGGTACTACTTATGGACTATCTTCGTTGGTAACCAAAGAACTCCGCATGACCAGTACTCGCACCTTTATCTTATGTTCAACAAGCACTGATACAGGTCGGAAAGCTCAAACTAATGAACTAATTTCCTTGCCGACTAATTTCTAAGGTAACCAAAGCATTGGAATGATCGTGAACTTATCTTCTTAAATTTTGCATCGACATGGTAAAACATTGGGACCTAAAAACTTTTTTCTCAAATGTTTTACATCTCAACCTCAAGGTAAACAAACATGGCGCAAGTCGGAACTGCTTTCCCTATGGACTGTCTTTGTTGGTAACAAAAGCTCGCCGTAAGACAGTAAAAAATCTGCAAAAAGAGCCCCACCGTCATTTATAAAACTTAAGAAAGACCGATAGCTCACTCTACACTTCCTTGGGAGCACAAAACTGTTTTCTCAATTACCTTTGTTCTAAATAAGTATGGCTCCAGGTCGGAAAACTCAAACTAAGGCCCTATCTTATACGGACTATCTTCGCTTATAACCAAAGCACTCCGCATTACAGTGAACAAATTTCCACTGAGGTTTCATTGATCATTGGAAAAAGTTAAGAAATGCAGAGCAAAAAACACCCAAAAACCGAAACAACAAACCACTGTCTATACTTTTGGTTGACATTGGGTCAATCAGGGTCTTCAACTTTACAATTTCATTGGAGTACAAAAGTCTCATGCATTGTATTTTTTAGCGTTTTCTGTCCCGACTAATTTGGGGAAAATATTGAGCGGAAGTCCGATTGTTTCCTGGCTAAACGTCTTCTTAAGGCAATGACGGTAGCATCAGTTTTTAAATTGCATTACAGTGTACAATATTTCGAAGTTTTATCCAAAATTGACCCGCTAGGTGGCTGTATATATTTTAAAGTTTTATCCAAAATTGACCCGCTAGTGCAGTGGCTATATGTTTTGAAAAGGTCAAAAATTGACGTAATAAAGGCTTAACCTGCAAAGCAAGTTTATTTATTTGCGTTTAGAGGAGAAAAACGTAAAGATTCAGCCACTTTGGAAATTATTCTTGCGCTCCGGCGGCAGTGATCAGTAATTTTGGGGACAAAGAGCGCCACAACACTGAGAAGCAACAAAGCTAGTTTAAGGCATGTAAGCCTTTGCTGTTTTTGTTCCCGATTAATTTAGGGACGACGCCTGATTGTTTCGCAGAGAAATGTCTTCTAAAAAGAATGTAAGACTCTTTAGTTCTTTGACAACATTAGGCCTACCTACCTGCGGAGGCTTTTCATCCAACAATTGACCTGTTGGGTGGCTCTATGTCGGAAAAAGGTCAATTATATGCTTGAATATAAGCTAAATCTCCAAATTCAGTTTACTTATTTGAATTTCGAGAGACAAAAAGGAGAAATTCGGTCATTTTAGGATATTTTGTCCACTCCGGCGGAGCTTTATTTTTCGTTGGGGTAAACCAAAACGCCCTCACACGGCCGAGTGCTCGCCTCTGCTTCCTTCAGAGGGACGCGGTCCCTCTATGACCGGTAATAGAGGGACCGTGAGAGGGACAACATTTTCTGACACTAATTCCTCACCTCCATTTACACATCGGTTGGAGTATGAAACGATTTTTATCACGTATCTTTCACATAGTACTAACATGTTAATCTCAAGTTAAACAAGAATTTTTTTTCCCCTTGAGATAACGCAAAACACTCTCACATGGCTGACTACTCACCTCTTAGTTCTTCAGAGGGAAAGTAACAAAAGCACTCTAAATGACAGTGAACTAACTCATCTATACAAAGGATCCACCCACATTGGGAAAACTTCAGACAGGGCACAAAAACAAAGCAACAAACGATTTTCTGCACTTTGGATTGACATGGGGTCATTCAGGGACCATTGATCTTAGAAGTAGGCCTAGGAGTTTTAGGCATGCAAGGCTTTGCTGTTTTTGCCCCCTATTAATTTGGGGACCATGCCCGACAGTTCCGTAGTTAAATGTCTTCTAACGAATGTTAAGGCTCTTAGATTTTTACTGCATTAAAGCTTACCTACTTGTCTAGGCTTCTTATCCAATAATTGACCTGTTGGGTGGCCGGATGTCGGAAAAAGGTCAAATGCATGATTAAATATAAGCTAAATCTGCAAAGTCAGTAAATATACTGTATATTTATTTGAATTTCGAAGGAATAAACAGGGAAAATTAGGCCATTTTTGGACCTTTTTTCCGCAGAATGGCCACAGTAGTGTTAGGATAGACTCAGACCCTATGGTTCTAGCTACCATTCTTATCAAAGGATGTCTACATGGCAAGTCTTCCGCAACACTAAATTTAAATGGAGTGACATGTAGGGTTTAAAGTGTATTTCGTTGTAGTTTTCAATTGGGATAACTTGATGTCCACTGTTTGTACACATGTCCATCGACAGTGTGAATGATGATACAGTTGAAGAACTGCAGCTGGTGATTCTTGGTATTTGATGTGTATATGTATCACAGCTTGATAATGGGATTTGTTCAAACATTTCACTTGTAAAAAACACGCAAGAGAACGAAAATATGAGCAAAAGAAATTTGTTTTACGGCTTCTGAGGAAGTTTTCTTTAAGATTTAAATTATAATGAAATTAGTGATGTTGTTGTTCTGACCAAGTTTGAGTGGGGTTTGTACACAAGAAAATTTGCAGTTTCCTGGGCATGTACTCATTCAGACAAGTTCACATTATAATTGAATTTGACAATATTGCAAATTTATGGATATTTTCCTCATCTTTGATCATAAAATGGGAAACAACAGGAAATTTCATTCTTATGAATTTTCTCATTCCAATATTTTTAAATTATGACAAACTTGTAGTATTGTAATTTGAAACTTCTTGGAAATTACTATGGTGATAGTTTTGACCAGATATGAACTGTAAATGCTCACGTGTTTCATTATATATTGCAGTTATGTGTAAATTTGAACCTTTGCTACATGTTTGCAACTTCATTGAAAGTATTATGATCAACATAATAAACAATATTCACCACAGATTAACTCTATAGGTCATTAAGTATTCAAATATGTAATTAGCTGAAATAAAAATAATTATTTCTTTGACTGCTGTCATTGTATCACCACGTATTAATATAGCAAGTGTAATTGCCTTTGGTCAAGTCCTTCAAACTATATATTCCAAACTTTGAAAGCTCATTAGATATGCAAACTATAAATTAGCTGACATGAAAACTTAAGTGCGAAATGACTTCCAATATTGGTATAACCTGGTATAATCATCAATGTACATAGCATGTTATGCCAACTTTGATCAAATAAATCCGAGTATATATCCCTAATTAGGAAAGTTAATTTAATACACATATTAGGAATTGGCTGAAGCAAAAATGCTTAATGCCTTTCAATAATGTTAGTACATAATAGTATCTTTAATGTACATAGCAAGTTTCATCAATTTTGGTCATGTAAATTCAAATATATATCCCTAATTTCAAAAATTCATTAAATGTGCAAATTAGGAGCTGGATAAAGTAAAAATGCTTAATGACTTTCAATAATGTCGTATGGTAGCATCTTTAATGTACATAGCAAGTTTTGTCAACTTTGATTCAGTCAATACAGATAAATATCCCTGATTATGAAAGTTCATTAAATATGCAAATAAGGAATTGGCTAAAGTTCAAATGCTTAGTTCAAATGCTTAGTGACTTTCAATTATGTTCTATCATAGTATCTTTAATGTACATAGCCAGTTTCATCAACTTTGGTCTCGTCAATTCAGATAAATACCCCTAATTAGGAAAGTCCATAAATATGCAAATTAGGAATTGGCTGATGTAAAAATGCTGAATGACATTCAATAATGTTCTATCATAGTATCTTTCATGTACATAGCAAGTTTCATCAATTTTGGTCATGTACCTTCAAATATATATCCTTAATTTCAAAAATTCATTAAATATGCAAATTAGGATTTGGATGAAGTAAAAATGCTTAATGACTTTCAATAAGGTTAAATCATAGTATCTTCAATATGCATACCAAGTTTCGTCAATTTTGATTGAGTAAATTCAGATATATACTCCTAATTAGGAAATTTCATTGAATATGCAAATAAGGAATTATCTTTCACGTCACCCTTAATATCTTTCAAAGCTGATAAACCTTGATGTGATCAACATTTGTCGTGAATCTCATCAAATTGTGTGCAGTTGTTGTCAATATATATCAGTTTTTTCTAAAATCATTAATTATGTAAATGAGCAAAGAGTAAGCAAGCCACACCCACCAAAAACTAATCAGTTCTTGCCATTTGCAAACTGAATCTATGTACCAGATTTGATTCTGATCTGATGAGCCGTTTTTGAGATATTGAGTACACAGACAGACAGACAGACAGACAGACAGACAGACACACAGACATCGCTGCGACATATGCTCACGTGTGTCAACACGTGAGCAAAAAATGCATAGCCCAGCTTCTGACGGGGATTTTTTCTCATTAAAATTGTTCAAGTTATGACTATCTATTGTTCTGTATTTTGTTCTCATTCATTACATGTCTATACCCACACTCACATTCATGCACCAATTCAAAGAGAAACACACTGACACAGTTCAGTCTTGTTCACTACCTCAAATTCTGATGGTTATAATCTCTTAATCCTCTTTGTGTCACCACAGATCTACAAAGAAAAATGACACCAACACAAGAACATACATGTCAGAATTATAATCCTTTTATTTACCAGATTTTGCACTATCATGGCAGAATGCTGATTCAATCTTTCCTAATAGCTTGTACTTGTATCTCTGAAGCATATCATCTACAGTCATATCCATCTATTTATTCTTAATATTTTGCCTCTAAATTTACAATATTACAGATGTCATGAACTTGGATGTGACCTTTGACCCAAAACCCCCTCTAAACCACACAGCGAAGGTAAAGTTTGCATATATATATTCATGGGGATGGAGATACCCAGTTTCCTCATGTGGCCAGTGGTGGATAAAGGGTCACACAAAATCAATATTACAGCTGTTTCCTTGCCCAAACAATGTGGTCAGTCTAGCTTCAGAGTTACACTCAACAAGCAACACAAGAATGAATCTGCAAATTCAGATTTTACGTTATTTGTACAATTTGCGCAAAAAAATGTGATTTATATCTACTAAGTCAGGTATGTACCTTCTGAAATTAGAAAAGAAAGCCAAATGTAATAAAGCAAATGCATAAATTTTTCCAAGCGAGTTGGAAATAAATATTCTGTGCAATTTTTTTACAAAATTTTCTCGGGAGTACTAGAACAGAGACAAATATTCAAATTATGACCCACTTTGAATGCAAGAATGACCCCTATTTGCATACTAAGATGGCAGCTATATTACGTACACATATAAATATATCACATCATCATACAAAATAACATGTATTACAACATAAATCGTAGTAATTTTGAGATTGGAAGTGGACAAAATAGTGCTGTCTGCCGAGGACAAACACTTGTAATATTGTCGAATATTCATGAATTTTTTAGTCCATCAGGAAACTAAATTATGTAGCAATTTAGCATTTTGAGTCTTTTATAAAACTACAGTGTTCAAAGCCTCATGGGAATGTATAGTCTCTGGTTCCCAGCCTCATTTCTGCCACTGGATACACTGTGATCACCAAAAAAAGGTTCTGTATGCAGCGTTCTACCCATGGCAGTAAATAAATGGTCAGCTTTATCGAGCAATCTGATTGGTGAGCAGTACCTTCAGAAAGCATTCATTTATGATGTCAACTTGTTTTACCAGTCAAAACATTCTCTATCGTGTATAAACCATTAACAGAGAGCATACTTTAACCTGAAATGCACCAGGGAACTATACCAGCCATGAACGATGCTATGCAGATCGTGTGAGAATTTTCCCAATGCTTGTGCAATATCATTTGTCCCATGATTCAATGGACAGTGTAAATGACCAGAATCTTGACAAAACGACAAAAACATGAATACTTCTACCTCACGTCACTACAGGATGTTTTCGTGTGAGAAAACTTGAGTCCACAATTTTTCACTGAATCATAATTTATCACAAGCTGAAGCACATTCTTTTTCGTTATCATTTGATTTTGGAAATAAGCACGATTATATTTTCCACCATTAGACTCTTCAGCATTACTCATGATTGTGAGTGTAAATCCTCTCTAAAAAGTGAAAATGGCAAGACAAAATAACAGACAGGTGAAGTGGAAACATATGTGCCATAAAGAAATTACAGTTGATTCTTAATATTGGATAAATCTGAGGGATGCAAATGTAGTTCATGATTATGGTCCGCTGGATAACAAACTGAAAATAAATAATGAATGATTAATCCTCTCAGACTTCGCACTATCAACGGTTCTTTGGGACAAAGTTTGCAGAAAGACCATGATTGGGGTGACAGCGTGTTTGCACATTCATGAAGCTAAGTAAAAGGAATGCAAGGCTAAACTTTATCCTGACACAAAAAATATATTACTTGTGCTTAAGTTAAATAAAACAAGCCATTCAGGTGAAGTGTTTTCTTTCCAATTATGTACGGTGCACAGGTAAACCAGATACTGGTTAGTTAAATGATACAATATACACCCCTTGTCAAAAATCTTGCTTCAAATGGGGTTCATCTCTTCAAAAAAGTATGATTGAATGACGCGACTCAGAAAAGCCTGTCATCCTTGTATCGTTGCAGACTACACAAACACACCACATCAACAACAATTCACAAACAAAGAGACAACGGACAGTGAAAACCAATGGTAACTCTCTTGTCAAATGTAAATCCTAAAACGGTGATAGAAATTAAACCTACAAGATATGTACACACAGCTGCACTACCGTATTTCCAAAATCACCCCTCTGCTTCCTGTAACTTGGATCAATCCGATTGTCTTGTGTGCAAAGATTTGTCCACTTTGGAAGAAAAGTGGGTGCAAACAGCCTAGATATGTTGTTCGAGATTGAATATGTTGAAACTCACTTTTTTTTTTTCAAATGGAGATTTCAAATAATTGCCTTTGTAAAATTTCATGACACTTTTTTTCATCAAAGTTGGTGTTCTCACCTGCTCTAGTCAACTTCCAACTCACAAAACTGCTTGTCACCAGATATCACTGAGCTAATGCTATTACAGACAAGAAAAGCTGCCCCTCTGGGATTAATCATCAGAATTAGAGAACATATACGACTGCATGTTCAACAGCAAGGGCACTGATAGCTAGTTGAACTTGTTATTGACAATCGACCCCAGGAGCAAATTGATAAACCTGTTCAAAATATCTATTTAAAGCAAATTACACAGTTGGAAGCATATTGTGATAAAGTAAAATCACACTGAAAGGATGCCGAACTTGAACTTGGGCATTTTAGTGTCCTGGAAGATGTGGTCCATTTGTATGTACTTGGTGCCTGAGTGGTTGATACAATTTCTGACATTCTCTATTTTGCGCGTGCTACATGTCAAAGACTATCCACGATTACGAAGAGTTAACACAGAAATTCTTTTTCCTTTACAATAAGATTATCAAAAATTATGTACCAGTATTTATCGTCTAAATTCACGAAGACGAAGAAAAATTACATTTGACCTAGCTAAAATAAAACAAAGTAACCGATATGAAGGGTATGAAGGATAAATTATCAGTGCCAAAACAATAATCTCAAGGCAGGGTGATGTCATGTGACTGCTGTTGACCAATTAAAAGCTATTTTTAAAGAAGCAGTCTCACTTTGAATTGAGAAAACCACCTAACTTCATAATAATTTATAGCCTGGGTAGGCATATTGTATACAGGTGTCCTGCAGTTAAAGTCTACGAAAACTGCCATCAGTCTGTTTTCATTGCAGTCAAAAGTTTCTCCACTTTGTCAGTTATAATAATGTTTTTATACTGACACATGAGTCGACATTCTTCTCATGTCGCTAAATTTGCCGTCTCGGCAACTTTCCAATCTCAGGTCACTTCTATCTTGGACGTATCTTTTCATACATAAATTGTTGAGGTACAATAACTGTTTTCCCGTCCACAACTTTCATAGTCCTCCTTTTCACATGTTCAAATTGTTCCAGTGTGAATTCGTAGAATTCATTTTCCATCTGCCAAATCTCTGAGCGTTGAAATTTTGCTATTGTTGCCTCTGAAGGTTGCAGCTTATTTGAAGTTTTCCGTAGATGAGATTTCCCTCCTGTGCAAACATTGAAAAGAGTAAGAAATAGTGTTAGTGGTACGGTAGCTCCCATACAGTGTTACTCAAACCTTTGAGGTTTGTATTCATCATGGACAGATTTCTCGATTGAAATGTACAACTGTTGATCTCAACTATACAGCAATAGTTGTACAGATGCTGTGTCTGGCATTCATTAGTATGCTGTACATATAACCTATTGAGTGCTGAAATTTTTCCCATCAAAACTTTAGTGTAACATTCTCCCAATTTTATGATTTATCTGCGATTTTTTTTATACTTTTGGACCAAACGGACATCATATTTCATTGGCTACAGTTCTTTATCAAAATTTTAGCTAAAATCTGAAAAAAATTGAGTGGGGTATACTTTATAGAGGTGACAAAAATTGACTTTGGCGCTCAACGGGTTAAAACATAGAAAAAGTACCCAGATTAAATAGAAATTGGCCTGGTATTGCCCCGGGGGTATTAGACAATACTGTGTAGATTGGATAGGCATAGGCTCCATGACAATCACTGTAACTCAACAGATCCAATTGGCACGGTATCTTTTCACTCATAAAAATTAGGTTGAATCAATAAGAGAACAGTCTAAATGCATGTTATTTTATGAACAGTTTGAGGGTAGGTTGCATAAAACTGCAAGCGAAAAGCTTTGTTTTACAAAATAATGAGATGAGATAGGCAATATCAAACTAACAAGATTAAAATCCATTTGTCACTTGTAATAACCTCAGCTAGGTATTCAGTAGACAGACTATTCAAAGATTTACATTTATGATTAGAAAGACTTTGATATCTTGAAGATGACAGTTATGTCTCACCTGTTTGAAATCTCTCTATAGAACCGTGGAACATACTTGGTAGACTGGCCTCTAAGACTGCCACAAATTCCTCTAGTTGTTCAGTGACGCCAACGAGGAAGAAATGTTCCACAAGATTGTGCTTGGCCTGCTCAAGGGCCCACTTGCTTCCAGGTCTCCTACAGATGAGCATACAAAGCAGTATTGTGAAAAATTTCCCAGCAGTATAATTCAATTACAAACTACAACAAGATATCAACCAGGTTGTGAAGTGGACGAGCAAATGGAAGTTGTCATTAAATGTTAAAAAATGTTCATGTATTTCATTCACTTTGAAAAAACGTCAAAATATTCCCTTACAGATATGCTAAGCAAACTATCTTGACTCGCACCAACTTTGTAAAAGACCTTGGTGTATTTTTAACAAGTAAACTTAACTGGAGTATGCACATTAACCATGTTGTTTCAAAGGCTTTTAAAATGCTTGGATTTATCAAGCGTTCTTGTAAATATTTTAATAGCATCAAAGTTTTAAAAACATTGTATGTCTCCTACGTCAGAAGCCACGTTGAATACTGCTCACCCATCTGGTCCCCTCATCAATTATATTTAATAAAGAAATTAGAAAGAGTCCAAATAAAATCAAGTATCTTTGTTTCCGTTCATCGATGCTTACTCAAGGGCTCTGTATAGTAACCTATGTTATGAATTTCGCCTTCCCACATTGGAGAACAGGCGAAAATTTTTAGACACTCTTTTTCTTTATAAAATCCTTCACTCAGTTTATAGTGTACCAGATGTTCTTGCACAGATTCATTTTAACGTTCCTGCTTTTACATTGCGTCGTGCTGTTCTTTTTAGACCAGTGTCAGCACGTACGAATATCTTGAAACACTCATTTTTATCACGATCTCAGACATATTTTAATTCTATCTGTAACAAGCAAAATTTAGATATTTTAATAACTTCAGTAATTTTCGTCATGGATTATGTAAGATCCTTTTTTCTGAATAATTACTTTTATCTGGATGTATTTCTGTGTATCTTTCGCTGTGTTGCTGTTTTTTGGTTATTTCTTATGTGAATTCTCCTGTCTGTTGTTTACGTTGTAACTGTTATTTATTTTTCGTTTTTGTATTACATTTTTATTTTCAAACGAACCTGTTATTGGGGCAACCTGTTGGTTCGAGATTAATAAAATAAAAAAATAAAAAAAAAATTGTTGGTTATCCTTACTGGTAACACATAAACCTCAGAACAGAATGATTATACTTTTGTTTAAGCATTCCTCAAGGAAACTTAAAATCACTCTCTTTCATGATCAAAACACTAAATCATGGCTCACTGCACAAAGTTTGGTATCTGAGAAACAAATCACCGATAATTTACAATTATTTGAAATTCAAAATGGCTGGTATACCTTGTGTTAACTTCAAGGACAAAAATTTCGTTTTCAATTTTCACAAAAACAAGACAGTGAAAAAATTCAATTTAATCCACAAGCTTAAAAATGAATCCGAAAAAGTAACAGAACAGAAAAGTTTTGTTACTTTGAGATTTGAGCATCAAAAAATAAACTGCCTCTGCAGTGAATTCCTACTATCATAAAAAAAATCTATGAGGTGGAAATATCTAGACAGACATCCCATGGGTCATTAGAGGTACAGTTCTCTAGATACTTTACAGTGATAGATGTTGTAAAGCAACATTGAGTGGAATAGCTATTTATTGGACATTTTAGTGACTAATGCATGACATAACAGCCAATCATGTGCACTTTAATTCTGTAATGAGCTGCTAACGCGATTTATTTCCAAGCAGTAGTTTCTATCACAGCAAAACATAGACTTTTTAATATCGCTAGCAAAACATTAACTTTTGAATACCCCACACCATCAAAAGGAACGATCTAAGGATCTAAGGACATGCAGGGATCAAGAAACTGGCCTGCTATTGGTCCGTTGAGCTCACACTTACCAGCATTCCTGAGAGTGGCCACAGAAAAATGGAACTTGTAACCAAAGCTTTTCAGGTAGGCATTCTTGCTCATCTTTAGCTACACAGTCATCAAAATTCTGCAAAAGATGAAACAAATGGGAGGATTGTGAAAATTTCTCAGATAGTATAATCTGAATTCATCTAAGTTTTACTGGTTTTTGTTGTTTGTTGGAGCAAACTGGATCAACAACAATTTTTGTGGGAAATATGAAATAAAAAATTGCTCAAGTTGAGGTGTTGAAGTATGCTCAAAACATGTTTGGATTTCAAAATTTCAAAATTGAAAACCTCATATTCATACTTTGAGTAAAACCTTTTACTTTTTATTTAATTTTGTTCATCAGCAAAGTGACAAGAAATTTGTGAACTGGACAGGATCATTTCGTAACCTATCTGTGGTTATAAACGACCATACATATGGACTTATGACTACTACAACTGTTGTCTGATTGACAAGGATATGTCAAAAATATATCAAATAGTTGAGACTTTAACATACAAATTTATTCAATTAGCAGTCTCTATAAAATGAAAGGAAAAGACGATCAGAAGATCCCTTGAATTGCACTCATAATGAACAAACACAAAATTTTATTTTTCCAATTCAGAATTTTCAATGATCCTAAAAAACACTTGTATGTAAGTCACATGTCCGTCACGTGACCTGAAGATGATGACTAACCTGTGAGTCACCTGACCTTCTGCGTTTGAGGTGCGGTCTGAAGTCATCCCCATATCTTACAAAATAATAATAGGAAACTAGTCTGTCTAAAGGTTTTCTGATAATATTTATATACAATGGCTTTGTTGTAACACCAAACCTGTAAAGATAGAATAAAAATAAAATAACAAAATCTGCCCCATAAAAATATGTAATCATGCACACATAAATATACCTGTACATATTAGATAGGTAGATTGACAAAATATACCTGTACATATTAGATAGGTAGATTTACAGATAAATAGTTAGACAGATAAATATGGAGTTAAGAAATTTGGAAGAATATTACTTTGATAAGAGCACCAGGAATGTGATACTACTGTCAGTGTTTTTATTAAGGTGTTTAGACAATGTTGCTATGGCACGAACATGGTTTCACTGATGCACTTATGCTAACACAATAACATTGGGAAACATGTACAGGAAATATGTTAACTCGGCCAAAAAGGTCTTTAACCTTTGTTTAAATAAAAAGTAACATTACTATAGCACATTCTTTTCGGAAATTTTGAGGAGATGCCATGTTTATAAGCATCACTTTTTAGTACTTCCATGGTGATGGTCATAATAATACAAAATATTTCTCATTTTTTTTGTTTTCTCTTTTTTAAGGTACAAGTAGTATATGAGAAAAAATGTACACATAAATAATGCAAAAATGATTGACACACATAACATTGATCAATGCAGGGAAACTGTAATAACACTTGATGACAACCCTTTCTGCCAATCACAATCACTGTATGCAAATTAATCTTTAGTGATATTACATATCTTACCTTGAAAAATCTAAGAAAGCTAAATGTCCATGATAGAATGCAGGTTTTTTGGCATTCCAATTTGTAACATTTTGAACAAAACGAGTCTGCAAACGAAAAACAAAAAAAGGAATTAGTGTGATAACTCTCGTGTCTGGCTGAGCTGAAATGCTTGAATTGACATGAAAAACATCGAAATTCAATGCTGTAATTGACTGCCTAATCAAATAAAAGTTAGGGAAATATGTGAATCTCTAGCAGCAGCCTTGTAATGACTGTAAGCTGTATTGTTTCTCCATTAAAGTAATTCTGTTTCCACTGTCTCTTTTCACAATGTATCACATGAAACTATTGGTAATCATTATGCAACTCAATAGAAGGAGCCATAGTATGATTTTACATGCACAATAGCGCCACCTATCGACCACTCAGAGAAGAGGGCCAACCTAATGGTAGATCGCCCTCTGATGATAAAACTGGGAGAGCATCAGGAATTCTCATCCTGAAGGAAAAGTGACATCTTGTTAGGACAAGGAGAAAATGGAACACTGTTGGAAAAGAAATTGTGTCCTTGCTGACAATGTGATGTCATTGGTTTGGCAATTTAATGGAAAATTGATATCTCAGTAGGAAAATTACTTGTCAAAAAAAGCACAAGCAATTTATAAAGGTTGAACCCACACAGGGTTGGATTACACACACCATAAGACATCTGTTTAAGAGGCAGTAATGGTCAGGGATTTCTTGCAAGACTGCGAAAAAGAATCCCTTTTACCCACTGAGCCTTATCTCAAACTTTCCCCAAGAACGAATCTCTTATCTTGACATCAACATTCCCCAGTGAATTTTCAAAATGGGAATTCAACATATTAACAGACATCCTCTATCTGATCTTTGCTGTGTTTGACACACATCATGATCACTTTTCTGCCGGGCGATGTTCACACAGGTTAATCATTACTAGAACTATGATTCAGAAAGGACACCACTGAATTCACAATGACAGCTGAAACTCAAACATAGTGCCGCACTTTTCATACAGAAATTCGCCTTGATGGTTTGATATGAAACCAGCTACTGTAAGTATGAATAAAACATTCTCAGTGAAATACAGGTCTGACAGCATACAAGGAAATATACATCAGATGTTATCATTAGCTTTGCTGCAGATGTTGTTACACGATTAAAATTTCAGATATGGACTCTCAGACAGTTGGCTTTACAACAATCAGAAATTTTTCATTCTGTCACTGCACACCTTGTGTTGCAAGTCCCAAAGTCACAATCCAGACATGCAGCCTATGACTTGATTAACAACTTACTTTTATGACTTAGTTATGTCTGATTCAGATGACTTTGGCAATCATAAAGGAAATGAACAGACTGCCAGTGAATGGAGATTGTATGACTCCATTGAGGGTAATTAAGGACACAGGGATATAAGTAATACTGATACTTCTTGAAAAGCAAACTTATGCAGTGGATGGTAAATATGACATCAGCCAAAAATGAGATACGTTTTATTGGCATATTCCTTTGTGAGTGGAGGCATTTGATTTGTAAAGCTATACTGTAATAATTTCTGTGTAAATCTACTGAATGTTGTTGCAGACAGTTTTAGAAAAGATGACCTGGGTCAAATTTTGCTTTACTTTAAATTTTGCACGGGCAGCATTTGTCTTTTTTCAAAACTGCTGGAGCTGTAAAATTCTGGCGATATCTGAAACAGTTTTGCTGTGATAATATTAGCCCCTTGCTTATGTGGTCTCCATTGTGACACTTATCTTACGGATAAAAAAGGAAGGGCCAAACCAAACTGAAAAATAAAAATTTGAACGATAAGAACAGAGCTATCCCATCCTGGCGTCAAAACTCCATAAGCTTTGCAGACAGTCATCTGACTTAAGTTTCAAGTTGCAGGTTTGGTATTACAAGTCTGCAAAAAACAGAGGTAGACTTGTGGTTCAGAAAAAAAATGCCCAATGGAAATAAGAGATCTCTTTTCACTCTGATTTCAGCTTGTGGCAATAACAGAAGACGCTTTTTCTGCAACAATATTTCTCTCTAAATTATCCTGTGGCAATCCCTTTGCTCAATATGGTGCCTTCCTACATAAAAACATGAAACTCATCTTAATATCATCAAGCAGAATTTCCCCAAGAGGGAGCGACATACAGAGTCTCTTTAATGTACAAAAGATATTACAAAGAGAGCAAAAGATGCCGAGATTTTCGCTTGTCGTGAAGATGGCAAGATATTGGTGCAGAATTTGATGTGTGTATGCAATCTCATGATATGCAACAAACTTGAGGTAGTTCTTTGCCACCAAAAATATTTGCCATTTTTATAATGCCATGAGTTTGAAAAGTTTTGCACAGTCCACTGAGAACATAGGATAGAGAATGTTATATAGTAAATGGTTTGTTTGAGTTTTCATTATGTTTGGACATTTTTATGTTATATGTGAACTATTTCAACATTGTACTCCGTATAACAACACATGGTTTATAGTGAATGGTTTGTTTGAGTTTTCCTTATGTTTGAACATTTTTCATGATATATATTATCTATTTCAACATTGTACTAACAAAGCATTTCTCCAGAGTTCTTGAAATAATCACGACAAAGTAATAATTCATAATTAAAGATTTAAAATGATTCCTCATGTTTTATAGATCACTAAAGACCATGCAGTACACCGAGGTTCCTGCTAGCGTCAAACGCAAGGATATAATTCCTCATATTTCCTTGTTTATTTTGGCATTTAAAATCCCCATTCCTACTTCAGGCTGACCTTCAGGGAACTTTGACATCTTCCCTTAAACATCCTTTCATGGTATAAAATGGAAATAGACTACTCAGGCGGTGATGTCCGGTTTCATTTCCTTACATACCCTGGTCTAATTATCTATGTCAATACAGAGTTTGATTGAATTGAGTTTAAATCGTGACCTTCATATCGAAACATTCAATACAGAAGCCCGTTCCAATCAGGAAGCAAACCTGTAAAATGAAATTACAGTGGACAAGCCTAAGCAAAGTCATCGCAATATTGCATTCTTTGAACAAGAATTGCTATTCATGGGGTGTCTTTTTACCGGGTATATGAGTTTAATCTGTGAGGGAACCGCTTTACGAATTGTGACGGGAACTGTTAGATGCCATATTACCATTTTGACCCATTGGACATCTCCCACTTGACGATGCAATTTTTTTCTTCCCAATCACCGAATCAGTACCACACTCTTTGATTATTGGTTGAAGTCAACAATTATAAGGGGAAAATTACTGACTGTACTGTACCACTATTGTATTGTGTTTTACCAAAACAACCATGAACAACAAGTAATCTCATTGATGGTGACGCATTGTTGTACTCACAGAAATGTCACTTAGAGAATTTTAAGCTACAATTTCCTAGCTTGTTCTGAATTCTTGTCAGCAACTGAAACAAACAAGTGGCATCAGTTTTGCTGATCCTTTAAACCTTATCCTGCCTAAATAATATGTCACCCATCAGGTCAAGTGTTTAAAACCACGAGCAAAAACATGTCCAATATTTTTTCTGTTGCATTTTAACAAAGACAGGAACATTTGCAGGCCCCTGAAAACTTAGATACAGTATACTTGATTTTACTGACTAAACCTGCAATAATACACCATGCTAAATAATAAAAGACAGGTAGGTTTTGGCTCAATCTTGATTTATTTTTCTGACTGGAGAGATAGGGAAGTGATAGGTCTGACAGGATAAGGGTTAATATTTCTGGACTGCGTGGCATTTAATATTAGAAACTCCCAAACCAGTGTCCTTTAATCACAAGCATGAAATGTGCATGTGTCCCATAATAACACAACAGCATGGTGAATGTATTTCCTTGATAATTTTCAGGACATAGTTCTGAATTACATCCAGGCATTTGCATATATATTTTGTTGGTGAGTTACAGTTAATATCCTAAATTTAACAACTCAGCAGGATCAGTATCTCAAGTGAAACCATGCAGCTTGTTTTTAAGCTTCATATCAATCTCTCTCCAGCCACTTGTAACTGACATAAAGTAACGTGTAAAACACAGCGACACAGAATTTGTTCAATATTCCAGTTTTCCCTAAACAACTAGAATTTATTCTGCACTCTCTAGCATCATGATTATTCTTTTTTCTAAGGTGTACACCCTTCTCCCGGATTCTGGCTCAACGTTTACCATCCTGCCCGGATACTGTACACCCTTTCCCTGGATTCTGGCACTACCAGTACATTAACCATCCTGCCCAGATAGTGCCCACAACATCTGTTACAGTAACCAAGCTCAATGACGTCTGCATGTCAAAGTACTGAACCCCCACAGAATCGCACATACTGTGTATTGAATACTCTAAAACAAGCAAAAATAGCACTCCCATGTTGCCATATTGTAAATTGTTGGTTAACATAATTTCTCTTTGAGGAGAAGACTATCTGTGAGCTATCCATAATTTTTGAAAATTCACTGTTCTCAAAAAATTTGTTTCAAAAATTAATAGAAAATAAGGATTTAATACAAATATATTCACAGTTGGCAGAGCTACAAGCTTGAATTCCACTTGAAATTTACATACACTTCATGTTATCCACTGTACCCCTCTGACCATCAAGTTGTCCTTTCATTGGAAGTTGTTACAACTAAAACAGGAAATTGTTACATTGGTACACATAACATACCAGTATCCTGTGGAAGTAGGTGGTTCTGTATCCTGCCTTGTTCATTACTTACCATGTTAAAAACAATAACCTCATCTGAACTGTCTTAGAATAGAGGGCTGGGGTAATAGGCTAAGTTCCCTACCCTCAAATGTATGCCAGAATAACAAATCTTGCATTCAATGACGTAAAATCTAATTCAAGCATTGTATTGGAGGTAATATCTCCCCATTTACACAGAGAAGTGTCTTTTTCAAGCACAAAGACATGAAATGATTCCTAAAATGACAACATCACGGCACTTTGCCTCTGGGCTTTTTCCAGTTTCCCTGTGATGACATTCATGAGGAGATACCCTATACTTCACTACGTCCTAATCATGGCAGGTGGTTCTCAGATAACTCTGATGCTGGCAACATCTGCCATATATTGGTTTCTGCCAAAGGTTTCAGATTTGAGAGAATTTCCACCTCCAATTCCTCTCATTTTTTTATATTTGTTACACGCAGAGCAAGCACCAAAGTGGTTGTTGATTTGCACATAGTATCTCTGAGCATAGCTTTTCTGCTAGCTATTTTTTAAGCTGTAAAATGGGTCTTGCTAAAATAGCTCTTCCTTTAAAATAAATTATAGAAAAACTGGTTTAAAATTTCACATACTTTAATTAAGTATCATTTGATGGAATTAATAAATATACTCCAGTGTCAGTACAATTTGAATAACTGCATTTAGAATTCATATCATTATGTGTGTACAAAGCTATCATGGTTCCAGCCACAAATCCATCATATAAAATAGCTGACTGCTACACATACCTCATTTGTATGGACACAATAAAATTGGACAATATCCTCAAGTGCAACCTAGAAATACTCAACTGATTGAATCTCGGGGATTTTATAGGTATGCTGCCACACGAATATCAAATTTTTTCGGTTCGATCTGACTTTCTTTGTATTAGAATTTACACAGCATACATTTTGGAAGAGTACATTTTCAACTAATGTGCCAGTCACGATATTCTATTTCCTTTCCACAGGTAAGACAGCACTGCATTTAGTAATACTAATTTAAAGACGGATGTATGCGGCATTTTCCATTAAAGTCATCATGTTCTCCTAACCCTTTGGTAACAACTCCCAACAAGACTAGAAAGGACAACTTTCTCTTCACATTTTAATATCGCACATCACACAATATCACGACTTTGCATGACATAATCTTGTAATGTTCATCTGGACATTCTATGTTACTGCTGCATGTATAATTAAAATCTCAATAAAGAAGACATTTTTAGCCTTGATTAAAAATTCATAGGTTCATGTAAAAGACTGTTTACAATTTGCATGGTATTTGAAATGTCTCCATCAATGATACAAAAGATTGTATTACTTCAACAAAATTGCCCGGAAAATAAGTAAATCATTGCGGCTTGCAGCATATTATGTCTCCACATGTCAGTTTACAGAAAATTTCTCTTAAATTTGGCAGTGATTAATTACTCTGTCCATCTGAATCTGAGCTCTTACATTGAACACAAAGCACAAGCCATTAAAATACCTTCTGATATGACTCATTCCAAGACGTGATCTCTCCTACACTGCACTCCTCTAACAGAAAACAACAATTTATTCTGGTTATTGTATTTGCAGGCAGAACGTTGGCATTTTCAGCTATTCTAAGTCAATGAGCTCTCATTGAGGTACATGACAGTCAGCGAGTAGTAAATGAATCACTGTGTCTACAAGGAGTCCCACTTTCGTGAGTTATGTTCCACGGAAGATATTATTATACCGGTATACAACAAGCAGTAACACACAGTGACCACAAAGTGCATTTCCAAAATTAACCAAAACAGGGAAAATATTCAAAATTATGTTCCATTCTATCCCTGCACAAAAAAATATTGCAAACATTTTACTGACAGTGCAGCTTCATAAAATATGATATATATAATATGATAGTATTGTAAGTTGGTCAAAAAATTATGACATTAAAGAGCAGGAGATGTAAGTATTGCATTTTTTAATATTTCTACTTTCATTATTTTTCAATTTACCAGCCATACATGCACCGGTCACTTTTGGCAGTCTTTCTGGTAGAAAATGACTGCTCATCATTTTGAAAGCCATTAAAACATATAAACACTCTAAAAGTATCCAAACCCAATCTGCAAACCCCACTGTACATTCCAGTGTCTTCAGGGGCCTAATGGGCTATTCCATGTGGAATGAGGTGACACCAGGTTACCAATTAGCAGATGAACATTATAGTGAGTAGTAACTCACAAGTTGATCTCAAATACCGGTACATGGTTGTATCTGTGCTAAAGTGCATTTGGTGATCGGATATTCATTTGAAATGATAGGTATACAAACTATACACCATGTCTAGTGTTCAGAGTACTGACTGACGCACTCATAATAACATGTACATGTAATCTTTGAATTTTCTTAAGCACACCATTCATTGACAGAAGCAATGTCCAAACCAATTCAACAAAGAAGTAATCGCGATTGATTTCTTTGACGCCAGGAGAATATCATCAATCTTGTGATTGCAAACTTCTTGATAGTGATTCCTGCTGAGCACTTCAAAGCAGTTTCTTTGTGTAGGGAATTTCAGTACCAAGCACTGATCACTTAAAGTATTTTGAAGATCTAGGATCCTCTCATTTTTTGGAGAATGATAGATTTTTTTACTAGACTCAAATACTATCAATACATAAGTTAATTAGAATATTAGGCTACAAAATGGCCATCATAGTATTTTTTGTAAAGAATGATACCGGTTTATCAGCAAATGCTAATTAATTTCCCTTACATTTTATTTGGGTTTCCGATATATAATGTACAACAGTCATACACATTGATACATTTGGAACGTAGTAGAAATGATACCAGCATTCCCAAAGTATTAATGGCATGATTTTAGACCTTCCTATACTGGTATGATCAACTTATAATCACTGTGTGTACCCTAGAGTTCTTCCTTCATGGAATTTCAATCTGTGCCATGGATAGCTTTAATAAACAAAATTAACGCTTTGTAGTTACCATATAACATCAGTGATGATATACCATCTATAAACTGTGTCTGTACAAGAATTGTCAAATTAGCTCTCACAAATTACACACCTGTGAAAATTTCCAACAATACACACAAAATATCATGTCCACTAGAAGGGAACACCTAGGCAAATCCAAACAGACGTTTTTGCTGTTTGAAGTCCAGAAGGCTGACACCATTTTATAAATACATGTCATATACACCAGTACAGTCCACTTCAGTCTTCAGGCAGTCCATCATTAGGTTGGAATAATTTCATCAGGCTTTTTTGATAGTTACTGATTTCAGCGGTGGGCAATTAGAGTTTGAGGCCACGATAATTAACATAATCAACTCCACATTTTGTGAGACCTGTCACTCACACGCACTCTTCTTATCAGATTTATTATAACTGAAGCTTGTTAAAGACACACTTGTAGTGTATGTCAAAGGTAGAAAAAACCTTTGAAAAGGGAGACACATTGACAGTTTAATTAAATCTCAATGTTGCTTAAATTTAAACGAGTGTGTCAGCCTGATTTGCTATCTCATAAAGACTTGATGATAACCATCGCCAGAAATATTTGATTTGTATATGACTGGAGCAATTTTCCAGAATTCAAGGTATACCCCGGTACACAATACTTTATGAAACATCCTCACCATCCTGGTACTATGCATTGACAGTTTGAAACTTTTAAATTCAAATGTTGTTAATATTTTCTTGAGTTATCGTCCAATAAAATATTTCATCACTAAGTTTAGTTTTGGCAAACTTTGTTTTTGTTACTTTACAAATTGGCATATGTGATTCAATATGGCCACTGTGCTCTTGTGGAAATTTCATGAAATGGCAATTTCTTTGAAAACAGGCTGGTCGGTGTGCCGATATCTTTGAAGTTTCTGACTGATTCTTCTGCAAGTTACACAACAATAAGTCTGTATTGAAGATAGAAATTTTCTGAAGTCCATTCCTGAGGCGTATTATACCATAAGTAAAAACACACAGATAGAAAACCAATCTTCTTTATCGCTAAAATCAGCATAAATGATTCTAAGATTTTTCACTGAGATAGCATTTTTTTGTGATTCCACTAAAGTATTCCACTAACGCATCTTGATTTTTTCCTTGAGACTACAGCAGTTTGATATTTGATAGTTACATAAATGCTATAATCCTGCTGGAATTCCATGATGGCAAAAGCTCAAAACCTGAACACGCTCCCATTCCGAGGAATAGGCAGCATACTGTAGTATGACTGCATAGCCCACAACACTGTACTGGCTCAGTTTGATGATTTCAGAATCCGCAATATATCAGATTATTTTATCAGAAACAAACAGAACACACGTGGTATTTCTCTACCTTTACTGATGTTGCACGGGTAAGCAGATTTTCTGACCTTAAATATGCAGGATTATTGGGTAATATAATTTCAAACTGGGAGTTGGTAATATTTTCCCAGGCGTGCATTTGGATACATCAAAGTATGTTCTCCATTCATTTCACATCCAAAGATGGTTTTATATCCATAATCAAATTGATCAATTGCTCCCATTTCCTCAACTCAGTCCCCAATGAGCTTCATGTATTTCACAGTAAGTCTAAACACTGTCAAGTACACCATATCACCAACAGCAACTTACAAAACATGCATCTGGCCATACCAGTCCACACTTCTGTTTAATGATTTGTTCTTCACTGAATGCAAAGTGAACATTATTTAGTAAGATGTGATTTTCTCATTGCCAATCAACAAAGCTTACTTTGAGGTTAAATTTTGCTTAGTTACCAGATGGCAACAATCTCTTGCTTTCTCACGCCCTTACTTTTGTTAATTTTGCATTTATGTGTACCAGTTCATGTGCATGCATGCATTAATGTTTGTGAGTGTACTGGTATATATATGTGTGCAGCTACATCTGTGTTCTTCAGTGTAGACAGATCTTTCCTTCAAATACTGTTCAGTAAACCTTAGACACTGCAGAATATGTTTTGCTTCTGACCATCAAGACGTCTGACATGCTCAGCTGTTCAAAACGCCTTCAAACACATTACATAGTATTTGTACTTCTTCGTTTTAAGACACTCTTTAGGTACTTTATTTACTGCCTTTGAATTGCTACAAAATATTGCCTTCCTTACACAACATTTGGCTCAAGCAAAATATTGAAGATGAATATCCATCCATCATATCACGACGGTATTCTTGCACCATGGGTGCAGTATATGCCTGATATTGTTTAGATTGCCAAAATATCAATGACATGATTGCTGCCCGTTTATGACAGACCGAATTTTTCTTTCTCATTTGTATAAGCTTGTAGATACTATTATATATTTAATAAATATAGATCAATAATGAAAACGAATAGTGATATGGGAGGTTCGTCCCCGGTAACGATAATGAAATTTTAAATATAATATTTAAAATTTCCCTCATTTTTTTCTGAAAAAACATGCAAACCTGATGTCACTTCTTCCATCGTGAATATGCTATGACAGTATCACATTAACTTAGTTGGTGCTACAAAGTATAATGAACACTCAAGACTGAAACACCTGAAAGTGAAAATTATCTTTTCCGATAAAACTCCTGTTTGGTTCATCTCTTGTAATGCCGCAACATTATACAGCACAAGTTAAAGTGAGTAAAGCCAAAAATGTGAAATATAAACCAAAAACTGCAGGAAAAAATGTAAAACGGCAACACTTTCTAACTATTTGCTGCAAGGCAGATCCATTAAACATGAGCTGTAAAGTATATATATGTACAAGCACATCAGGAAATCGGTATTCATGCCATGGAAAACCCTGAATAACATAAAAGGCACCCCTGGCTAGTGAAACTTCAATCTTACATCTTCTGTACAGAAAGTAAATGCAAACTTTTCATAAGTACACACAGTAGAAACATACAGTATACTGTGACTTGCGTTACACTTCCATAGATTGCTACTGAAGACTTTATCATACATTTCTTTTGACGAAACCAAATATTTTATCATAACTATACATTTACCATCAAGAACAATACAATTTATTTGTGGACATTGAGAACAACAGAATTTTGCATATGGGATACCCATTCCATAATATTTACCGTTTACAGGCCCCAACCCCTTGCCCTGCATCTCTGTTCACTGTTGAACAGTTCCAAGGGACCCTTGGATGAGTGCTACGGTAGTATAAGTTTCATGCTCTGTATGTGTAGTACAGGGTCTACAGTGAAGCACGTCCAAAATATGTGCATCCTTTCCGATATTTCGCAATAACTTCATATTCTGACATTTCAATGCACACAATATGATTTATGTCAGGGTCATGTATGTGTACTGTATTATGTCTATGTTTATAATAATGCAATTCTTGATGATCCAGTAAACAGTATAAAGAACCTTCTACGATTATACATAGGATTTCTCGTGATGGTTATAATGGAGTGTAGTATAAATCTGATGGCTTTGATGAAACACAAAGTCAATCTGATGATAAAACTTCAACTAAAAAAATGTACAAAATTCTTGTCTAGACTCATTCACAGTTGGGAAGGATTTAAATCTCAGTTGTACTTGCAGTGAAGTATAATTTTCACATAAAAGTGGTTCCATAGCGAAATAGAAAGTCATGAGACCTTGTACTTTGCCACTGTTACTTTGCAAGTCTCCTTTAATTTCACATCACATTGTAAATCTTCCATAAATACATGTATGCAATCAAAGCCAGTCAAAACTGCCACAAAAACCTGGCCTAATCAGCAACAGATTGAAAAGACATCCAGCTTCACAAACAAAATAGCAGTTTTGACACACGATATATATGTTACAATATGAAATTTGATTTTGTAACTCAGTTTTTCGAATTATTAAAATGGCTTCCATACCTTGAACCAACCAACAAGACCTAAAGGAAGTGATTGCAAGATAGCACATTCATAAAGTTAAATTGAAACTTGTCAAAAATTATCAAAAAGGTTACATTGCATGATTTATAAATATGCACCCTATATAATTAGCCATTATCAGCAGATTTACATACTGTCACAACAATTGATATATATACCGTAGTATGCTAATATGTCATACTCCAATCAGTTGATAAAAGTTTACGGTGTATTTCACTAAACCTTGCCGTATGTCTGGCGTACACACATTGTGTGCATGGAACCCAAGATGTGTGATCTAACACAGACAACAAAAGTCTCATAAAAGAAATGGGGTCTCAATCAATAGCCCTGATCAAAAGTGTAATTTTCTCTCTCATTAATATGCATAAATAAATATTTGTCCGCATTTTCTGCAAGGACAATGAAAAGAAAACCTGCCAGTGTTAGTTTAGGTAATAAAAAGTCATACTAATTCGTATGAATGTATTGCTCAGACTACCAGTACAAGCTGCATCAACAACCGGGCTTACAACAAAATTTGTCTGAATTTTAGGCAACGTTATCCAAAGTCATGCTCGTGTAGCTAAATTTAGTAACAAACCTGAAATCGTGATCAACACTCTTAATAACAACTACCGTACACCAGGTACACCTTAGATTTGACCTGGACACCTGGTGTTGCATGAGAATATAAAGTTTCAATGGACCCACAGTTTACCAGCTGTAATTAATGTAATCAGACTGTACTGGTATAACTATTATGAAACTCTAGCTGTTGTTTGGGTGGGACAAACATCATGTGTATATATCAGGCATAGTATCTGTGACATCGACTGAAATCAGCTGTGTATTTAAATATCAAAAAAATTGGCAGGAGCACTTCACACGTATTCCATTAATCCATCTTCTTCAAGTCCTGAACTGAGGTATGTTGCTGTATGGGTAATTTTAATGGAGGGCCTCAAAGAATGGAAATGGATGAAATAGACAGATCACTCATTCTGTCAGAAACAATGTGAAAGAAAGTTGACAAACCAAACACCACACCAAAATAAACCATCACATCACATCTACTGCCTGAAAGGCAAATACATTCCTTCAAAAAAAAATGCCTGGGACATTCTTCTTTTATGCCTTTAATGTTTGCCCGCTTGATTAAACTGGAAATTGGATTTTAATGAAAAAATGATTTGCGGTGGCCAGTGTGTGATCATTTGGGCTAATAACTACTTCAAACATTATTAGTGGGACATGATTCTTGTGAAATATGGTCAGGAAACACATTGTAGCTCCTTAAGTCCTTAATGGAGTCTCTTCCTGTTTTCCGTAGGGTCCCTCCGGCAAACATTAAACTTATTTTGTTGATGCAGCACAGATGAAGGAAGAGAAGCCTATAAGTGCATGTAAAATGACATAATGGCATAATGTAGGATGAGAGAACCATTATAAGGAGGGCAAAACAAAACACAAGTATGTTTGTTGATAATTGACCGACTTCTAAAGAAACCGACTCTAGGACTTCGCTTAGTTCAACTCTCCAAAAATATTGTCTCTAATTAGATCTCAATCAACTTACAAATGGACATCACATGTGAATGCCACTGAACCAATCAACGTTGATGGAAAATAAGGCTCAAGAGAAAGCAAGTTTTGGCAAGCAGTCATCCTATATAAATATTCATACACTGGTTCATGATCAATAGCAATATCACTTTGACAAACATACAGCATGAAATATGTAAGTATAGTCAATATAAAAAAAAAGATATATATATAGAAGTTTGATATCTATGAGTAATCTGTCAGGCTTTGCCTGGACATATATAGTCTCTACACTGTTGATAGATTATACAGGGGTTAATAGTGGGTGTACTATTATTGAATAATGATACAAAAGTGTAAGTCTTCATCAACCATTCTTTTCTTTGACACCATCACTTGCCTCAAGTATTTCTTTCAAAATTTTACCTTAAAGTTTGTTTTCCAATTAGCTTTGAAAAGAAACAGAATATGTTGAATTTGCTGATCAGTATGACATAACAAGTGATTAAAATAGAGTTTCCCCGAAATATTTCTATATTTGCTCTGTATTCCTCTTCAAATGTGACAAAATCCTCTATATTTTTATTGGCAGCGAACTACAGCAAAACTGGAATTATACGGACCATTTTTGACACAGATGTCATTGGGCATCAAAATACAGCTGAAGCTTCAGCAAGGCTCCATTGCAATGGTAAATCCTATGTCACTGTGAAACATTGGTAGAAATTTCAGGAAAAAAAATGGAACGCCTGAAAATGCATAAAAAAATCCAGCTGTGATTTATTTGAAGAAATTCTGCCATGCCTACACAGCAAGTGCCCTGGGCACTGAAAATTCTAGATTTCGTAAGTAGCATCATTGGCATGTAAAGAGGGATCACATGATAAAATGCATGCTGGGATAGTCACACACATGTATACTTCTCAACATCCTAAAAATATATGAAATGTCAAAAAACAACAATGTTTTAAAATTTTTTTATCTGTATCATAATGAATTAGATGAATCATTTATATCGATTTGTTTTAGAATTTGATCTACAAAATTAACACATTTCACATCCTCTAAAAATGCCATACTGCAAATTTGGTTCATTCTCTCAAAGGATATTATGCGCATATTAAAACGAGACAAACTTAAGTCTAGGCTACCACCTTGGTCACAAGACTAAATTGTAATCTAGATACAAAAACAAGCTCAAATTATTCTTCTGAGAAGCTAATGTAACGGTGAAAATTATATCGTTGAATATCTGCCTCTTATTTCTAATTGTTTAAAGTCTTCTTACTCCATCAGCTACTCCATAAGGTACTTACTAAATCTGGTGTGGGGGTGTGATATTAACAAAGGGTGATGACATTTAAGAATGAGAAAATCCATGACTCGTGAGTCTGAGAAATGAAGGAGTATTACAAGAAAAGACTTCAGCTTTTACTGTGGCTTTTATGGACAAGTTTATTGTTAGTGCTGAAAAAGAATCTTATTTTTGGTATATAATCTGCATGTACCATAAATATACTGTACCAGGATATTCAGCACCTTCTAACCAGAATTACGAATAAATCGTGTTCATCTCCATATTTATTACAGCCCAGACAAAACACTGCTAGTATTTCTTATTACTTTATTTTCTGTGGCTCTTTGTTCCCGGGTACATCGCAGTAGCGATGATTAGTTCCTAGGTTCTACTTCCCTCCGTGCATGAGTGACTCTGACAAAGCAGCGTCTTGATCTGGCCTCGTGTTCAAACGGGGATAAAAGCAAAACATCAGTCCAACAAATACCACATAAGAAGAGCTGATGATCACGCTGATGATTTGGATGATAAATTTCATATTATATGACCATTAAAGGGATTCCAGAATTTCATCAGGAGTCCCGAGGGAGACGATAATACAACACTGATATCTCCTGAGATCTGACACTCGGCTAAGCCTGTATCTCTTTTTATTATCAAGGATTCCATCGATAGGGAATGGCTTTTCTTCAACAGTGAAACATTCACTGTGACTGATCGATCGTTCCTTTCAGGTCAGTTCATGTTTTTCTTCATACCTTTTGAATACTTTTGCTTCTGGAGTAAACAAAGGTGGCAAAACGGCTGTATCTTTGTGTCAAAGCTGGTTTATTATTACTAGAATTTGTTTCATAGAAAAACTATTCTGTGGGCGAATTGAAAGTTACAGTACTACAGGCCCTGATGATACTGTGATCATAGCTTCCCCACTATGAAGAAAAGTCGCCTGTTTCCAGTGTTCATTTCGATAGTGTAGTGTGCATCAACTTTGTAATTTCAAATCAAATTTTACAGCATTATAACTAGACTTGGTTAAATCTGTGGCTGTGTAAAATAAAGTCATTTCAGCATGTTACAATGCATTAATGTTACTTTTTATGTGAAACACTTACAATACGATCCTACGCCATCTGGCATCTGCATTTGTGTGAGGTGAACACCCTGTGCGGTGCATTTGCGCATGCATGGAGTGAACGGGATCAGCAATAACTTTCTCCCAGAATCTCGCGATAAGTCCACTTACATTACGGTCAGAAAAAACAGACATGATTACTCTTCTACATCGCATTCAGTAAATTATTTTTATTCACAGACTTGTACCAAGTCTAGATGATAACTCGTCACCGGAATAAACTGAAATGGCTGGCAAGACTCATGCCAATGGCACTTCTATGCTGTATTTCTCCCACCAATTACGTTTTAATGGACTGATATCTGAGAGTGTGAGTGCTACTATTGAGGCAATATTTCAGGCTGTTGTGAAAATATTGAAAACTGTCACATTTACTTGCTATCATTGAAAAGCAACGAAAATAATTGGCATGCAGTATAAAGCTCTCATTGCAGCAAAATTGGAATTTTGGGGGCTATTTTGGAAATGATAAAAACCTTTTTCTCTTGCATTGCTCTCAATACCGGTAAGATTGACAACTGATGAAATCAGTACGCTGTATCAGTCACTACAGAGATACAGCATGGGTACTTGTGCTTCTTACACTAATTATAGATTGGTTGGTAAGCAGTTTTACAGTTATGGTTGGTAAGCAGTATATAGGGTACAATTTTATTTATTTATTTATTATTTATTTAAAAGTTTTTCCAGACAGCTTTGGGATGTTGTAACGAACAGTAAAACAGATGTACGGGTGGGGCCACAAGAGTATAACGTAATATTTAACAAAACTTTAATTAGTGACAACCATTTACCGGTAGTGCAAAGCATGGATCTGAAACCAATGTATATCTTTCTGAGAGATGAGCTGTGTCCAAAAATTTTGCTGAAAATACAAAATGAGAGGAAGAACTAAGCAACTGTGAAACCCTGGACAACACTGGCAGAATGAAAAAACTCACATTCATTATACCTTCTTGGTGTGTTTACGTTAAGTCTAATTATGACACAGCATTCCTTGTGCAGTGACCTCGTACGACCTTCACCCTCTAGGGAAGGTAACCCTATCCCTGTTTAGCAAAGTTCCATTTTGCACGGTGTCAAAGGTCACCACTTAAGAGACTGCAGAACTACAGTGACAAGGCAATCAAGGAATTATTCCGCCCGCGGCAAAACTACCTGCAGTGTTTAAAGGGTCCTGGTTGACTGTGTGTAAATGCACATATGTTACAGGTTACTGGATTTTTCCAAACTCTGCCCTAAGCCGTCAGATATTTTGTGAGAATATTGGAGTATTTCTTCTCTCTTGCTCCTGGGAGTCCAAACAGATGGTAACTAAATTCATTTTTTTTTTTGTATCTGAAAAATCAATACTAGTTGACTGGTGCAGCAAAGAGCTTAGTAGCATATCTTGAAGACATTATAAATTACAACTTGTTATATATTTGCTGAAATACATTATGTGTTTAAAGAACCTTGTTTTTCTCTAGACTTTTTCACAAGACTTCACGATTGATTTTCACTCTTGATGCAAGGTTAGAGGAGGTGAGAGCAGCAACAAGTCATTGCAGCAGATGTTACCATTCTCCTACCTAAGCAAGGATCAATTGTTGGGCAAAAAATACCCTACTTGGCAGTAGTTTGGAGCGTGTATGGATTTGTTCTACCTTGAACCGAGAGGCAATTGATGGTTGAGATGGAGAGCACTGCTTCATTTCCCACCCGAGTTCTACCGTACTCTCCACAATTCAAGATTGCTGAGACCGTAGTGTTGAAACCAAACAGTAACTACATATTACAGTTTGGCTAGGTGGACTTCAAAGGGAATAACTTAATATTTCAACATAACACAAAGATATTCCTTTTCCCACACAAGACAAAACAAACTCAGCGTGATATTTAGGGCATGTCCTACTAATGAAGCAGGGATGGAATTCGTATATTTTACCATCAGCAGTGTTTTACATGCAATGGCTTCTATATCCGCTTTCACTGAAAACAGCATTCACTGTTTCAATCAAGATGAACACGGCTCCTACCTTGTTGAGCTGTATCCGAAATTCATCAAAAAAGTCAAGGCATAATTCCGTCAATATCATGTAATAAAAAAATAAATATGGAGATAATGGCCAATACCGATTGACCAACCATGCACAGACAACTGCAGAAGTCAATCACAGATATAATCAAGATTAAATTAATGTATTTTACTGTCCTAAGAAGAAAATGAAGAGGCAGCCATTATCTGGAAGACATCTCAGCAACAAGATGAGACAGACTGATTAATGCGGAGTCAGAATAGAACTATTGTCATCACATCAAATGGAAACAATGTTTTAGTGAATCCCATTCACTGTTGCAATTCCAGACAACACGAATTCATAACATTTTATGATTGGTTGGTTGGTTGCCATGACAAAAGTGATGGTCATCGTGCATGAATTTTTCAGCTGCTACGATAATTATGCGATAGTTATGCTGCTTAAAAATGAAAGACGACAATCCTGAAGGGCAGCCAAACACTGATCAATACAAGAAAGTCAAGAAATTTTACATTCCATCCACATACAGGTGAATTATAAAAGAGGAAAAGTGATTGGCTGCCTCAGGGTCACTATTGAAATTGTTACAAAAATGAACTAATCAGTAAGGGTAATGCATTTGGTTTAAGGTTTGTGCACACACAAAACCTACACAATTTATTATAACAGAGGGCAATATTAACATGTATCTACCAGGCAAACTACACTGCTTATTACATATCTTGTGGTGATATACAAAATTTGTATTATATTTATGTCTTGCTGTAGGATAATGCATAAACCTTTTATTTTGATGACCTCATCAGTAATGACACAAACTCAAACAGCAAGTCACACATTCAAATTTTTCAATGTGTAACTCAACTGTTTCCAAACACTGAAATGCACAATCATTAATCTCCGACAACTACCTATCAAACTATCTGAATATGTTGGTCCCTCACCTCATTTTGACTTCTAAACTACAAGCACGATAAAGTTGACCTTTAACCCTTGTCCCTGCACACTCTGAACAGACTCAGGCTACCACACTGAAACAATGTATTCAAAATAAAACAATAGCTGAGAACAAAGGGCTACAATAAAATGGCCTGCGAAGCCTTTGATCTTCCAGATCTTAAAGGTGCAAGATAGAATGACTTTACAAATACCAACACATGCCATGATAACAGATAACCATACCACTGATATCTGTATGTATGGACAGAGGTGGAAACCTGTTTAATGGTCATAATATTTGCAAATCTTTATAAGTATTTACAGAAAAATTAACAAGTGAATGAATGAAAAGTGCATAACTTTACTTTCTTTTGGTTTAAGTAGATGAGTTACAAGCAATTTACAATTGGAGAATTCGTTCTAGTCTGTCATTGTAGAGCAGTACAAGTGTATACAAGTGAGTAAGAAAAAACTGATAAAAATTCTTTCATGAGAAGAGCTTTTCAAGATGATGATTATCATGACCATTATTTTTTAATGAATGTATTCATTGTCTGACTTTAATTTCAAATATACACTCTGCAATCAACATAAGAAAACCGATTGCATTTTTGATGAAAGTGTATCAATCATTCTGTTTCATCACTATTCTTTAGTGGATAGTGATGAAATTCCCATGGACTATCTTGGGGTGACATTTCTATAGAAAGACAGGAGGGTCAAGAAGAAACAAACTTGAAAGGTTAAAGGTCAAGAATGTAAATGTTAAAATCACATCCTGAACAGTAACTGTATCAAGGTCATCAGGATGAAAGGGATGATAGAAGTAGTTGCCATGGCTACAGGATGACAGGTATTCGAAACGGCTTCGAGGGGGAATTCCATGATTCCAATGACTGGGTAGTGATCGGAGAGATCCGCCGCCATTTCGCTGCGCCTGCATTCCTCGGCATTAGGGTAGATGTATGTGGGCACACTGAGCATACCGAAATCACAGAATGGAAATGGGCTGTCAACGAGTTTGATCGCTTCTAGACTAGAGGAGATGGGATTCAGATGTGACTTGATCCAAACGACATAGTCAAGCCAGGACAATCTGCCATCTGGGTCTATCCCAAGGAGGGTGTTATTGGCTCTGTCGTAAGTGGTTCTCAGCGGCCCGATGACATTTGGTTCGGCTGCATCCATGGCCCGCAGAACATTCATCACATGGTTTGGATCTAATAGATAATCAGCATTGAAGTCGCCTCCATAAATGACTGCTTCATTTGCTGGGATTTTCAACTTTTGCAAGAAGAGTTGAAATTCAATGGACTGGATAATGCGGACCTGTTCTCGTGTTTGGCCGTTTCGAGACTGCATGTGTGTTGAAAAGAGGTTGTAGCGTCTTGTGATGCCATCCACACTTTTCTTGATAGCAGCATAACTGATGCCCTTTGATGCAAACACATCTGTATCAGATCTATCAACTGATACAAATACATACTCATCCTGTTTCACAATCGGCCACCTGGATGCTATGAAAATACCACCATGTTCCAAACGAAGGATCTCGTTTTCTCGGGCTGTTTTTCCAACAGTTGTCGTGTTGTACTTGAAGCCATGCATGTAGAGGAGGTCATGAAGGGTCACTTCTGGGAAACAGCCTTCCATGAACACCTCCTGGAACAAGATGGCATCCAGATCTCCAAACTTCTCGAAGATGCGGTAAGGGATGCGACACGTACGCTCCCGTTGGCCCTCCATCCAATACAAGTACCTCAATTCCAGAACATTGTAGGCCACGACCTTCAAAGTGGTGGCTGGGGTTGGCTCTTTCAGTGGGATAGCCGGCTTTGGCTGGCATAAAACTTGGGTACCATTGGCACAAACTTCAGCTCCCCGTTCGATTTCCTTACTGCATACATAATCAAAACCAAACAGATCGCAGTAGGATGCATTGGCGTCACATCCCGGTACATCATCTGATACAAAGAAAAAATTACATCACACATGAGATCCCATGAACGGTTAACACTGAACTTCACATGAACATGTACATTGAGATCAATGACCAATACTAGGAAACACACATCTTTGGCTGCAGAAAAATTGATGTCCAAATCTGGGATGGTGTTTGCTGTTGATGTTGAACATGTTGGTATTTTTTTCATATTTTTGCCATTCTTGAGAATTTAATTTTCATACTTGATCAAAATGATGATTTTCTCCTGAAAACAAAAATTTACTGTTATTCTGGGGAAGTTCCTTGAAGACACAATTCTGAATGATCAACTTGTCAACATAAATTGAAGTCTGTCCTCTACCACCAAACTGAAAGATTTTCACAAGTAGTCATACTGTCTTTTTCTTTTGATGAAGGGTTTTGATCTCCATGTCATGATGACACAATTTTAACATCTCAAACTACATGCACGCAACTTTCAAGATATATTATTTACCTAGCCATACATGCAGCCCTGATGTGTCTGTATCCTCATCACATATAACTTCTTCAACGTGCTGAGAAGTGACTGTAAGTAGAATCATATCAGAATGTCACACAAAAAGTCACATTCAAAAATGATACACATTGACACACAAATGACATAATTCTACTGAGGTATACTGAGTTTATGACTGGCTAGACAGCATCATCATTTGTGGCTGGTGATGATGTGGTATGTATCTGTACAAATGCCATGTGACAAATGTACTGTATGGGTAATTGTTTACAGCCATGCAACGGATTAAATAATTGTTTTCACAAATACATAAATAAGATTATTCACCATAAAATTGCGCACACACACACAACACACACACACACACAACACACACACACACCACACAACACAAATAAATAAATAAATAAATATGTACACACACACACACAAACACATATATTGTGGGAAATTCGTGCTTGATACTAAAAGCAGAGCATTATAAATAATAACACAATTACTTCAAATACAAAATAATACTGTATAACAGATAGATATTACTTTGTACTTAAAGAAATGTGTGTGTGTGTGTGTGTGTGTGTGTATATATATTATATATATATATATATATATATATATATATATATATATATATATTTATATATATATATGTGAGATCAGAAAATATAATGTAAAAGTTCAGTACTAAAATCACAATTTATCGTTTAGATCCATTCTCCTGTAAACAATCAATGCCTCAGTTCAACTTTGCTTCCACAATCAATTTGTAAAAACTGATATTAGTCACGACACAAGATATTTTCATTTTGATTGCCAGTGTGTGGTCTGTTTGATCTACGACGGTGGCAAAACTTTTCACATTATGGCGCCTTCTATCAGTCCATGGGATCAGAAAATCAAAGCTAATATGAAATTGATTCTGATGATGGATGACAACGAGTGAGACCATCAGGTGCCAGGGAAGGACTGTCTGTACCTGCACTGACTTTTGTTGTATACAACGCTTGACATCAATCAGGTTGTTTGATTTGCCTGCACACATGCATTTTATTCACTGCTTGTGAACACTTGAATGTACCCCTCAGGGCACAGGTATTCAGCCTCTTAAACTTTCACAATACTTTTTTTGGTGCTTATTTTGATCTGAAGTGAATGGAGTAAATAAAGTTTGCCTTGCTTTAACATGTGAAAATCAAATATTTTATTTTTTCCATAAAGTTAACAGATGATTGGCGGCCATTTTGAATTTCAAGTGACGGTAAATATCAGGGAATATTTTTCTGTAGTACCAGATTTTGTACAGTGACCCCTTATTTTTTTATTCTTAATTTTGAAAGGGAATGGTTTAAAGTTTCTTTACAGAAAGATTAAGCTAAAATCAAGGCTTTCCATTTCAATACCTCAAATCTAACTAACGGTATCACTACAGACATGAGAAATTCACAATCAAATCAACTACATAAAGCAAGAGTAATACTGATATTTCTGACTGCCATATCCAGACTCTGGATTAAACGGGAAGTTACATTTGCATAGATTTACAATAATCTGGCTTTCATAGGGGAAGTTCCTAATTAACAGGGACATTATCGCTATCTTTTGACCCTTTTTACACCAATTAAACGAACAACTGCTGATGTCGTTCGACTTATTGAAAGATGTCTAAAAAATGGTCGACCATAGACAACTTCCATCCAATTTTGCCTACACTGTGTTTTAGGTGGGCTACTGTTAACCCCTGACCCGAGGATTTTCTACACAGTGTAGGCAAAATTGGATGGAAGTTGTCTAAGGTCGACCATTTTTTAGACATCTTTCAGTAAATCGAACAACATCAGCAACCGCTTCTTTGCAACCATATTGGCGTAAAAAGGTCAAAAGATAGCGATAATGTTCCTAATTAACACTGAACAGATGACATTGCTGATCAAATAGAAGTACTGAAAGAAAGCTTGATTTGTGAGTTCTTTATACTGGTAATTTCAGTTTGGTCATTGTAAGCTGAATCCTAGTAAATGAGAATATACTTTTTGTTGAACTGAGAGTGCATGATTTTCCTAAACTGTCATTCCCCATCATTACAATTATATTCCTCTGTTTACAGATGAATAGTTGTGGTTTTATGTTTATATTAATTGCATAAAATATAAACTGATATTTTCATTATAGTTTCTGCTCTGAAGAAGTATTTTCCGAAAGAAAAGACCAAACATTCAAATCCGTTGTCCAATAATTTTTTTTATTTTAGAAATCCACCACTGATCAAATGTTTGGAAATAACAGTAAAGTATGCAATTCTGGGTCTGTGCAAGATTCATTGCATTTTGTACAAAAAGGTCATGAAAATGCTAGCCTACCAAAATATAAAAACAAAACAAATCAACTCACCTGATGAGCACACGAAGGCACCTGCCAGTAGCAAAATTACAAGTTTCATGTTGAATTTCTTCAACAGGTAATTCTTGTACATTTCTTCAAATACTTGCAAAAACTCTGCGGCAAACCCTCTCAAAGTGGACGCGGATCAATATTTTAACCTTTGGTAGCAGAGTTCAACAAACTGGCATCACATGATACAAGCTGCCTGGCCCGCTACCACATCACAGTTTACACTTTGATACTTGCTTATCAGAGCTTGCTGTCACACAAACCCATCAAAATAAACAGTAAACAGTTCAGTTGCTGACACAATTGACACAATTGACAGAAACAAACCTCGATGCTCATATGACCAATGATAACATGCTATTATACAGTCTACAGAAACATTTCAATGCACATGTACAATGCAGATGATGATACTCTTGGTGTGGTCATCCCAATATTCCAGATAAAGCTCTGATCTGCTTTCATACGTAATCAATTTAAGGTAATATACACCTCGAAAGTGAAAGACTTAAACTTTTGCTCAAACTTTCCTCAGTGAAACTTTCAACCATTCTCTTACCGAAGCAAGAATATAATCAGGGGTCACCGTGCAAACTTTGGCACTAGAGAGACAAATAACTTGCGATTTCTCGATATTTGAAATTCAAAATGGCCGCCATCCCTGTGTTAACTCTATAGGAAAAAAATAAAATTTTCGATTTTCGAAAAACTAAGACAGTGAAACTTTTCTTTCGCCAAGAGCTTCAAATGAGTCCCCACAAGTGGTAGGTCAGAAGAAAATTGATAAAATTTGAAGGCCCGAATATCTGTTCCCGAGGTGCGTTCTACCTAATCAATTTGAGATGTTCACAATATTTCCAGACACTTACAGAATAAGTTTCTGCAATGTCACATCACATATTACATGTAAAAGTACTTAATGAGCAAGCATTCCTTTGATGCGGACTCTCATCATAGGTGATATCTTCATATGTGTCCTGCACAGATATAGCAATGTAAGGCCATGCGTTCTTTGTGATATTTTTGTAATTTTTTTGTACATCAAAGCCATGTCATTACCATTGTGAAATAACTTGTCACAAGATAATGTTTATTGACAAATACTGCCACATCCCAGGTTAACGCTTTTCCACCGGCTTTCCCAGATAACAGTAAACTGCAAGCTTCTCCAGAGGGGGAATTTTTAGCAATGGTCCACCCGTCTGTTTTTGGAGCAACCTATTCATATGTTAGTAAGTACAGATTGGTTCATTTCCATAACAAAAATATGCAAATTATATGTTGTTATGCAAATTTATCACCCATCTGCTTTTCCAAGCAGTGGAGAACACTGAACTGAAACTTTACAGCCAATGACAAAAGCAGTAGGCCATACAGTGCAATGTATGGCTGTACACATTGGCTTTAAAGGCCACCGTTCGTTAAAATCTGCAAAAAATGTGATAGTTACTTATTCTTGGTATCAGGTCTTATGGAATTATTGAAGACATTTGAATGATTATTAAAAGTGTCCAAACTTTCAGAGGAACAGAGATCATAAACACTCTGGAGGTTTCTCTATTCAACAAGATGGTTTTCTTGGAAGTCCCATTCCTCACAAAGGGACACCTTCACCAAGTTCTGTTCAATCAATCTTGATCATCTTACTACATGAAGTGATATTTAGTCAAACTGAAACGCTGAGATACGTTTCCAAGGATTTGACAACTGTTGTCCCCCATTATTCTTGCAGCCTTGTTAGGCTACAGACAATCATATCAGCACATTTCAGCTGGAAAACAGCATAATATGTGTATCATACCGGGGGATAAAATAATTTATTGAGCTCCAGTGGGGATATGAGAGATGTTTCTGAAAGCGCTGAATAAATGACAAGGTAGTAATGGTGACACAGTCTAGCCCGGGGAGTTCAGGGTGAAACCGATCACTCATTGCTATGAAAATAGTCTTTGCCAAGACACCAAATTACATTATGAATTAATAATTTCTATCCCTGATGGAAATATGGGATTTTTTTGTTTGCACAAATCTATTATGCAGTTGGTTCCTTGCAGATATTATATTATTCATCATGGTACCCAAGATGCAATGCTGTGGTCAGTGCTGGCTGTTCAGCTCTATGAGAATACACAGACACAAAATTTAGAGAATTAGACTCTCCAGTGGTGTATATATGCTCTATCTTTTTCTTCAACATCATTCTCAACAAGCAGTTTGCACAGTTTTATCAGTTTGCCCACTTTTTATTTGTGCTCCCGAACTATTCACATTGAACAACACTCTACCCTATTAAACAAATATGACAGTTGTCTTTTCAAACTTAAGCTCCATAGCTGTAACTTGCGGCGCATGTTTAATTTTTTTGTCAGTACACTTGCTTGTTTGACTCCAAAAGTCATACACAGTGGGTTTCAATTTGGTGCTACAACTCTGTATAAGAGCAAGACACACTGGATGTACAATGCAAATTATCAGCTTGAGTATCATCACACATTTCAAAGTCATTCATTGAGTAATTACCGTAAACCAGCATTGGGCAACACTGTCTAGACCAATAGCTGAACAGTAGATTGCACTTGATGGACAATATAGCTGTTTGTAGTAACAGTTACAGCTGAAAGTTTATAGAAGATGTTTTCCTAGTTGAAACTCTCTCACATACACAGTTGTGGCAATGAATTTAAAGCCCACTGTAAATATGGTATGCCCAGCATTCAAACTGTCAATACAGTGTGTATGTGTATAAAGTCCAACATTGGTGTTGACAACTAAATTCAAGTCTGAATATTAGGCTGGCACTCAGCATTCATATGTCAGCAATAAGGCCACACGTATTGGCAACACCCAGTATTTCACCAAACGTATTGGCAATACCCAGTATTTCACCACATGTATTGGCAATACTCAGTATTTCACCACATGTATTGGCAATACCCTGTATTTCACCACATGTATTGGCAATACCCAGTATTTCACCACATGTATTGGCAATACCCAGTATTTCACCACATGTATTGGCAATACCCAGTATTTCACCACATGTATTGGCAATACCCTGTATTTCACCACATGTATTGGCAATACCCAGTATTTCACCACACGTATTGGCAATACCCAGTATTTCACCACATGTATTGGCAATACCCAGTATTTCACCACATGTATTGGCAATACCCAGTATTTCACCACATGTATTGGCAATACCCAGTATTTCACCACACGTATTGGCAATACCTTGTATTTCACCACATGTATTGGCAATACCCAGTATCACCACATGTATTGGCAATACCAAGTATTTCACCACACGTATTGGCAATACTCAGTATTTCACCACACTTTTGGAAAAAAGAATGACAATGTGTTTCACAGAACAAAAGTAATGGTCAAAGTTACAGCTAATCCTCTTTAACTACTTGTGAGATTTTTTTTGAGTTTCCATTACTGTTGTTGAATGTGTCCCCTGGAATACATAGTGATGCATTTTCTCTGATAACAATTTATGAATAACCTGTGATCTCCTTTTTATTGCAGTGATATTCAGTACCAGTTATTATCAGATTTGTTTCCCATTAGATACTGTGATAAAAACAGTCTAAAATTGGACGATAAATTTGAAAATTACAATTCCTCACCATCCCTGCTATCCAGTCATCTGCACAGTTGTCATGGTGATGAAATTGATATTGTAAAGTGGAGTGGTGGGAAAAGCAGAAAACCGCTTACTGCAAATCATTTGGATTTAACTGTGTTGGTAAATGTGTTATGTGATAAATTTGGTGATTAAGGAGCGCTTTTAGAAATGGACGGTATCCCATGGCAACCAGTCAAGTGCGTACAACTGACATCAACGATTATCAAGGTTACACAAGATACAACATGATGTTGCTACGGTGATGGCCTAAGTCTAACATCCAATGTACCGGCACATATTAGACTAAGATTTAGCAACAAGCCACTGTCAGTGCCATGGCATGGTTTCAAAACAACCCTGGAATCCGGACTACTTCAACCCTTTCCATTACCAAATTAATACAAACCTATCATTTCCTGTTGGAAAGTTAGTTTTTCAGGAAAAGAAAAAGAGCAGTGAAGTGATGCTTTCAGGTTCCTTGGATCAGCAATGAATATGACATTGACCTCACCAACTGCCATGGCAATAAACGCCACTTTCAATTTAAGGCTGCAAAATTTTATGCATTTGCTCTGCCATACCATCTTTTACGTCTCGCATATCCTTTTTCATATCTTAACACAACTTTTTACAGGAAATAAGCATCGAACTACATCAGTATAATCTGAAACATGGTACTCAGAATGAAGTTGTCATACATCAGGTAGAAAGAGACTTGTAATTTTTATTCTAGTATTTCATGGAGGATGCCAAAACATATCTCACCAATTTTACTTCCCTTTCAAATCATTTGTCTAGTTGAACACCTGCTTGTTGCATTTGAATGGATGGACCTTTACACCTGGAACATGGAGAATGGAACTTGATTGGGCAATCCATCTGGACCCGGTGCATTTTCTTTCCTGAACCTTCAAAGAACCTTCTTCAACATTTCACATTTGTCATTTACAGTTAATAATTTGCAATTTCCCATTTGTATGTGTATTACAGGCCTGGAAATGCAATTTAAACATTGTTTATTGCATTTATAAACCAAATTCTCACATATCATTCAATTCAATTCAGCTGCATTTCTGGAAAGTATCCATTATGGATCCGCAATTATAAATGTTTGAATACATCTTTCAAAAAAACATTGCCAACGACAATTTGAGACACTGACTCAAACAAATGTTGTTTTCCTTCATTTTGAACCGCACCCTAAGTTTTATCTCAAAAGAAAATTGAATAACTTGATAAAGCTTTCAAAGGAAGACAAAAAATTAAGATGATGATAATTATGAATGTGAAGAATTGCTAATCTGAGAACCAGGAAGTGAAGATTTCGTGATTTTGAAAAAAATCTGTTTCAAGAAACTTAATTTTGTAACTGGTTTAAAATTGTACCCAGTAGTCAGCCATGAACTGATTACAGTCCAAGATAAACTGCTTTTAAAAGTAGAGTGTGAATGTGCTTTAATTTCTGATTTGTCGACAAAACGTCCGTGTCAACATGTCAAACTGACACGGATCAGCATCAAACATATCATACTCCAAAAACCTCTCAACTGCCCAGCACATCTGTCATTTCTGACAACAAATTACTCTGACCAAATTCCTTTTTAATAACCAATAATCTCTGTACATCACACAAAACCAGCATGCAGGTGATTCGCAGAACACAATATCAGCCGAAGCTTGGCATACACATCACGTCCTGAAATCATAACTCTTCCCCAGAACGCCAAAGGAAACTAATAAACCAAAGCTGTGATTCATTTCACAGGTGTCTTGCTCAACTCTGAATAACTTCCGATGGAATATTTCTCCCTGGGGTAGAATCCAGGCGTTATATCAACCAGCTTTGCTTTCCTGGTCCATTATACTTATCCCCCTATCCCCTAAATGCACGCCAATTGCAAGGCTAGCCCACATCAATACAGTATATCATTTGCTACATACAATTATCACCTATGTTGCTAGTCTTTTTCGTATGGTCACACCTTCATCAGTTTTGTGAGACTCCCACTCAATCTTATCCCCATTAGATTTTCATTTTCATATGTACAGTAATCATGTGAAAATTTCTTCTATCCAGCTTTCTCTTTTTTTACACTGACAGCAACGTGCAGCAGATCTTACCATGTAACCGTACTTTCACACATCTTGGAAGTTCAACATTGCTGCTATCCAATAAAGTTCAAGTAACATCAGTTGGTTTAATACAATGAAAGTGGTAACACTAAATCTCAAAATCCACCATTTCTGCTCCGTATTTCCAAACCGTTTCAAAGAAATATCCAATTTTACTCTTTCACTTCAAGAATCCATGTAAACATATAATGTTTATTTTGAATTACCAGTATAGTAAACATACCATGACAGTCCAAGACAGCTCAACAAACGCTGATCAGGACACAACAAACACAGAATGCTGCTGCATTTTGTATACTTTTTCAGGACCAATGTCTGAGAGAGAGAAATTTTATGTGCATGTACATGTAGATGCCAAGGACACTTTGGGCAATGTTGTACCACAGACACAGATTTGCATACCAGTATCCTGTAGTGCAACAGTAAACTGCTATGCCACACCTGTGTGGTACACCAAGTATCAATTTCTGTCTTAAAATATCAAGAACTGCACAATTGAAATGGAAGTGAAGAAATTAATACAAAGATGATGTCTATTGGATTTTGATGATTCATCACAAATGATGTAATTATGGCTTTAACATGTTTCACATATAATTTGCTTTTGTTTACTTTTCACAAATAAGCAAAAAGCTCATCAATACATGCAACAGGAACAGGCAGAGAGACGATTAAAAGTTATTTCTCCATCAGGGAATATTGTTGTGGTTTGTGAAAGTAAAATCTAAACGCTGCCTTGACGGGATGTAAGCTAAATATGGTAATGAGACACAAAAAAACACTCCAAAGGAGAGATTGTTGTAAGAATAAAACACCAGTTTGCATCACGAAACTGTTTGAAAACCAGATGATTGATGAGTAAAGTATAAAATTGCCTAGCAGAATGACAAAACATTTCCCTCCCTTAGCAACAAAATATTGATAACACAGACATAACAGGCTTACACGACAAATTATTCATGAAATTGAAATACTAAAACACCCAGGTAATCACGGAGTTATTCACGTTCAGTAATTGGAAATTTAGAAGGCAACTTGTAAAGGTGCATGCCTGTTCTACTCCCAGGATAACACAAATAATCCCATGGCCATATTATTATATCTCGGAAAGCGGTCGTAATTATCAGATTACTTTACGAGCCACTGAAGCCGAGCGTGTTACATTGTAATTTTTTTCCCCACAAAATTTGTTAGTGTGAGAGGAAAGCAGAGTAGTGCAATTGGCACACACAGCCTGGGTAGCTGAGTAACGAGGTAATGGGTGCTGAGACACATGGAAGCAACCTCTAACCATACTTCAAATCAGTTCAGCGCCATTTACCACAGACTCTGAGGTGTCAGTTGCTTTCATATTCCCCAGGCCTTTTTCACAAAACCTTGTAAATCACATTTTTCAGAAGTTGAATACCCAAGACTTGCTTATTGTGACTTCTAGTGTATGAGAATTTGAAACACTAGAGCTGCCATATTATAAGTTTATATCTTGCCCTTCAGTATTCATAAAGCCATGCAGACAGATCATTTTGCTTTGTTTGATAACTTAGCCAAATTCATAAAACTGAACATGTTTGTCAATAATTTATACAACTGATTAAGGTTCCAAGACAAGAAATTGACCTTTTTAAGCTAACAATTCTCTAGTGGTTAATAAGCTCAGAACCCCCGTAAATTATATATTTTCGGAAAGCCTAGATATAGGGGAACATTTTGGTTACAATAGTGTCACCATTATTTACATAACTATCATGTGACAGGTAATTTGCATAACCTTTCAAAAATCGGTTTTCCCTATCTTTTGTTTCAATGCTTTGAGATATGTGGCCAAAATTTGTGTGAGAGCAAGCTGTCATGAGGATCTTCCAAAGTGTGTCTCAGAATTGTTTTAAACCTTCTTAAACAAATTTTACGCCAGAAAAACTTCCAGAGCGGAGAATTTAATCCTAGTTGATTTCTTCAAAATTGTGCTCAAATAAAAACTAAGCAAGATATAAAAAATCTGAGACACACTTTGGAAGAGCGTTGTAACAGCTTGCATTCCAGAAAGTTTGAGTTAGATATTTTGAAGTATTGAGACAAAACATAGGGAAAACCGATTTTTGAAAGGTTATGCAAATTACCTGTCACGTGATAGTTATGTAAACAATGGTAACACTGTGGTTACCAAAATCTTCCCCTATATCTAGGCTTTCCGAAAATATATAATTTACGGGGGTTCTGAGCTTATTAACTACCAGAGAATTGTTAGATTAAAGAGGTCAATTTCTTGTCTTGGAACCTTAAGCCTATTATTGAATGGTACATATATGCTATGAAACCGTACCAAAGCATTGAAAATTTACGACAATGCAGCCAGTGCAGATGAATACAAAAACTTCAATATTAAACCAGTTCAGTGACAGTCCATATTAATTGTAACACTTACAAACAGGTCAATACAATTGCCTGTTATTTGTCTCTATCCAATACTCATCCAAAATTTTACGACTCACCTCAAATCCTAAATTTTTAGTGCCTCAACCATTAAGAATGGAATCGGCGTAATAGGCAACCAACCACAGAACGTAAAACATTGTTACTCCAAGCAAATCACATCACACAATATTGCTGTTTAATAGCTCTGTTGTCCGGCATATCACTAGTAGGTATATCAAACCTTTGTTCAACTTCAACATCCTTGCCGTTGGCGCGTTTCTTTGGGGCATAACAAACCAAAAAAACACCCTGCTTGATGCAATTTTACCATCTTTATTTATCAATGGAGCACACGTCAGTTCACAGTCTCATGAGGATGTGGCGAGTCTCAACGGTGAAAGCGGCAACTTTGTTTCTGTTCTTACTGATCCCTAAACCAATCAGAAGTTTTATTATTTTACAGGTTTGGCGCACTCTATGAAACTTTGATGACAATTTGTTATGATTTACACTCTGCAAAGAAGCAGTAAACTGGCCTTTAGCACGTAACATTGAGAAAAGTCGTTACGCCAATGTTTAACGCTCCCTCGGTGAATCACTACACACTTTGCTCTCGGTTTCTTAAATCTTTTAACCATCTGTCAGAAACTGTTAATGATGCAGTTCTGTTCTATTACATGAATCAACACAGATACCGTACGCACACTGGAAGAGAAGATACTCTTCCCTGCTGTACCTTAAAATTTTCTTTTACAGTGTGTATTTCAAGATATCATTTTCGTTGACAACTAATTTCTCATTTGTTCTTCAGGAAACAAATCAATTCTCAACGTTTTGACCTCATACAATTTTTAATTTTTTAAATTTTTTTTTCATTCTATCGCAATTTTTATAGTTTGCAAGACATGTAATGGATCCTCATCTTTCTGTTTATAAATATTTTGCTTTCTCACGTAACAAAAAAGCTGCCCTACAATTTTTGGCAAATATGAATTTGGCATCATATAAAATAACACTGATAAATATTGTCTTATCAGAACAGAAACACTGTTAAAGCAACTGCCCCTATAAACTGCCCTGCCTTCTGACTTAACCTCATCACAACCTTGCCAAGAAGTTAAACTTTTTGCTTATAATTTATTCAATATCCAAGTGCGTGAGAACTGTAAATAATGGATAAGACCAGCATCAAACATTTATCCCAATGTGTTCATAAAACCATGGTAGCACCTCTGTGAAATGCCAGCTACATGTATCTTTTTTATTGGTTACGGATGTGATGTGAGTTTTATAATACTTACACGTACATTCCGGCAAATGCAGCTTCAATGACCCCCTTATGAAATGGCAGTTTTCTCTAAATTGCCGTCATGAAAGAGAAAAATATCTTGTATTGAAAATGGCAACAATTTCTCATCATTTCAAGCCAACTGCTGACAAAGCGAGACTCCGGGTCCAAATAACCGATGTGAAAGGGGCTAATGTAAGCCCTCTTATGTAGGAACACTTGCCACAGGCACTTTGTGTTAAGATATGTTGCACGCACTGTATTGATTTCTCAAACAGCTCATAGTGAACTGGTGACGATGCAATGTTCTGCTTTGTAATATTGTGAACCTTTGAAAACAGCTAAACATTTGTAAAGTTGCAACGAGACACATGTCTTTTAGGAATAATTTTTACTTGTTTATTCGTTTGTTGTTGGGGTTTTTAGTGCCTATACAAAACAAGAGCAAACAAACTTCTGTGAGGAAAACACTCTTGAATACTGAATAGACTGAGCTGCAAGAGGACATGAAAGCATACCAGCGACAACAAAGGGAGCAATCAGACAGATCTGCTTCCATTGGGAAAAGTAGGACCTTACTGAATGGCACTTAAAGTGGCATGGAAAAAGCCAGCCGGTAGGGGCACATCGTCATTCGCCATTTTGGTAAGTAAATATGCCTGATGGGTCCTTTCAGTTGCTTTCCTATCAAGTGTGCCCTGCAATGATTGCCGTTCGTTCCCAGTGGAGGATCATATACTTTAAAAAAATGTCCCTGACAACAAAATTACAATTCCATTACTGTTCATCAGTTAAAAAAACCACTCCAATAGTAGGTAATATTGTTGTAGGTGCGTGTTGATTTTTTGTTGAAAGCTGTAGACTGTCAACATACAGCTTGTCATAGATCTTTCCCTCAGGTTTTGAAGCCTCTATACTCTCAAAACCCGAGCTGCAATGTAAAGCGCCTACATATACTTGTGAAGGGTAATTGCAAGATTGAAAACAGTGATGATACCAGCTTCTCTATGAGTTCAGCATCGATGCTGACTATTTCCAATCCTTAAACTCTCCTCGAACCACCGTGTCTTTGGTAAAACCCCATGGTCCATGCTGCCTTGGTTTACATTTATACACAGGGTCATAGGTCATAGGTCATCTTTTCAACTAACCAAGTCACGCATCCATCATAAATGACTTAATTAAAAAGAGAATGAAAACAGTAACCCGACAGCAAGGAAAGATGAACAGAAAGTTAAGTCTGCTCTCCTGTTACTTGAGCAAACAAACCACATGCACACATCACACATTGGGTATCAAAGAATGGTATCACAAATGTATATTCTGGCTTTTTGTTTTGAACAATGAGTGACTTGATCCATGCTGGCAACCACAGACTAGCTTAACTGGACATTTGCAGGTCTATAAATTTGAAGAACGTCTCTACATGTGGACTTGCACGAGTCTGTTGGCATTAAATGAATACAGTGATGGAAGCAAACTCTGTCAGTATGGTGATGGTACGAGGGATCACATAATAGAGGAGAGATTACCAAACCCACAGCAAGTAACAGTTTGTACCAAGATCGTACAGTTAACTTATTCAGTCGCTGATCTTCACTGAAACAAAGACAAACTAGTCGGTTTGCTACTCTACCCTAAACTCTACATGCGGAAAAGGACTCCGGCTGTAGTTCCTGAAGCACACAATACATTTTGTCAGTGTAACTGTCACAACCAGATCCAGATCAGAGAAAGACCCTAGGATACACCTCTTGAAATCTTACAACATCTTGCAACTGACTACCGTCAGCAAGGTTAATCTCCGTCGGCCCTAATTGGATCAATTTTAGGGGGTTGACTGGCCTACGGCAATTCCATTGTTCCCTAAAAATAATTACATTCAAGTAGATATAGAACCACTGTTCCACTAGAAAAAACATTAAAAGCCCCTCCATTTGGATTCTCATACAACTAGCTCAGCAGGTTGACTCCGGTTTAACTACCTACTACTTTCCCACAATGCCATTCTGTACGTATCTAGCCTGTGTACAACCGTAGCTACGGTCAAACCTGTCTAAGTGGTCATTCTTACAGAGCGGTCACTTCTTTATAGCGGTTACCTTTTGGTAGTCCCGCAACATTTTACATGTAAAATACACTCTTCAGAACAGCCACGTCTCTTACGTGGTCAGTAGCCACATGTAATTGCTCTACTTTGGTACAAAACCTGTGTAAAAAATGGTCAGCATATCTGACTTTGAATGACCTCTGTCGACAAATTAATAGACTCAAAGCAAGAAATTACTCTGTTTTGAACGACTTTTATAGCTGCCTCACAGTTGTATTACAGGAAAGTATTATGATTTCAAAGTTCAAAGATTTATGATATTAGATTTTATTATTACTGCTTTCTTTCCCTGTATTCACCACTCAGAACACCATTTGCACTGAAAGTTCTGCTACAACCGCCCTCTATAGAAAGGCCACCTCCAAATAATGGTGGTCACTTTTTCGTGGACCCCATTGTGACCACTATACACATTTTCGACTGTAAAAGTTCCTCCTGCTCAGACCTTACAGACAGAAAACAAAAGTCAAATGCATTTTACCAAAACCTGATTAACACTTTATGACGTACATACATACAATAACTGTTTATCTTAATAACTGAGTTTTGTTATCCAGTTTCATATGAACACAAGTGCATGTGATAAACATAATCGCATAGGAACTAACTGAAATTGAAATTTCTCAAAACTGTAATTTTTTATCTTTTTAGTCATTTTGAAATTTTTCTTTTGATAAAACATCTGTTCTGTATTTGGCATATTTGAACAGCACAGAGTTTATAAATTTTTATCCCTTGGACTGGTATATGTGGCTTTGTTCCTGCTGAGATGACCAAGTGAAACCAGGTACATTGGTGAAACATTGCATTGTCTGTACAAAATCCCACCTGTGTGTATGTGTATGTGTGTGTGTAAGTCTCTCTCTCTCTCTCTCTCTCTCTCTCTCTCTCTCTCTCTCTCTCTCTCTCTCTCTCTCTCTCTCTCTCTCTCTCATTAGTTCAGTCTCCACAACTCTGTTTCTATCCCCACATCCTTCAGACACCCATCAACTAAGCTGTTTCCCGACACAACGACTGCAAGTCCAGATACATTAGTCTTCACTTCAGGTAATTTGAAACCAATCTTTGGGCAGAATAATCTTTAAGCACTCTAATTAAATTAGACGTGCATAAGGTCAAACAACCAGGCTACAATGACCTCGGCGACCTTCTTGTCAATGCTGACATTCAAGTTCTCACAGACGCAGCTCGAAGTCCTGGGAAGTGTTTCTTTTTCAGGTCACAGATGGTCATTTTCTCAGCAAGGGCCCTGCAGTCAATTAGACAACCATCAAGTACAGCGGAAGTTTTCCTGTTTACTGTTTGTACAAGTTTAATCAAATAATATATTCAATTGTGCACGCTATTTTTTTAATTTTCATCTGCATTTTTTGAAGTGTGCTTTTCTATCTTTTCTATCTTTTTTTCCTTGCTTCCAATCAACTTTACAGGTACACTATCTATCGATCTATCTAGTACCAGTATAGTAGACTCTGCTTTCTGCATCATAAACATTATGAAAATCACTTAATTGGCATGTTACAGGTGAGATTTCCGTCATTTTGTTGTGCACATCAATGTCTGTCGAGCCTGTTTAGTTTTTGGCAGACATGGTTTTGTATTATGTTTAATTTTTCTAACCCTTATCCTGCCAGGCCTATCACTTCCCCATCTGATAAGTCTAAACAGGAAAGCAGTATGGAGCACAGTCTATGTGTATTATTACCTACTTGGCATGGTGTGTTATAGCAGGTTTAGTCAGTTACAAACTACTGATGTGTAGCGTGCTCGGAAAGTTCTATCTGATTGGTCAATTGTCACTATTCACAGCAACTTAGGGAGTCTTTTTTGTACTATGTACATATAAGATTAAGCCACTCATTGGACATCAGCTTCCGAGACGCCACACATCAGCCCAAAAACTGCATAAAATATCTGATGTGCTGAGGGGCTTTAAAATGTTAAAAATCTTTGTTCAAATACAACATATGCGATATTAATGCTTCACTGGTTTTAAATAACCAGCTGGATCTGATAGTGACACATGAACCTGGCTCCATAAGTGATAAATAAGGTGATTCCCCCATTCTTTCTGATTGGCAGCTGTGGCGTTAATTTATGCAATTTTCCAGGGGCTATGGATTACATCCAATGGGGTTGCCAAATGTTTGGTTTGTTCTCCTCTGATTGGCTGTCATGCTTGCAACATATTAACGACAAGGAAATGCTGTCCAACATTGCTTTCACCACATGCGGTTGGTCCTTCTAGAAGCTAACCCTGCATGTCCCCACTGACTTCACATCACATTTCTCAAGCCAACACTGTAAAGACTTGTCTTGTTTTGATAAGAAACAACCCTTGTTTGTATAGACACGTTGTATACCCATCATACTCCTGGGGGGCACATGGGTAGACCAGATCAGCTTACAAGCTATACCTTATGGGATTGACTATACACATTGATTACTGAAAGAATAAGGTATACGGCCTTGCTGGTACATTAGCTCTCACATCATAGCCTGCAGATAGGATGAACACGTCCATTTTCTCCATGCATTCATACATACATTAACTTTCAGTAGAATCTTGCTGTCTGCCTGGCGGAATATCCCTCCATCCTAACTTACTGTCACTAATCTACTTCCAGTAATCTATATCTTTTGAATTGAAGTTTGAGATATGATATGTTATGTATATTAAAACTGCATTTCTTGCTGTAAAAACAACCGTTCTCCAAATTCTTCACAGCATTTATATATTATCCATAAGTATCCATTTGTAATATGAGATATCAATTTCTAACTTGAGAGTTATCAAAAAATATTCTTTAATTGCTAGAATATTCTTCAGATCAGTACATTCAAAAACCGCTGATAACATAATAACTTTCTATATCAATTCAATGATTACACTTTATAAGTTCAATGATTCATACGTATTTCACAAGCAAATGATGAAAAGTGTGGTTGTTATCTCTGGGAAAAGCCAATAAATCATTTTACTTTTTAAAATTAATATTCTTTTTTACCATCTGCAAACCTACTTGCTATTTTCACAGCATTGCATCTTCCTAAACAAACAACTACCTTTTTCAAATTCACTTCAAATGTACAGCGCGGGGTGGGGGTGGGTGTTGTGAGGGAGGTGGGAGGGAAGAGGGTGTCACACAGCAGCCTTTCCCATATTTTCAAACTCAGTAAAACTATACACAGTCAAGGGGTTGCCCCTCTACTGTGTTTGGCACACCTTCGTTCTGGATTTATCTGTTCACTGCTGGCACATCGTTACAATTGAATTATGGGTAATCCACTGTACTGTGATGCATACTTGTCTTCTGTTAGACAAACAGGAGGATAATAAAAGCACCATCTCAACTCCAAATTCCTCAACATCTCCCTTCTCCTGATCTTATTGTAAAACTCCTCTCGCCTCTTTCATCGGAACTAAGGAAAAGAGTAAAACTATGATGTCTTATGTCATGATCCAATTTTTTTCAAAAAAAAATTAATATTCATGATGAAAAATATCAAAATATTCTATGAAACTGATTGTGTATTGATGAACTCTGAAATTTATGCCAAAAATGACTTGGTACTGCTTACTTGGCGTGACACTTAAAAGTGAGATGACCTTATCTGGAATTTCTCTTTCTGTCATTATGTTCATTTAATATGAATGTTCATCGATGAACTGTCCACACGGCATCAGATTATATCTGTTAGTTCTGCTGTATGACATTTGGAAGTGGCTTCCCAGATGACGGTGCTGAAATGGTTGAAAGAAATATTTCTAACTTTCATATCAACAATTACTTATCTGACAAGCAACAATACTGAATATAATTGGAACATTGAACAAAGACTAACAGACACCCATACAAATCCAATGGCACATGGTCAGGCTACATTTACATACTGCAACTAGAAGACCTGGGAAAGAACTATAAAAGTAAAACTCAGGTCTTTCTACATAATATTTGGCTGACAGAGATTTACATGCATGAGTGTTTTCAGATACAGAGACATTCTGTCTGAAAGTAAGCCAAGCAAGGTAATTAGTAGCGTTCAGCAACTCGGCTGAACTGTCATTGCATGATGTATTAATATCTGTTTAATTAACACAAATGAATAGCTTGGCTTCATTAGTGTGTAAATAGACCACTGTTCAGTCACTTATCCCTGTTAAAAGGTATGGCAATTACACACACAGAAGATTTTACCAAAGCCATCAAAAAATTATATGGTCTTTGAATAATTGATTGATATTGCTGTGGAATTTGTCCTGTCGGTAGTCTAGGCCTGGGTTTGAGACATTCTTCTTAGAATTTGTTTCTTATCGGCTTAGGTTTGATAAGGTAGAAATGTGGATTAAAAGTTGGAGCACTGGATTAATCTGGGGCTTAAATCTCTACCTTCTGATAAGGATGGACAGACCATGCTAAGAAGTAAACTAATCAGCTGGTTTCCCAATGCTGAAGGAGCAATGGGATAGACTGTACCGGTATTAGGGGTGTTTTGCCCACATTGGAAAAGTCATCTGTTCCAATTCCTACGCATCGGAATGACAAAACTTTTCCTCCTGGCAAAGATAAAAACGCTGTCCAAGATGAGAGAGGTAATTTATGTGCTGAAGTCACACGTAAAACACTGAATTCACTATCAAAATTTTGTTTTGTAAATTAGGAAAAAATACCTGACAAAATCATGTGTGTATAATTTAATACCACTTGTTCTATCGTTATAACACTTCGTTTTTTCTTATGGGTCTTATTGGAATGTCTGGAGACTGGAAACCCACGTATGGAGACGAGCCCCAGACGGCAGCTGAGGAACCCGCCAGCAATTCTAACAATCCCAAGATGGCTTTTAGTCTGAGATGGAGAAAGTGAAAAAAAGGTTAATCTGGCATTAGTCCTGGCTGATTGTCAAGATGGTTAAGTCGAGTTTTCATCTTGATTAATGACTGCATTTCAGCTTTTCTTTGTCAGGGGAAGAAAAGGGCTTATCCTGATCAATTTGTTGTTAAGACCAGACTATGGTGCACCATAATCACTGTTTACTACGATTCATTTTGTCCCTTTGTAAGACGCCACAGAGAGAGGAGCTTCTTGACCATTTCCACAAAGCTCATCAATTGTGAGTGAATCCTTTTAACATGCGTCAATTTACTTTCTTTCATTTTTTTCTCCGACGAGCTTTAATTTGTAGATTTTCACAAAAACACCCCATTCGACGCAGTCCCCTGACAATTTGAAAATGTCACCAGCCAACCTTTTTTTTTCGATGTAATTTACTCTTTACAACAAAATTTACTGTCTTATCTTGAGGGGTTCTTGATTTGTCTGTTCAGCAAAGTGTAATAAATTCAATCTGCGTCATGATTGGCTGAAAGCGTTGAAGTGTCATCAGGAGACATCAGAATCAGTCTTGCAGAAAAGTGGAAATGACACTTGCAGTTTTTGTGTCCATGACGATATGGCATGACTCTTCTGTGACCTTTGAAAAACGGTGTCAAAAGCTGTAAACGAAGTTCAAGAAACTTGTGACAGGATAAAGCAGGTCCAGCTTTAATGTTATCAGGAAAATGCAAGTTTCTGAACAAATAAGCCATTTGATACCAGTAGCTTCTTGAATTTTCATAACATCTTCATCTTGAAATGAAGCCAAGGTAATCAATCACAGGTGTAAGACTTGCTTTCATAGAAAAGCAAGCCAACCTTTCACTTTTTCATTCTGTTCCATTCTTTCTGTTGCAGTAAAATCATAAATTAAAATCGTATTTGCAAAATAACTCAGCCAAAGACTACAGATACCTGTGTGCCTTTGGTATGCTATGGCTCTGCCATTTTCTTTACATTAATAAGTTTCTCCCTTGACCACGAACGTATGGGAATGACACATCTTTTATGTCATGGATAACAAGCTATTAATATGTTCTTTTTAAACTAAATATGTGTCATCTATAAGGATGCATTTAAACATTACAGTACAATAAAGTTAAAAGATTATGGTAAGCAAACACGCTGTCTTTCTCGGTTGTTGATACTGTATGACCCACTATCTCTAACTTCATTAATGTATTAATCAACACATACTAAATCCGACTGCCGCATCTACATGGGACAAATATTTAATAAAAGCATGAATAAAATCTTCAATAAATAGTGTAAAGGCAATCTTCATGGAATCATTTTGCACTTTACACGTACGATTACCAATCTATTATACTATAAAGAAATATTGAATTTGGATTAACTTGCAATGAAGAAATAGAAAAGACATTTTGCTAATGTGTGATTCTTATTCCGTAATGTGCATTGATATTGATTTGAAATGAAATAGGTATGGTTCATGGAGGAACAGATTTTATTCCAAGGAATTACCGTAATCCCCAGTGTGGTGTGGAATACGGATATTTTCTGATGTAATACACTGACAAATGTGCCAGTGTTAATGTGCCTGTAAATCCTACATTTAATGTGTTTTAATTTCTAAATGAACAAACGGTGGCAATTTTACAACGATTAAAAGAAAAGAAAGTACAGAAAATTTTAATTTTCCTATGAATGAGTTATTCTGGTATTGACCCACTGAGTATCAGATTATCTGACACCAGAGATGTGAAATGTGTTGCTTGGAATCATTAAACGATGTTGTTCACGTCCTAATAAAGAAATCAATATTGCTTGAGAAAGCTTCTGCTTTCAAGTGTGTGAATATTTCTGCTACATAATAGACAGGCATCTTTAATTGGTACCTGGTGCAGCGGTATTTTGAAGTGATCCAGGCACTGTTTTCAAGTTGTTTTGCAACAAAACAGGACTCTGAAAAACATACATGCCCAATGCAATGCTCTTTGCTACACTCGCTGTGAACATGTGATTATGAAGTTTAAACACAATGATATTTAACTTTGAACATTCTTAAAGGTGAGGGATTAAACAATAAATTGTAATGATTTGAATTACTAAAGAAATTACTCCACTGAATATTTCAAAAGAGGTTTAAATATTTCACAGTTGTTTGATACGACACGTGTAAAATCAAAAACATTTTTCACATTCTTTTCAAGGTAACTGCTTCAACAGAATGATGACATACACTGTGCAGAACATGCCATCCTTCAGAGTCACAGCCATGGCTTTTGGATAGCAAGATGACATTACCACAAACATCAGCTTTGGATGGCAAGATGACATTACCATACACATTTGATCACAATTTTCACAACAGAAAAGGTTTGAGAGGAAAAGAAATTTTTTACATGAATCAATGTAGCCAGTCTCACTGGATGAATGGAAAAACATCTTTTTAATTCTACATTTTATAGTTTTTATGGCAGTTTTGCACTTTGATATAATCTTCCTAATCGTAATTTTAGTGAAATATGGATGAAAATCTGCCCTCTCCCGATGTAAAGTCCATGTCATCACAAAAAAAAGGTTATAACAGAGCATTTGATGATAAATCTCACCCAAATACATTTAGAGAAATACACAGGCACTATAAACACTGTACATATACAGGAACTCAGGGCAATTTTATTCTCAAAAATATTCATGTGCATTTTGTATCTCTGTATTCCCTTTATGTCTTGATCAAATGACAAGCATTTGCTTATCAGAACAAAGGCTATGATCAAGCAAAATTAATTGTCATGCTGGACAAAAATTCAAACCTACAAAAACGCCAGTTTCACAGCTGTCAGTACTCAGCTACAGAGTGCTGATTTGTGTATACCCATGTACAAATACCAGGGTATTCATTGATTCAAATCACCATCTTTAAAAGCTCTCAAATGTTCTCCTTAACTGAAATATGTCGATGTATCTCGCATTTTATTCGATTTATTGGCTTTTAAGTGCTACATCTACCTGCTATATTACTTTTAAGTCGATCGAGATCTGCTAAAAGCTTTTATTAATTTGCAATTCAAGTACGTTTGTTGGTGCAGTTTTTTAAGTTGCTTCAATCAAAATGCAATACACATTGTCTTACATACACATTCACAGTGGCACTTTTAACAGTCAAGGCTATGACCAGATGGTAACAGTAAGAATTCAAATTACAAATACCCATCATTTGCATAATGGTAGCACTGGCCAATCACACGCAGCTATCTCATGTTATGCAAAACTGCTGATGGAAATATCAATTCTTTAAACATTACATGAACCTTTGTAGGAATCACTTTCATATTTCTGAGCGTGGATGACTACATTGTAGTAGACTGCAAATCTTTCTGCAATGTTTCATGTGATAGTGACTTAAGATAGGACGCGCGTTGGAGACATATATTTCAACTCTCAAACTTTTTCAATCCTTTTCTGATCTACCACTTGTGGGGATTCATTTTAAAGCTCTTGGTGTAAGAAAACTTTTCACCAGCTTAGTTTCTTGAAAATCGAAAATTTCATTTTTTCTCCATATAGATAACACAGGGATGGCAGCCATTTTAAATTTCAATTATCTGTAAATCTTGAGTAATTTGTTTCTCCAGTTCCAAAATTTGCATGGTGACCCATGATTTTTATTCTTGATTTTGACAGAGAGAATGATTTAAATATTCTTTGAAGAAAGTTTGAGCAAAAGTTTAAGTCTTTCACTTTCGAGATGTATACTACCTTAAATCTGGATATTTTGAAGGCAATGCCATAGTCATCAGGCAATGCAATACTCCATATGTTTGAAAATACATCAACACCTTGGATGCGTGATGTAACATAAAATGCAAAAATTATCATGGGACTTGATGAAATAATTACAAATTGATCATGATTATTGATATCGAGATAACTGTCCATCATGACAATTGTCTGTTCTATACCAGCCTCTAGTGGGTTGACTGGGCCTTTGATATCATCTAATATCAACTGCATGGCCACCAGGGGTCAGCTAGAACAACTCTGCAAAATCATTGCACAGCATTTGTCAAACAGGTAGGAATAGAATATTGCTGCCAGGGTGTCAAAGCCGGGCTGAATTTGGTGTTCTCTTTGGGCATACATCATCCACACAATTCAGCATGAAATTGGTTGGTTGGAGATAAAACCTTACTAAGACCGGCGATAATATGCTCCTATGATTGGCAATCCAGCTAGAATACTTTAAAGGGCCATAACTGTATCTGTTGATGATATTTTTCACCATTTTGTTTTCATGCCCACTGCAAGTTCTTGTTCTTCTTCCCAAAGTGCACTGAGATAGCATGTAAAACTTGTCAGCTCAGTCTGTACATGTGTAAACTGCATTGTTAGCATTGGATAAGTAAATTCAAGTCCGGACTAAAATTTAAAGTATCTAATAACGGAGCATACATGCATAGCTGCTGTGTTGACAAGCTGAATACATGTATCAGATGTTTCAACCTGATTTGGGGAATCAAACAAGAACTTGCCACTGACAATATACAAAACAAAAATAATGAAAAATCATCGAAAGTTACAGCTACTTGTCCTTTAACATGCATCTGGTCCCCACAACAGAATTGGCTTCGACTCTCGATGCAGGGTTTTTACTTATTTACAGTGACAAAGCTCCAGCTATTCATGGCTAAAAACATCATCCGCATCCTGTATGACTGCTCCGTGGGGACCATAGTGCTGTATTTTGTGAAAGTGATGTGAATTTCAAATTGAGAGAAAGGCAATCCGCATTCGTAATCTTACCAAAATATCTACATGCAGCTGGGACGGGTATTGCTACTCTGTAATCTGTATCAGAAACTAGCCACCTAGCTCACTGAACCCCTAAACTACCCTCAAATCATGGCACCGATAAATCCAAAGCGTACCGTAAAATACGACAATGTTCTAGGAAATCAATCATCAATCTCGGCGATATGAAACTATAATCCCCTTACGCTCTAGAGAAACACAGTTAATTTTGCCCCGTGGGGAGATTTATGTTGCAAGAAAACACAAACTAGATCTCAACATGTCACGGCTAATATAAGAATGAATGATCAGAAGGAGACACAGTTCACAAATTTTCGATTTCATGAGAATACACCGGGAGATATTTTACAGCTTCACTTGAGTGTACAAATGTTCGACTGTTATTGAAATTCCTATCACTAAAGTCTCTCACTCCAATACATTAGCTGTTCTGTAAATCAATCCCAAGGTAGGCATGGCGCTTACAGAATCTTTAATGTGCCAGCTCCTATGTGAAGCCACACCAAGAAATAACTTTGTTTCGAAGCTCACCAACTTTGCACAGTAAGTACACAATGCTTACATTGTACGTATTGACTGATTTTATCAGTCAAGAGGCATAATTTGGTTATTTCAATGTAATGACCTGACTAAAAAGATATATTCAAATTGCAGGTTCATCTTTCATATCAGTTAGACAAATTACTGCATGCTTCTTCGGCAAAACTCACGCAGTCACAAACCAAAATAGCTCACTTCTGAGCTGCTTTACACTATAGAATATGGATGCACTATTTGACAACAACTTTGCTTTCATCACAGTTTAAACATTTCTGCAGTTTAAACATTTCACAACTTTAATTTGAAGTGTAAAAGGGTAAATGCTGGGCATTTTTATGGTATAATTAAGAGGTTCTAATATTTGTCACAGGCTGATGAAAAAACACAAAAATTCACAATAAGAGCAAAAAAGTACAGAAATTCACTGATAATATAATTAAAAAGAAGAGCTGCTTGACCTGGCTTTTTTGACATACACCAAAACAACTTCAAGGTCACAGCAAGACACAGAAAGCATACATGATTGACAGTGAACTCATTCTCCTCCAGGGTACTATTACAACAACAAGCAATTATACAGCATTACACTTAATCAGAGGGGGTGACCTTGACTTTTTGAAGAAGCGAAATAGTATACCTTTTGCACTCAATTTACCAATGATTATTCTAACCCTATCATTGAACCCCAACAGCATCAAGTTTAGGATGCAAACATCTGGCGACTGATGTCACCCAGTACCATGAGAGTACACTTTTTTTAAACGGATAATACCGACAACCTTTGGTATTCATGAATTTTTTGTGATATTTTTGTTCTTTGAAACAAGTGTGTTTCCTATTGTTTTCTCCAAGGTATGTTGGAAATACTGATTATTGACTTTGTCACAACAATATGTACAATATGCAATATTATTCTGATAAACAAATTCCAGTCCTGACTAGAGAATTCTGTTATCTAAAATGGCACTGGACATTAGATATATACACATGTTATGTTGCAGAGTTGAGCACTGAGTGTTTTACATGATTGGAGAAAAGAACAAGAGTTTGTATGTTATACTGAATATACACATAGCTACAGAGCCTAAGTAAGCTACAGAGTGGCTAATTTTGATGTTAGACTCAGTGCTGGCAGCCTGTCAAAGCCAACACTGTGAGTTCTGGTGGCTTCATAAACTGTAGACAAGCCACTATAAAGACGTCTGTAATCAGGATATTCGTGCACTGCAGAGTTGCTGAGTATAAAGGTTTGTGTCATAAATTTCCCCCGAAAAAACCACACAGTCTCATCAAGGTTAGAATTCGCTCTTCTTTTATCTCAGTGATGGCTGGGATGAAAAATAAATGATCTTCTATTTCAATGATAGTGGGGTCTGTGATGGTGTTTTTGCTCTTATCCAATTTGCTATAGATTCCTATCATGTTCCATGAATGCAGTCATGACTTGACTGTACCTTACAAGGGTGATTGAACTGAACATAGATTACACTCAGATAGCAGCCTCTCAAACATCACCGTGGCTGTCTTCAGAGATGCGACCAAAAGTGCTGATTTCTGTTCACAGTTCCTTGTGTATCTGCCAATCCAACACTAACTGCAACCAATACTTTTTTCCCATCTCTTTCAACTACAATCCTTCCTTCCCATTCTCAGCACCCTCTTGCACATTCTAATTTTCACACTCATATTTTGTGACGAACCAAATTTTTGCACACCCCGTACCTACCACTATCTTCAATAACTTTCTTTTCTCTATACACCGTGACCCATACACATCAATGCCCGTTGAGCAGTATCCAGTGTTGAAATCAATACCTATGGTCATAGCAGTACTTTGTACCACTCTTCATTTCCCATCATACATATATATATATATTACTTGTTTAATTACCAAACCAATCACAATTTCCTTTCCATTTTCAACAAGAAAAGATCCTGTTAGTGTTATGATAAAAAAAATGCAATGTGATTTTAAATATACCATACTTTTTCAGCGGATATGACATTATTCAAAGTTTTTCATAATAATGATGCATGTTTCTCAACATTTCCCCAAATTTCTGTCCGCCTCACTCCCTAACTGTATACATCATTTTCTCGAGTGCAATTTCCTTTTTCATCTGTCCTTTTAGCTTTTTTCTGATGTCTGCAAAATTTCCATCATTTTTGGCTTATTTTACAAGTACCCTATCTCTACATCTTCAACTTCAGTCTCTTCTTCACTCTGCAAGACTGCCTTTTCAAATTTTATATTTCTAATCTCTCTCCTCTCTCTCTCTCTCCTTCATTTCTCTCATCTAATAAACTTCTCGCCTCCAATCACAGCAATGACCATTTTATTATCACTTCAGCTTAAAATGTAAAATTTGCTAATCTGAAAAGAAGCCATTCAGGGAAAATTAATAATGGAATTTTCTTCAGCTGCTAATATTTTTCACCAAGGTGACTCCACAAAGTAATGCTCTTGCAAAATGACACAATATCCCTGGCTGAAATGTGTCACCATCTGATGCGATCAATGCAATGAATTGAAATTTCAACGCATTTTCATGCTTTGTGCGTATTCTATTGCAGATACCCCATCCTATGAAAATCCTGTCTCTATCATTAAACACTAAAGCAGCCTCATTACGCGTAAAATGTCAATTCAAACCAATCCCACTCAGTTCACAATTTTTATGATTGGTGCTGCTTGTCATGTTTTGTCAACGTTTCACAAATCACTCTACATCTGCAATTATACCTGAAACTGCGCCTCTGCAATGAAAATGCTATCATCAGCACGTACTTGCAAACTTTGGTATTTTTTTTTCAGACAAAATCTGAAATCCAGAATTGTGTTCTTACATGTCCATTTGTATGAAATGGTCGCTGACAATCTGCTTCCTGAGTGAATCCAACCTAAAGCTGGTGCTAATAAGCTGCATGTGTATCGCAGACGCAAACGTGAAATGACAACTGACGAGTATTACGCCTCATCACCCCACAACTTTTTTTCTCATTTTATTGCGTACCAAGTCGTGAGAATGCAAGAACACTTAATCCAGGATAAGAAATGGCGCACAAGGCTCTATATATTGAAATACTCTTTGTCAGCGTACACAGGGAAAGTGTGAAAATCTTCTGTAAGTCCACAGAGGAATGGCCCTTCTGACAAAATTCATTAAATATTCATGGGAGCATCCATTAACTCGGCCATCCTTGAAAGCACAGTAGCAAACGTGCAGTGACATCGCCCAGGAGCACTTGGCGAGCATTTCAGCGACGAGAAATCTATCTCGGCATCGATACTACATCGCTGAAAAATTGTTACATGCGATGCGACGGCCTTTGAATAATAACTCGACAGGCATTTTTATCAGAGTGGAGAAGAGTGATTCCAGCCGTGTGCTTTTCTAAAACTCGTCTCTCAGCTGTTGTAAACCAAAGTGAGAATTTCAATGTAATCAATGATTTTGCCACGGCACTGTAAAGACACCCTGCCGATACCAACCATGGGGACTTTGTTGAATTAGCTTTATCAGGAATTAGCAGATCATACAGGTACAAGCAATGCAAACTGTGATAAGACATGTAATATAATTTACTTCATACACATTTTAACATCCCTACAATTCACACATCAGGCAATTGATCAATGTACCGGTACAGCATTTATTTTCCACAAAAAAAAATGCACTGGCTGAAATTTAGTCATTAAATTTTTCCTGGCATAATAATAAAACTAATTAGTCTCAAATATCCAATTATTTTTTTTTCTAGTTCAATTTTGGTAATGTTATTTCTCCTGCTTGATAATACCATTATAACATTCAGTGCTTGTTAGATAGTTACACTGGTGAAGTCAAATTGCCCATCCCGATATACATGTACGAGCCCAATACACTAATGTTACATGTTATTTTCATGGAAAGTTTTAAATTAAATCTCAATTACAAATGTCTGTCTTCTGCTTCTCTTTATTCATTCTTTACAATCTTTCTGTCATGTGTCAGTCAACGAGCAATTACATGACAATCTCTCTCTTCAAACAGATTCAAACAAGTATATGTGTACACAATACTAAGCATAATTAACAAACACAAGTGGTACACCTGTTTGACCAATAAAAACACGGTACACACAAACAAAAACTTGGCTAAAATTGTCTTTCTTGCTGCTTCACCATTGTGAATGCAGCATTTTAATAGCGTCTCTGAGTCAATGACACCAGCCAAGTCCATTTCACGACAACAACGGATGATGGCGGTGACCACATCTGGAGCTATTGACATAAATTGACTATATTGATTGCACATGGAGACGAATCATGAGTAGCTATGGGACAATCATATGCAAATCCACGTTCCTGTGTGTTCATCGTGACCTAAACAAGAGATTCTGTCAGAGGCAGACCTGCAGTCTAAAGTGCCTTTAGCGAAGAGATTGCCCACTAATTAAGACCCAGTCACCGTTTTACAGTATGAAACAATCCCAGTAATTAACAGTGACGTTTTTAATTGGTTTGCCAATCTTAATGGCCACTCGAGGGGATTTCACTTCTGTTCAGTTTGGCCGTAATTTAACATGATACATTACCAATAAAACAAAGAACAAGGCAGCAGACAGGAAACGTTTACCTTTGACAGAAATGATAAAAATGATGAAAAACCTGAATGTTCGATGCCAGAATATTTGATGTTCAACTTGGGGTTCACATCACACGTGAATCTGATAATAACTTTGCATACTAACAATTATTTGAAATTGTTCAAGGCATTGATCAGCAATAGTGTGACAGTAATTTTTGTCTGTGTTTAGCAAGTGATACTACCCAAATATGTCTTTTGGACTGGAATCAAATATTTTAGTTAAATGATCTATCAAAAAGAACACGTCCCAACCACAACTTTGTGGTAAACTTTTTACTTCAAGGCTAGCTGTCTCCCATTTTCAGCGGTTTCCTTCCTAATTCAAACTTATCTCTGCTATTCCCCCAGGTGACTTGCAAGCTCCCTGAAGCCAAACAGCTTTGGCTGACAAATAGCCCCCTCTAGAGTTGCAAATGTGTCCAATTATCGCATTTTACATATTAAGAAAGATGAGCACATTTTGATGCATCTGCTCTGCAAAGATTCTGTTTGCGGCCATGAATACACCTGATTGGACAGAACCAGGAAGCAAGCAGATATTGCAATATCATGGTTGACTTGACGATTAGCGTGCAAAAAGATAGCGAAATAATTGGCAACCTCGATGTGACCTTTGAAACTAATGCCGCAGATATGAAAATCACCAGGAGAAGTTAATGTAGCCGTGATGAGTTACATGGATTAAGTATCAACCATGTAATTTGAGAAAATTGAATTCAAGAACGCGCAATTTAGGAAAGATGGTTGTCCCAAAAACATGCCATTTGTGGTTAAATCATGTTTCATTGAGATGGTTGACCTTGGCCTTGCAATTCTTTGTACAGTATCTGGCATGTCCTCAATCACACTGGGATTAAAACCTATTCAGGCAATTAGTAGAGTTGGCCACTTGCATCAAAATAAACAACGGCCTGACCCAGCCAGCACATCAAACCTGGGACAGAATACACTGGTGAAAGCAATACATTCACGATACTAAAAAAAGAATACCCCCCTCCCAAGCAATAGATCCATCTGCCCAATACATCTACTTTCAATCACATTATACACTGCTCGGTAACAGTTAATGAACTGTCAACCTCATTAAAAGATCTATTGATCTTACACCAGATTTAATGACAAATTGTTAATTACATTACATTACATTACATTACACCCAAGCTTTTATGCTGAGACCATACACTGAACACTGACGTGTTCAATGTACCGGCATTGGGCTACATTTGTTTAAAATATTATAATACAATTTCTGCAACTTATTTGCACAGCATTTCTATGCAAGTTTTTTTCTAGTATGGAGAAAAATGATGTATAAAAGCAATAAATACAAAAGAGGAAATACAGAGGATTATTATTTAATCTTCAGTATTTCCTCTTTTGTATTTATTACTTTTATACATATTTTTTCTCTATTTTCTTTCAAAGATTTACTAATAACATGATATTATCATAGATAGTGCATGCATATAGATCAAAACTCAGTTTTTCTACTCTGTACGGCTTAACTGGCTCTGTGGGTGGTGAGATATACCAAAATACAGGGGAATTTACTTGTTTGTCTCTTCCAATACTGATATTGCAAATGGCACCAGTCTACCACCCCTTTCACAACCATGGTTTGGATAATATCACATCATTCACTATGGTAAAGTTGGACTTTTCACATAGAACTGTAGGTTGAATAGCTTGCAGTGTGGTGTGACAGCTGTGTTTTAGTCGGTAAAGTGTTTTCAAAACATGCATGTGTGTCCCTAAATATTTTTCCTTGCTGGTTAAAATCATGCTGATTTAAATTTCAAGAGGTTAACGATCTATCACATCCCTGTCTATTTTCCCTTTTGGAATGGTCCATTCAATGATGTGGGAATGCAAAATATAAATGGAATCGAAGGGGATGAAAGGATCGACAAATGGAAGCACACCAGGTGATCTGGGGGAGAGCGGCAGCAATGGGCTGGTAAGTCTTTGTTGTAAAATACAAACAAACATTTTCTGGTGAAAGCCACAGTATAGAAGAGACAGTGAATGGTGGGTGTGTGTACAGACGGCTTCTGGGGTTAATAAAGACTGCACAATTCAAAGCTACAGAATGGAAGTAGAAAATAGTTTTCAAGTAGAAATCAAGACTGACTGTATTTGTAGTTCAGTTTTGTACTGATCCCATATGGTAATCATCCAACAACTGAAGACTGTTACACAGAAATACCAAGAAATATTGCAAATTATCTATCTATCTATCTGTCTGTCTGTCTATCTATCTATCTATATATGAACACACATATGTGTGTGTGTATGTGTAGATATATTTTGGTGTGTGTATATGTATATGTATACATACATATATATATATATATATATATATATATATATATATATATATATATATATATATATATATATATATATATACACACACACACACACACACACACCATATATATACCATATATACTGCACATATATGTATGCTAAAAGTGGGTACGTTGGTTTTATAAGGTTTGGATTAATCACTAGTGCATGCCAGGCAACAAAAATGAGACCAACTGAAGAAACACTTTAATTCCAAGTGCGGCAATTTAAGCTGCAGCTAAACTAGACTATGTAACACACATATCAAGTGTGATATCGGGGATCAAAAGACTGAATAGTGTAAGCTCTCACTGGGCGAGTCTACTCCACCAATGAAGCCTTAGAATTATACATTTCCATCTGAGATCCGCTGAGCCAGAAACACAATTCCTCAGTCGTAATTAGCTGTTCGTGTGCACTTTATCGTGTAAGAAACGTCATGGCAACCCGGCGACCATTCTCTCTCAAGAAGACTCAATTATCGATATTGTTGGTACAGTGAACACTTGAAGCCGAGCACAGCTAATAGCTTTGGAAGGGTCTGCCAACGTCCTCATAATCATCTCACACTATTATCTACAATGGACAAGTAACTCCATCATACAAAAAAAAAATACTTCTGCTTTGAAGGATTTTGCATCACTGAATAAATAAAATCACACAAAAATTTATCATTTCTCACGACATTTGCCTAAATTTTTGATACTTTTTAAAGCGTGGTTGTGAATAATTGATGATCAAAAATGGCACTCCGATTGAATCCAAGTATTTTGTCAGAACAGGTCATTATTCAGCGTTTTCATCAGATACTAGTATGTATTTAGATAATTTCTTTCCTTCCTCATTTGGGTTCTATGAAAATTCAGTCACAACAGCATAATAGCAATAAAGCGAAATTCCAGCATAAACCTGAGAAGCAAAAATTGTCAAACTAGCGTCTCATCTGAAGATCCCATATTACCACTGCTTTGTCACCACCTTCCTGTGCACAACAAAATGCTGTATCAACATTCTCTGGCTTATCTACCCATCATGCATTGGTCTCCCTCCAAAACATCCTTTGCTGAACTTTAATGAGCCAAGCAGAATGAGAAAAATCTCTCTAGTCAGATGATGAAAAATGTCTTTCAAAGTTACCCATGAAGGGTTTTAATTCCTATGGTATTTATTCATTTTTGCTATCTATCGATTGTCCACATTTTTTTCTTGCCATAAGTAAAATTTTCAAAACTTGATGGAAGACTTACATTAAAAGTACAAGTAACATTACTAATAAATTTATAACTGTGAGAACCACAATTCGGTAGCAGGGAATATCAAAGACATCCAAATAGACAATTGCCCTCTTTTTATTTTGCTTGGTCAGAAAGATGGCACTGAACAGGGTAAGATACATTCACATCAAATGAGCTTCTTGATACATAAGTCTGGATGAACAGTGATGGTGCCATGACAATAGTGGACAGCACCCACATCTTTGTCTTTCTCTTCAAGCAATGATTTTCACAGCAAAGAAGTCAACCAGGGTTGATGTGCTTTGCACATCACATGAACTATAAATACTGTTTTTTCTATTAGGAAATCCTACACCTTGTAGAGAACAGCATCTGGCAAGCTGCAGCTGGCTCTGCTGATACTTTTCAGATGGCAAAATCCCTTATGACCAGAACATTTCTACCTGTTCTGCTTTTTGCTGCAAAGACACTCTGAAGCATGTTTTTCACTGAAAGTTATAGCTGTGAATAAATCACACTGTTCAAATCAGTACACATGTATGAATGACATGGCAACCGCAGAGGAAACTTTTCCTCTTTGGGAAAAGAATCTTCACAATCTAACAAGTTCAAGATGACAGATCAGAAACGTTGACCTACACAACACATATACAGATCACAGTCCAGTATTACAGAGTCCGTAAGTTAAAGTGATTGATCACTGAACGTGAAAATATTGAAAATCTTGAAATTGATAACTACAACAGTCACCATTTTTTCACCTTCAACAGCATTCTGTCACCGATGATATCAACCTGAAATAAATTATTTACATGTTATGTGGGAAAGAAAATACTATGATCCACAAATAATAAGTATTAATATTTCAAATAATACCACTGTCAAGTTGAAAAATGAATGTGGATGAAATATGGTTGAGAATGCTTTCATCATTCTGCTAATCCTTTCATTTAAATCTTGTCAGATGACGTGTATTTCATTAATGGTATCTTCCAAGGCTAGTTTGACAGATTTAACCCAGCAAGGTACGAATGGAGAAAAATATGGCTCATCAAATCTCATAAACATTTCAAGCTAAACTAGTTTCTCGTATTGTCCACTTTGAAATTGACACTCTGACAATAAATTTTAATGCACAAAGATTTACTTAAAAGTTTACCTTCCCTCAGTACAATAATTTTTACAGTTCGCTGCAATCAACAGAGTATATTGTAATGCCCTTCTTTTGAAATAAACTTAGCATAATAATCAGTGAGCGATTGATGTTGTGTTTTTTTCCATGATCTGCTACAATAAATGAGTGAAGGCATAAGTAAAAAGATATCAAACACCCAAAAGGTCGTTGGATATGACTTATTCTTTGCCATATATAAGGTACATATAAGATGCTGCTTTTTTGAGCTCATATATGCCAAATGCTAAAAGACCCCGTTGGATTTTGTCCACTTCTCTGAGGAGGTGCATGTACACATGCATCTGTACGAAGGAAATGATGGAAGGTTGAAGATCATATTACATGCTTGAAGAAATGTGTAAACTTGACGAGATAATCAGAACAACTTGTATGAAAATTGATCAATTTCTTGTCATGAGAATCAGTCTCGGCATACACACAGCATCTCACTTCAACTGATTTACCACTTTGAGTGCTGCAATATTTTACCACCAAATTTTAGCACAACATTTTATCAATTTCTATGAATTTTTCTTTAATTTATTTGACGATTTTGGACTAAATAGACACCACATTTTATTGGTTACAGTTTTGCATCAAAATTTTGTCAAAAATGTGAAAAAAAATTGACTGGGGTAGATTTTATCGAGGTGACAAAAATTGAGCTTGGCGCTCAAGAGTTAACTGAAACTGAGCTTAATTTCCACTTCAGAAGCAAGCACCCAATTTGTTTTGTGGGTCAAAGGTTACTTCAATTTCAACTCCAAGCTGACTTTTCAGTTCCTTGTTGCAGTACTTGCAGTATAAAACATCAGATTCATGAGATTTTAGGGTTGGAAAGCAAAAGTATGGAAACTAAATAAGCAGATGTTGGGACACTTTCTCTTTCCAACAGCAAGAGGAAACTCAGTTTACAGTTACTATTAATGTGATCTGATCCTTTTAATCTTGATTACGGACAGTTCTGTGTGGACACTATGTTTCCTCAAAAATTGTTGTAATCAGCCTGAATGGTGATGCCGTAATCTCCTGTTGCATGGACTACTGAACACATCCTGCTCCCTAAAGCATGCAGGTATCAATATCAATAACCCTGGCCCACACACTGTGAAGAACCGCAGAAAGCCACCATATTGACAGTCAGCGGTAAAACAACTCAGGTAATTTCTATGTGAAATATTGGACAGCATCTGCGGGGAAAATCTGTGATCCATGTTGTGAGGGGGAAATGGTTAAATTTGTAATATGTAAGTGCACAGACGTGTTTTTTCACGTCCATGGTAGGTGTAATGTGAAGCCAGCAACTATGCATGCACACAATACCAGAATTATTAGGTGAGCAGCAATAAGATGGAGTTTGAGTGTGTGTACACAAAGGTGTGAAACCCGCATGCTAACACACAATTACTTTAACACTCAGGGTAAGCTGCAATTAGGTGGAACCTTAAAAGGTGCTAACAGTTTATTGATGTCCATTGTTAAGTTATTCATATATAGGGATGTGTCAATGGGAGGGGGTGTCATGGCATTACAATGCAAAAGGGAAGTTTCTTGGTGGGAATTCACACTTCCATGGATTACACAGGGCAAACAGATCCGCCTGTCAGAGTGAGCAGAAACAATGGAAGGATTATGTCAATGCCTGGCAAACTTGTTACAATGATGATGTATTGACCTGAAATGCCATGATGGGATTACTCTAAATCTCTCTGCAAGATTTCTTCTTCACCGACACAGAGAAATATTGATCAAGCAGTTGATCTCTACGAGAGTCACAGCACTGAATTTTTAAAAATCCACCTTTAAGTTAGTGATCTGGGTGAACATTACTGTCAACCTGTATCCATGGATTCTAACATACTGCCCAATTGTCATTACTCATCCATGGATTGGGAAATGCCAAGGCCGGAATCATCTCATTGCTTAGTAATGTGAATCCCACGTTAAATGAATTGATATCTTATGTGTTGCAGTGCACATCAACTCTCACAACAACAGGAAACATTGGTATATGACACATTGCTGTGAAATTTTGCAATTTTGTACTACCCGTACAATGCTGAAAAAAGAATGGAGAGTGTTTTGTACCCTATGAAGAATGCCTGGCTTACTATCCACCATCCCCCTCCCTTCCCAGTTACTTGGCTCTTCTTGGCTGCAGTTACTGGCTGGCCAAGCGCAATGTTCGCCCCACAACCTATGCAACAGCCTACCACTAATGTGACAGTCTGCTGAAATTTATCCCTTCAATTTATTCTGTTCTGATATTTATACACACACAGACTTGAAGCAAGTCTACACCTGATAGAAACAACAAAAGTGTTGAGGTGATCTCAAACAAAAGCTCCATATCACAGCTTTTAAGAGTCATCGAATTTGCAGAATTTCCATCAGCAAAAATTGTGTTACTTTTCCAAATGTTAATTTACAGAGAGGAATCATCTATTTTTTGGCCTTAGGTTTTATTGCAGTTTTGCTGGACCTGTCATGCATTCCAATGGATTTTATACAGTTCTGCATACATGAATTGGGTGCTCTGGTGTGAAATGCTCGCACCAAATAACACATAAACAATGCTTGAAAACTGAGCTTAGGTCCCCGGTCTACATGCATGTCTGAGATCGTGAGAATCAACAATTCAAGCGCTTGCAGGAGATTTCACACTTCTTTCTGAAGTGAATAACAAGTCAAAACAAACAACAGAACCATTGGCTAATGGTCGTCTTTACAACGCATATTTACTCAGTAAAACAGAATTTTGAGATTCTACTTGAGCCGGAAGACAGCTGCTGCAAACACACTGGTTCACACTGATGGCCAAGTATTTGAATTCTAAAACACATTTTCATTTCAAATTCTATGTGTTCATCGTTTATCATTTCAGCAAACCATGTCGTACGCTGTGAGAAGAAAGTTGAACATTTTGGTGGTTTCCTTTTTTAAGTTTTTTGCCTTTTTTATAGGTGTTTCCTGATCCAGACTTGAATTATAGGAAGTTGTTCCTCTTTGCTTTCCTGTCATTTGCGCCATAATTTTTTTCACTTCAGTGTTTCTCATTTCCTACAAACCTCTAATTTCAATTCCTTGCCACCTGCTTTACACCACGCTCAGTGCGCAGTGCTGCAGCGCTGCGCTTTCTGTCGCCCGAGTTTCAGATTGCACCATTTCCTTCCTGACGACAGATGGGCCTATGTATTTTGAAATCACAAGCAACACGTACACAAACAATTCAGTATTTGTTTAAAGGTGTCATATTCACAGCTTTGAGTGTACTGCACAGACTCCAATACGTTATGTTCTTTTAGGACGGAATGAAATAAATGTGCAGGCAATACAAAAGGATGGCTAGACATCTATTGCCTGAGATGAAATCATGCTTGCATGCTATGAAATACACAGCTACCAATGGCACTAATTAGCATGGTAGGTTTGTTCCTCAATACAGTATTGCATGTAAACCAAAGGACACTGCGCCAGTCTTTATCTCTGCAATTTGTGCTTTAAACCCTTGACATATAACTTCTATAGTTTCTGTCACACATTAGAGGTAACGTGGTGACAGTGTTTCATTTCTAAGACTTTTATTTCCAAATTTTGGATAAAATTATTTTTGCACATGCAAGACAGAACTCCAAAATCACTGACAACTGTTCACATTTTCAGTAATTTTGTCCTCCATTACTTGTTTGGCTTCCGATGACTTCATCAATTAACTACTTACACATAAAAAATGAGTGATAAAAATCACCAAAAGTTTAAACTTCTGACTCTTTGTAATGCGACAACACTACTCAAATGTTTGATGTACACAATTGCATAATGATGTCACTAAAGAACTGCTGGGGACTCATAGAGCCAGCAGTTCAACACTCAAGTATTTATGTCCATGTAGAAAAATTACCCTTTGAACCGAACTGCATTGACATAATTCATGATCCAAGCAAGGTACATATTACAAGTGCTGCTTTGATAATGACATCCAAAACATCTTTAGATTTGAATACTGAAATGACACTCATTGATAAAGATTGCGCATATGAAAAACAGGCCATCGCGCTCGAAGTACAAGATGAAAATATCTTGAATATTTCCAACTTTACAATTTAATATACAAATTGTGAGTATAAGACTAGAGCAAAGTGCAAAGCACATCACAGCACATTGAAAAGTTTTGTCACATCTGACAAGGAACAGTTTGGGAATGAAATCATTCCACTATCAGCTCACAGCCTGCTGTCATGCTGCCACGACTTTGACAAATCTCTACGTGGCATCCTGACTCCTCAATCTTGAAGTTATCTCACAACAAGCCAGATGACACTAACAGAACCAAACATAGTTTCACAAATGTGCCTGTTTTGAACATTAGATCTTTGGCATATGATATGAAGATTTTGACAACAAGGGCCATCTGTCTGCCCTACACTCAATGATATGAAGTTTTTAACAACAAGGGTCATATGAAAGCCCTAAACTCAATCACACAAACTTTCACAAATGATTATAAGTGTTTTCTCTGCCAATCTTTTCATCAAGCCAGGGCTCGGTAAATTTGACAACACTTTGCAAGGTGTGATGACCTTGACAAACAGATGGTGAAACTGTAATGATGTAAACCTGTATAAAGAATGACTGTACATCTCAAACGTGTTTCTCAAATACTCAATCCTATTTTCCTGCAGCAATCAAAAGGAGGGGTTGTCTGAACTCAAAAAACACTGTATCCAAGGCACGCTGGCGATTGATGAAAGTTAAAACATGTTTGTTATAATGTACTGGTATAAAATTTAAATTTTCACAGCCATGTTGACATGATACATCTAGATATCGTGCATGAAATACATTATTTGTACACAAGATAGTCGCACAGGCACAGTTTTGACAAACCCCTTCCTTTAAGACAACTGGAATCTCATTCACTCTGAAATCCCAGACAACTCACTCTGTACAAGATGCCATTCGACTCAGACATAACTTCTGAAAAATTAGAGCAAAAAAAATTGTCTGCTCTTCATAACAAGTACTGCCAAATGGCAACTTTTGTAGGGCCTACTTGACTGTGCATGGCCAATTTGTCTTTTCTACTTCCCATAATTGAAGTACAAGAACAGTACATCAGGTAAAACCACGATAAGCGAACACCATTCACAAATAACCGTCCTCTATTTCTTATCTCTGCTATCACTGCTGAACGATGCCATGCTTTTATGGAAAACAAATGATGGCAAAGCATACCAATCAGTATCCATGGTAACAACAAATCTTAAGTAGAAATTTATGTTCAGGATGATTAAGAAAGCATCGTCACATAGCATTCCATATTCCCCTTGTCTTTTTTCTTCCGACTGATTAATCGATATATCACGGATGGATTCAGAGAGTTCTGGATAAATCTGGACCATGTGAGGAATTGGAGGTTTGTTACTTGTGGTTCGGTACTTGTGAGTAATTTCTGGTACTGAAGCCATTCCAAAGTGGAACTCCTGCACATGCAGATGCAGTAAAAATTCCAATTTTTTGACAAAATATTACTTTTTAGGATGAAATTTCAGTGAAATTGAAGAAATGGGTCCCAAATTCCTTATGGAAGCTTATAACCTTTTGCATCTTAAATGTATATAACAATGACTCCCAAGGATAATGTTGAATTGCAATATGGCTCAGGATAAACACGATGTTTTTGAGTATTGCAAAAAATTCTCCTTACCCTTGTTTTTGAGATACCATATTTTGAAATGTGGGAAACCAAGAAATCTGAATATAAAGACATTGCAGTCTGTTTGGTCTTGAAACTTCTGATGTAGTGCCATGAAGGTTTATATGCAATTCCAATAAAAACGGGTAACTCCTGAAGATCAAATGATTTTGTGTATGACTTACCTGGTCTGGTAGTGACATCACATGACTATTACGTGTTGTGTTCAAGTGGAGAACATTAAAACCATTCACAGAACACAGGTCATATGCAACTCCTACAAAAGAGGTGCTTGCAGTTTTTGGAACTCTGTTGTAAATTACGACAATATCGTCCTTTTTTGACTCATCATCGTTATCAGTTACAAGATGGCGGCTGGTGTGGTCCTTCCATGCACTGTTCAAATTCTCTATCTGAGTCTGTGCAATGGCTCGTTCTGTCATAAAAACAAATAAGATGTATATCATGAGATTCAGACTGAGTTGTCAACTAAATTTTACCTAGAAGAAGAAAAGAAAAAGATAAATACATAAATGAACTTACATATTGATTTAATTAGTAAAATTCTCTCTCTCTCTCTCTCTCTCTCTTTCTCTCTCCCTCTCTCTCTCTCGCTCTCTCTCTCTCTCTCTCTCTCTCTCTCTCTCTCTCTCTCTCTCTCGCTCTCTCTCTCTCTCTCTCTCTCTCTATATATATATAAATATAATTATCATTATTATTATATATTTCTTTATATAATAATATAAAGTAATATCTTTGTAATACATATCATTACTTTGTACTTGAAGTAATTGTGTTATTATTTATAACACTCTAAGCATTGAGTACTATCATTTCCCACCAGGAAATGTGTATTTCGAGAGATATATATATATACATATATATATATATATATATATATATATATATATATATATATCCTATGATTTTCAGAAATCTTTACAAGATGTATATGTGTGTGTAGAGCTCTACAAATCACTTCAGTGAACCATCATCACAAACTATTCAATGATCTGCAACAACTGAAAAAGATACTATATGTTACCATCAGTCAGCATTTACTGAGCATGTTTTTATGTTCCTGAAGAAGTGTGAAATTTTGCAAATTTTTTAGATTCAGACAGTCGTATTAATAATGATCAGGCATAAGTAAAGCCCCTCGCTAACCTTTCTACAGCACTAAATGAAGGAGTTCTACAAAGTTCACGTAAAAGCCTGCAGATGTCAAAATTTCATTAAATGAAATGGGAAGGTGGAAATGCCCATGGCAACTCTGCCCAGTTTTGAAAGGGGTATACGCAGTAAAAACAGAGTGTGTAATGTATTATGCATTATGGAGTTTCCTTTGGAAAGAGGCCTGAAGGATTCACATCCACCACTGTCATCTACAATCTCAACCGAGCAATACATGAAAATGAATTAATAACTTGGTTCCCTGCATGAGATTTAATGATAAAACTGCTCTGAATCACATTCTTGGATTTTAACTCGTCATCGGTCGTTTCTCTACCAAACGGTGGAAGAGATTGACATTTTCACAGTCCCTGTATATACATTCTGGTACTCTTTATCTACCAGTTTGATCTTAAAATTATGTAGTGGCCAACTGTATTTGTAGAATTTGTAATGCCTGTGGCAGTCACTTCAAAGCAATAATTTGCTATTTTTGCATAATAAAATGTAAACTTTTGAATATTATACACCATAAAAATCCCAGAGTGAGGTTATGATGGGTTGTGAAAACAACAATGTCTAACATGAAGTCTGAATTTGTTGTACTGCGCTGAAACTTCACACACTTTCCCTCTGAACACTTTGCGCATGATAAAGTTGAAGGTTGTGACAAACTTTGGCATGATATGCTTAATTTTGACATGCTAACTTCTGTTGCAAAGTCAAGGTGAGATATTGATGTTTCTCAGGATTACTAAGGTGATGCCATAGCTACATTTATCAAATTTGGAGCAACATTTTCAGAACAAAGTTTTCGAAGGTGAAATCACAGGACAGGTGAAAAAGGTATTTATGTTGTCTGCACTGAAATATACCACTCTATGTGCGACTTACAGTAAACAGTGTGAACCAAGAACAATAGTGGCTGGGGTATCTTCATTTCTTTTTTCTTTCTTTCTCACATACATGAAATCCTAACTATCGTGATCACGTGAACAGAATGTACAAATTTAATCAATGGCATTGCTTGGCATCAACCTTACAGCTATGAGCTCTTCATCAGGAGATTTTCGCAATCCCTCACCAAAAGTCAGCAAACTTCACTGAAATAATGTGCTTTGTTTACACATTTCAACTGAAAAATTATTGCACAGATCTCTCCAAACCACATCAAAGAGACAAAAAATTTCCCCAGTCTACCGGTATACCAGTGGATGTCGGTAATGATAGCTTTGAGGGATTATCATTGGTCAATATCGCATTTGCAAAAAGAAATAATCAGGGGCCACTTATAGTACAGAATGATCATCTACTTCAGTTCTGGACAATTTACGATTCAAACAGTTCCTTATTCTCTAATTTTGAGAAGACAAAAAGTACACTGTACCAGAACACGCTTGCAAAGAGTGCTTCTGAGATAAGCTTGAAATCCTAATACCTCTAATAAATTACAATATTGCCAATTTGTCATCATTAGCCCTACATTAGGGAGGCTGAAGCTAGTCCAGTGCTTAGAGTTGTGTAATAAATCACAGATACTTTACTGTTCCATATCTGTGTTGCTGAGTTCGACATCTTTCTACGACAAAAATCAATACAGCATCAACATGTTTGGCTTTACCTGGCCCCCTTTTCATTTGAAAATGTTAGCATTGGACGTGCCTGCATATTGACACCACTGTATGTACAGTACATGCAGTATATTAATTCGACTGTCTGCAGGTGTTAGCAAAATTAGTGGTCAAGAAGTGGTCTATACACAATCAAATGTCTGCTTCACAGCTGTCTGAGGGCCATGCCGGAAAATATCGGGGTTATACAACCACTCAGACAGTTTGAGTGGATGGTTTGTTTTTAAAAACCATACTTGTAGTCTGCTTTAGGAGTAGTATGGTCATGGCGGACAACTCTTTCTTTGTAGCACACAACTGTGCAGACACATAAATGGTGTTGTCATTTTGTCTAATACAGTTCATTGTAAACATACATCAACAAACTTTTTCCATTAAAGATACTACTGAGAGAGCTTTTAAAACACTTGGGTAGAGTAATTGTCAGAATATCTTGCATAAAAGGTGTGTGTGTCACAGTTTAAGGAATCTAAGGCACAAATGATGTACCAGTACTTGTGGCTTCTTCTGACAGCCAGATGGTGTGAAAACATATAAGGCATTTATTCATCAACAGTCCCTCCACGGACTGTGATTCAACACAGAGTTTAATTCTCCTCACTCATAAAGCTGGCTCTTTTAGGGCTGCTACAGGTGTGCAGTTTGAAAAAGAAGGCTTAATATTTCATATAATTTTGTGCAAACGTTAAAGAGAGATCATTTGAGATACTTCTGGTAAAGTGCTTTGTTAAACAATTTAGTCCAGAATCCAACTTGGTTTCATCATAAACAGTGGAGCAGATCTACTCTGGTTTCTGCATACTTCCAAAGAAAAGAAATCCATGACTAGATTTTCTCTTTGCAGATTACAAAACTTTGACCACTCTGAACTTCAAGAAGCATTTAGAAAATCAGTTGGACACTCTGTTGTAAAATACTAAATGGTGTGTGTTAAGAGAATCATTTTGATTGCTCTCCGATCATACAAATGACATTTGCTATAAAGCTAGTGCTCACATTCCTCGTTGTCTGCAAACTGCTACAAGCAAATGACATGTAAAAATCATCATCTGCATCGTTGGTAAATCTTTTGAACAAATGAAAATAATTTCAGACTGTTATAGGTAACTGGTGATATCGACACTTCAGGACTTTCTAGGGGATGGGAATATCTACCTATCAATACATACTTTTTCCCTTCAAATTCACAGATGAACAGAATCCCCTCAAAATGGAAGGGTGGCCTATCCATCTTTCTAAATTCCATCATGAGATCCCGGAAAAAGAATTTTTCAGCCACTTTCCAGAGCAAAAAACCAACTACTAAATAATTGGTATAAACATTGGCAATAGCCATCATGATGGCGTCAAACACATGGAAAAGAGTGGAACATGGCAGGGCAATGCATTTCCCTACAGTCTCTACCAGCCTTGCTGCATCCTTGCCGGAAACAATTATGGCTTATAATGGAGGTCAAAGGCCACCAGATCTGGGAATAGACTGTCGTTTGGTGGGATGTAAATTTTCATCATTCGATGAAAACTGACTCAGGCATTACGGCGTTCGATCAAAAGTCGGCGGCTACAAGTCAGCCACATCAAATGTCTCTTGGCACCAAAATTGTCCTATTTGAATGCTTTGGCGGAAAATTCTCAATCCTGACTGAGTGTGTGCCTGGGGACAGGGATGGATTGTGTATGGAAAGAATTATAGAGTTTTATCTATATGGCATCCCTCTGCAGTTAGAGGTCATGCAATCGAATTGAAGAACATATTTTCCGAGGATAATGACACACAAGATGCAATATGAGATCACTTTCAAGCCTGCAAGATTGTTATTTCGCGTTTGCACGATGCAAGTTTATGAGGTAACGATAATATGTTAATTGCAATTGCCGTTTTTAGATCATCATTGATTGAACTTTTTCACATGTGTAACATTTTTCATTTTTCTTGTTCAGTATTTGGAGAGATTTTTGTTAATTTGCCAGCTTTTTACCATAAATGTATTTAAATATTGTGAATTTCAAAGTTTTAGTAATAATTAAATTGAGATTTTATTAAAATATACCCCATTACAGAGTTCTAGCGCCCTTCAACTTTCATTGAACGCAACATTTTTAAAAATGGAGTGAATTCTTGCCACTTCTGCAGCTGTAGTGTTTTGTATATATCATTGTCAACCATTTATAAATATTTTACAAAACATTGAAAAAACAACAAAAATAAATGTAAAGCTCTTTGTCCATGAGAAGCCTTTGCTTCACTCTATAAAACCTTAGTCTTTTATAAACTATACTGCATAGATCCGGAGATAAGCTTTCCTTAACATGAAAACCTTGTTACATATTACAATCATGAAAACATGTTGCAAGGAATGATGGGATTGACTTCCCTTCCAGCTGATAGAGTTTAACAACTAAACATAATTTGACACCTTTTAAAACAATTACCATCAATCTATATCTAATATGTCATTTCGCTTGCAAAGTTTTCTCAGAGCATCTCATTTACACAACATTTTTATTTTTAAAATGCACTTTGATCCTGTGGCATTCGTGCAATGGTAAGCCGCAAGATTATGTCCTACAGTGAGGGTTGAATTACATGATGCAATTACACAATGGGCAGCTAATACTCCAATCGCTATAAGGTAATTTGTTGAATACAGGGCCTGTACAGTATCTGAATATCATATATCATTCCTGTACAAGAAGAGGTTTTTCTAACAGCATCTTAAGAATGAATCACTGCAGATTTAATGTCTACAATGTTAAGATACATAAATACTTGAATACGAAATTATCTGAAATCATAGACCGTGCTTGAATTACAAACCAGTTATCAAACCGTCATCAAATTCTGTGAAGCCACTGAATTCAAAATTTTTCCAGGCAAATGAAGTACTAAACATCATCATATACTGCAACTCCATACTCAGCCAGTGGTCAAATGCTATGCAGAGCTAAGGAGTATAGTTTTCCATTACGATATATAACCCTATTCTACTAGTCTACCCAATTAGCCTAAAATAGAAAGACCATGCCACAAGCCTGAACTTTCCTCAATTCTGTACACAAATAAGAGCATAAGACACAATATGCTCACCTGCAAGGTGATATTTTGCCGCTCAGAATTATTGAACTCCACTGGAATAGAATTTCAATTTCTCATCTAAAATATTTTCACGAAATTTGTATTAAACTGCCATGTTTTATGTACAGGGTATTGAAGTGTGCATTCGGTGTACTATAAAACTTGGCTGCTTTGATGCTGTATTTGAGGTATATAATGACAGCTTGTTGGTCATGCCAAGGTTGGGTCCTTTTACAAATGAACTGAGTTAGACTCTGTAGCAGCCACTTTTTTTGCAGTACAGCTTCCAATTCATGCCATATGCGCCTCTGAACAGGCTAGTCTTGCTTGGCCTGCAGGCATTGTGGAGTCAAACCTGTTTACGCCGGCATTCGCTTTAGCTACGCTGAGCTTTGCTGAGCTTAATTCTTGAAGTTGCATGCACAGGCGGATGAGTTTGTGACATCTTGCAGACGCAATGACAAGCTGTGAGATGCGAGTTTACAAAATAAGTTAACAAAATGCATCTAGAGACAGTCACATTGGTTCAACTATTGGCTAAGACAGTGAGAAATATGAAAGACATGACATTTTTCATAAAACAAATTAGACCTGTATATTAACCCTTTCACCCCCAGTTCCCTGTGTACAGGTCCAACTTTACCATAGAAAACAATGGATTTTGGACAAACCATGGTGGTGAAAGGGTTAATATTGCATTTCATTTCTTCATCACAAGAACACTGAAAGCGCTATTCATTCACTAACAATTCCCTCATTTGAAAAAAATGTTTTAGAAAGGTCTTGGAAATGCTTGAAGGTAAAATATACAATGTTTGAAGTTCAGCTAACAAATTCATCAAATTAAGATTCCTTGAGTGTGGTACAAATTGTAGTTCAAACCTCGAAATGAGAGATCTAAACTTTTGCCCAAACTTTCATCAAGGAAAGTTTAAACCTTACCCTTTCGAAATCAAGAAGGAAATATCAGGGGTCATCATGCAAAATTTGGTAACAGAGAAACAAATTATCCAATATTTACCAACACTCAAATTGAAAATGGCCACTGTTACCTGTGATATGTCCGTAGGGAAAAATGAAAGTTTTGGTTTCACAAAAGCCAATGAAAACTTTATTTTTATGAAATTTACATGTAACTCCATGAGCTTCAAAATGAGCAAAGCTTGAGAGTCCAAATATCTGTCCCAAATTCTACCTTTACCTTTACATGAATGCAGAGAAGATTTGGTACAATACAGTTGCATTCAGTAAATGGGGGTGGGGAGGGAGGGGGGGTAGTAGAAGGGTGTAGAAGGGTGCAGACTGTAAAGATACCATAGCTATGACAACAGCTTCCAAGACACTAGGGATATATTTGCATCCTAGCTTGGAAACAAATCAACAGTTGATAATTGTCTCTGTAGGAGAAATGCCAAGTATTTCATCCCATGTATACATGTATTTTGTTTTATTTACATAGTTTCAGCTATCACCATCAAGTCAAATGTGAATTCCCAGTTCTAGAGCCTATATACACTTCTACCTTACAACTTAACAGTCCTGGAACATCTGGGCTATACACTCTAAGTATAAAAATTTTTGTGAATTGAAACAGATATTGTTCCAAGCAATGTTTGTACAGACAGACTGAAAGCACCTACAACACAGAGAAACTAAGTCAAGTGCCTGTCTACAGTGCCTGTCAATAAAATTGCCGACGGGGTCACCAATGTCAAGATGTAACCCCAGTTGTGTCAGCATAACCCAAAAATCTGTCTACATACTAAGTAGGTTTGAGAGTGCTTGGCCGCCTGATTGCAAATTACCGAACTTCCAAGGAAGAATGTAATAATTTAGATCTGCATGCCAATGTGATTATATTACCGATGCACAGTAGCCAACCGTGCCATGAGTGACATCTCAATTAGATGCCGTGTCTATCAGAAAATACTCGGTACACCGAATACAATGTACCCCGATGCAGGTACCGGGGTACAGCACCGCTTGTTGTTATCCCATCCACACAGTATGTGCCGCTATTAAATTATCCCGTCCACACAGTATACATCTCTTTAACTCAGATCACTTTGTCTTGCCCTCTCCTCTCTGAGTGATTTATTATCAACAATGAATTTCTTTCTTGTTTAAATTTTTTTTGAAATCAAAGCCCCCATCCTTTTCCGCTTCATCTGGGTTTAGCAAACAGACACTACAATTGCATCGTCATTTGTCAATACGGCACTGTGACTGTATGCGTCATGGTGTAATGATTTGTGTCAAAATAGATTGCATAATTTACGATGTGTGAGGTGTGAAAAGGATGCACATGTCGGACATCTGTATGTTCAGGGGAAGTACAAACTGCAAATGTTCTCCAATGAAGTAACAGAATTTAACATCACGCACATCAACCACCTTTCCATCTCTTCAATTGAATTTTTTAACATATACATGTAGATTTCATATAAAATATTGTACAACATTATAAAATTCAGTTAGATTCTTTTAAGTCGGGTCCATCCATAAAACACAGAGTTTAATCCATCTTAGGCATGTGCTGGCTAATCCAGCACGTCGTGGACAGTCCAATGAATAATTTACAAAACCATAAACAAACGTTCAATCAACTATTAGTATCATACCATCATTGAAAATGCAACACTTTCTCGATAACCATGGTGACAGTCTTTAATAAACCTTATGAAATAGACACCTTTGCCAAATGAAATGATTCATCAGTGACACAAATATCTTCAATTCAAATATTTACATCATTACTGTTGCCTTCATTTCCTCATTTCACTCATAAAGAAAATAAAATTACACCAACTTTTATGCTATTTTTTCCTCATGATAGAGCAAAAGCATACGACAATATTGACGTTGTAGTATCAGCAATTTTGTTCAACTCAGTTGACGGTCACACATCAAGCACAGACGCAACCCCTGGGAAGCCACAGCCACAGACCAATCAGTCGGTGTTTGTGTTTTGCCATGTCGCCTGACACATCAAATAATAATCCGCTTTATCTGCCTCACTGTTGGCCATGCTTCAATAGGAAAAGCAATATCTTGCGATCAGTCCTGTCTCTGCAATTTCTTACACCTTCGACCCATAATGCTTAACTTCCAATCGCGCCTTGTTATCTCCCACCTTTAAAGACTCTGCGAGCGTAACAGAAAGTGACAGGTATCTCTAGGGGACCGCCAAGAAACTCTTGCCATTGATGCGTTCTTTCTTTTGCGGGGTTAGTGATCCATGGTGTCTGTTGTTTAATTTTGTTTGATTGACATGTTTAATTTGAGTTGAAAACTACAAGATCAGACTGGGCAACTGACACGGAGCTCAGACATCCATAACCAGCGATATCCTTCTGCCCCCACAGACAGTAAATAAAACAAGGCTAAGAAATGAACTTCCATGAGTTTAGAGACGCTGATACGTCTGCTAGCGTCAGGGAATTTTCATGGTTTCTACATCACTTGGCATAACAACTTACAGTAGAACGCACCTCCGGGACAGATATTCAGACTCTCAAACTTTTACAATTCTTTTCTGATCTACCACTTGTGGAGGTTCATTTTAAAGCTCTTGGTGTAAGAAAAATTTTCACCGTCTCAGTTTTTTAAAAATCAAAATTTCATTTTCCTCAATAGAGTTAACACAGGGATGGCAGCCATTTTGAATTTCAAATATCATTGAATCTTGGGTAATTTGTTTCACTAGTACCAAAATTTGCACGGTGACCCCAGATTTTTTATTCTTGATTTTGAAAGAATGCAGATGAAAGATTCATTGAGAAAAGTTTGAGCAAAAGTTTAAGTCCTTCACTGTCGAGGCGCATTCTGCCCTTTTTTTTCATTGTTCCATTTCACTCGCAGATGAAAGACTATCATCTTAACCAATTCTAAACTACTCTTGAAGTTTTACCATTTTTTGATAACATGTCTTTTTTAACAACTGACTTTTAATGCTCATTTCAATTTTAGTTGGCTTCTGTTCTTAGCAACCTTGAGACTGATACAATCAGGCGCGATCACTTACAGATATGAAAGTATACCACCACCTGGGATTTCAAATATGTAAATTTGAGATTGAAAAGCCTGCTATCCAATCACTTCGTTCCTTAGCGATGACGAATTCATAGAGAAGGACACTAATTCATATGCAATGTCTAATTGTGTATTCATGACTACAAGTTATGTCGATGCCCTTTTTAACTACAAAAGATGAACTTTGACTTGTACATGTACATCAATTTTCCAAAGCATATTGCCGATATAGCATCATCTGGATTTTTTGTTAAAAGCCGGGCACGGATGGAATACTGATATCACCAAGAGATGATAAAAGTTCAGTTCATCCATTTTGTGATGAATTTGCTGATGTACATGTTCACGTTTATTACCCTTGCAACACTTGGCTCCACAGGACATGACGATAATTCTGAAAGCAAGGAATAAAGTAGACGCCAACAGTTTAAGAGGTGCATACACATTGTATTTCAAGAACCTTATAAGTATCATTTGAAGACAGACAACCAACACCGAATACTGAGTGTACACATTACTCTGTCGAGTACATAATGATAATCTAGTTTTCACAGCCACTGATACTGTATATTAACTTCTGGTATATTAAAAATATAGTCTTTTCAAATCTACATGACCTTAACAGGACAAATGGCACATGTTCCATCAGAGCAATGAGAATGACATCGTATGCTTTGAACCCTTGCTTGTTCACAATGAGGCTGCAATCTCTCACTTTTGAACAACATTTATAACATTTCCTGCCTTAAATTCCACACTATATAATCCCATTTGCCCAAATTCTGTGATACATGTACATGCTTAATTTTCTTTCATTCTCAGAGCCATGCGAGCATCTAAAAAACTACTAGTCTATCAAATGAAAGTTGTATCGTAAGGTTTGTGATTTGTATGACAGGCACAAAAAACCAAGAATACCAAATTTATTATTCAACTCTATCAGCTACTAAGTCAAAAAAATTGAAAGAAACAATAATCTCAAAAGATCACTGCAAATAATAGAAATTGTACATAAATTTTAATGTGATTTACATACAATGACAAACAAGCACAGATATTAAGCAAGATAGAGGTGGGATACAGCCCTTGGGAAATAACTACTGGTAATTGAAATGAGATTTCTACAGGCTCTGTTTCTTGCCATCAATATTCAAGCTTCTATTGTAACATAGAAAACACCAAGGGTGGCAGATTTGGTAACTCTCCCTGGTAGGATCCCAAGGCAATATCTCAACAATGCCTGGTTTAATACTTTAATGAATGTAGACTTAGGTTGATTGGGGTGAATGGAAACTGAATATGGAATTAGAAACCAAATTATTAAATATTAATGATCTCTACAGAATTCATGATTATTTCTTCATGTCTCCAAGCAAGAGTTGTACCTCTGAACGTCCCCCCTCCAAGCAGCCTCCTATTTGTCTTGCATTTGGGGAATTATTTGCCTAATGAGAGTTTACATGTTCAATTACAGCAACGTTTTTGCTAACGTGTACTTTTTAATCCACTGTTGGTGTATTTTCAAACTCTGAATGCCCAGGAAAACAGTTCTGCAGATGGAAGTGATATTGTGATTTTCATGAATATTCACATACTCCTGGAGGAATCGTAAGACTACTACAATATACCACAATATACATATGCGTGATCTACCACTCATGCAGGAAAATATGAATGCAACTCAGAAAGTTTGTCACCATTCTGGTTAAAGGGACAGAAGCTGTACATTTCACAGCTTTTCATTTTTTTATTTTTAATGTAAACTACAGTTGCTAGTTCTACTCCTCAAAGCATGTTGAGACACACAGTATTCAGCTTGACCACTCATCTGTACATGTGTAAATTGCATTGTTATTGTTGACAAGTGATTTCTGGTCCGGACTAGATTTCATAGAGGCGATGTGTTGACAAGCTGAGTACATGTCGTTGGTGTTTCAACATGCTTTGGGTAATAGAACAAGAACTTGCAATTGGTATACAAAACACTATACATGTACAGAAAATTTTTATCATTAAAAAAGATATAGCTACCGCTCCTTCAACCTTTGGCATGATAATAATCAGTATTTTAGAACTCTTAAATTAACATTTCCTTCTGATTTTAGTTTGATATGACTAATTTTCCATTCTCGATTTGCTTTAAATAAGTTGTGATAACATTAAAATTTTTTGGACAAAACCAGCAATCCATACACACTAAAACACTTTTCTGAAATTCACAGCAAACAGATGTAATTGAAGTTCATGACTTTTCAAGTGATATCACATCACAAATAGATAATGTACAATAAAACACTTTAAAGATTCCCAGATGTCACCTATGAATAATTTTGATAAAACTTAGCACCTGCCTTCAGGGCAAGATGCCCACGGCTATCACTAACATGTTACCCTCCTGGTTGTAGACAGGTTGTGAAAATTCTACACGAATGCCTCTACCAAGGTGATGTGTTAGAAACACATAGCATATGATTTAGTCTTTAGGCAAATCAAAGACTTACCTGACATTAATTTTAGCCAGTTAAAAAATATTAAGTTGTGAAATATTTATGATTTGCAAACAATAAAGATATCAGAAAGTAATAATGATGTAATTATAAAAATATATCATTCTTGATTCCAAATCGTTCTTGATTTCTATTAATATATTGATGCAAAGCTAGTAACAGTCTATTTTAATTTTGTGCAATACAATTCATTAAATAGATAAATCAACAGGATTCTCTGCAAGGGGATTTTGAGGGATGGGCCACCCTTCTGTTTTTTGAACAATCTATTCATATATTAATAATACACAAGAATACATTTTCCACATCAAATATACAAGTTATGCACTGTTATGTAAATTAAGAACCCCTCTGATTTTTCTGATCAACTGATAATAGAGTATGATAGATAGCAAGTAATTTTTTGTCTCTATAGCATCCTTATCCATCAACTTTTCTTACCACAAAAGAAATTAATTCCTGTTTAATGAAGTGGTGGGTTGAGGACGGTAGCAACTAAACACCCAACCTTCTGACATTTGCAAAAACAAACAAGTAATCTAGAAAATCACACTATGGCCGAGAGCGACGACAATGTTATATGTACACTTGCGTCTTTATGTCTTATGGGGAAGTTAATTTAGGAAAAACTTTAATAGCCTTTCTAAATGCATGCAAATGCATGAATAATTTATGTCACTAGTTCTCATCCAGAGGTTTAAACGGACTTATTTTTATTTTCCAAAGGGAAAAGGGATTGACTCCGTAAACTTCATGGTCGAAAAAATCACTCAAGACTGTTACCTGTTGGGAGGATGCACTGGGCAAGTTACTCAGAGCAATACTCTAGGCACTGGCAGACAGCTGAAATGTCTTAATTCTACGTTTGAAGCTTTGAGTGTAATATTAAGAGTCTTCGCATCAATGATTCATTTGAATCTGCAGATTAAACACAAATACTGGACAAAATTTTGTCTGCGAACTCTCAACGGTACTGTCTAAGATGCTGTAACTCAAGAGACGAAATGTACCTCGGTAATCTACACCGACAAGACAGGATGAGTTTATCGACACACCTGCCGTACATGACACTACACCTGAATAGCTGCGTCTTAAAATAGAGTAGTTGATGTCTTTTTCTAACAGTTTGAAGAGCAAGGAAGCATTTGCATTTTTGCAACCACCCAGTGTTTCTAAAAATAAACCTTCACTAATAATTACTCTTAAATTTTCCACAATCCTAGTGGGTTTTCTGACATCAAGCTTGAATTCAAGAGAATGATATTGATAGATAGCTATACTTTCTCTTTTTCACAGGTGCGGTATTTTTAAGTATGAAAAGCACACTGATCATTTAATCTTGGAAATGTTATTATGAAGGTAAAATTTATCAAATTAAATCTAATTATATTATTTAATGATCTAACAGATGAAAAGGGAAACAGATACAGATTTACCTGTAGCTTTGTCCTAGTGGAGCTAAGAAATCCCACCACTGCCACCAATGTACACTTTGGTATATATGTAGCCAGGTAGTTTTGAATACTGATTTCTTTGCTTTGTGAGTAGGCGCCATAGGTTGTGAGTTTAAATCCCAAAGAAAACTTATAGAATTGATAGTATTCCTGAGAGCACATGAATTCTTGGTTCCAATTTCCACTGAGAACAGTGGATCCTTCATGACGGCATTACCATGAAGGGCATTCCGGTTGACCTTGAAATTCAAGTATTGTACAAAACCATGGTCAAAAAACACACCGGCTGGATAGAGTCCATTCCCAGTTCAGAATAAAGCATTTAAAACCTGACCAGTATTGCCGGGGTGAACTTTATTTCACATTCAGAAGTACTGTCATTGGTATAATATGTGTGATATTCATATTCCAAGAAAAACTCTCCCATATGTCAAGAGTATATATCGAGAACCCTCTTACAATTGAGGTAAAAGAGTAAATTTTGAAAACTATGAGACTGTTACTTATTCACCAAAAAGCTTACACCAATGGACTGACAAAAAACTTTATCTCAATATAAGCATGTTTAGATCCGTGAGCTTGAAGACAGTCAGTCTACAACATGTTTATTCCTAGCGCACTTGGAAGCAGACAGTAAAACGATACTGTATGCAAGACTGTCCATTTAAGATATCTCTAAGCATTGCATCAGACATCGTACTGTAGTACCTGCTGGCAGTATATTTGCACACGTGTCTCCTGATTTCTGGCCCCTAACATTGCCGGTAGCTAGTTCAGGAATATCTCATCACAGTGGATCAATTTTTCCAGAGCAGGTGAAAGCGAAGTGTCTATAGACACAGGACTTTGTTGCCATGACGTATCTTGAACATTCTGAAAGGATGCGACAATGTGTCATAGAGAATGTACACTTGATATATTGATTTGATCTGGCCTAATAGGTTTCCACGGAAACAAATGGTGTCCATTCCTTTTTGTATATTTCATATCAGCTGTAAGTTGGACATATCACAGTGATGTACTTTGGGCTGCAGTAAGGGACACATTTCAATTACGATTCTTCACACAAAACAAACTTTTGTGCGTGAAAACATGTATAGTTAGCAAAGTAGAAGGTTATCCATACCATGGATAACACATAACAACTATTCAAACTTTTACTTTTATGGAATAAAGTTGTTCTTTTGAAATCTTTCACAGTTGTCCCACCTCAAATACACATTGCAGCCCTTCTAATCCCCATGCAATATACGTATGTATACAAAGTTTCTTATCTATATCTGGATGTTTACACACAAAATGAATTCATGACTGATTGCAATTTGTTCTTGTAGAATATCTGGAAAAGAAAATTGCATAATAAATTTTCTGTATTCAATTTGAAACCAGATATCAAATAATTTACATCCAATATCTCCAAGTGGGCAAACCAATCAGTAATGCTTTGACTTGTTTATAATATGTATATAGTACTGTCTGGGCAGCCATACATTTCAAGTGTGGGGCAAAGGTATGGAGCAATATGATGTGTGCATCCAGTTATGGCCAATAAAACGTGTTGTTTGTCATAATTAGCCTGCGGTATGACAAGGGGTTACATTGGTCTGTTAACCCTTTCACAGTCATGTTGGGATGAAACAGAGACCGCTAATGATATAAAGGCTAACGTGTTTGTAGATTGTCAGGGACCACGTGAACTCTGACATTTCTCATGGCTCTCTCTTGTAAAACACTGGGACAACAACTTCCAGTTTTTTGACAACATTAAATGAGCAAACAAAAGAAAATGGTGATGAAATTATACACTTTTCGAACCATGTTATTAGGCAGGGACATCTTAACTTGAATTGATGTATGAGTGCCATCTGCCAGACTTTCTGATCGGTGACTGAATGAATAATGTAGATATCAGAACGAAGACACATTTGGGGGTTTTTGCTGTCACATCTATTCAAAATCAGGAACTCAACACACTCTGAGTGTCATGGCAAAAGTTGGAAAGCTGAAAATTTGGCAAACATGCTCTGCAATTATTGTAAAACATGTGACTTTTACATATATGGGGAATATTTGTAATAAATGTATGTTATCTTGAAAATAATGCGCATTTTAATAAAATGTCCATGCAGATGGCTCTGACACAAGAGTAATTTATCCTTGTTATATTAATTTTAAGACACAAAATTTAAAACCAACAACTTTCATGACATAAATATGTACTTTTCTACACGATGAATCTTCAATTATCAGAGAAATAAAATGCTGATTAAGAAGTTTATTAATAAAGTCTGACAAAATTCATCCATCTGTTCATCAGCCTTCACCAGACACTGAAACAAACTGAATCATGGGATACACATTTCTCTATAAATATTTAGGTGGAGTAAACAAGGAAAGAGAATACATTCTCCATGGCAAGGAAAACCCATTTAATTGAATTCCAGGTCAACTTTCATCCAAACCTTTCCTTTTGGGAACAGAAATCTATCAACATGGTCAATAAGGGAGTATCACTTTGCACAAAATACATATATACATCTTATTTCGGAGTCTGCAGGAAATATACACGGTGAATTTGGTCTCTATTAGCTACTGATATTACTGTAGAAATAGACTTAGCTTTCTGGGACATTTAATTAATACTACCTTCACTGACTATTGCTAAAGAATTTGAAAATGATAGATTCCTGGGACATTTAATTAATACTAATTGGAAGTTATCGATACATATATTTGCAACAGTATCTCATTAATGTGGATAATTGTTGCAACTGTGTATGGTAATTCTCACCATTGTATTTGCCTCTGATAGGAGGGAGTCAGTATAACTGACCAGATAACACCCAGCTGCCAGTGCAATTCGAGCAAGCAATTCACACAGGGGGCAAAACAATACCACTCCTAGACTACTACTGTAGACTGTCAACTATCCAAATGACAATTATTTGAATTGAGCTGCTAGCTTTGAAGTCCCTTTAAAGTTGTTACATCCATTGTATAATTGGTGATGACTGGTTATAACACAAAGACAATATGCTGTGGACATGAGAATCATTGCAAGGTTTCTTTCAATGACAGAACCATTGATCTATGTATTGCTCACGTACATTAGTGCCACTAAGTGTGGGGTGACACCATAAAGTGATCAAAAATGTTGGACTCAAGTTTTAAAACACTAGGAAGTATATTGTACTGTGTGCATTAAAGTAATGCATTACGCAGTGATTCAGTTATTCTTTTGTCTGTGTTTTGTACCTGTTCACTATTGAAATAAATATGTTCATGTATTTCATTCAACATTATGGATGAATGGATGAATTTATGAGTTGTGCATGCACATGAGTATACCAGTATATCATGCATATGAGTAAGGTACCTGTAGCCATACTTTGACTTTAGACTACATCATGTATCCAAAGTGACTGCGCATATGAACTAAAAATAAATCCTCCCCTTTGTGTGCAGATATGATCAATGGTTTATTGTAGTTCTGAGATGACTTGGACACCATGGGAACTCTCATTTTTTTACAACCAACAGATGCGCAAGCATTTACGGTAAAGGCATCATTGCACGTCATGATGTTTTATCTGCCGAGTTTTTTCAAGTACGGTAAAACCATATCAATATTATTTGAGAGTTAACAAAATGTGTACTACATCTTCTCTTTTTCCACTTGTGTTTTTCACATCTAGTAGATGTATTAGTTGGTCAAATAAACTACTTATGCCAGGTTATTAAATCAGAAAAGGCTGGGCACATTTGCATCTGTGATATTGTTGTGGACAGACAGATATCAAGACGGAACCAATTCAAAGAACTGTCCAGTCTTTCAGAATGCATAAAATTAGAACTAAAGTCTGCCATGAAATAAAAACATGTAAGGCGCTTTAAATAAAATTCTTTGTTTGCCGTCCGCATACTGGTAAGTTTTCAGAGAAAATTAAGAAAACAAATTCAATTTCAATACTATTACAAATAACAATATTATTATTCCACAAGAACCCAAATAAAAATTGAGCTTATGTAAATACACTTGTGTTTTTTGTCCATATTTGTTTTTTTTCCTTGCTGGCTGGTAGGTTTTTCAAAAATCTAAGGACAGCAAACAAAGAATTTTCTTTACATGGACTAATGTCAAAATTCAAAGACCAGCATCATTTGACAGGCCATGGTGGCCTTTATTAACAGTGCTTGATTTTAACCACTAACGTAAGAGGTTATTCCAATTTACAATGCTATGACAACATCATATGCAGGCTGTGTAGAAAAACATGGAGCTATGGATAGATAGAATTGCTCCGTACACATTAATGGGCTTACATTTAGTGGATGGACATGTCATGTACAGTAACATGCTATGGATAACATATAGAATTCTTGATATAATGCAAATGTTGAACTTTTTCTGTACAAGATATGGGGTAGAGGCTGTTTACATTTTAAACTCAACAGAGATTACACAAATCTGTACTTAGCTTCACAGACTTCAGTTTTACCGAGGGAACCATGTTGTTTTGGCAAGGAAAGGGTCACACAGGTCATATAGATAGACAAATTGGAAACATTAATCCCCGATGTCGTGTTGTATGATGGTGAAAACACTGGCCTGGCTGGATACTCGACCCCCCCCCTCCCCTCCCCCTCTGCGTCTCATATAACATGGGTCAGCCATGTCATTAAAGCCACTGAGATTACAGGCACACATGTGTGTACGCAGAGTGGAGCCGGAATAAAATGGATGGGTTTAAAGAAACAGCCCAGAGGGCGTAAGGAAACAGAGATTGGTCTTGACGACAGATAGCAACATATAGTCAAGCGACAGTATTTCAAAAGGTCAGCAAGAAGCAAGCCTGTTCATGTTGGAGACAATTCCGCAAAACCCAATGAATGATGAGAGATTGAATATATTTAAAGGTGTTGTCCTAAACTTGTTAACAACAGGTAAGCTTGCAAAAATAGATATAGACCTGGGTGATTATGGTGAAGACTTCACTGACATTTGCTTCGAAGAAACACTGGTAAATCTCAGTTGAATTTCTATAACCTTCCCGCAGAAAAATACAAGTCATCGTTGATGACACAGTCCCCACTTGTTAATGGGTACTTTGATTACATGTCCTCAGAGAGGATAGAGTCCTCTTCTTTAGGTCTGTGATAAAAATACTTTTGAATAAATTCGCTTGATACATGTCTGAGTTGTAGTTCAGGACATGAAAAAATCGTAATAAAATGGCCACATGTCGGCCATATTGGATCGTATCACAAAACAAATCGATGTGCATATGTATGACATTGGTCAATGTCCTTGTACCAACTTTGAATAAAATCCGTTGAGATATGCCTGAGTTATGGCTCTGTACATGAAAAAATCGTAACAAAATGGCCGCACGGCAGCCATATTGGATCGTATCACATGAAAAATTGACGTGCATATCTATGACATTGGTCAATGTCCTTGTACCAACTTTGAATAAAATCAGTTGAAACATGCCTGAGTAATGGCTCTGTACATGAAAAAATCGTAATAAAATGGCCGCCTGGCGGCCATATTGAATCATATCACAAAATAAATCGACGTGAATATGTATGACATAGGTCAATGTCCTTGTACAAAGTTTGAATAAAATCGGTTGAGATATGCCTGAATTATGGCTCTGTACATGAAAAAATCGTAACAAAATGGCCGCCTGGCGGCCATATTGGATCGTATCACAAAATAAATTGATGTGCATATCTATGACATTGGTCAATGTCCTTGTACCAGCTTTGAATAAAATCAGTTGAAACATGTCTGAGTTATGGCTCTGTACATGAAAAAATCATAATAAAATGGCCGCCTGGCAGCCATATTGGATCGTATCAAAAAACAAATTGACGTGCATCTGTATGACATATGAAGTAATCCTTGTACCAAGTTTGAATGAAATCGCTCCAGGCATCTCTGAGATATCTGCGTGAACGGACGGACGGACGCACGGACGGACGGACGCACGCACGCACACACGCACGGACATGACCAAACCTATAAGTCCCCCCGGACGGTGTCCGTGGGGACTAAAAATCTGCTCTGCACATTCGTATTTGAGGTCATGACCTGATCATATTTAACAGTCAAAGAATTATCCTGGAATTATTGACCACGTCCAGAATTTCACATGGTATGTGTTGTCATCACATTCTGCTTTCACTCAGTTCACAGAAAATTGTTAAATTTACAGAATTCAGAAGATATTTAGGTGTCATGGAAATATTGGGTTTGTTATTAATTTACCTATAACCAACAGATTCTCATCTCTGAGAAGACATGATTATACATACCAAGGGCTAAGGACTGAGGACTACATCACTACTTTCTGTTGTCAAAAGAGGGCACTGTTTATGACCTTTGACCCTCATTAGGTGTACCAGCATCCCCCTGAACCATGTGAACAGAAAGTGCTATGTATATATATTGATGGGAACCAAGGAAATGTGTACTAAAACCTAGATGGGATGTGTGTTTGGGAGGGTTTACATTTACTGTCATGGACCAAATATAAATGAAAGCCTTGACCAAAATAATTTACTTCTCAACAACTCCTCTCTAACACAATTACATAAACATTGTACTTTATTTCATGTGCTTGATGACCCAGAGTTGATCAGATGTACCTAATAAGAAAAAGAACAGCAATACTAGATCCTTTAACCAAGACTTGACGCCAATGTCTACATTGTCTGTTGATACAGCATATGTCATGCACATGTGATGATCTGCAATGTTTACGTCATTTTATGATGATATATTTTACACATACTGGTGTAAAAACAGCATAAATTTCAGATTTGCCATTAGTTACACCTACATTCCAATACGACGTTTAAACACTAAAAGATAATAAAGTTCAAATGTTTTGTATAAGAAAACCAAATTCCCTAAAAAATTTTGAATGGATAATATGAAGCCGTTTCTGATTTTTGGTAGATAACTGCTGCTAAGATTGTCAACAATCCAATATGCTAATTTAATTTTTATCTTCATAACCTTTCACTTTGTTCATTCAATACCAGTGTCTATTGGTCAAGTGTTGCAAGTGCGGTTATGTACTCAGTCCAAGTGTTGCACTGCTGGCTGAAACGACACAAATGAGCGACTGTCGCCAGTTTAACAGCTGCTGATTGACAATCCTTTGTTCAGTTAATGAAACTCTGCATACTGCCTAGACTGTAGGGCACAAACTGTCAACACACTGCAGACTACGGCACTGCTGTCTGTCTGTCATATCACACAGGTTTGACATTTATTGTATGACCCTTGTTGATACTTTAACCCCAGCCCGGCCATCACTCCACAGTTGATGAGTGGCATACCAAGTCAGGTGTCTGTTGTGTGGCTGCTTTCACAGGCCATGCACTTTTCTGCAACGTTCTATTCAACAAGGTGTTGGACAATTCCAGGGAAAATTAGCTCTTCTCGGCAAACACTGCGCAAAAGGTGCCAAAGTCATGAACAACAAACACCACGACAATGTTTGCCGATTATGTAGAGCTTATAGATCACAATAACTGTCAAAACTTACCACGTTACAGAATTTAACATACTGAGTGTTGTTGTCAAGCAAACACAGGCACCTGATGGGGTTTAAAACCTGATAACACGTACCACATTACCTGCTGCCTGGACCGTTGAACTGGTGCAAAGTGGAGGGCATGGTAGTGTACATGTATATGTGGCATCATCAGAGCACACGTGGCGCTATCAGACAACCCTCACCATAAAAGGAACTAAAATGTGGTGCTAGGAAACTGGAAAGACGATGAGAATTTGACAAGAGTACACATGACATCATCAACACACCATAAAATTAATGGAGACTGGTTCCAAATGTATAGACTTGTTTGCTGTTACCACTAATAAGTAAGTAAATACTGGGGGGGGTGAACATGCACAAGTGATAAAATGGCTTCATTACACATACATTTACATATGAAAATGCTTCTTGTTTCTTTTAAAGAACTTTTTTATTCTTCTGTCAAAAGAGAATCAAACGCCATTAATACTAGTTTCATTTCATTGAATTTTTCACCTTGTTGGTAAGTATTAATCTGTGATTGTTTATTGAAGAATTCCTGAATGAATTTGATTCAACTTATTTCATCTGAGAAAAATCCCTACAATTCTTTGCCTAAGAGTCATGCCATCAGCCTTCATGTAGGTGATGTTCAATTTCCCACCCCCTCCCCTTTCACTCTGTTGAACGGAATTGAAATGAAGCACTCAGAGCAGTGTGCCTTCTAACAATGGGTGTCGTCCTGGAAACTTTTTATCAATATGGGGAACTGTAGAAAATTCTTTGCATCAGAGCTATATCTTTACACGTAAACAAAATATTTGCTTGCGTCATATGCAATTTGTTGGCATCATGGCGCTACATATGGGCTCAGAAAGCACACTGACTCCGAGGCTTATCACAAGTGACCACTGTCAAGAGTTGACAAGTTTTTAGACTTTATTTATGTGTGTGTTACACAGTGATTGTAATGGGTTTACCTCTGAAAAGTATGATATATGAATGGGTACCCTGACCCTTGTCAGGTCACACCGATCAAAATCAGCATAAAAAATCTGGGTACCCAGATCCCCAAGATACATATTACTGTTACATGCACCAGGTGTACACATCTTGCTAGACTCTGGTCAAGAGTTACTGATATTAACTGTATCTTTTATAGCAAGACAAGCCAGTGAAATTCATGTTCATGAACGTGTTTATGGATAGAAGTCAGGGATGTCTCATGGGTTTGAACCAACGTGACCTGACGGTGACCTATGAACCTGGCAGATAGGATTGCAACTATCACCATCAGGAACATGGCTAGACATCAATGTCAGCATTCTAATCAAGTAATGTTTTCTTGTATCAAAATTCCCAACTCATTCTCTTGGGGTACACTCACTAACTGACCTAGATATCTTAATTTTTGGACAGAAAATAGAACCCAAGCCATCCAAAGCCTATTAATCAACTCAGTGCTTATATGAACTCGTCATTCAACACAACACCAGGTGGGAATACTCATTACATTGATCTCTCTGATATGAGAACAAGAGACACATATGACATCAGAATGACTCATTCAAGTGTCCAGACATAGGGGTATAGTGTCTACCTTTCCGGTGATTTCACAGTGACAGACCAAACCAGTAATCCATATATATTCTGATCAATACTATTGTATCAATTTCTAATTGGCTAACCCTTTTGTCTATGGGCATTGGTATTAGCTATATTGTTGTGAAGAAAGAGACACAGACAAATATGGATTTACTCTTTCTGTTGAACCATGGCATAGAAGTTTGTACTTGGCCTGTAGAGGGGAATCAGACTGAGACGGCTGTATCAAACTCTTCTGTTGCTGGTATTTTCATCGGAGTGTATATTTCTAGGTAATTTGAAGAGTATGGTAAATAGCAACGCTGGCTGTGATGGGAGAAATGAAAAAAGACAGGATATTCCAAAATGTAAATGTTTGCGTACCGTAATTGGAGTGTGGAGTAATTTATTATATTGACTTGTGAGCTTATGAGTTTTTCTGGGTGTCAACGTCGTGCAGTTCAGCACCACGACATAGTACATTACGAAGGAAGAATAAACGGGTGTGATTTGTGGTTTAAGGTCTCACCAAAAGGAAGAAAATTACTAAAATTTGTGCGAGTCAAACTTGCTATGATGGTGACTAGAAATTGGACACCTAATTAGCAAATTACCCAGCTGTATTGCCAGCCATTGTTGAATTCACTTGGTAATTAGTGAGCGACTTTGTTACATTGTAACTTGTCAGCGATATCATTTTTCATTTCAGTCAGCTGCAGACACTTCATGCATGTGATGGTGGGGGGCATATTGCCATAAAGGTGAACAAAATTAGAAGAACGCTGTGTACCGTATGACAGTTCTACATCACAGTCTTTTATTTTGTGACTTCAGCCTATTTATTATCTACGTAAAATCAAGCGTAACTTCCAGGTGATGACAAACTGACAACTTTGATATTTGATGACAAGCCAGAACTTCTTAGCAAATTACATTGATGGATAATGGCACTGAATAATTATAAATGACCATATATTTCTGTTTGAATGGTTCAATGTAAAATTGCACTCTGGGTACACAGGGATCTGAAAACTTTGACACCAAATTATGGTGTCATCCGATAAATCCTGGAGAAATATTGGACAAACACTCGTTGCTGAGGAACTTGCAAACAAAGCTGTTATGTTGTCCCGAAATCAATAAATGAATTGTGGGACAGGACACACAAATTATGAGATAACACACTTTAAATTAGGAGTGGGCAAACTTTAAATTACGAGGTGGAGTACCATGAATTGTCAGTGGCATGTGGTCGTTTTGAAACAAGCTGCCCTTTGATCAACACATGCTTTATACCCTGCCCCACACAACATGACAGCTAAAACTCATTTTTCACTGTCAAAACAACACACCATTACCCGTCTTAGTTTATACTAAATTTACATAATACAATACGTCATAATGTGCCCTCTATCCCAAGTTGCATACATTTGCAGACTCAAAAAATACATTTAAAGTTGAGAGCACATAAAAACATCCTCTGCTACCAAGGGTCAAACTTCACAACCCAGCATGATGGATGGGATTCTCAATGTCCTGATATTCAATAGCATAGTAAATATTTACTCTGCGTGGGACCGTAAAAACTTGTAGTAAACCGGCCACGAAAGCTGACCGGGGATTTGAAAAATAACCCTCTGTTGAAATATCACCCAGGTACAGACTGGTATCGATTAACCCAACAAAAAGAGGTGGCAAGAGCGTTGTCCAAGCAGACCTTAACAATATTTACTGAGTCCTTACACACAACAGTCTATTCACCCATGTTCAATGCATGGTGACACCCACTATGACAATGGGCAGGATGAAATATTCACAGAAAGTACATTTATGTGTCTGTCCGTTGTCTGGCTATGATGTATTTTGTGTGTAGGAAATGTGTTTCAACGCAGGAGTGAAAGAGCCTCAGAAGCTGATGTACTGGTATGAAACAAGCATGCTTCTCACCTACTCACAGATATGAACTCAGTACATACAGGTATGAACACAGTAACATTAACTCCACAAACGGCCTCCACTAAAGAAACCCTACAACAGCAATTTCAAACCATCACTGTTTAAGCCAAGCCCTTTCTGTAGAGAACAGCCCTGTTTCACTGTGTCCCTCTGAGTCACATCAGCTATACACTAACACCTCTACAAAGAATCCTAGGCAAAATAAAAACCACAGCATCCGAATGAACGCCACAACTTCCGTGATCAACACAACCTCACACAGGAACACCCTAAGGAAACTGAAAGACAATGGAAGAGACAATAGGTTTATCTCTCATCCCACTGTCAGGGCAGAAGTGTGACTAATTCTTCCAGTTCCAACTACTGAACTGTGAACCAAGATGTTCTACACTGAGGATGCCATGAGTTTTGATTTATGATTCAAACTAGATAATTGAAAATGAATGGGCTGTGTCAAAACATGGTGGCAGGAGATGGATTAAAATCCTTTAATAGTTGGGCCAATTCCTACATCACAATGTCCGGCATGGCTGTTGGGTTGGAAATAAAAGTTGGACAGGACTTTACCACTTGGAAAAGTTAAAGAAAGCGTGCTCATTCATGCATAAAGGTGACTAGCTATGTTTCTGCTTTCTTCTTCAACAATCATCAAAATTCTTATTTGGCACTAAATTGCCTGCTTCCACCTTTAATGAAATCCTAAGAGGCAAGAAATCAATCACAGGGTTTGAAAATTATGGAGAAAACACAATCTGATTGGGTGCATTATGGGACGTAAATGAAGCCCCTAGCTATAAAACTCAGTGAAGCAAGTACTCATCTAACACAATTTATTTTCATGCCATATGCACGCTTACATTTAAACATCTTAAGTTTGCCGTAAAAAGGATTCTGACATTTTGAATCGGGATAGATTTTCGTTTAATGCACCATTTGCTGTCCCAGGTGCATGTCTGCTGTGATCTCCATTGATCAACAAAGGCATGTTGCTCTTGAAATCAGAATGTGACAAACATCGCCTATCCCAGTATGTTCAGCACTATTTCACGGTTCTCTTTGGGCATTGTATAATCAGTAAAATAACTGAAATAAACAAATGAAAAAATAAAACAGGTTATTGATTGGGAAATTGATATGAAAGGGAACAGTGGAATTTTATCAAATGCGGTTGGAAATTTGAGGCAAACTTATCCAAATCATTTTGATGAATATTTTTTACAACATTAAGAGAATAATCAACTCCTAACAATAACTTGATACAGTGCAACTTCTCTCTGGGATTGGCCAGTCATTAATATTCATTAAAGTTCATGCTTGCTGTTAATAAAGCAAAGTATATGCAAATTCAATGAGATATGATGAGTTGATAACCATTGTTCCCAAGAGGATGGAACATTTTGCATCCTAAATCCTGTATTGTAGAGAGAGAGACCCTAATTTTCATATAGAAAGACCCAGCTCTCAAAGAAACATACATTCTGTATCAAAGATCTTTCATGATTACTTGCACAATTTCTGGATATCACTTGATAACTGTATATCTACAGATTTGGCATGAGCAAAGAGCATTGTCTCTTTCTGAGCTAGCTACATGTTTAGTCATAGACAGCCTCTGCTGTCTGTGGTTCAATAATCTAAAACAAAAACTGACCAACAATAGTGAATGTGTTTCACTACCTCGTGAGTCTTTCAGATTAAAAAGACACTGATTTTAATAGTAATGCCATTGAGCAACAAGTATCTGGAAGATTCTGTTTTCATTTGACTTCAGAAGTGTCAAAACAATTCAGCTTTTTAGGCTGTTCCACAGTGTTACCTGGCAACAACAAGTGATCTGTTTCCTTTGGTTAAAAAAACGAGTAAAATATAACTCATAATGGTTGAGTTGTACAAACTTGGCAGCTGGCAGATTTACAAAAGCATCAAACAGTTGCAAATTTGACTGTACACTTGATTTGAACTAGGAAACAGGTGTCCAACTATCAACTGACACAAGCATGTCCCTTCCGTTACTATTATTGGTAAGCTTGACTGTCCTATTACATCATTCAACTATATGCATTCTTTGTGCACCCCTGGCACCAATGACAGACAAAAAGCTAATCCCTAATTGTAAGCAAAGCTCAAATTTTCTGTCTCTTGACGACATTAGCATCTTCATTCACACAAAGGAATATATACCGTATGTATACTCTTGCAACATAACCACTCACTAGTATGGTGCGGGATTTCCATTCACTGAACTTGAAGAAAACTTTTTTTGATGTCCTTTGAAATGTAGACTTGAGTATAACACTACAGCTACGAATACAGAATGTCATTTGTCATGATGAATTTTGCAATTTCGTAGACGATACACAAAAATCGAAGTGTAAATGATATACACAATTTGAACATGTTGACGATAATTCTGTATGAGATCATGTTACAATGTGGACGGAAGATTTCTCAAACACTGTGCTTTGCTGTGCTTTGTTCACAGTCAAACTATACCTTTGAAATGGGCAGGGGCTTTAGATATTATAAATGAAGTCACAGTCCCTCCACACGGGGGGGGGGGGGGGGGGGGGGGGGGGGGGGGGGGGGGGGGGGGGGGGGGGGGGGGGGGGGGGGGGGGCTGTGATGGAGTGTAACTACCCCACTACATATAAACTTGTGTTCACTGTGTCACTAGCAAATCATTGAATGTCTATGTGAAGACTGGCCAGTTCATAGCATAGAAATATGTCCTAAGAGGCAAGACGGCAGTAGTCGGACAAATGTACAGAGCATGTGCAATAAACAAAAATACTTGCACAAAACTGTGAGTTGATCCAAAATCATTATCAGGAGGATTCATGATACAAATTATTTCTGTATACAAAATGACAGACAGGCAGACAGCCAACATTGGTATCTGGAAGCCCTAGAACAAACACTGTTGAACAATGCTTTATTTTGAGTACCCTTGTTAAAACTGGTTACATTCCCAAACAGGCTAAACTCACATTTCAATATTTGCTCTGTCCAATTCGCTGATCGTAATCCAAGATAGGATCCCATTAAAGAATGGTTGGTTACATTAGATATTTCCGTTACTTTGTGCATTCCAGCTTCTGAAAGACAGTTTCTGAATGGTTTATAGCCACTCGTATATCATATCATTTTTCTGATAAATTAGCCATTAATTTTTAGACCCAGATAGAAATGGTTCTGCCGTATTACTGTTTTCTAGTCATGGAAAATTCAAAGTTAAGATACATATGTTAAAAACTTGACAGATTGAAACAACACTGTCTTGAAGTAAACCACAGTCCTCTGTGGAGGGACCGTGCATAAAAGTATGATATTTCAATCTCTTTCCTTCAGTTCTGAATTATAGAAATGAAAGTGTTGTGTACGTGAGTCACTGGGATCTACAGTAGTTGAAAGTACACTATAAAAAGTGTCACACAGTGAGAACTCACAACTACCGTCTTTTAGCCAATCTGTTCTTGGACCTAACATGATAAATCTTTGAAGTGCTGGCGTGAATGATAAGGTTGCTGAAATTCACAGGAACACAGAAATAATCAGTGTAAAACTTACAAAAAAACTACTGAGGTACTACTGTTGATTTCTGTTTCACAATATGTCCTTGATAGCAGTCTGATGATCATTCCCTTATAATTATGCCACGGTTTTCACTTGATCTCAAAAGAAATGTTCGTCCCATCTCGCTGTTCTGCCGCTACACTCATTATGGAAATAACATTCATACGTCATTGCATATCCAGTAAGTTTATGAAGTGGAGCGTTCTGCAGAACACTTGATGTACAGTAAATGGCAGTGTCTTTCCTCAAAACAAAAATAGCTAAGAGCACATTAACATGGAAGTCACATTTTTTTTCCCGTTGACAGCGGTACGATTGCACTCAGCCTATTCAAGTTATTCTAAGCTGGCAATAATGGTTATCCTAAAAGAAACACCATAAAGCTATATTTGAAAAAAAAATGCCACAAAGATTTATTTCATGTGTTCACCAGAAGTTATCGGTTAAACTATTCCAACACACAGGACAGAGTTGATCCAGTTAGGATACATTACAGTTTTATTCAAACAGTAAACGAAGATAAAAGATGTCAGATTTCAATGAAAAACGTGTACGAGAAGGCCGCTTCAAATCAGACAGTGCGTCAACCCAATGCATTAACCTCAGGGTATTTTCCCTGTCTTTTCATTGTGACTCTCATGAAAAGATTTAATATCAATGATTGGCTGTCACGGCTAAATCAACACAGTCTCCTGCAGGAGGAAGCTTTCCACATCAAATTGAAGAAGATTATTCCTCTTTTTATAACTGTCTGGCATTCCATCTTTGTATCTCCGAATCCATATACAAAACACTATTTGACAACAATGGGTCACATTCAGTCATCACAAAGCACTTTTTTCCCACACCAAGCGGCTGTGATTGCAACCATTCTCCATCTCAATTTTTTTTCCTCCTTTCTCTAGGAAGTTCACATGAATAGCTGCGTATGCCCCTATGGGTAGGCCATCTCAACGGCTGGAGGGCAGACAAAAGATTGTGAAAAAACCAGATTATAGCAGATTGGTGATAGGGTTTTACTTCAAACAGATTGCCGGCAGACAAGGAGACCAGTTTCCTCCCACACGGTAATGCCTACCAGAAGTATTTACACTAAGTAGCTATCACTCAGGATGCAAACTTTCTCATGATTGGATAAACTGTTCAAGTACACAGCTTGTATGGATACTTTCACTTTGTTTGCTTTGTTCAGTTCTTTGTCAAAATGATATCATAAAAATTCAGGTTTATCAAAATACTGGTCACAAGATTCATTACTCAGCCGGACTTCGCAAGGTACAAGGATGGTGGAGAAGCGAACATGAATATCTCGACCAATCAGCTATCACTGTTTGATGATGATAGCCAGTTACATTTGCTGATACAAACGAGTACTTTAACTCTTTCCAGATGTGTGTGATTCACAACTTTATCAGGTTCATTGAAGACATTATAGAGTGTAGAACATTACAGCGTTGACAGTACAACATGATTGTCTAATATTTATCTGTTTTGTAGCCAAAACTGGTACTGTCAGGTAGCTATGGATTCAAAATGATAGTATACAGTAGGTATAGGCAACTAACAACATGAATGCATCTTTTGTGAGAGGATACAGCTATATTTGGATGTTTTTACTGCAAACTTCAAAGACGGAAGGAAAGACAACTAGAAAAAAGAGAACAAGGATGCACTGAAGGCGTATCAACAGACTGGGTGGGGAATCTTTCTTTGCGTTATTTCAGTGAATTCCATTTTTCAGAGAGGCTATTTCATGTTATTGTCCTCAATGTGAGATCAGAGTCTCAGTGATAAAGTAAGTATAACACCCATATAATTAGGATGTGGTGATACCAATAAATTTATGCAGGATTTCACAACATGTGGTGAATATGACTGCAAATGTGCAGCTGTAATGATTGCAAACACCTACAACAACACGATACCACCTATAAGCAGTTACACAAGACACAAAACAGAAAAACCAGGAGCCACTTCCATATATATCCTAGAGCTAGCCAGTCAATTGATAACATGTGTACATGGCTTTAGATGCTGATGTACCAGTTGTAGGCGAAAACAAACTGCCCAATTTTTCAGAAAGCCTTGCAGTCCGACAAAGTTGTTGTAAACACCAAAATTTGCTGAAATATCACTGCATGACATTTGTGTTCAACTCCCTCATGTTGTTTGTTATTAGGTTCTTATATGGCTTCATAATGGCGAGAAATCCAAAAACTGTCGAACAAAATTTGTTGACATTTTCAGAAGAACGGCCCCCCAAGCAAAGATACTGGAACAAGGTGTCAAAGTCATCACAGATATTACAAACAGCCTGTGAGAACATGTTATATTCTCAAGACTAAAAAAATGGGACAAAATTTTGACTGTTCGACCTAGTTTTGGCAATTTTATGTTTGTATTTTTCATATTACCTATAGCCTGAATTGTGTATGTGTAGCAGACAGGAAATTCCACTCTACACATCACTTCAGCTACGCATACAAACACACTTCATGTTCATCTAAACTTGTAATGTTTTGTAATTCTTATTACATCAATGAAAAAAAATGATGTGACTTGGCCAAATTTTAACAATCCAGGACAGGAAAAAGCTTTTCGTGCGCACAGTACGACAAAATGATGCTATGGTCAAGTCAAGGGCAATGTTTCTGTTAGCAAAAGAAGACAGATTTTCAGATCAAAACCTGCTGTGCAATTCAACTATCAGGACCCCACAACCCTGTCTGCGTTGACACAAGTCTGAAAATTTTGTGATCAGAGATATTTTGATATAGTGTCATATACCCCATGCTTCACAATTGTGTCTTTAGAAATATTAACATCAAACATCATCTGATATTTTGACTGTTACTTTGACAACTGAAGAGTGTTGCTGGCATAATTTCAATTCGTTGTCCAGTTATTTTCCTGTTTATATGACAGTTTTTTCCAATAATTTGAGGTAAAATCAGTTTTTCCTATTGGCTATAATATTTGAAAACTTTGTGTACATGTGTGAGTATTTACTGAATAATTTGAGGTAAAATCAGCTTTTCCTATTGGCTATGTTATTTGAAATCTTTGTGTACATGTTAGAGTATTTACTGAAGCCCTACATCAGTCAGTTGATGTCTTAGCATGACCATAGACTCTAAAAACACTGAAGAAGATCAGTGTAATCCTAGGGGATCCAGTCTTTCAAAAAGCTGTTAGAGGCCCCCTAAGAAAACCCAAATGTTTTCATAAAAAGATTGGACCCAGCATTCTACACATCCTCTGAAGTTTCAACCGATTTCTGGTTCTGCCTCATTCTCGGTTTCCGTGACTCCCTTTTCCCCACACAAGAGTTTACCCAGAAGCAGCAGACACTTTATGCGGAGTCTTAATCTTTGAGACTGATCCCTTATAAATAAGTTGTCCATTAAGCTATTATGGGGGAAAACGCAGGAAATATATAGGACATCCAGTGTGCACTGTTCAACTTTTTAACTTCACTAAAGTAAGGATCTTTATGTTGCAATAGGCAATATACCCTGGAGTCCAAATTCATTAGTTATTCTATTCATCCTATTCTTTCAGGAACTCGGAGAAGATCTTTCACTCTCCGGGATTTTTATAAACTTTACCATTCCTGTGGGAGGTTGTTTTTGTGACGGCACTGTGTCCACGCTGAATGGAATGAGAATTAGGGACGGACCATTAGATCTTGGGAGGGGGGGTGGTCAAAAACAGAAAAAAAAAATTTTCAGAGCAGAAAGTTAGAAAAAAAAAATCTTCAAACTAGTTTGAAAAATAAAAAAAAATAAACAAGAAGACAAAGGCGTAAAAAAAAAATCTGCAAAAGTCTTTAAAATTTTGAATTTTTTTTAGATTTTACCGACAGTAAGCAACTTTCTATATTTTTAATACATCCTCCCGGCACATTTTTAATTTTAATTTATACATTTAGAGTGACTGTATCCCTTATACTGGAAGTTGTGATTATCTTATCTTTTCAGGACTTTTGTATTCTGATCACTTGAAAATTATGAAATTATAGAGCCTGTTTTCTACTTGTTTCCTGCGTACAAACCAAGCAGGTACACTAGGTAAAACATTGAAACTATGGTATGGTTGTCAAGACAGAAAGTTGTATTTGCCTTTTAAGATCAAGGTAAACAGATGCAGGCCACATCAGGTTCATTTTTTTCACAGCATTTTATTACAATGATGAATGCAAGAATGGGTGAACAAGTAGAAACACGTCAATAATGATAAAACAACATATCAAGTCATTATGTATTATTTTGCTTTAAAAAGGCATTTTCAATTCTTTTTTCTCAAAAAACAGCCTCAAAAAACAACAGCAACACATTTTTTAACATTCAACAATACACTACGTAGAATGCCATCTATCCAACAAATCCCAACACAAAAACACATAAAAGGGTTGAACTTTGAAAGTTTCTCGATAGCAAATACTGAATAAATCTGCATGGGTAATCGTTTTTGTGTAGCAAATTTCAAAGAAATTGGACAAGCCCTTTCAGAGAATACAGATTTTTTGACCATGAATGGCATAAATTGCCCAAAAAGACAAATATTGAAATTTCAACACATCTATACACATCCAATCAATTTGGACATGCTGCTACAGAGAAATAGATGTTTGATCAAAAAAGGGCAACAATTGTTCTAAAAACACAAATATGCAAATTTCACTATATTATTTAGCTTATTTTAGCTTCTCAGCTTGTCAAAATCAATTGTAAATCATGAGATATGCATGATGTTTGGTGGGGTGAATGTAGGCATTTCACCACGCAGTAGAAAGGGAAGCCAGGAAACCAAAATAGTCAATTTCAAAACTATACGAAGCTACTGAGGAGCAAGAAGACCATGTTTCAGAGGAAGATGTGTAATCCGAAAAAAATGCTCCCAAAGTGCCACCAAATAACACCATTTTTATCTCTATTTTTCAAAAGCTCCAACGGCAGGAGGGGACACCCCCTCCTGACCACCCCCCGCAAAAATGCTGTCCAAGTGCCACCAAATAACACCATTTTAATCTCTATTTTTCAAAAGCTCCAAGGGTCCCCCTCCTGACCACCCCCGCAAAATACTCCCCAAGTGCACCAAATAACACCATTTTAATCTCTATTTTTCAAAAGCTCCAACAGCAGGAGGGGGACAACCCCCCTCCTAACCTCCCCCGCAAAATACTCCCCAAGTGCCACCAAATAACACCATTTTAATCTCTTTTTTTCAAAAGCTCCAATGGCAGGAGGGGGACACCCCCTCCTGACCCCCCCCCGCAAAAATACTCCCCAAGTGCCACCAAATAACACCATTTTAATCTCTTTTTTTCAAAAGCTCCAACAGCAGGAGGGGGACACCCCCCTCCTAACCTCCCCCCGCAAAATACTCCCCAAGTGCCACCAAATAACACCATTTTAATCTCTTTTTTTCAAAAGCTCCAATGGCAGGAGGGGACACCCCCTCCTGACCTCCCCCCGCAAAAATACTCCCCAAGTGCCACCAAATAACACCATTTTAATCTCTTTTTTCAAAAGCTCCAACGGCAGGAGGGGGACACCCCCTCCTGACTCCCCCCGCAAAAATACTCTCCAAGTGCCACCAAATAACACCATTTTAATCTCTATTTTTCAAAAGCTCCAACAGCAGCAGGGGGACACCCCTCTCCTGACCTCTTCCCAGTGACCGCTTGCGTGGCCGCTTGTGGTGCTTGGCACCACATGTTTGCCCTCTTTATATTCAGACAGCGACGAACGAAAAAAAAATTATAAATCTGAAAATTTACTCTGAAAAAAAAATTTGCACAGCTAATCTCAATTGGAAAAAAAAATTTCAGAAATTTACAATAGTAAAAAAAAATTTCACAATTTCATTGTGACCACCCCCCCTCCCAAGGTCTAATGGTCCATCAATTATAGCAATACACAGGCCCCACAAATCTTCAACACCCTTAGCTGTATTCTGGGAGTAAATTGTCCATGACAAGATTACAGGGGCTGCATATGTTAAAGTTTTCTAGACCACAAAGGGGCAACTGGACACTTTTTCAAAAGCGCTGAAGCCAGACAGTTATATGGGTCTGTTACAATGCAGTCGTCCCTCCGACTCTTGTGGCCTTGTTAGTTTTGCCTGTAAAAGGAGTAAATTATTCGCTTGGGAAATGACACAAGCCCCCATGCAGGGGAAGTTGCACTTTGTACATGTTGTGCATTTGGCATAGCCAAAGACATTTGCACTTTCCACATGCTCACACGTGTAAACAACTGCCACATACATCAACTATTGAAGGTTAAGCAGAACACAGGCGCCAACTTCAGGGACTGGTTAATCTAAGTTTGCTTTGAGCTGCAGTCTCACATCGGAAAACCATCACTTCTCCATATATTTCTGTTTTGCACTCTCAAGATCGCGTCTTTTTGATGTGACAACCGGTCGTCAGATCTTCATCGACAACCACACGCACACACATGACACTGATGGATTTTGGTGAGCACATTCTGTGTACATTCTGTGTACATTAAGCACATTTCTTGCCCCAGTAGATTCTCATAAAAGAAATTGGTTACAATTCAAAACAATTACTAAAACACACAACACACATGGTGTAGACATTAGCAAACTCTGTCTTACACACAGTGCAAGTCAAACAACCGTATCTTTGCTTGAATAGATCCTAATATGCCTCCGGCTCCTAAAATTAACCAAAGTTTTTTTGTTGCTGAAACTCAATATACTGAAATGTTTCTTTGACATGAAGTGAAATAAGTGTTTGTCTTCAAAGAAAGCTCATTTTTAATTTGCAAGCACTGACAAGAGAATATTGTGACATTTTCGAAAGCAACGTCAAAATCTACAATTAAAATTGCTCTATTCAGAAATGGAAATGAGAATAGTTCATTAAATGTTTAAAAAACAGAAAAGCATCAATTTGGTTGAAAGAATAACAATTTCTAAAGTTGTATTCATCCAATTTTATTACTCAGAAACTATTGGCTATTGGTGAGGAAACGACAATTACAAAAATGTGTGTCAACTTGTGGGAAAAGGAAAACACGTTCTTTGAATAAATTTGAAGCTGTCATAATTAACGGAAGGATGCTGCGATACTTCTTTGTAACAACATGGACATCTTGTTGTACTTATAGAAAAGAAGACGTGACCCTGTCAGGGTTTTTAAAGGCATTCTAGCAAAATTGCCCCTACTTAAGATTGGTCGAGGCATATGTTCGCCATTGCTTTCCACAACGGAGGGTTATAAAGCCACAAGCCTTCAAATTACTTTCGGAGGTTCAGATGCACCTAGCCTGTTAATGACTCGTGAGATTGAAAACGTTATAAATCACAGAAGGAACCGCTGAGATTCTTGTTTGTGTACGTGTGTATGTCAATAGATAATCCCTAGACTGAGCTAATGCACTCTGCGCTCCCTTTGTTGTCTAGTGAATCTTGTTTGTGAAAAATCCATACCGGCAACAATTCATGGATGTGTGGTACAAGTGTACGCTGTTATGGAAATGCCTCCAAGCTGATGTCCATACAAACATGTAGCACATCATCGCCACCTTTAAACAACATTTCCCCCCCCCCCCCCCCCACAAAATACTGAGATCACCTTCCAGCTCAAAAATATTGCACCATTTTATTTTCAACACCAATACAATTCTTGGTTCACACTGGTCGTTGCATTTGAGTATGTTTGACATTGTCATCTGCAGCAAAATTGGAATGGAGAAACAATGTCACTTCAAACCACAAACTTCACTCGTCTTATTCAACAATCTTTCATTTCAAAGAAACATTTTTTTACAAAAAGGGATAAGCAAGAAAGAAGGCCATATGAATTGCACAGGTGCAATTGCACAGCATGAACTGCACACATGAGAAGTAAATTTTACAAGTATACTTTTTATTCATCCCTACTCCTCTTCGATTTGTGAATATTTCACATCTGTTTGCCTTATTCAATTTGCAATTTCAATATGAAACTACGGCACATTGCTTCCACAGGGGACTTGTATGAATAAGCTTTGATGTAATTCACTTTGCAAAATCACATTCACTGGCCGAGACTCGATAAATTAGCACATATGAACAACAATTTTATGATGTGGTGCCAAGCAAATCCGATATTGCCACGAGCACTTGTCAAGTTGCGTGATTCGACAAACCATAAATTGTACTCCCCTTTACCCTTTGAGCACTGTAAATTTTCCCACCAAAAATTTTCGTGCAAAATTTTACCAATTTTTAATGAATTTTTTGTAATTTTTTTGACAATTTTTGACCAAATGGACGTTACTTTTAATTGGCTACTGTTTTTGATCAAAATTTTGTAAAAAATCTGAAAAAAAATTGTGTGGGTTACATTTTATAAAGGCGGCAAAAATTGACTCTGGCACTCAAAGGGTTAATGAAACATCAACCATCAGCTTTTATTCATTTTTCTCACAAAGGGTTTTTGCTCATTTTCAGCATGGTTTGAATTCCAAATTTTGACAACAAAAAATATCTATTCTGTGAACAGTCACATAACAACTAACAGAACCATACAAAATATTTAATTGCAGCATGCAGACAATTTTTTTACCAAAATGTAATTGCAGCCTGAAATGTTATTTTCAAAATAAATACGTGGAGCTATATTTGGGGAAGAGAAATTGCATAAAATGACCAAAAAACAGAACAGGCTTACCGGATTTCAACTACGGAGGCTGTTACCTCATAATTTTTGAGAACTTTCATGATACAGGAAATTATGCAAGTTTTTCAGTAAGGAAGTTTGACAGTGTAAAATTTTCAATCCAAAGGAAAGGTCAAGTTTAGTTCAACTAATGAAATGCATTCCGTACATAAATACATGAACATGACTGTATACAATAGTACTCCGAAACCAGATTTGTATGACTTTCTGTTCTCAGGTGAAAACTTCTTCTCGGGGCTTTAACAAGTCAAGATATTGCGACTATAAGTTCTAGATACATGTAGTACAATTTTACAAAAAACTTTGGAAAAGGGGAGCAATAAGTTTGCGTTTGTAAAATAAGCATAGGGCAATCTTCAATGGGTACGGTGAAATCAACCAATTGTAAACAATATCATATGACTTCTAACTGAGGTTCAGCTTTGAAAGGGGTTAATAATATAATAGTCTAGCAGACCATGATATCAGATATGCATTCAGCAAATTACATATTATGTTAATATTCATCAGCCAAAGTCTGCCATTGTGTGACCTTTGACCCACAAATAGAATGCTCAAGGCTCCAAGGAATTGCAAATCGGCCTCTGTCGATGAGAAGACTGTAAATACCAAAATAAATTTCATACGGAACTGTAAGAGATGGAAACCTATGGCTCTTCAAAGACAAACTTTGTTAAACAATGAACTACAGTTTTACTGAAACTATCATATATCAATCTTTGGAACACTGTTCACCTCGGTAATTTGTAAACATTTTAAATAATTTCACCTTTTTGGTTGAAATCAGAAACGAGATGTTTGTTTTTCCAGTTTCTTGTATTTATTTTGAACTGGCCCATTGGCCAGGATGTCGGAAATATTTCCCTGTTTGCAAAGAAAACAAAGTAGGCATGTCCAGTTCAATTTAGGGGAGATCTGAGAGGCTATGGTTTGTTTGCAATGTTCAGTTTCTGTTCCTTTAAGTAACTGAGCCAGTCACCCTTCTGACAATCACCACTATTACGTCTATCAACCATGACTGACCTTCGCTCCTTCTCACATCGGTAATTTTTTTTTTTTTCTGAAACCTTCTCCCTATATACCTTCCGTATAATTTTCCTGTCAGTAATAGGATACTATTTTCACGGTGCGATGGTAGTTGAATCATTGGAATTGAGAAAAGAAGACTTTGATTGAGGTCAGTGGATTGGAAATGGTCAGTTAACTGCTATTCCAATTCGCTATGGTTTGTGGACAACACCGCCACCGACTGGTCATTTGGGAAACTATGCCATTTCCTTTGGCACCTTCATGGCCAGTTAGTCAAGCAAAATTGCGATTATTGGAATTCCGATTCCTGATTTCATGAGAAAAAAAACTTCACAAAAAAGGTTTACCATCAATCAGTGTCCTAGACAACCTTGAAACCGTAAAGTGATGTCACAAGGTGCTAAAGACATTATGTAAGACTGAATATCATTCAAAGAAAATGTAATGGCTTCACAGTGTCTAAAGATGGTTTTTGTAATCCAGAAGTTGGACATTAAAAATTAACGGTCAACTTGATGTAGAAAAAGAGTAAGACACTACTGGTAATTAAATGTACCATCAAAGTTAATTATGATGTTTGCTCTGCTTTCAACAGCAAAGACTCTCATACAAGTACCGTGTTCCTACTATGACATGGCCATGTCTATGTTCCAATTAATGTATAAAAATGACTCTATACATTTGACTACGATGACAGATGATGACATGTGAATTTAGAGACAACCAATCCTCCCCACCCCCTTCCCCCTCCCCTGAAATTCCGTCTGTGGTGTAAGGAACTTGGTCCAACTTGTTGGGTGGATGCATGTAAAAAGCTGTCAGTTTTTAAGGCGGTGAAATGTACACATGTGGGCTGTCCTGGACATCAGAAGCGTCTTGCTCATGCCAATAAAACAGACCATGTAACAATAGTGTGCACATGTTGATGTTTGAAAGAGGGCAAACTCCGGCATACACCATCAACCATGCGATGCATTCCATGAATCAGCATGCCAATAGACAGCAGCCTGTCGTATGTTTTGGGACGCATTTCCAAAAGATGGGTTTAGAGGTCAGAGGTCACACCCGGGACATGTAACCTCAACCCAATCACTTCCACATTGGGCTACTAACTGAATCACTCTGAAACTAAAAAGACTTGAAACATACTGGATACATGATAGTTTGACGCAGAATCAGAACCCCCAGCAGAATACAATGACTGTATCAGTGTTATCATGAAGCAATGAATCTCATGTACACTTCCGATAAAGTGACTTTTTGTGAGAGCGACATGGTGTAAAAAGACAGAAGAGATTCTATTCATACCAAATGTAAATAAACTTGATTCAAGGATGCACCGCCTTTGATGTGAACAACTTACGCTGGAGGGGCTTAGGGAGCGTTCAGTTTTTACGGCGGGGGGGGCCGGCAAAATCTTGTCGCCGGTGTTCAAAAAAATATAGACCCCCCCCTGCATTTTTCGTGAAAAAAAGATGACCCCCCCTTTGTTAGACGAAAAAAATTGATGACCCCCCCCCCCCCCCCGCTTAAAAATAACCAAAACCCATATGTCAAATTACCCGCATGGTTTGGATTTGAACTCCGGTACGCGGCGCACTTTATTCGTGTAACAGAGATGCCAGTGCACAAACTTCTCAGCCACATCCATTGAAACGTCTGTTAATTAGGACGACTGTAAGGCAATTTTTAACTTCATTTCCATAGACAACTCATGTCCATGGACATTGTATAAAGTGAACTTTATTGGAGTGGTTCGCCAAAGGCAGCCCTCCGTTAAGAGGGTCATGGGCCATTACGTAAAGTCAACTTTAATCTAGTGGGCCACCAAAGGTTGCCCGCCAGTAAAGAGGGTCGATCATGGCTATTGCATAAATTAGACTTTACTGGACAGGGCCGCTGAAGGCGCACGGCCATTAAGATTGCCGTGGGGTATTACATAAAGTCAATTTATTGGAGTGGGCCGCCGCAGGCGGCCTGCCGGTAAAGAGGGTCGATCATGGCCATTGCATGAAGTAAACCTAATTGGAGTAGGCCGCCAAAGGCGTCTGCCCGTTAAGAGGGTCATGGGTAATACATAATGTATATTTATTGTAGTGGGCCGCCGAAGGCGGCCCGCCTGTAAAGAGGGTCGATCATGGCAATGGCATAAGTGAACTTTATTGTTGGTATCATGTTTTTGAAAATGTGGTGACCCCCCCCTTTCCTACCAGTGAAAAAGCGATGACCCCCCCTTTGCGGATTCCAAAATTTTGATGACCCCCCCCTGGATTTTGCCGGCCCCCCCCGACCGTAAAAACTGAACGGTACCTTATAAAAATCAGGAGTCTTGGTGACTCATCTAAAGATGCATCTTACATTCCAAAGTCAAGTACTCTGTTGGTTTAAAAATTGATGCCTTACTTCAGTGAAATACATAATGCATGACATGGAGACAAAAGACTGGTGTACAAAGCCCTGAATACAGTATAGGCTGGAATTTGCCATTTATTCAGTGGGTTCTTAGCCAACTTTTCACTAAAAGATACATACTACGGTGAAAATTACAGACGTGTCTCTATGGAAACAAGACACAATTCTGTTGTGTACATTTACCGAACACTTCATGGACTTTTTTGTACACAAGCTGAAATTTGAAAAGGTTGTTTTGAAAACAATGGTATACACATGCTTTATACACATCACCTGGCTACAAAATGGTAAAAAATATATTGAGGGAATCTCAACTCTTTCAAGAAAATATGCCGTCATTTATTTAGATTTGAATTTTCTATAAGTGGGCTGTCACTACTGAACACTGATGTAGGTGGCATGAAACAACTGCTCCCATGCTGCATATCTTGCCAGAGGGCAATGCCGTGGGGGCACGGTGTTCAACATTGTGTAATACATGTCCTGGTTGGAACACTAAAGACGAGCACATTCAGCCTGTGGGTGCTTTATATGCAAATGACGACCACAGTCTGCAAGTGTACGGGGGAGTACCTGTGACAGTGGTGAGGCAACTCATGGACCAAAAAGAGACACCATTGAGGACAGCCATGATGGATGAATTACAGCTAGGACACAGTGATGGCAATGATTGCAGATCAGCTACTGTGTAACACTGAAGTCTGAAGCACAAAGGATAAGAAGAACCTTGATGACACATTATAAAAGTGGCAGGGAGCTACACACAGGTACTTCAGTAGCACACCAACGGAGTTGCAATGTTGCATTACTCTGTTGTGAATGTATGATTAGAAAAAGAAAACCTGATATGCGACTACTACGCAGTTAGAGATTAAACTTGGGCCATCTCAATTGCATCTGGCCAATTGTCTGGAATGCTGAACATACAGAGACTAGGCTACCTCTGCGATTTGTTTCTTAAATAGCTGTCAAATTGGCAGAGCCAGCCACTTAACAGAGGCAAAACAAAACCATCGCACTTCCACGACTGCAATCTGGCACCAATCTGTCTGCTCAGGTTACTGTAAATGACACTGATTTTCAAAAAAAAATTCCATCCTGCACCGCGAAACATAAGGACAAAATTGTTTTACAGGGTGTTCGGGAAATGGCTCCTTTTTTAATGATGCGTGCAGGCTCTTTTTTAAGTGCACTTCTCCAAAGTAGAAACAACTGCTCAAAATCCATTATGACCAAAATTGCCAATTTCAAGGAAGTAACTTCTGGCCAGGCTTTAGAGGTGGCAACTAACAGGTGATAGTGAAAAGACTGTCACATGATTCCCATATTCGGAACTAATAAGTGCTGTTCAAAATAACACCAAAGCCATACCTAGCGGTGGAATTAAACTGCCGGTTTGCTTGCCTGTCTATTTTCACAAGATCTCACCGTAAGATTGAAACACCGAGTGTGAATACAGATTTTGCTACTGTTTTGACACCACCAGCCACAAGCAGTACCACAGCTTCTGCAAAACGATGAGATAAGCTACAGCTATTTGCAACATCACTTTCTAGCATCCGGCAGCATTGTGTCAACAACAATACTCACCCTATAAATACCCACACGAAAAATTACAACAAATAAAATAGATTATAAATATTTTCTACATGCTATTACCTACACATTTTAATCTCAAACTCTCTCTCCTGAAAGCACCTTACCTGGGATTCACATACAAGTAAAGCACACACGCTGGTTACACATACTGAAAAGATCAACGTCCATCGTATTAAGAAAATAGGGTCTGAGCCAAGTAAAATGTATTCTAGAGAAATCCCCTTCCTGCACATTAGTACATGTACTTTGTATAAAATGCACCATAAGTACAAAAATTTAACCATGTTTTCAATAGATCAGCAGAAGAAAACAATATAAACATGAAAATCTAAAATCACAATATATCCAAAACAAGACGATTGCTAACATCTATGTACATGAACAAGTGTTTACTTCATAAAGAGCATTGTCATATTGAAGAAATGGGAATTCTGGAGTGAAAAAAGTTCTCCTGGAAAATCATTTTTTTTTAGTAATTTCTAATTCCTAGCATTTCATGTTTTCCTCCAGACAAGATAAGACTAGAAATCTTTGCATATATTTTATAGTGTTACTTTATGTAGAAGTAGGTATGTCATAACCAGTACTATGACACAAATTTGATACTCTATGCCGTGCTGACAGTTTTTGCAATTTGTGAAAAATTCTGAGTATGTGGATGGAAGCATTTACAGCCAAGTAATTTCCTCTCGGACTATTTAATTAACTTTAAGTCGACATGAATGAGCAGGTCATTTACGATTCAAAATCAAGTTCCTTTTCACATTATTGGTAATTCGGGATGCAAGACAGTTCAGTCCCTATGGCTCCTAACCTTTTTCAGTTATGCCAACAGTAAGGCCTTAGGTACAGTTATCAAATTTGATACTTCATGTTCATGGGGATCTGGAAGGCCAGATGTCCAGGCCAGATTCCTAATTCTTGTTACTCCACACAGGTTGTGTAGGACGCATACAATGAGTAGCTATAGAAGCCAGGTTATTGCACGGCATGAATTATGCAAATAAAACTGGGGATGTCAATTTGTAGTCATGTCCTTGCACGCTGGCTCCATTACACTCCAATAGATGAAACTATCTGGAATTAAGATCGCCATTTGCTTTCATCTGTCACCTTCTTGTTTGTCACAGAAAAACCATCAACATTTACGAAGCCTACGTTTTGTACATACGGCACCAGCACAAATCTGTACAAGCAGACAAGCCCTGGACCTGTATAACGCTCCTTCCTCACTCTACAAGTACGTCTGATGCAAATTTTGCCACAACCTTACATCTGGATCAGGTTTTGTAAGCTTCAATAATTAACATGCATAAAAATTGATGTGAACTTGCTCAAATTACATACTTTTAGTTTCATTTACATGTCATTTGTAAATTGTGTTTTCTAATTGTGGTGGTGACAAACTCAAACTTCGCTCAATGAGGCATAGAGGGAAAGTGAACACAATAGCTGTGGGTGACAGGAAACTTTTGTTGCTAAAGCAATTACTGCTCATTAAACTTGACTGTATGGGATGGACAAGTTTCTTAAACAAACACATGATAAATTGACCCACCCTGGGTGTGAACACAGTACAATAGTGTGCATTGCATTTCCATGCCACCATCTCTACTACCTCCATGTTGCCACATAGTAAAGTTAGCAACTAATACACACGTTACACTGTACATTGCATGTACACATTCTTTGGTTGAAGCTCCATCAGTACAACTTCTGACATATGGTATTTTCAAATATTTTTATCCTGTTTTGCAAACTATGGTTTGTTGATCTATTCCAAAAATTGTGTAGAAAAATACCAATCAGTAAACTTGTCAACACAGCCTGTATGTACGGAACTTCCAGTGTTACTATTGACAACTTAACTTTACTGTGAAACATAGACCCTCCAGAAGACCCCCGAGAAAACCCGATTGTCTCTAGGGTCTGAGGTTCTATGTCAACAATATCATTGCTTATTCCACTCAAAGCTTTATGTTTGCAAGGTTCATGCATTTAATTTCACCAAGAATGTGTATTTTTGTGTATTTTTAAGTGTATTTTTAGACCATTAGCAAAATATTATCATAATTTTTTTTACAGCTATCATTTTCTACATTGTGACTGATCAAAACATGGCTTTTTACACAGAACTGTCCAATCTCAAACAATTTTTTGGGAAAAAACAGACGTTTACGACAACAGAATAAGTGACACAAAGAATGTGAATTATGGAATGTAGGTCTATTAGGGAGCCATGTTTTCTGATTGTTAGGGATGTGTACCTGAGACTTGACACAAAATTTCATTAAATAACATGTTATCTCCTTGCTGTCACGCCACAGACAAATATGTGCATTATGCCACTACAAGGAGTTGGTTATCAATAAAATTTACATTAAACCTTGTTGGATGGCTAGCTGCAAGCAAGATAAAACCCATCACTCTCCACTCACAATGACGGTTCGGTACAAAAACCACTTTGATGGTACTTTTTGTGGTGACGTTCGTCTGTGCTGTTACTGAAAGACAACAGTGTGCTTAAAATGTTCTTCAAAAGCAGAGGTATAGAGCAATGACATGGCCAGTAAGACGACTTGAATCGAAACAGGCTGGAAATCGAATCAGGCAGATCTGTGCACAGTCATAAATCATGAAGAACTACTCGCACTTTCATTGCTTGAGGATTACTGCAGCGATTTATTTCTAAAAAATATCAACTTGGGTCTAATGTCTCGGGGTAGTCCGACTGAAAGGAATGCCTAACATTATTCCGTGATTGGCTGTAAAACTCCGGGATAAAAGGATTCCAGGATTTTGTACGATACCAAATGAGTGCCATCACGATAACTATATTTATGGCTGAGGATCATCAACTTTAAACATTTTTACCACTACTCTGAAACTCCCAGAGGTCAATAGTGTTGCTGAGGGTTGACAAATAAATTCCTTTCCAATTTTTTGCTGTAAATTCACTGACGACTGCAGTACCCTTTGTCTCAATACTAGTGCCAGGAACTGACAGTGGCGACTGAATGTAAATTGGAAAATTTGACACTCAAAATTGAAATATGCTCAAGGCTGCGTACATCTGTATGGCACACTTCAAATCACAGAGCTAGGGCTATGCAGACACATTTTTCATAGTAACTCTTGGTGTACTTTTGCAAGAGGGAAATGAAACCATTTTGGGTTTCTCGCTTACTAAATCAGAACATATTTGTAGGTCACTTAATTATAATCCACGCAAACTTAATTCCGAGAATTTCCCCTAAAAGAACACATTGTCAAAGTCAGGATGGTAGCTGGTCACTTCACTGTAGTACCGCCATCAAAAAATCTCTCTCCTGAAAAATCTCCGAAGAGTGGAAAGGAATATTGGGTTAATACCCAAGCTTACTTGTGTGTGTTGTTGATGTGTGCCACCGAAATGTAGTGCAAAAGCAGTGTTTCAGCCGTTCAGTGCATCGGTGCATTGGTGGGTTGACATCACAAGGACACTGACATTAACATGCAAGAGTGCCCTGCTCAGATTCCTTTGTTCTGACACACTGAGCAAACGACCTCAGCTCGCTCTCCGTTTATTCCAGTAAAATGCTTTTCCAATCATAATTTCCACGTTGCAAGCACCCTTCAGTATATGCACTCAAAACAGTTACTTCTAATAATTTTCTGTTTCCAATGAAGCTTTCAGAAAGCATTTTTTTGTTATTCACATGACATTCGCAGAGTCTAATGTGATTTTGGATGTGTGTGTCCTCGTGATAGCTGTCTGTATCTGTACTACTCTTACAGTTAAATGTTGGCCTACTGGGGTGGTCTAATTTCAGAAAACAAACAATGACTGGCTAGAAGGTAACGTTATGTGGTTGTCCTGAGTCTAGTCTCTCCAAACACATGTGTGTCTGGATATCTGACGCGGGGAGACGTGAAGGCAAACAATATCTTGCTTGCGACAGCTTTACTCTTTATCGAGTCTGAGAGAGTCCTTGACGAAAAAAAACCCATACAAACTGAAGTGGCAGACATTTGCTGTTGTTTGCTTTATTCCTGAATGGTACTTGTGTGTTTCTGCTGGAAACATGCCTCACACTGATGGCTATGTCTCATTCATGACCCATTTCATTTGCTACAAAAATTCAACTATATTTGTAAGGTATTATATTTTTCCGAACTAGACCCTACAATCTTTTCTGTCTGAGCATTGCTGGAAGTGATTCTACACATATTTTAATGTCAATATTTGTCATGAATACAGCCAGGACCAATCAAATTCATTCTCACTTGTTATTCACTGCAAATTATCAAACAAAGACAGAATTGAAATGCAAATAAATACAATTCTCACTAAGTTATTTTCATCAATGTGATGCTGTTTAACACTTTAATCAACCATTGCCGACTATTTCCTGCCTTCCTCTTCAAATACTGGTGAATGATTGTGAAGATAATTATATGCATTTGCATATAATATGCATTTTTCAAAAAGATGTTAAATAAAAGTGACTGGCAAAATCTTTGAAAGTGTTTAACTTTAAAATACGCCAACAGAAAATATTGAACCAAATAAAATAAAAATCCCTAACTTCCTCCAAAACAATATGGATGCATAAAATGTGTTCCAAGTTTCACAGATAGCACACTTTAAACATGATTAGTCGTGTACTCGGTATTATTTGTGGAAGCTCAAAGGCAGCAAAATTATCTACTGGCAAAAAACATGTGTTCCATGTAGAGTTGAGATGGGGCAGCCATCACCAATATTTGGCTTTGAAAACGCTGCTTGAATATTTATTGGATGTAAATAGCTTCAGAGTCACTTTATCCATTATTCAAATTTCCCCCTAGGTTGTCTGTGGATAAAAACACTATGCTGTCGGAAGATTTGGTACAAAATATTGGTAATTTCAAAAGGCCTTGTGAGTCCTGTAGGGATCACCCTAGGATAAACTAACAGTGTGTCAACGGAAGTTATCTGAACACTTGCTGGATTTGTATTCTATCAAGATTTGTGGATTTCTGTTGGTAAAACACAATCACAGTTTTGGGCCTTTGTTCAAAATATTCCGTTTCTCTATACCCATTGGTAATCATCAGCCATCAAAACATCAACGCGGCCAGGACAAAAAATATTCTTGTTTCTCTGGTCTTTATTTTCTGATACAATTGAAACAGGAGTCTTTTTCCTGTATGCCGTAGAGAAAAACTACCGAAAGAAGAAAAGTGAACAGATAAGCTTGAAGTTTATACTAGTCTAAAAGAGAGGATATTCAGATGCTGTGAATGGCATTTTCTCTCATCATTTCCGCACAGATGCTGGACTAGTGACGAAATTTGTGATGTTCTTGACACACCAGAGAGTTTCAAAATGAATTGATCATTCAAGAAAACCTAACAGCTGCCGATACATGCAAGCAAAATAGTTACCACTGAACCAAAGAAAAACCTCAGATATCTTAGGGCCTTATACAGAGTAACACAACTTTTTCTAGGTGTAGCCTGCACATTTAAATGAGAGAACATGTCCTGCCTTCAGTTAAAATCTCAAAACTTAATGCGAAAATTACTCCAGCTTGAAAAAAAAAATATATTGGTGAAAGGAATACCATTTCAATCCTTCACTCATAATTCCCATGGTTTTGACCGTTACCCCGCAAAATGTAAATCAGGTTGTTGCTAGGCAGAAATTGGGAAGAGTTGTTGCTGCGTGAAACCACGCAGCCGTCAATTCATCGCAATCTGTGATTTGAAACATGGAAAAACACTGGCACCTTGCTGACAGTTTGATCTCATGCTAGTCAGACTGACTGGCTCTATGGTGCGTTTCAGTATATTAGGTGGAGACAAAGAAAGTCAACAATTAAGTTTAATTCCATTAATTGGCATTGAATATTATGAAGGGAAGGCGAAACCACTGGGTCTTAGCCATTGCCTCTGACATTGGCCATTAATAATGAATGTTCCAGGAAATTAAAACTGCCCTTACAAATTAGCTTATAAATGGTAAGCCTTTTCCTTGTTTATTTAAACACAGCAGAGTGGGTTTCACCGCGCTAGTTTGACAGGGAGCCTCGGCAATTTCAATCAAATATTCTATGCTTGATTTGGAATATATATGCGTTCTCATTCAGAATACAAAACTGGTTGCTAAATATGGAATGGTCCCACTGTAACCTCATTGTACAGCTAAAACCACTTCACAGATGTAAAGTATTGAATGCATTGAATTTCTGAATCATGAATGCAATCCTGATCCCTTCATATCCATTTCAAATGACTCTGATTTAATTGCAAATACAAATACCCAGTCAAATCTCTCTCTCTCTCTCTCTCTCTCTCTCTCTCTCTCTCTCTCTCTCTCTCGTGGACAGGAGAAAATGGAAAAAGCACAGTGATTCAACTAAAACACCGACTCACGAATCATGCATTCACACATCTGTAATGCACCAGTTGTTCTGCACAATGTTGCTGCTGGCAACTTTATGAATTATACAGAAAAAACACAAATAGTGAAATTAATATTGGGTAGTACATGGGGCATGTTTTGAACATTTGCAGGCCTTAACATCTGATAGAAGGCCGCTTTGATGTTACCCTACCCGATAAATTCCCCCATGGCAAAACCAGCAGAGGTCGTTGGTGTATGACCCTGGAAAATATCTGTCTGATTGTGTATAAGCAATTTTCATGGGGGAGCCCTTTGTCAATGCAATACAATAAGCATTCGGTGATTTCAGACCTTTTCAAGCCTTCATCAATTTTAAATTTTTATACAGGGTTCTTTTTCGCAGAATCTATACAAGCATTGTGCCTTCAGGGTTTTTTTCCTTCGAAACCGAATTTGCAACACTCTGTACGTTTGCCATTTCTGTGAAACTCGACGACGAAAGCAAAAAAGCACCATAAAGGCGATATTTTTTACGAAATTTAACCTGAAAATGCTGGTGAATAGATGAATGTTTTCTCTCTGTCATTAAAATTCGTTGGTATCGATTGATGGAATAATTTTTGCCCTGGAAATCAAATCTGTCTGCTGTTATGAATAAAATTTTCTGTTACAAATTCTGCTTTTTTATTAATTAAACAACCTTATTATGAAACAATTACACTTTTTACAGTAACATTAAGTGTCCATTGTGAAATCAACACATTCAAATAGTTGATTCTTAGAATGGGTGCATGGAAATGTTAACAGAACTGGTTCAATATCCCTGGGACATGTTCAGAATTATAGTTAAAAATTTTGATAAATTTCTCTCCAGTATGTGCATTTATCATGCCAATTATGAGTCATTTCGTCAAGTTTTCAGCAACATAAATTTCAAAAATAAGTAAAAAGCAATTCCACTGTGTTTACAACTGTCAATCCATGTATTTTTAAAAGCGCCGTCGGTAAATAAAGTGTGACGACCACAAGCAAACATAGCAAAGTTCTCAAGACATTTGTACAAACAGTACAGATATGCCACGATTACAAGATATGTCAGAGGCAAAGTCAGTACTGCCATGGAGGTAACCATTGTACCTCCATGGTACGGCTAGGCTTGAGGAGCTAACAGTACACTGAAACAGAAGAGGGGACATGCTCAAAATTACTCCACTCATCATGCATGCTGTTATAATGAAACACTGTTCCACCATAATATTTTGACACAGCCGTTTTAATGAACTCAATAAGCGCAGAGAAACTCACAAAACAGGCGCATTGAATTAGATGAAGCTGAGGGTACGATCCACAGAATTGTAACATGATGCTGTTCTTCAAGTTTTCAATCAATGGAGTTGTTGCCATTAAGTGAGAGTGGGGGATGAAATCTCTGCCCGTAGCAAATTTAACTAAAGGAATTTGTTTATAAGACTAAGCTCCTTTCTTGAAGTTCTTTTAGTGAAAAAGTACTTGAATTATCGGCAATCAGACTCTGGTAATTTCTGCTGATCAATGATTAAATGTCACTACAAACAGAAAAGTACACTCGCTAATAGATTGAATTATTCTGTAAACTGCAATTTCATCTTAATGCTTAATAAATGAACTTCGTTTGACATTAATTGCGTCTTGGACTGTCAAGGTTCAGATTTTTTGAGCTTTTTTTTCACTTTTCTTCCGTGGTGGGCTTTTGAGGATGTAAAAACTACGACCAACGTCGCAACACCTGTGAAATTCGGCTGCTTCAGTGAAACATTACGAACGATTCGACTGAAGTGGAAGGCGCAAATCCACGCACAGGTGATTCATCACAGCGGAGCTTTCTGTTAAGAAAGTGACCCTTCTCCCATGCGACTTAGTAAATTCAGAACCTCTGAACACATTAAGCGTAATCCTGACTCATGGAAAACAGGCTTACTAAGATGTTAAACACTACAAATGGTCTATCGTATGACTCGGGATTCTGTCGCTAAGAATTTCCACACGATTAGCTCGCAATGCGTATTGTCAAAAGAAAACTGAAAAGTCGGGGTCGAGATTTTGCGAATCGATTACATTATTCTTTTCACTTAGCACGGACATAATTTAGGAAACGGGTCAATCGGTTCGCTTGACTATGTCCAGAGAATGTAGGTATCTAGGGAGATTTTGCACGGGCAAACGAAATGAAAGACGCCATGCGCGATACTTTGTTTTCGCCTGGTGGTTGAAATTCGATCTGTGCGCAGCTAACGAAGGCTTTTCGTTCAGTTCAGTGAGCGACAGCGCTTACAATAGGAAACCCGGCGTTTACTTATGAAGCCAAATTGAACTGATCTCTCTGTATTTAGCGACATGAAAATGCGATTTAGTGAGGCACTGTAGGATCTGTGGTGGGCGGCTCAGGACAAACAAAATTCAAGTCTGCTACGCACCCCTTACATCCGCACAAGCATGAGTAAATATGGAAAGTCTGAATGGATGAACTTTGGGATTGTTCACTACGATACTCAGCCCGGTGTTACTCGCTGTCAAATGTCAACACAACGCACCGCTGAGCTAAGGCTGTATTCCACATCCTATGAGACGAATATTGGGAGCAGCGACTGGTTAATTTCATTCGCACACGAGCCGGCCTAGCGGTGGTACCGCAGGGGTAGTAAAAGAGTCGGGACTTACCGATTTTGGTTAGCGACACTTCAAGCCGCTGGATCTGCGACTCCAGGTAGAAGAGAGCCGTCAGAACCAGTATACCGATCATAAACTGGTATTTGGTCTGCATAACTGCTCGGTACGGTAGAAACGCCATTTAAAGCATTTTATCCCCGACGATCACCAGTGTCCCACGATGTCCTTGTATCAATTAGTCGCGTTAGATACGTCGTTCGCCTTACGGTTTATACGATATCCGCGTGTATTCGCGGAATGAACACACGCTGTGTGATGAACCCATTCGTTCCGCTCTCCGAATCAACCCAGGAAGTTGTAGTCGTTTCGCATTGCACCATGGGTAATGGGGATATCCTTTCTCCCTGAATAAGTTTATTCATTGTAAGGCAAGTGAGGGCGATATTCATAATATCCATCTTGGTCGGCGTCCTCGTGCTTGTTTTACACCTGCAACTGCAGGCAAAGCCCGGGAGGCAAACGTACACCTTTAACCACAGACAGAGGTAACACAAGGAGTATCAACGTTCATACTTTGTGTTATTTTCCCGAAGTGTGACGATTATGTTATATGGCTGTCCCTTCCCTTTACAAAGGGAGTTGAGACGATTATATTCTGACATATTGAAGTTGTTTTTGTTTCATTATATGTGTATGTTTATGTTTATTTTTAGCATTGAGCGATTACGTTGTTAATGTTGATACATGAGCAATGTCGTTTTCTTTTGTTGTGCGTTCAATGAAACAGAGTACATGTTGATATTTATGATCACACATAACATTGAGGGTGTATGGAAACAAATTCACAACATGAGTACAATGTCCAAAATGCACAAACAGGGGAATATCCACATCGCATTGTAAGTCCTCTTTACGATTCCGTTTGATGTGTTTTCCGTCACGGTAGACCCTCGAGGGTATACGGTTTCTCTTTTGTCCTTTGTCCCAAAACGCAATATACTTTATTTCATAATTTAAAAGTAACTTAGACAAGGACAACAATGACAATTCAAGTTCTTTTTTGGATATCTGTTATCAACAAAGATAAATGTATCGACTCAAATAAACATCACCAGACACGTGGGCGCCTTAGGTCCCTGTCAGGAGCAGCCGTAACGGGGCTGCTCTGAAAAAGCTATTCGCAAGTAACGGACGAGCTAGAAAGTTTTTTTTTTTACCCGGCGGTAAACTTGAAAAAAAAAACCCTACGAGCTGTCAGGGAGAACAATCTGGTATGTTTTCGGATTTTTCGATGAGCAAGGCAACGGCAGGTAGCAAACAGAGGGCGACAGGGATTTTTTTTGTGGTGGGGAAAGATCTAGAAGAAGCATGAGGTGGCTTTTCTAGTTGGGAACGTAAGAAGGAAGTTTTGATTGCGGCTGTACATCATTTTCTATTTTATCTGGCTGGTGATTGAGCCATGGTCAAGAGGGGTACCAGTCAACTCGCACTTTTTCCAACCCGCCCAGAACCAACTCGCCCGATTCCAAACCGCCAGAACCAACTCGCCCGATACCAACTCGCCCGATTTCAACTCGCCGATGCCAACTCGCCCGATACTATTTTGCAAATTTATGAGTACCTGGTACGCATAAAACGTTTTATTTCTAACAACAAATATTTCTAACATTGAGAACCACAGGTGCGGTTTGAAATATGTGCCAAGCTGCCAACACTGAAAACTTTTTATTTGCGAATTTCACGTTCTGCAAATCTCTTGAAAAAAATTAATTTCGTTCGGCTTCTTTACGTAAACTTAAAAGGGATAGTTACTGCAGTTATACTGGCTCACGTTTTTAGGAACAGCAGGACCGTCTTTCACGAGTTACTGGCCCGTGATATGAAAATAGCTGGCCTCGGGCCATCGGGTTAGCGTACATGGAATCTATAACTACACTCCATCTCAAAACAACGTGCAAAATGGCATCGGGCGAGTTTGCATCGGGCGAGTTGGCGTCGGGCGAGTTGGTATCGGGCGAGTTGGAATCGGGCGAGTTGGTATCGGGCGAGTTGGAATCGGGCGAGTTGGTTCTGGGCGGGTTGGAAAAAGTGCGAGTTGACTGTAATTCGGTCAAGAGTCTGTGCACACAAAAATTAGGGCAGATTAAAAGAAACCTGAGATATATTATTATGTTGTCAATAGCTGGTGTAATTCTGACCGGAAACATCACAGCGTTTGTGTACAGTGGAAAGTAAAAACTGATATTTAGAGGTTACCATAGTTACTGTCACATGATCCTTCAGTAAACAATGATTACAAAGTACAAATAACAGCATTCACCAATAGGTAGGCTTTCTGAAAACATATTCTTTAAAGGCATTACGAGCTCAATTTTTGTACAGAGAATTCATTGTTTTGAAGGATCTAATACTTGTACTGGAACCTTAAATAGGAGGAACCAAACAGTAAAACGGCACACGGAACTACATCATAGAATTGAAGTATTCCTCTTGATATTCCGCAGAATTCCTCAGAATCAAACAAAGGCATTTAATATTTCGCACTGGTTTTAAAGGGTGTCCACAAAAATCTCGCGAGCATTCTCTCTGACATATTGCCTTGGCCGGGTTGCTGACGATGTGTTTTCACTTTAGTTGCACGAATAGATAAACCATGATGTGGATCGATGAAGTCAACATTTGTTGACTAATAATGATAATGCAGAAAGAAATTTTGACAAATGGATATATATTGTACGGAGCGAATCCTCAAAGTTTAATCTCATGTGATAATTTAATTCGCGATATTATGTTGAGATAACAGATGCTACATTTTATTGTACACCTAAGTTAACAGTTTCACTACCTCCGGCTCCATTAAAATGAACATGAAAACTACCAGCACAGAAATTGGTGAATCTTTTCACTTGAACACCAAATTTCAATCGTGTTAATGTATCAAGTGTATCATGAAGTGTAGAGTACTTTGTAGGGTAGTGAGTGATCAATTTCCGTAAAATTTCAGCTGTAGCACAACACATGCGGAACTCCTCTCAGGTGTATCCAATTCTGTACAAAAAACGGGCGAACGAGCCGGGTCAACCAGACCCCCTAAGTCAACATGTGTAAGTCCAATTTTGACATACGCCCACTTAACCACATATGGCATTAAAACACGGAGCGGAATGTACACAACAAACATGCACAAAACTCCAGAATTAGTATTTAGTATTTATTCAATGAGCACTACAGGCCACCGGTCCAATGTACAAACTTGCAAATCGATACATGTACATAGCAAACAAGTAGAGGGTCAAAGGTACATCTATAAATTGATACTGCCAAGCAGATTTACAGTCTATAAAATGGGAAAACACTAATTTACAATCATAAATCCTGTAGAAATAATGCTCTTTTTTCAAAAAGCATAGAACAAGTATCTTGCACACTTCCTTTAAACAACAGAGTCTCTAGTGTTAATAAGTTATATGAATTTAAATTGTGAAAGTGGCTGCTCTGTAAAATACTTGGAATATATCGATTTCTGAATTTTACAATGACAGGACAAACAAAAAGGAAATGAAACTTATCTTCAATACTGTCCAGACACACTGGACATTTCCTATCTATTCTTTGAATTCCCAAGTGTCTTCCCTTTTCAATCATAAGAGAATGAGCAGAAATTCTAAACTTTAGCAATGCTGAACGAAATACAGGTTTCATGTCAATGTTGAGGTGTTTCCAAGACAAAGTCGGATTAAAATAACAGATAGCTTGACAATCTGTCCCATGAAACGACATTATCACACTAATTTTGAACATCAATGTCCAATCATTGTTGGCGAAAAATACAAATAAACATATTGTCATCCCCACCCCTGATTGTACCACGTATCGGCAAATCGATATGTATAAAACTGTTTTAAGATTTTTTACCCAACATTCCTTGTTTGCATCCGCGGTAATAACACTGCAAAACATACGATCAGCATTCATTTTCAAAATTCTAAACCAATGTTTTTATCATCCTCACTAAACGTATAGCCCTTAGAGTAGGGCGACCTAGTTTCCCTCTCACAGCTGCGTGAAAGTATGATGAATGAGACGAAAGTAAAAATTTACAAAACTTGATATGGATATTTTCTACAACTTTGGCTTCATGATAACCCCATATTTCACATCCATAATGTGAAAGCGATACAATCTTTGTATCAAATATATTCAAAGCACAGAGGAATTGGCACTTGACCAAGTTTTCTCAAATTGATCATCAAAGAATGGAGTACCTTTGATGCTTGTTCTTATTGTTCAGTCCTTGACCGCATAAGCCACGTGAAGACAATTTTAATATGAGACACGATCTCAACAGTTTGCTAACCATAGAACCATTTTTCATAGCTCCTCAACACTCCACCATTTGTAAAGACAACAACTTTAGTTTTACTTAAATTTACCTTCAATTTGTTCTTGTCACAGTAAGTTTTTAATTTGGTAAGCAGACGTTGTAATCCTATAGCATTGTATGACATTAGTACGAGGTCGTCAGAAAAAAGAAGGTAAAAAAGTTTAATCAATCCAGCAGAACATTCGACATCGTCACTTAACATATGATCAACCCTTAGTTCTTCGTGGAAGAGATTTATGAAAAAGGAAAAAAAGAAAAGGATACAAGAGATATCCCTGTGTTACACCTATAGGGCAATTGAAAACGTCAGTCAGTCCAGATGGTATTAAAGCACAAGATTTGACTTCTTGATACATGGAATATGAAATGCAATACATGTTACCCTTTACACCTGCGTCACCAAATTTCAATAACATAGCTGTCATGTTAACGGTATCAAAAGCCTTTTTCGAAGTCGACGAATGCGCAGTAAAAGCAACCCCTTTTAGTAGTTAAATATTTTTGTATGAGCTTATGAATAAGGAAAATATTATCAGTAGTACAATAACCAGCTCTAAAGCCGGCTTGCTCCTCCCTCCTATAAAACTCCAGGTCACAGCATAGAAAAGTAAATTTTCATTAAAATAGAAAACAAATGTTTATCAAAAACGACCGCCACTAAAACTATAAAACTGAACTCAAACGTATACTCATCCTTTTAACGTTTCTTGATGCTCATGGGCAAACTTTGTCCAGCTTATACAAGTTAAAGATGAAATGACAGAAAGATGCATTGGCAAAGCACGTGTGTATTAATATCAGATGATGATGATGACCCTAATCATGCGAAGGATTGACTGCAACTTAAAAAAACGAAAGGTCGTACTGCTTCAGCTTAACTTCACTCATGACTTGTTCTTGTCATTTGCTTAGAGTAAATTTGTCATTACAAAATGAGAAAAGTATTATAATATGTTGTCTTGACACAATGTCATTGCAAAGGATTAAAGACTTTTCCTTTCCGGCAAATGAGGGTTGGACTGTGAGGGCGCAAAGAGCAATTTTCCAATCATCAGCATAAGGGGCCGTGGATAATTGAAACATGTGCACAGTAAACGAAACTCATTGTGTTTGGCCTCAACCCCCTCTCCCTCCCCTAAATGAAAGTTTTTGAAGTGCGAAAATCCAATCAAGCCTCATCCATACCTACAATCGGTAATTACGTTGCTATGAAATTGCAACAAATTGTAACAATGCGGTAACACACCGAATCTTTGTAATCTGACGAATACTACCTGCAACTCTTTCCTTTTCTAACACAGTTTCTGTTGTACCTCAGTCACTTTTGATCTATTCCGCTCTCGGACTATGCGCCCCATAGACGTGTGTACATATGCCTGAGGGTCTCGGTTTCTCCAGCCCGCCTCGGGTCGTATCGGGTTTACACGTTTGCCGTACAAACACGTCATCCGAATATTTGAGCAGCGCAGCGTCAGCATGATCAGGGGAAGAAATGTTTTTCAGCGTTCAGTGAGCGTTGCTTGACTTTGTAACTCAGTGACGTCAAAAATAGATGACAAGCATCCCGGTATCGCTTACTTCAGCTTTTTGCACGTGTTTCGATTTGTGTATTGAATACAAACAGAAAGAAACAATGTTGAGGTATTTGATAGAGAAGAAAGATAGTAGTTGAGATACAGAAAGTACATTGAAAAAGAACGAGGCTGTATGTGACGTCACAGGACTAGAGAGCATTGGGAAGTTTAGGGAAAGGACTCACGCAAAGAAAACTTAATCCTAAATACGAAAGGGAAACCTGTAAATTGTACTTATCGTTAAAAGACTGCATTTCAAGATTTACTATAGCGAATCAAACAGCCAACAGGTTATTTATGTTCTCTTGCAGTCTTATGGTAAGGACATTGTCCGTTGACAACTATTGACTTATGCGTCGTCCGTACCGTGGCAGGTTAATCATATACCGATTCACCATTTAGCGGTCTCGCTTCCGTCCACAAATGCTATCAGCCTGTAGTCATATTCATCTATTCTCGGTATATGGGCCAAACAGCGATTGAAATAGAAATAAAGTACATCATACATCTACTTACGTCATTTGTATTCCCACAGTTTCTGTATCGTTGTCCCTATGTGAATTAAATTTAACCGAATGTTTCAATTACCAGATCCTTAGACACTGGAGTTGTACGTATTAACGTGGACGTAACGTCCATGGTACAAACCATTCAGTAAAAATACACTGTAGGCTACATTTACATGCTACCGATGTGCAGCTGGCTCGGAAGGTTATATCTGACTGGTCGATTGATCCGATAAACTAACAAATCTGGTGAGGACCTTGAAGTTGAACCCTGAAGAGCCACTACGAATTTTCAACGAGTTCCATATCAATCATTGACATCGCCAAAAGACGGAGGAAGAATAAATAGACATACAGATTTTAGTTAGTACTTCATAGAGTCCCTCGATAGCAATAGTGTTTTGTAACTGCTTACCCACTCTAATATCACACACATATTATGATACATATATAATGCGCGCAGCTTGTCATGTGCTACAGTCCATGCACAAAAGTCGTCATCCTAGACTGAACGTTTTGAATAGCAATGTTTAGGCACGGTCCCTCTAGATAGAGGGACCGTGGTTTAGGAAACTAATGTTCAGTCTTTATGGGGGATCAATTATCATGCCTAAAGATCTTACTGACGTTTGTTAACAAGAAAAATACTGCAAATTTTAAAACATTACCAATATTTTAAAATTTGCAGTATTTTGAACTGTATAAACTAATGGTTCAGAATGTACAAGGAATTCGAAACAGTGGAATTAAATTTTTAAAAATCCCCTTTTTGTAACAGAAAACAAGTTCCTGAAGGTCCCGGGATATATTTTGTTATTCTTATTATGAATTATTAATCAAAAAGTACACACATTATTTATGACTTTGAAAAGTTTTGAGGAAGTGTAAACATCAATATATAAGCTTATAACTTTCTTGTTTTAACGGAGAGATAATCAATTGTATGTGTCTCTTTGATAACCCATCGAATACAGACAACGCAGTCACTCGTATGTTGATAAAGACTGAGTAATGTACAGCTGAGCACAGTCGTTGGTGGGCTATTCAGCTCTGGGACTATTCCACCATAGACGAGTGTACAGAAGCGAGAAACACCTCGTTTCTCGCTTCGTAACACTCGTCTATGGGGCGAATAGTCCCAGAGCTGAATAGCCCACCAACGACTGTGAGCTGAGCGAGTAAGATACAGCCATCAAAATAGACAGGACATATTAGTATGACATACGATCGGATGCTAGACACATAATACATCCGGTAGTCGTTCGTGTACTTTTCATCTGGGAAGTGCGCCCTCAGACAGTCCATATCGGTTCGATCGGTAACTTGCAAGAAACATGGACAGTGGAGAAACTGCCTGTGTAACAACAGACTTCTTCTCTTTTTCTAGGCCTGGTAAATTTCACAGAAATGATGTTGTTACGGCAACAACTTTGTGATTAACTTAGTAACAAAGAAAACCAACATTTGCTGTGTATTTGCTACTTGTCAAACACAACTAAGCTAATCACATGTGATACGACATACATTACTACGGAGAACAATTACTACGGAGCGACAATTTGTAATAACAACAGTCTTTCAGCGGTCAGAGGGACTGTGTATGATGTTTGTACCGTAATATTCTGTATTGTACCATCGTACATGTAAAACTTTACTATTGTACTTCAATACCAAAACCTTATAAAGCTCCTTTATGTCCCAAAGAAGGAATACCCGCAGAAAAAAACAGAATCAGAATCGAACGAAAACTGTTTGTCCAGCATCGTTCCCGTTACTATAACTGGAAACGCCTCGTGTTACTGAGGTACAGTGGGTCTACTTATTAGATTCTCGATATGTTCACGTGACTCAAGATTTAATTTTTCTCTTTCACTTTTCACGTTGAAACAAGAATCTTATGAGTGTTCATCCAAAACATTAAAACGCTTTACTTTGCCTCACATCGCAGTGGTTGCGTCACTCCTGACTTGCGTTCTATAGTTAGATACTCGAGGTAGAGTTTTATTTGCATTTAAATCCTCTAGCTCATTCAAAAAAATAAAAAGGCTTGAAAAATATGACAGCTTTATAGGATTAAGAAGACATTGTATGCATTTGTAGAAACACCAATAATTCCACAAAAGGAAAAAGCAGACAGATATATAACAATATTTTAGTATTTGCTAGACAAAGCAAGGCCGATTCTTTCAGCTTGAAAGCTTTATATGTGTATACAAAATTGACAAGTTTGACAAATTGCATTCCTGTGGCATTCCTTTGCCGTGACGTCATACTTTAAATTGACAGAATTGCATTGCATAACGCTGTGTCCTGTATAATAGATGAGACTATTTTCTAAATAGCACTGAAAGTTTACAAACTGAAGTTTTGTTTGTTATCTTTAACACTTCTCCTAATTAATTTTAAATATTTAGATCACATCTTCGAAACAGGAGAGAATGACGAACTACTGTAGAAGTGTTCTATTCTTCTTTCACTAATTGACAAGTGATCATACATTCAATGAATTATATGACACCGTAGGTGTTTAATCATTTCAAAAAATAAAAAAAACCATTTCGACATGTATAAATGTAGCACTAAATCCTCATCAATCTGGTAAGTCTTCAACCTTTTAGCACCTATGTTTTCGGTTTTATGTTGGAAGAAGTTGGCTAGGCAGATTCCTGTCCTTTAAGGGGTGTGTCAGAGATATATTCAGTTGTTAATATTGTCTTAGAAAGAGACATATGTTCATGAATAATAATAATTTTCAACATGTCTAATATACACCTATAATTCCTGACATCACCTTGATATCAGCAGACGCACACAGACACATACATACATACATACATACATACATACATACATACATACATACATACATACATACATACATACATACATACATACATACATTCATACATACATACATACATACATACATACATACATACATACATACATACATACATACATACATACATACATACATGCATGCATTCATTCATGCATGCATGCATACATACACTCATACACACATACACAAAAATACATATATACATACGTATCAAGATAGAGGGACAGACGGACAGGCAGATAGATAGATGGATAGATAGATAAGTAGGTAGGTCGATAGATAGATAGATATATTGATTGATTGATTGATCGATCGATTGATTGATTGATTGATTGATTGATTGATTGATTGATTGATTGATTGATAGAGACTCCACATACACGATGAAATGTATGATAAAGAGTTGTCAGACCACAGGCAGTAGAAGCCTATGTCTATGGTCAAACCCAGTACATCAACTATGTAGACCCACACAGTAACGTTACAGATGTCACGGTAGACGAGAGTTAGAAATACCAACACTGAAACGAGCCAGCTGGGAGCGCCGTGGCATGTATGATCTTCATCATTACCATTTCAAAGTAAAAGATGACTGTTTTGTTGTCAACTGGCATCGTACAATAATGACGATAATCTGGTAGGCAATCTTACGGGAAACACAATAATGTAATGTACACTAAAGCCGATAGTTTGATGGGCGTGAACTTTCTTTACGTTTCTGGCTCGGTGTTTTAAGGATTCATCGCACATACTAGTGATTCAAGTTCTTTGAAGAGAGCAATACAGGTGTAAGGATGCTTGTGATGTCTACATGGACTTAGCATGGCATCTGGATTTCAAAAGGCCACTGCATGTATGAATCACCTAGAAGCTCCAATTACCTGTAGTTAAAGTGGACATCAGTCAATACTGTTTAGTACATGACAATCATAATATCGGTGCAATGTATTTCCAAGTCTCGACATGAAACAAAATGTGGGAAGTATGCGCTGAAATTTCCGGCTTCTCATGTGATGACCACGTGATGTATTCATAGATTATGTCAGTATCCAGCTTCTCAACGACAGCACAGAAAGGATTAATTTTACCTTGTTTTGTTCAACGTGGGCGACAAGTTTGTTCCCTTGTGTTCAATCCAAAGGGATTGGGGTTAACCGTTCCGTTTTTAATGTCAGCTGTTTGTAAATATTTACATGGTTCCCACACCCCTGTCTTCACAACCCGCAACACTCCCTGTATTCACGATCTCATGTTTATAAAGCTATAAGAAGGTTAGAAAAAATTGTTTTCAATTGAGAGGAAGTGGTCTCTTTATCCATACCAATAAGTGAATAGAACACAGGTCAATGACATCGCTGGGTATAGACTTTGACTGTTAACCATTCTTACAACCCAGGGTTACATCATTTGCAGTCACTAAACTGATGTAAACACGCGGAGAAACATCCCCCTAGGCATACATGCATGTGCGTACACCGCCCAGCACTCGTTCACCGGTGGGAAACATTAATATAAAGCCACCTCGTCTACGAATAATGCGATTTATTTCTGGAAAAATGATTTGGGCGTAGAAATATCTTGTCTCCATGGTAACGTGAACCTTGTAATTTATTGTGCTGTGTGATTTCTACGGCGGACGCGTCGTAAACATTGAGCGTAAAAAATTGCGTGATTAGCTAAATATTCTGCAGGGGCTTTCCAACACAATTTTGGAACATGGATTTGCCAAAAAGTTTTATATAATGACTGAAAATTTATCTAATATTTATATCAGTAAGGAGGTATGAGAGCCATGACTCCAATAATGGAAGTAAGATTTAAGTACAAAACAAACCAAATAAGACGCTTATATCACTAAAATTCAGATTTTAGCAGTTTCCTATTGCTTGTTCTTAGATAGCATAAAGCTCATCTTATCAAGTGAAGTTCTTGTTCCACTTGCATGGCATTGAAGGCACTTAATAACTTGGCAGAAGTTTACTCTACAAAGTCGTTCACAAATAATAAGTATAGATACATATTCTCATCTCTTCGTGGGGAGAGAGAGAGAGAGAGAGAGAGAGAGAGAGAGAGAGAGAGAGAGCATCCGTTTATATTTCAAACATTTTATTTCTTTGGAAGACAAATGTCAACCATTACGGTGTAATGTCATGTTTTTATGTTTTACAGAGGACAAAACATCATTCGACGCGAATTAAATTTGTTTAACAATAGGTGTAAGCGAAAACAGGAACTCGTCCACATTTAATATTTCTAAGTTTCCCTTCCGTTCAGCGAGTGCTTGTGATTCTGATGTTCTTCCATTTTAAACCATGGGTTGGTGTAAAGTTTTTGTGCGGGTTTTAGTCTGTTGGACTGATGTATCAGATTCAGGATACGCAGTAGTTTCATTCTATGTGAACTTCTGTCTTTAGCAGTTCCTTATTCAACCAATACGGGAATCCTAGGGCCTACTACGAGGGTGAGGAAGAATGGTAAAATTGTACGTGATAAACAATGAGTAGATACACTAAACTATTTCAGACGAAACTACATGCCGAATACAACCCGCTACAAATTCAATGAATGTTCTGCGTATTGCGAACATTGTATGAAAATAGACCGAGTTGCAATCTTGAAAATTACGTTGAATTTATGAACATATGGCATAGAATCACGTGAAAAACCAAGCGATCAAGTCCGCACGCTAAAATGTTAGAATTCTTTACGTCACACCTGCGCTGACCTGGTCATCCCGGGTCAACAACGCCCCGCCATTGACCCGAATATCAGAGTTCAAACTGGACAATCGCCAGACAGGGCATTAAAGGTCAACTTACTCTCCTTGTACTTAATAAATTTATCGATCACGACGCGAGTCTGGCACCACTAGTAGACCACTCCTCCAATCGTCTAAATGTCTGACCCATGCATGGGTTAGCTTAGTGCCATTTGTTTTAGTTTAAGAATTACGAGTTTTTACAAATCTCTGAGACAGTTGTCTCAATGACATTTACATATATATAGTTTAATCTAATCTCTGACAACAAAAAACAGCAAACCATAGCGAAAGTGCTGAAACGGTTAACAAGTGAAAAATTCCAACAATGCCAGGGGGCACTATCGTCAGAGTACAATAGTACAGTGTCTTTTATGAGGCATTCCATCATGGCGGCGGCAGGCTTCCACTTCTTCGACGGGATCGAGGACAACTTTCTGGAGTGCGGGATTTGTTTCGACTGGTATCGGGATGCGAATATTTTGCCATGTCTTCATAGTTTCTGCGGACAATGTATGGACACAGTGGTTGACAAGGACGGGAAACTGTACTGCCCGATGTGTCGTCGCTCGCACGAGAAGGCTGAGAGAACACAGACGTATAAGGGAGCGGCCAACAAGCCGGTACTGAAGTCCGTCCGCGAATCAGAAAGGCTCCCTGCCACGGGAAACTTCGCTACCGGGGATATTCCCAGATGCGCCGTGTGTAAGGATGCTAACCCAAGTAACAAATGTATTGACTGTACATTACGGCTTTGCTATGCCTGCTCGTGCGTGCATAGGAATATTTCTGCCAGTCGATCGCACATTTTAGTGGACGCCGAGAACAATCTCGACAATGGTAGCCACTCGTATTCGGTCCAACCCCCTGCCCACTGCACAATTCACTCGAAAAATGAATTATCACTTTTCTGTACCAGTTGTGACGTGTGTGTCTGCCTCGAATGTACAACGAGAGATCACAAACACCCAGAGCACAAATGCACAAGCCTGAAAAATGCTGCCAACGACTTTGCGAAAGATTTGGCGGCAATGGTCGACGAAATAAAATCAAAGGAAAAAGAAGTCAACCAACGGAAGCACAATATTCAAGAGTGGTCAAAGTCGTTGGTCTACTGCTACCACAGGGAAGGCATGAAAATGGAGGCCCATAAGAAAAGTACGATTGAAGGGATCACTCGGAAAATAGAAGAAAACAGCGGACACCTTTTCGAAGAGTTAAGAAGAGAATACGAGCGCAGGAGAATCAGCCTACAAGCGAAAGTCAAAGAGCTTGAAAATGCGCAGAGCGATCTGGCCGAGGCGAGGGTGAAAGCCGAAACCCTGATAAAGTGTGAGGATATGAAACAGGTGATGTCAGCCCGGAAGGATGTAACAGTTCAGATAAAACGACTCTTAGAAACCGAAACAAAATCCGAGCCAATCGTAAGTGATTACATGCAATTCGAAGTCTACGATGACTTCTGCAAAGCCGAGCAGTTAGGAGTGATACAAACTGCCGAAGATGGGTTTTCGGTCGCCCGGTCTCGCCATTCTGAAGTTACACGAACACAGACTATCGCACCAGTTACCACAGCAGTAACACTTCAATCAAATGGTCGAAGTCATCGACGACGAAAAGTACGAGGTAAGGAATCTAAAACTCTTGGCCTATCTACAAATGCAACAACTGCAGTGGATTGTCCTTTATCGAAAAGCACGCTATTGACTGATGCGAAGTCTGTACCTGCGAAGCTGAACGTGGCAGAATCTTTGGCGCCTTCGGCTGGAACAGGGACAGTTTCCAATAAAATACGGACAGAACTCGCCATCGTTGTCAATTCTGGTACGGTGACGGCCTCTGATGCAGCGAACCGTGCCGTGTCAACGTCATATTCGTCACCCAGTGGCACAACCCTGACGTATGCCACTCAGTCGACGTCAACAGTCACTGTGACACAAGCAGAACCGTACCCGGCGCCAAAACCTGAAAAGGCAAGAATCTCAAAGATTGAGAGGGCTCCACCCAAAGCTGCGATAGAGGTGTGCTCTGTCTCGGTGATGCACGCTAGACCCGAACATGTCATATTGCCATTATCTCCGACATTTGCCGAGTTACACGTAACGTCAAAGCCTTCGGAGACAGTGGTGCCCTTGACGGAGTATGTTACACCGAAAGCCGCACTTGCCGTTGCTCCTCAGGCAGTGTCGTATTCCGGACCTGAGAATGTGACGTCATTAACTATACCTATTGGCATGTCTGCAACTGACTCTGCCAGAATTGCAAATTCTCACGCTGCTCCAAGGAAACCTACAAAAAGTACGTCAAGGACGAGAGTAAGCGCGAACACCGTCCACGGGAATGTTAATATCCCTGAACTCACTGATATGAAGACAGAATCTAGAACAGCATCGCTGACAGCAACGGAACAAAGTGCTATAAAAACTTCTTCTGGCGTCACAACCCAAAGTATAACAAAAATGTCAACAGGAACGCCAAATCTAACGACACCGATCTCAACATCGGAAAATTCAGTACACACGGCCTTGCTCGCAAGAACAAAACATAATTCACGATGGGCTGCACAAGAAATTCAGTCTGTCAGTGCAAGACAGCCCAAGGAGAGAGGAAAGGTGTCTGCCATAAAACTTGGCGTGCCAGAAGTTAATTTACACAACTTCAAGCCGATCAAAGTGCAACCTGGACACAGTTTCGAACTTCGGCATGTACCTGAATATACGCGAATCGGGGAAGAATTCTGCGTGACGCTAACCAAACAACAACAAAACCAAAGTGAAGAGACGTACTGCGGGCAGGTGATAACTGCCGAAATGACATCACCGACACGGGACGTTCAGTCCGTGAACGTGACCAGAATCGAAGATGATCTCTTTATTCTGAGTTGCCATGGAGACACCGAGGGGGAACATACACTCTCTGTCAGAGTACATTCAAAACCCATTCACGTGTCCCCGGTTAACATCAAGGTAATCCCTCGCAAGGGATTGCTGTGTAAATTTGGACAAACGGAAACCGGCGTGGGACAGCTAGGATGGCTAAGACGTGGTGTGGCCCTGAGCAGAGGACGTGATATTTTGGTTTGCGAGCCTAGGCACCAGCGATTGCAAGTGTTTACTTTGCAAGGAAACCAGCGGAGAGTTGTTCAAGTGTCTGGGTTTGCAAGGCAGTGCATACCACTCTTTGCAGCTGTTTCTCATAAAGACGGCCACTGCTACATCACTGATGGGGGCAACAAGCAGATTCTGGTCTGTGATGAAGACTGGAAGTCGATAAGATGTTTCGGCAAGGGACATCTGACGGATCCCAGGGGCATCGCAGTGAATCCGACCAAAGGGAAAGTGTACGTCGTCGACCATTCTTCTCATCGCGTGAAAGTTTTCCGTCTCGACGGGCGGTTCGTCAGTTCCTTCGGAAACGTCGGTGGCGGAGACGGCCAGCTGAACCATCCTTGGTGCGTTGCAGTCGACAGCAACACGGGTAATGTTTACGTGTCCGACAGTAATAACAACCGTGTTAGTGTCTTCACAGAAGTCGGCGAGTTCTTGTACACCTTCAGTTTCGTCAAACGAAAACCGGGTACGCAAGATTTTCACACCGGCATCGCTGTCGATAGACACGGTCACGTGTATGTTAGCAATAACACGGGTAACTGTGTCATGAAGTACGACAAGATAGGGAACTTTGTCGGTCGTGTGGATAACGAAGAAGATGATGTGAAACACCCTCTTGGTGTCTGTGTCAGCGATGATGAACCGTTCGGAAAAGTTATCGTGGTTGAAGAGTATACTGGATGTGTGAAAGTCTTCGCACAGTAAAGTCAGACTGGTGACACTAGCAAAAATTATACATGTCACAACTTTCAATGCTCTGACAAAGTGAGAGCCACATCTATATCTAACAGATGCTGCCAAATAACTTTCGCTATTTCAAAATCTGCGTCAACACTTTCGGAAAATTGAGTTTGTTTTTGTGTTTCTGCCAATTGTAAAAAGGTTTGGTCTTTTCACAAATGTTAACATTAACGGGTGTAGTGTGACAGCAATATATCAGATTCTGTGAGAATGTTCAGTGTTTTCATTTGACCCCGTAAATAAATTTAAAACATGCAGCTGCTTTGAAAAGTTTACGTCACAGGATGAAAAAGTACGCCATCACGGTACGCCAATATGAATTGGTTACGTATCGAAGAAACACCACCGCTATTCGAGCACAAAAATAATTTACTAATATTTGCTTAATTTCATTCGCTATGGATCTTCCATTCCGGAAGTCACATGTTGTGTGAAGTATGAAGATTTAGTTTGACGTCAATTGTGTGTGACGCATTTCGTGTGAAATGTTCATTTGAATTGGTGTGATTTCAAAATGGATTCTAATCTTTGTGTCTTGCATGTATTCAAATCATCAGAATAAATCACCCAGGTGGCTCTTGTCATCATATGTTGAATTGTAGACCTACAACCAGGGTATCGACGTCATCGAACACATCGACGCGTGGTCTCTGCTCCATAAACTGATGTCAATATTTTGGTACGGAATAGTTGGACAGCTGTTCAAGTTTAGTCTGCTGTCCAACTGTGCCCCATGTGATGTGCATCTCTCCTGTCCTCGGCGATAATATTTGCGTTTTGTTTGTGTGAATTTTCAAGCGTTTGTACACAGCAGTGGCCCCTTGTGTCGGGTTAATAAAACATTCTTGGTTTGGTTTTGCTGTGTAATGTCATTTTCTCAAAATACTACAGGGTGAACATTTTAGAGTTTTGTGTTTTTTATGATCCTGTCTGACCTCGCAAAGTTCGTACTCGTCCCTTAAAAGTTAGTCTAGACTGTCCTTAGTGTGTTGTTTTAACCTGTTTCATTCTCTCTCTAGTGCTCTCTCTCTCTCTCTCTCTCTCTCCTCTCTCTCTCTCTCTCTCTCGCAATCGACGGCTTTCTGTCCCAGTTCTCGCTCCCCGTTCCTTTGTCTTAGCGTCTGACCTGTGATACAAATAATCTGTTCATCGCAAAGTTGTTAGTGGGTCTTTCACATATTGTTGCTGCGTTAAATAGCAAGAATAAGCGCATTAACTGATGCAAAACACTCACACAAAGAAAAACAAATCAGCTGAAAGTGTTATCCCTGGCGAGAGAAAACCCGTTTAACAAATGGCTTGCAATGTGTATAGTACCCACATAAGAGTAAAGCCTGGCACTGAAAGACACGGAGTTTCTATCGTTTAAAACAAGGCATTGGTGTAAGTACATATTGACAGTATGACCGAGTAATAATAGTTTTGACTGTTAAACCGTGGGTGATATTTATTTCAACGGTTTTGGCGCTATCAATTTGTAATCGGAGATAAAGCCAGATCAGCTTAGTTTAAACCTGCAACCATAAAACTCTAAAACGATCCGGTTCATTGTTGCGCATTGTCACGGGTTCTCTGCTCTTTTTGTCATACAATCAGTCTACCGCTGCGATTTTCGAGATGACCTATTTTTGTACCCGCCAGTTGTCACGTAACATGTTCCACTGTCACGTGGGGATTTATTGTACTCATTGTACCCCATTCGTATCGTTTATTCATTAAAACATTGGATGATTTAAGTCCCTGGTTAAGCCATGGTTTAAGGTAAGTATGACCCAACACGTTTTGAACTCGTTTAGAATGAGCATTGCATGGCGTGAAAAATATTTTTCCATTTACATACTTTGCATATAGATGAATGTTTCAATACCGATACACTAATTTCATATACGTCCATAGACAGAATTTATCGAAGTACCGAATAATAATTCAATGTTGATAACGCAATTCGCTTGGTTCACGATATTTAGAAAAAACATTGTTAAAGGACCAGTATCTGTAACATTTGGCGATTTCATGGTTTTGTTTTTTATGTTAACGGAAAGGTCTTGTTCTACTCCCCACCGTATGTTGTTGAAATGTCCAATGTTTCGTCTGTCAACCTAGCGTGTGTAGGTATAGTTCAGTGTTGCTATTGACCTTTAGATTGTAGTCCGGACTATAATTCACTTGTCAACAATAACAATGCAGTCGACACATTCATAGACTGAGCTGACGAGTTCAATGCTATGTATCTAAACATGCGACAAGAAGTTGAACAAAAAACAAAACAAAACAAAAAAACCGTGAACATACAAATCAAAATACTGATAAAAAACACCAAATGGTTCAGCAACTGGCCCTTTAAAATGCCAGTTTTTATTGAAAAAGCTGTAATTTAAAGTGTCAAACAGTGCATGGTGCCATGGGGCAGAGGAAATGATATTAGTGTTTCATTTCTGTTATTCATAATTATTGTTTATTTACAAATCGATCAGCCTGGTTATGGGACATCACCTGTGACCAGTCATAGAAATAGAAAATGTGCTAGATACGATATAAAAAGAAGAAATAGTATAAAGACCTTCATCACTATCACTGTGCAGTTATAAAAAGTGTCAATGGCGTTTTCAAATGGCCAGTAGTTTTAACTTTCGATGTTTTTTTCACACTAATTTTGTTTTGAATGTCAACTACGTTTCTTGTCCTACTCCAAAAAGCATGTTGAGATACACAGTATTCAGCTTGTCAACTCAATCTGCACATGTGTAAACTGCACTGTTATTGTCGACAAGTGAATTCTGGAGTAGGCTACAATTCAAATGTGAACAATAGTGCATTTTACCCGTCTAGACGTTGTGTTGACAAGCTAAATAGTTGGTGTTGCAACGTGCTTTGTGAAGTAAAACAAAAACTTACAGTCAACAAACAAAGTAAAAATAGCAAAAACAATAACCAATAGTTACAGCTAAGAAATTTGAGTATTGTTGATGATGCTGATAAGTGTAAACATAAAATGCCAAAATAACACTCAGGGAATTTTGCTATCAACTCTATGGCTATATGCAGTACAAACGGGAACGATGTACCTCTTTCATATACCTGTAGTCAGTAATACAAGTATATTTGGCCACCTACGAATTCGGTCATTCATGGACCTTTGTGGGTTTTTTAATAGACCGACTTGGCAGCTGGCCGAATTTGCTTGTTCCCACAGACACCGTGGATATGGCAGTAGGCCCGTGGGAAACCTGAACCATAGAGACACTATTGAGACTATATGAAAGCAAAGGGCGTACTTGTGTTTGTTGTAGGCACTTCCGTTTGTAAGTGTAGTCATAAACAACGACTGTAGAAAAGAATTTTTCCTTTCTGTACAGTTTCATCTACAGAAAGCAGACATTAACAACAGTATTCCCTCTAAACTTGGCTGGAACCTCTGGGGCAATTCCCTGCGATTAAAAGAAATTGGATAATGGGTAATTTTTTACACAGAACTTTCAGAGTATATAAGTACGTTAATCAATTCATGTTACAGCCTGTCAGATGTAGGTAAATCTCTATCGCCTCATTATACACCACACAGATCGCGTGTCTTATTGTTTTGATCAAGGTCCAAGTCAGGCGGCTGTCAGAACGCAAATTCAGCAAAGCGCGAAAAACAAATGTTGTGAATTATTAACCGCTGGTGGCGTCACTTTTTTCCCACCATTCGTCATTCTGGGTATTTTAAACATGGCCGCTTACTACAACTGGTAACGATGTTGTCAATCGTGAAGTTGGTGTTCGCTGAAGTCTGAACAGATCAATTTACACAAAGATGAACCGAGGAAATAATACCTGGCAAGGAAGACCTGTTGGTCAAAGAGGATTTGTCAGACCCAGTGTCGGTCAAATACCACAGTTCGCCGGAGGGCCAAGACCGGCCTTCCCTCAAGCCCAGGGACAGGTAAAATTTCGCTATGTGTTCAACAGTATTGACTGAATGTTTGACTGCAGGCAGCTATTGTTTATCGTTACTTCCTCTGATGCAAGGGAGAGACATGATATTTTCTTTGATTCTGTCTGGAGCGAATGCTTAACCGAGTTCTGCAGGAAAGACTGAACAAGAGCTATAACATGTTATAAGGGACCGTCTCAGATTGTCGCATAAGTTCATGCAACGAAATTCCGTCGTTTACATCAAAGCCCCCTACCCTCTCCCCCTAAACGAAATTTCAAAAGGGCAAATGTTGATGTCTGCCTGAGCGTAGCATTTATCTATACCTACTTAAGAATATGTTTCCTCTGACCACATTACATCGTCAAGTAATCGATCAAATTTGAATACTAATCGCTCCAGTAAGACACGAACTAGTTGGAGATACAGTAGTTCCTACCTCCATGCTGCAAAATAGCACTGATCGCAAATGACGTCACTGTTCTCTTTCATTAATATGCATAAATAAACATTTGTCCGCATTTTCCGCATAAACGATGAAAATACAACCTGCGAGTGTTAGAAAGGCTATCTAGCGTCACACTTATTCGTATGAATTGATGACTGAGACTACAAGCTGCAATAACAGCCGCGCATACAACGACAAAATTTGTCTGAATTTCAGCATATTTGTCCGAAAGTCGCGCGCATGCAGCTATATTTAGTAACAAACCCGAAATCATGATCAACGCTATTGTAGTGCTACGGTGAGGCGGTCGGTGATTTTGGTTTTTGCGACTTCGCTCACCAGTAGCGCTACAATGCCGATGGCCCTGTAGAGATGAAAATAAGCGCACCCCACTGGACAAGGCGTGTTGATGTGAAATGCTACATATTTACTGCATTTGGTCGTACTGATTTATCACTACTGAAGACTCAATCTATACTTCACTAATCTTGTCGTTTATTGGGTTTTGAATTTGTTCAAACACGTGATCGCGTTCCATAAACATTGGGCGTGCGTTGGGCATCGGTGTTTCTTGGAGCCGCCATTACCGGAAGTTGGTATCACATCAACACGCCTTGTCCAATGGGGTGCGCTTATTTTCACCTCTACAGGGCCATCAGCATTGTAGCTACTGGTGAACGAAGTCGCAAAAAACAAAAAATCACGACCGCCTCACCCTAACACTACAATTTTGCAGCTAGTAGGAGTTACAGCAAAATTTGTTCGTACGAGTGTGCAGTTTTTGTTAATTTTTACTGTTAAGAGAATTTGTAATCAAAAAATAAAAGTGCGAAAGTGAAGTTCACTAATTGGATGGAGGTCAAACCCCCTCCCCCCGTAAACGAATAAATTTCGCTGTTTGAACTTATGCGGCAATCTGAGACGGCCCCTAAGTTATAACTGTTCCATGATTTTGCTCAGGACTGTTGAAGTAAGGAAACTAAGATATGCACTATAAAAACACTGAACGAATTTTAATTTTTTATTAGATTCAGAACTTAAGAAAATCACGAAAGATGGATTCGATTACTTCTCAGTGACCCAATGAAATCAACTTGCATACTCTTATGTGGATTCTGGAGAATGTGAACAACAATGTGACTGACCCATGTTAGTACAAGTAGACTAATATTGTATCTATGATTGTATCAGCAGGCTGTAGTTGTCTGTAAAGTAAATGTATAATGACTAACAAGGAGGTAGGAAGGGACTTGCAGATAATAATTTCGATGATGAGAACTTTCGCAATGGCGGTGATACTGATAGAGATTCATGTATTGTATGATAATTTGATTAAAGCGATTGCCGAAACTTCTGTGTCCAAACATTCATTTCTGTCGACATGAATAAGTCATGCAGACATCTAAAAGCAATTAAATAAGGTATCAAATGCTTTCATCTGCCAATAACTTTTTGGAGGAGGGCTCAAGGAAGTTTTTCCCAACTTCTGTCACATTTGCAACTGTGAAAAGTATGAGTCACAGTCACATGTTACAGGCTGTAAGTTTTTCTCACATAGTAGATTTAGTACAGGTCTGAGAATAGAACTGCTTCTTCTCATTGAAATGACTGAGTCCAGCACCATAACTACTGAGATTCCATTTGTCAGAACCACCGAGATAGGAAGAGACTGCCTCCTGAACCAAAGATGACAATGATATTTTTTATTATTTCTTTACCATAGTCGTTGACTGAACCATTGTTGCTCATCCTTTACAGTTTGCAAACACAGCATGGACTCAGCAACACTTCTTGCCAAACTTTGCACCGCAAGCCATGGGGAGACTGCCATTCCAACAGAATCTGAATCCAGGGCTGCTACCAACACCAGCCATGTTCAACCAGAATGCCTTGATCAACCAAGGGGCACTAGCAAGAATGCCAGTGCCAATACACGGAGCCCTGGGACCATTTGGAAATAATCCCATTGTATCACATACAAATAATCAGATGGTTGTCCATGGTAACACACCTATCATGCCAGCAATTCCCATCCAGCCTGGAGGATCACACAATTTCCAGAACATTCGGCAGTCGACCGGAAGCAACCATCAAAACATCCCTTCACACAATAAACCAGATCATCACAGCCACAGAGACAGATCTGCATCTGATTCCCACCGGCAAAGGAAAGGAAGGAGTCCAGTGTCGCACTCGGATGGTCACAGAGATCACCACCGGCACAGGCATAGCTCACCGAGGTCTTCGGATAGTAGAGATGAACATAGACACCGTTCTGCAGGTCATGATAGACACCGTCGGGACAAGGTCAGTCATCATGAACATCGCAGTCACACAGACAGAGCCAGGAGAACTGATGGCAAACATGCACACAGAGAGGATGACAGAAAACCTCACAGGAGTCACGATGCAGATGGACACAGAAAGAGACATGCACACAGTTCAACAGAGAGGAGCTCATTAGACAGGTATGATGGGAAAAGGTTGACTACGAAAAAAGTGATAATTACAATACTGGTACATCCATAACTAACAGCCTCTCAAGTTATAGGATGTTTAAAGTTATCAAGTGAAAATAAATACCTCTTTCCTCCTTTGTAAACTTTTGCATCTCATCCACACAGGTACCACAACTATGCAATCTTTTTCCAGGCAGGCAGTATCACTTTTCCATCTGCCAAGTCAGTATTAAAAAGCATTTCTAAACCATCAGCCTGAATGAAAATATCTAATATCTATCAGTACTGTACACTTGAATGCTTCAATAATATTGCCCAAAACATGGATGCTGCATACTTCAACAGAAATAGGTTGTTGCAGGAGTTTGTAAGATCAGATAATGTTGGTATGTTGATTTACACTGACTATGTTGAACTCTAGGTCACTGACAAATACTGTTGAGAAGCACATGGCGGCACTATCTTCTTGTAAAATAGTAACTACACATCACTCTTGTAATAGTCACGGTACCCATGGTGTAAAAGTATGATTTTTTATGGCGGTTAAACTGTTAACTTTGACATTAAATTACACCTAAATTTCAGCTACTGTGGTATACATGATCCACAGCTGTTCAGGTCTGTTTCCTTGAAACCGATTTTTTTTCTCCTGTACAGGTCCAGAGATAGCAGAGATAGGGAGAGTAGATACAAAGAACACCGAGGGGAAAGCCATGAAGAAAGGAAAAGAAAGCGAGGTCATGATTATGATCACAGAAGAAGGTGAGTACTGCAAGTGATATGTACCTTTAAATGTTGTGTATGTTAGTGTGGTATGTGTATATATGTTCATACAGGTCTGTGTTCATGGTTTTCCTTGGTTTGAGCTGCTGGCTTTAAGACAGTGCTATCATTAAAGCATATAGTTTCTCCATGGTGTGTTAAAACTTGCTGTCAGGGGTACATGCAGGTTTGAGCAAATCCGTTTAGTGGTAGGTGATCCATACAACAGTAACAATGTACTGGTAGTCCAGTCATATGGTGATCCATGGACCAGTAACAATGTACTGGTAGTTCGGTCATAGGGTGATCCATGGACCAGTAACAATGTCCAGTCATATGGTTGATGGTTGTAAGTTGTTTGGTCTAGTTTGCTGCTCCTGTAGTTTATCATACAAATCCATAACTTCAAGTACATGACCCAGTCTGTTGGACCATTGAAGATCACCATGCTGGCACAAAATACTGAACCAAATGAGTTTGGCAGAATACCAGACTCCAGATCACTGGATTTGCTCTGCCTTGTAATACATTCTGACAACATCTTTTCTTATCATCATAGGGATTCTGTCAGTGTATTAAGATGAACTTTTCCTTGATATAAACAGTTTTGTGGGAAAAGGCATGAAATAATCTTTCACCAAAATATGTATACAAGGGCATTGTTTTCCCATTTCAAAGCTGGACCTTTCTACAATAATAGAATGAAAATTATTTAACATTTTACCTGATTTGATTTGCATCGAACCAAGCACATCTCAACTCTCTTCTCTGTGGTTTTCAGAAAATGTGACACATCCTATTACACATGTGTACATACATACAAATAGCCCTGTCAGTGTTTGTCAAGATACAGAGTGGGTCAGTATGACTCTAAGATCATAACCAATACACATACCGGTACATGAACAATTTATCCACAGTTCTTAAAGGCAATCATTTCTGTGTCTGACTGTATTACTTGCTTTATTCTAAAGCCAAAGAATCTAATCTCATTCAATTTTATCAACATAACTACATCTTACTTGCAGTGAAGTGTCACCTAAAAGAGCCAGGAGTCACATAGACAGAGATCCGAAGCCCAAACCCAAAATAAAACCCATGAAAAGTCCTTCCAGTGCTGCTTCATCTTTCACTGTTGCCAAGGAGACAACAGAAGATGAAGATGAGAAGAAACCTCATTGGATCAGATGTACTCCAACTGACCAGTACTATTCTAAAGATCCCATGGATCAAAAGGTAAACCTTGACCCCTGAACTATGTAATAAAATTGTTAATGCTGTCAAGAGTATTCAATATTGCTGCAATGTCACTCTCTTGGTCTTATATCCTCAAATATTGTCATAATTCTGTACTTTCTGTCTCTAGAAAGCTGGTAACAATATTCATGCTTTCACATACCCCCTTTTGTGAATATATTGAAATTATTGCAGTGTGCAGACTGATGGTATTATGAATTTTGACTCGTTAACTGATTTAAAAATCAATAGTATAGCAAAGATACAACACACCATAGCAGGTCTGTGAAAAGATGTTATTCATTCTACATGGGTGACACATTTTTGTCCACCTTGTTTTGCAGCATGATTCTACTGTAGCTGGCACAAGTAAGTTGCGGGATTTGTACGACAGAGTCAGACGTAATCTTGTAGAGAGAGGAAAGAGATGTCGGGAAGATCTTCTTACAAAAATTCCTGATTACAAGGAAGAGAAGTGTGTACACAGAGGTCAGTCAGTCACTGAAAGACACTGTAAATACTGATTTGAGTAGTGTGTTTACTGTTTGAAATTGCCTGAAATTAATTTCATTATCGATATTTGTGGGACATTTATACATAGTTTTTAAATTTTGTATACCGTACAACAGTCGTTCATATCATTTATTGCTTTGATCATGATGTGTGCCCAGCAGCCCTAAATGTATCGATAAATAAGAGACAATCAGTTACAACTAGTTGTTGCAGAAGATGTGTTATGATGATGGTGATGTTGATAACAATGATGATAATTTTTTGATTTGATTTGATTTGATTTGATATAATTTGATTTCAGTTGAAGTTCACATCTCTGACAGTGAGAGTAGCAGCAGTGACAGTGACAATGATTCTGAGTCCGACACTGAGAACTTTGAACAAATGAATGAAATGAGACGAAAGAAAAAACATCCTCTGAGGCTTCATGAAGAGCTATGGTTCAATGATCCTGGAGAGGTATGATATTATTGATTGTTTCATGGTGATGGAGCAATGACATCACAATGGCCAAACCAGTGATTGTCTCATGGTAATGTAATAATGACATCACAGCAGCCAATTGAGTGATTTCTCGTAATGGAGTGATAACTGTTGTATTGACCTGTGTATGGCTTCAGGTTGCAATGATGCTCAACCATTTGCATCATGACGATGCTATGATGCCCAGTTATGTTTCATTTCAGACTTCATCTATGTCAAAATTACATCTAAGTGACCTATTGTTAAGAATTTCAGAGACAATATCCTATGCAACAAACATCACATAGTAATAGGCTTGTATGATTTCACATTTTATTTCACACTGCTTGTATTGTATGATGTACGAGATGAATTTTCAATGAGTCAAGAGCTGTCTGATGTCTTTTTATCAATGCATGTGCTAGCAATTCATAATTGAAGAGATTGACCCGTTACCTGGAATCCCTTTAAATAAGTCTTACATCCCTATGTTCAGACAAAATTTGACGGCGAGAGAAATACTGGAAATATTGTCAAGTCCCAGAATCTGTCGGTTAAACCTGGAATTCTAATGGACCACAGCACAACAGACCCACATAATCTGGAAACATAGATTGAACTAGGTGTATTTCTGTTTGTATGTTTATCCGTGTGTATTTGTACTGCAATAATATATTGTACCAAGTGTTTGTACTCTATAGAGCACTACAGAGGTCTGAATGTGGCATTTTATTTGGTAGAAGCCCCTTTCTAGGATAGATAAAGAATTTATGTTCTTGACCTGTATAGTAACGATGTGACAGACCTGACCATGATGTCGCTGTCAGACACAAATACTTTCATCTGCACCTTACACATCAGTACTAGTTTTCTAAGAAATCACTCTGCTGCTTCATAGTAATAATTTAAATAGCCATGTTTATATTCGACTCATATTTACAGATGAATGATGGACCACTGTGCAAATGCAGCTACCGAGCCAGGCAGACAGGAATTCGTCACAACATCTACCCTGGAGAGGGCAGTATACCAGCCTGTGATCCACTCACTAACAACGCTGGTAGATTACATCACTACAGAGTCACAGTGTCACCGGGCACTAACTTCCTGGTAAGATTCTGAAACTGTCAGTTTGGTCGTAAATATGATCAGATATGATAAATATCTCAAATGGCCGGTAGCTTTAGCTTTTAGTGATTGTTGTCACCATGTTTGTTGTAAATATAAACCAAAGTTTCTTGTCCACACCCAAAAGCATGTTGATATAGACTGTATAGTACTCAGCTTGTTAACTCAGCCTATACAGGAGTAGACTACGTGGTTAGTTACAGTTGACAAGAGAATTCTGGTCCAGAGTATAGAATTTGAATGTAAACGTTAACAGTGCATTTTACATGTATAAACGTTGTGTTGCCAAACTAGATAGTTGGTATTTCAACATGCTTCCAGGAGTAGAAGGAGATATAGTCATTGGCATACTGAACAAAAAATTATCAAAAGTTACAGCCACTGGCTGTTTAAAGTTGTGGTTGTTTCAGGGTATTCATCTCATGTTTGGATTGTTTATAAGCAGACTATTGTCAATGATAGTTTCAAGTTACCGGGGGTGGGGGGGGGGGTGGAATTAACTGTAATGAAATTTGTAAATTATTGTCATGTAAATTTATGATTTTCAGAGTGACAGACCGACAGTGATAGAGTATGATGATCATGAATACATCTTTGAAGGATTTTCAATGTTTTCCCACTACCCTCTGGATACCTTCCCACAATGCAATGTGATCAGGTTCAACATAGAGTACACCATCTATTTTCTGAAGGAACCAATGCCTGAGGTAAGGTATCATGTGATGGCAAAGATCACTTCCCATTGGTTAAGAGTGTTATCCATTGATTGTTGAATACAGCTTCTGTAGTGGAGTGTTATAAGTCACAAATGTACTGGTTAGAGAGTGCAGATAACGGGGATACTGGGGAATACATGAGAAGAAATTCTTCAAGTATTTTGAATAAATTGAGAACAAATAATGATCTTCAAAATTTGTATAATACTGCAAAATATCAACCATATTTTAGACATCTTAGTAAAATGACATGTAGCAATCATAGTATTATTGGATCATTTATTTGACTTAAAACAGTTAATTACAGAGAACCATTCATTGTTATCTAAAAAGAAAAAAAAACAAAAAAATTATTTACACTCAATATGTTATGAGTTTTACTTTCACTTCATCTGCACAAATTCTTTGGTAAAATGACATTCATTAGAAAATGTTGTAATGCTAATCGAGAAATTTGTTTCCTTTTCCCATTGTTTGACCCAAATTTGCTTGATCAGCATTTCTGCATTGAAGGTCTCAATCTCTTTGATGATTTTCTGTTTGAAGAAATTTTGGAACTCCATGACTTCGACTTGAAAGGTAAGTAGCTTGATATCATATCCCAGTGTTCTCCACATTGGTATTTATAGGGATAGGTCACTCCCACTGCTTTATCCAAGCTGTGGAGAATACTGTATCCATTTTGCTACTTATAAATATTTATGTAGATTTATATGCATCATGCCAGTTCAGCCAATCCACTACGATTAAGATTGCCATGTCAGCAGTATTCACAGATGGATAAACATTCCATAATTAATGGATATGAAACCCTTCAAAGCATACATTGATAATTTGAATATCTTGAAACCTGATGGTACAAGATGTTCAATGAGGGCTGATGTGACAGGCATTCAGATAAATTTTCAAAATGAATTATCAATGTTTTGTCATATTTTTCAAAACTGCCAGTGACATCCTTGCTTTGTACATGTACTTCTGTTATACACATTGTATCTGATTTCAGATCTCTTTTCTTACACCAAACAAACTATATACAGTGTTATTCATTTCCTTTTGAAAAATTCAACATTGAAATGTCATTGGAGACATTCAAAGTAACTTTGATATCATTTCCAATTCATGTGTAGATGCAAATGGCCGCAGACCTTTCTACTTCATGCCAAGGTTTGTACGTAGTCTGCCGGACAATGGCAAGGAAGTTCTCTCCATGCACCAAGTACTGCTGTATTTGCTTAAGAACAACAGACCATTGGTTGAAGACAGTGAGTTGGCAGCCATGCTGCAAATGGATGAGTTGGAATGGGAGAAAGTAGCAGAAGAAACAAAAAACATGATTGTTTCCTATCCCGGCAAGGTATGTCACATGATTGGACAATATATGTCAAATGATCATCACATGATGTTTTAGGGTGTGTCACATGATCAGTAGTGACAGGCTACATGATCGGTGTTTCAGACATTGTGAGTGTAAATGTGAGATTATGCAATATTTAATCAGCCATTGTTGTTTCGCCACAAGTGCTGTCTGCTGTATTGATGAGTCAGTTCTGTTATCCTCAAGGACAAGAATTATTTTATTGCAGACATGTTCTGAATGATGTGGTAAATTTTGTGTGTGTAATTTGTACATTGGCAGACCATCGTGTATGTTTTGTGACAATTTCATCACAAATTAAAGAATTATACATGAGTGGAAAAACTGATTTTCAAGAAACAGGATTGAAAAGGACATTCATTTTACAGTGTTTCTCATACAATGGGTGAATTTCAGAAACCTTCATCTGTACGGATTGATCAACTCGACAGAGAACAGAGTAGAAATGATGTCATCAACTACCCTGTCATTGTACATTTTGGCACCAGACCAGCTCAGCTCAGCTATGCAGGGGACCCTGGGTAAGTCTGGTAGAGCAATCGACAATGTCTCATTGGCTGCACTGACTGTGTAGTTTGAGAAGTTAACCGGTTGAGTGCCTAAGTTAATTTTTGTCAACTGTATAGAGAATGTAACCCTGACAATTTTCTTTTCGGATCTTGACTTTTTTTTTATTAGTCCCCGCGGAGTTTGGCGGGGACTTATAGATGGGTCCCGTCCGTGTGTCCGTCCGTCCGTCCGTCCGTCCGTCCGTCGTCCGTCCGTCATCAACAGTTTCTCAGACACTGCTAAACTGATTTTGTTCAAACTTGGCACAAAGGCATAGGACTATGACCTACAGATGCACGTCGATTTATTTTGTGATACGATCCAATATGGGCGCGAGGCGGCCATTTTATTGCGATTTTTCATGTCTTTGGACCATAACTCAGACATCCTTGAGCACATTCTGCTCAAACTTGGCACAAAGGCATAACATTATGGCTTTCATATCCATGTCAAATTTTATTGCGATATGTTTCAATATGGGCGCGTGGCGGCCATTTTGTTGCGATTTTTCATGTCTTTGGACCATAACTCAGACATCCTTGAGCACATTCTGCTCAAACTTGGCACAAAAGCATAACACTATGGCTTAAATATCCATGTCAAATTATTTTGCGATGTGTTTCAATATGGCAGCGTGGCGGCCATTTTGTTGCGATTTTTCATGTCTTTGGACCATAACTCAGACATCCTTGAACAGATTCTTATCAAACTTGCCACAAAGGTATAACACTATGGCTTACATATCCATGTCAAATTATTTTGTGATACAATCCAATATGGCCACGAGGCGGCCATTTTGTTTGCGATTTTTCGTGTCTTTGAACAATAACTCAAAGATCCTTGAACCGATTCTGTTCAAACGTGACACAAAGGCATAACAGTATGTCCTACATATGCACGTTGAATTATATTGCGATACGATCCAATATGGGCGTGAGGCGGCCATTTTGTTGCGATTTTTCATGTCTTTGAACCATAACTCAGACATCCTTGAACCGATTCTGTTCAAATTTGGCACAAAAGCAAAACATTATGCCCTTCATATGAACACCAATTTATTTCGTGATATGATCCAATATGGCTGACAGGCGGCCATTTTTTTTGCGATTTTTTCATGTCTTTGAACCATATAACTCAAACATTTTTTGAACCGTTTGGTTCAAACTTGGCACAAAGGCAAAGCACTATGGCATACATACGCATGTATCAATTAAGCTCGCGATAGGATCAAATATGGCTGCAGAACTGCCATTTTGTTGGAATTTTGCATGTCTTTGAATCGTAATTCAAAGGTCATTACACCCATTTTGTCCAAACTTGGCACAAAGATCAAGCACTATGGCATACATATACATGTCAATTTACTTTGTGACATGTTCCAATATGGCTGCCAGATTGTCATTTTTTCCAATATTGCTGTCAGATGGTCATTTTTGGATTTTTTCATGTCTTTGAGGCTTAATCATATGCAAATATTCTTTAACCAATGTTGTTGAGACTTGGTACAAAGATAAAGTACTATGGCATACATATGCATGTCTACTAATTTTGTACTATGATCCATATGGTCAATAGACAGCCATTTGATTTAAATTTGGTGTGATTTTTTTATGTCTTTGAAACATAAACATACCGGTAGGTCACTATCCCTCGATGGACTGATTTTGTTCAAACGTGATACGAAGATAAAATACTATGGCTGCATTTTGTGTACATTAATTTGTTTCATTATATGATCCGAAATGGCTGATTACAACAACATACCCGATCCCATACCATTTCGAAAATTCCACCAAACCATGTGTATAGTATGTGCCATCATGACACTGGAGGCAGTAAGGGCATCGTTATGGGTGATGTAATCAAAAGTTCCTTTAGTGGTCATTACCGGCAGAGATGAGTCATTATTGAACGTTCCTCAGATTACTTTATTATGCAAGTCACAGGCCTAATGCACCCGTTGCATCAATGTCATTCCACAGCTACCTAGACCACAGCTACCTAGACACCAAGATTATAACAAAATGGACAAGCGGGGACTGTGTCATCAACGATGACTTGTTTTTTATTTTTTCTAAAATTTTAATCAAAAATTGTAGTTAATGAAGAGTGATGTCAATATAGTCCAAAATTATCAAACAGAGTTAAGAAAAATCCATAAAAATAGGTAACTTGTTGCACTAAAATTTTAGTGGCCAAAATTACAGAGCTGAAAGGGTTAAATATTTGTTCAAAGAACATAGTAACTAGAATTTTCTTCTGATATCCCACTTTATATTCAAACCGTAGTTTTCTTTCATGTTCAAAATCTTACAGCAAGCAAAAAGACACAAAGATTATGATTAGCAATTGGTAGATGCCATTTTCATCACAAATACAATTCTAAAACTTTCATGATTACAAAAATGCCAAAGTTGCATTACAGCAAGTCTTATTGCATGTCAGCTCATTAAAAATGAAAAAATAGATCAAAACATAGATTTATTTCCCATGTTTTTATTTACTACAAGGTTATTGCATAAAATGAGTGGATTTCCTTGGAAGAAAACAATAGTGAAAGTGAAGTACACTTATTCATGTTATGTTTGTTGTTCACTGACTGCAGGTATCAAAAACTGTTCAAGGCTTATCTGAAGATGAGACATCTGATGGCCAATCGACCCAAGGTGACTTACGAAGACAGACAGAAACTGATGGAGAAAGAAGAACAACTTCAGAAATTGAGAAGCAGAGGTTGCATGAAGAGAGAAGTGACCGTTGAACTCAGCAGTCAGGGAATGATACGTACTGGTATACGATCAGATGTCTGTCAGGTAGGTCTACCATTGAACTCAGCAGTCAGGGAATGCAAACGTACTGGTATACGATCTGATGTCTGTCAGGTAGGTTCTACTATTGAACTCGGCAGTCAGGGAATGATACGTACTGGTATACGATCTGATGTCTGTCAGGTAGGTCTACTATTGAAACGGCAGTCAGGGAATGATACGTACTGGTATACGATCTGATGTCTGTCAGGTAGGTCTACTATTGAACTCGGCAGTCAGGGAATGATACGTACTGGTATACGATCTGATGTCTGTCGTTAGGTCTACTATTGAACTCGGCAGTCAGGGAATGATACTACTGGTATACGATCTGATGTCTGTCAGGTAGGTCTACCATTGAACTCAGCAGTCAGGGAATGATACGTACTGGTATACGATCTGATGTCTGTCAGGTAGGTCTACTATTGAACTCGGCAGTCAGGGAATGATACGTACTGGTATACGATCTGATGTCTGTCAGGTAGGTCTACCATTGAAATCGCAGTCAGGAATGATACGTACTGGTATACGATCTGATGTCTGTCAGGTAGGTCTACTATTGAACTCGGCAAGTCAGGGAATGATACGTACTGGTATACGATCTGATGTCTGTCAGGTAGGTCTACCATTGAACTCAGCAGTCAGGGAATGATACGTACTGGTATACGATCAGATGTCTGTCAGGTAGGTCTACCATTGAACTCAGCAGTCAGGGAATGATACGTACTGGTATACGATCAGATGTCTGTCAGGTAGGTCTACCATTGAACTCAGCAGTCAGGGAATGCAAAATTACTGTTTGCGTTAGCGCAAACAATAATTTCGCATAGCCATTCTAGGTACCTTAAGACAACACAAAATTTCCTTTGTTTACCATTGATGAATCTATTCATAACAAACACTATTAACATAGTACATATTATATATGGATTTAAGTATCTAAGCCATAACTAAAATTTTTAACATACATCCCCAGTTCCTTTCCACTGGTCTTGTACAATGAGAACTTGCGGTGGCTTTGAATTGTGGTTGTGTAAGGTTTTAAATGCAAGGTCTTTCAAATTCACAAGATAAAGAAAGTCAGTTTCGATGATATACAAATTTGCTTACTGGAAACAAACAACAATAATTTTTATGCATTTTTCATTTGATATTTCAGCATGCTATGATGTTGCCTGTATTAGTACACCATCTGAGATACTTTGCCTGCCTTCACACACTGGACAAGAAACTTGGATATACTTTCAAAGACAGGGCTTTATTTAAGGTAAGTGTGCCATTACAAATTACCAAGCAATTCATACTGCTGTCATTTTGAAAAAGTTCATAAATGTCAAATCACAACACAGAATAATAAACTATTACCAGTGGTAACAAGCTCCATGAGTCCAGCAGACAACAGCGCCCTCAACTTTAAAAAAAGGCTTCTCATTGACATATTCATACTCTCTGACACGCAGACAGACAGTGACAGAATGATCAGTTCACTGAACCAATCTTTAAGGAAGTTTACATCTTGAAAATGAGGGACTGAAACTTTACAATAACTGAAACTTTCCTCAAGCAACATTTCAATCGTTCTCTTTCAAACTCTAATGAAATTCAGGGGTCACTGTACAAATTTTGGTACTAGAGTAACAGATTACCCAATATTTATTGATATTTGAAATTCAAAATGGCCCCCATCGCATTATATAGAGGGAAAATAAAATTCCCGATTTTCATAAAACTAAGCAGCTTAAAACTTTATTTACTTCATGAGCTTTAAAATGAACCCCCATAAGTGGTAGACCAAAAGAGTATCGTAAAATTTTGAGAGTCCAAATGTCTTTGCCCAAGGCGCATTCTACCTTAAAGAATATATGGTATTGTTGTGGAAATATTAGATTTCAAGAAACAACAACATGTCACACTGTCAGAGCCAACTATTCTACAACCTCATGATAGTGTAAGATAAATAGGCGTCTGTGTACGTGTCCAAGTATGTACTATCTTATTTCATGGCTGAAAAATGGAGAATAGCATGTGCGAAAATGGCACACATCTAGGGTATATGTATTAAATATGGTGTTATTCACACCTTTGAGAGTACTGTTCTCAGGAGTGATATTTACAGGAGTGTTTCTAAATCTTTGTGTGTCAAGCAGTGTCAGCCACTCACAGTTTTTACTATAATTTCCAAAATCTAACAGCTTGCAATGACCCACCCATCACATCATCTGAACTTTGGAATGAACCCGGATCATGTGCGAAATTCCCTATCAAATTGTGGAGTCAGACAGCCGGAATATGGAGACAGAAGGATCCACCATGAACATACACGGAAAAAAGGTAAAAATTGAGAAACGTGGATGGAAATACAAAAGTTGAACTTGGTAAGAGTTTTGTTGTCCAAATATTTAAGTGCATGGTCAGTACTGGTTTACGTGGAGAGCATTTACCCATTATGTAGGTTACAGCGCTATAAGTCTTTAGCAGAATTCTTGTTTAACGTGTGTTACCAGTATGTGTCTTTTGACATTTATCAATAAGAGTTAAACCATTTTTCGAAAGAATAGTGGGAGATTTAAGGAAGTTGTACAATATATCTGCACTATTGAAAGTCTTTGATCACTTTTTCTGAATTCTTCATTCATACTCCTCATTGCAAAATTATTTTTCAGTGATTTTAGATTTTACTATTGACTTTTCTTCTTGCTTCTATCAACAGGCATCAACACATTGATAAATATCATGTCTCGTATGGCCAGCGAGGATGAAATCAAATCTAGGATACAACACAATGAAAGGCTGGAATTTCTTGGTGATGCTGTGTTAGAATTTATAATCAGGTAAAGGTCAACAATAGTTTTTAACTCACTGATAATAGAATTTAAAACAATGGAAATTCAAACAATACACAGTGTATACTATTGTTTACTAGAATTGTTGACTAAAGTATTTGCTATGTTTTTTATCACCAGCTGTCATCTCTATTATCTGTTTCCACATCTGGAGGAGGGAGGACTGGCAACATATAGAATGGCCTTGGTTCAGAATCAACACCTGGCTGTGCTGGCAAAGGTTAGTGTTGTGTGTGACTGGCTATGATTGCAAGGAATGGTTGCTATGGTGATGTTGATCATGTTGAGATATCTACTTCATTTTAAAGCGCTATTTGCAGCAACTTTTGATGATTTTGTTCACAACTGTGGTTCTGTTTGTAACATACATACAATTCTCTTATGCTACTCTAAAAATTATGCCACTGTGCCTCGTGTTCAATTCAATAACACAGCACTATTCATAATGCCCAACATTTTTGATGATGATTGACTTCATGTCAGAATATATTCGTCAACAAAAGCATTGAAAAATTGACATTGTACATGGTATATTGTGTTGGCATTGTATTTCTATGGTAGTTTTGTAAGAAGACCATGCAAATGTGTTTGTTTAGTGGAACAAATATCATGAAAATGTCATCAAAAGTTATTGATATTAATTATTGTACTTTTAGTGATAGACTGGATTTCCTGTCATTTTTCATGAAATTTTGTATTTTGTCATTATTTTTGCTTATTTCTTCATTTTAATATCAAAACTTTGTACTGTATGAAAACTTCAAGTACAAATGATTTGCGATACATATATATCTCCCTCAATGTCCTACTGAGAGTCCTTTCAGTAAGAAGACATTTTTAATAATGTACATTGTGTTTTGTACCTTTTTGTTGACAGAAACTTGACTTGGATCACTACATGTTGTATGCCCATGGACCTGATCTGTGCCACTCAGCCGACCTGAAACATGCTATGGCCAACTGCTTTGAGGCCTTGATGGGCGCCCTCTATATGGAGGCAGGGCAGGAGAAAGTGAAGGAGATATTCTGCAAACTTCTTTTCTGTGAGGACGACTTGCAGGGTATCTGGATGAATCACCCAGCTCATCCATTACAGGTATGGATGTGAAATGTCACTGCTTCCCCCTCCCCTCTCTCTCTCTCAGGAGGGTGTGAATGTCTCTCAGTATTGTGACACTGTGTCAATGCCTGTTTGAAACTATCTACAGCTGTCCTTTGCTACTGTCTATGTTGAAACTTACAGACTTATGTTTTAGTGTAAGTTATATCATAGAATAAGTGGCAATGCAAGAGAAAATTCTGCAAAATGAAGATAATGTTCTGCGATTCTCTGAAAACATGATGATTATTGTTATGATAAGTTCACTGAAAAGTAATTGAAAACCTCTGCACAGACAGAGCAGTTGTCTGTTTCATTCACTGCTGTCACCAAAGCATGAACGTCATACTAGCAATTCAACAAGAAAGTGGTGATCACTGTCCGTTCATTGATTCACCTGTACAGCATCAAGAACCAGGAGGAGACCGCCATTTGATTGACTCATCGCCAGTTCTTCAGGTCAGTTTATTGTCTTTTAATAATGTTTTGGAAAAGTAATAATGCATCCTCATAATGGATTTGGAGCCCTTGTTCATTAATATAAATGAAAGTTTCAATAATATTCAGTACTATGTTTCTCAATGAGTAGTGAATCTCCTAATGAATTTGGACATGTATGTAAGTCTTGTTGATGTACATACTGGTATTCATCTGCAATCTTGTACCTTCAATGTTGACAAAAACCAGGATACAAAAACGCAAAAAGCATGATTCCATTGTGACAGCAAAATTCATCAGAGTTCTTCAGTTCCATGTTTACTTTCCAGAATTAGCATCTTTGAAGGTAGCTTAGAAAATGGTCTGTCATTTACAGTATTTCATCATCAACAACTTTTCTGAGATTTGTTCACATTTTAAGTTGCCTTACGAATACTTATTGACTTTTCTGTATCAAAAGTAGAATCTATGTTTGTACAAAAGTTGTCATTGTTTGATCCAAGTTTGAATTCCAAGGACAGTTTTGAACAACAATATAATGATAATAACACATGTAAACATTAATTTATGCAAAGTGTATCAATCACTATTGTTTCAATTTTCAAATCAAGAGATAATGAGTCATTGTAATTGGTGAATATTTACATGCCTTGGACTGTGCACCATATAAGTGTTGGTTGTGAAAATTTGTCACAGTACACAAAAATGATTTTAGACTCCCATCTTTCCTGATATCCAATTTAATTTTCGATAATTTTGCATTTACAGAAGCTGACAGACTTTGAGAATTCGACTGGAATAGAGTTCAATCACATTCGCCTTCTTGCCAGGTCATTTACTCAAAGAACTGTCGGATATACGAATCTCACGCTGTAAGTCACTCTAATTCATTGATTTCCTGAATTATGAACAATTTTATCAGAAGTGGAATGATTTTCAGGCATTTAGGAAAGAAGGCTTTCATAGTTTACAGGCAATAATATATAGTATTAGTGATTTGTTAGCATCCCTTCAGATGAAGGTAGATTATGCCTCAGATTCAGGATTTTGCCAGATTCAGAATTTTGCTCATCTGCTGTTTACGTTGGCTCAACTTGAAGCCTGTGTAGTAAATAAAGTTGTTTGTGTTTGATTATTTTGTTAACCCTTTGAGTGCTCAAGTCAATTTGTGTCGCTTCATATAATATAAGACAGACAATTTTTCAGATCCAGAAAACTTGTCTTCAGATTATCCCAAAATTTTGATAAACAACTGTAGCCAATGAAAAGTTTGGTTCCTTTGGTCCAAAATTATCGAAACAATTACTGAAAAATTCATAAACATTGTAAAATGTTGCATTAAAATTTAGGTTGGAAAAATTCAAGCACTCAGGGGATTAATTGAAAATCTGATATTTCTTCATAGAGTTTGCATGGAGTAAAGGGGTAATTTTGAATTTTAAGTATCTAGTTTGTTTCTCTAATTTTAAACTTTGCATTGTACCTCCTAATTTTTATTCCCAACTATGAAAGAGAATTGTTTATAATTTCCTTGAGGAAAGTTTAATTAGAAGTTTAAAACTTTCCTCTCAAGACAAATGTTGCTTATAATAATTGTCAACAACACATCAATGAAAACAGTTGCATGGGAAATACACTCAGTGTGACAGTTTTCGGACAACCTCAGTTTTCGGACATTTAGTGACATGCTGTTAGTTACACTCATTTTGCTCCGTATCGATAGCGTTTTACAGGTCATGTGACCTCATATTAAGTCAGGTGACACTGTTGTCCCGTTTTCGATAGTTTTTTTGGTAGAAGCTATTGAGTTCGCTACGAGCGGCGGTCATAAATTGTCGTCTGATACCGCGTCATTGACACTGTCAACATACTGCCGTCAGGTCAAAGTAACTGAAATTTTGACTAAAGTTCTGATTTAGCATTTAATTTTGAATTTCGGGGAGAATAATGATTTTGAAAATATTCTTTCCATTGTTCGCTACGATTGCATGTAGTTTTAACGAAAACTGCGCAGTTGTTTCGAGAAAAAAAAGTACATTTAATGAACGTAAGAAGTGTACAAGTTTTCGGACAGACAATATTTAGCATGTGTAAACGTAGTAAGTGACTTACCGCGTAAAAACTTGACAGGTAAATAATTCCATACGATGAAATATACTTGCTATTTTTATTAAATAATGCCTGTGCGATTCTAATACAAACAAAATATGCAATGGAAACAATTATAAGTAATACTCACTGAACAAACTTAGCGAAGTTAGCCACACCGTACGATACAAGGTGCAGAAAGCAACACACACAGAGACAGCCCGTGTCCGATATCTAAGCGCTATACACGTCGAAATATAGTTGAGTCGTCCATGGATTAAACATAACTAATTATCATGAAATATTCTTATATACAGTTTTCTAAACACATCGAAATTACAAATCGGTGGTTTGAAGTTTCAAATTATCAATACAGTCTGAACGCTAGGGTGCAATTTGCATATGCAAATACCATTTCCTTTCGAACGGCACTCAGCAACTCAGTCTACACTGTGACCGTTGGCTGGCTAACACAGTTTTTCAGTCGCTCCCAAATCCTCATTTTTTCGCCGATAATTATCATTGGAGACCAACTTCATCTCTTCAATTGGATTTTCTGAGAAGGTAAGTGACTTTTCGGGGCTCTGTTTGAAAAATTAAAGTGAATTTTGCGATTTCGGCGATTTTTCATAGTACGATGTTATATGTCGAGCGCGGACTTGTGTTGCTGTACCAACTACGGTAGCATGAAATTATGGCCCAAAATCAAGCGTAGTTCGTGGAATTATAGTATAAATTAGCTTTTACCGCAGAATTTTGTCTGTTCATGCCAGGAATTTGATGTTGGGCGGCAAAGTTTGCCGCTGTGTTTTGCCGCTAAAATCCAATATGGCGCCAAATCAACATTAGTGTACTGTACGTTTACACGTACACTGTGTACTCGCATACGCCCATAGTGAAATAAATCCCAAAATGTGCGTATTTTTAGGTCAAATGTTACTTTTTTGGGGAAAACTATCATCAAGTGACACTTTTAGGTTGTAATACGTAAAATTCGTGTCACAGTTGTTTTTAATTATTTTCCTCTTTTTTTTTCAGGGTCATCACAGTCCGAGGATGGCTTCGAAGCTTCCAGCCGGGGCTTCCCATAGAAAAACTTGTGCATGTGACCTCATGGTTGTTCACTTTTAACTTTTTTGACGTAATTTTCGTGTCTGATTTGTCTCAGTTTGTTGCAGTCAAGTCTCTGAGGCTTAAGTATTGATCAAACTTCAGGTTTATTTAGAATAAAGCTGTTGTCTTTGCAGTATATTGAATTCAGAACTTATTAATTTTCTTTTTAATTTAACCAACACAAAACCAACCGACACGTTCCAATATTTATTGAGAAATTCGTGTCACCCGAGCGGCACTTTCGAAGGCTTCATTAAAGGTGAACTTCTCCGATATGCTTGCACATGCAACAACGACATGAACTTCATTGAAAAGGTCAACTTTCTCACACGCAAACTTCAACAACAAGATTATAGAAAAAAAAGATATATCTCGTATAAAAAAAGATTTTAATCTCAACAACCATCGACGATACATCACCGATAAAGATAAGAGGAATATGACATAAGAACAAAACTGGTTTACACAACGACCTTCAGTCCATTCATCAAAACCAGGCAAATCAAACAATGTCTAACAAAAAATTGGAAAATAATAGAAGCCGATCAAACACTGGTCAAAGTTTTTCCAGAAAAACCTATCATAGCATACAAAAGGAATAAAAACTTAAGAGACATCCTCGTTCAGGCACAAATCAAGCACGAGGATAAAATAAACACGAACGGTCTGACCAACAAACCACTCAAAGTTCAGACCACAACATATCCATACTAGGATCTCTAGTTGATGAACAATCGCTACTATCAAATTAACATGTGGGATAAATAGCTCCAACACATAACCGGTTCTTTCCCGGGGACCCAGATCACATGACCAGGGTCAAAGCACTATCGATTCACCGGTGTCTCGCCATGTTTCTCCATATCATTAAACCACATTGATCGAATCACAGTCCCTCTGTGGATAGAGGGACTGTGATCGAATCATGTCAATATACCGCATCACTATCAAAGGTAGAAAACGATGTGTAAAGTTGCTCTCATTTTCCTATATATAGAAACAGACTTCAAGATACATAAAACAATTTATAAATTCTAAAATTCTGAGAAAAAAATATACTAAAGAACTGTAGTTGTAGTTAACATAAAATTATTCTCGTTTGTAGAGGCCATCTAATCTGTGGTGAATGTATAATGCCCACTGTAACAAGTACTAGAAAACGGCATTCATAGGTGAAATTTTTAGACGAAGTTTCGCCAAGGGTCTATTGAAAAGTGTACCATTTCCAGTAAAATAGTTCTGTGAAGTTAAAAATTGGTATACACAATCAATTGTTACTGAAAAAGACACTGCTGAAATTTGATCGGTGTTCAAGACCCGGAAGACCATTTACTAGCCCCGTTTCTCCTTCATAGACAGACCCAAATCGTGTTATGCAACAGAAACTACTCAGTATACACATCGACAATCTTTTGAAGGTAGGTTTATTTTTACATGACAAACTGTTTATATCAGAAACAAATTCCTAAAAAACACATATTACCTATAACATTCACTCAGGTCTGCGGTATAGCGTGAATATAGGCATGTTTAGGCGACCCATGCTTGTGTGACCCCTGCGTACTACTGCCACCTTTGTTTTGAAATGAAAACGAGGCTATTTTTCTGAGGGCGCTGTTCAAATTACACCCCCAGCATTCAGATTGAATACTTAGCTCCTAATCACATTCCAAACACGACGTCCGATTTCTGGGATTGCAGTCAGATTATTACGCCTTCAACATGGGGTCAAAACTTTGGCAACTTTGACCCCGAAATACCACTCCCGTCGTGTCAACTGAGTTTTAGGATAACCACAATAAAGTTTCGAAAGGTATGGTAATAAGATTTCGTATTGCTGGCCATTTACGAAACGACTTTGGGCAAAATTCACTACCCTGTCCGAAAACAGTAACACTGAGTGTACAATTAAAAGCTCTTCAAGTTTAGATGCACAGGGCTTTTACCTAGCTTTGCTTTTTGAGTGGAAATAGCATTTAATGCTTTGTTTATCATGTGTTGTCAAAAATGACTTTTTAACTGATAACCTGCAAAATTGAATGCATTCTGTTGTTTGATTACAGAGGACACAATCAAAGATTAGAATTCCTTGGAGATTCAGCCATGCAGCTTGTTGCATCAGAATATTTATTCAAACATTTCCCAGACCATCATGAGGGCCATCTGTCTGTAAGTAATCTCTTGTTGCAATTGCTGTTGTGTGACAATGTGAATTTTATTCCTTCCTTAATCAAGCCAAAAAAACCACTGTTACTGTCAATAATGTTGATGGACCTATGTATAGAGAGATGTTTGCTCGATGATATCAGCCAATTAGACAACTGTTTTCTCCACCGTAGTTTAACCATTGAACCTAAAAAAGACTTTTCTGATTGACTATTAGACACGACATGAAATTAACTGATGGTTGTTGGACACTTTTAGATATGTCTGTTTATCTAAGCTTGAGTGGAATTATGGGGACAATGTTTGAAAGGGCCTTCCTTCAGTTGTGTCACCGCAGATGTATAATTCATTTAGTTTCATTTATCTGTATAATGTTAAATATGTTTGTTAATGGAAGAGGGCGCTAGACTGGAAATATGGAATTACAAGATAGAGGAATTGGAAAACAAATTCTAGTTGCGGTTGTAATTTGATGATAATGCAACACTATAATTTTATGTGGATGTTAGAATGTTTTGAGAAACAGTGCATTGCAGACAGTGTACAGTACAATCTCCGCATTACGTTTGTATTCTTGTAAACACTGCCTTTAAGTAATCATTCTAATTTGCTTCTCAGCTTTTAAGAAGTTCCCTGGTCAACAATCGAACGCAGGCTACAGTGGCTGGAGACCTTGGAATGGAGGAGTACATTATCAATTTCAACAGAAATCGAGAAAAAGAAAAGCCAGCTCTGAGAGTGAAAGTTCTGGCTGATTTGCTTGAAGGTGTAGTGTTCCTCTCCAATGCAATGTTGAGTCCCATAATTATGCTTGTTTGTGCACAGAACAAAAGTATGAAATTCTAAAATGATTGTATTTAACGTACCAACTGTTTCTAACACATAAGTATGAATATAACTGATGTCCTCAGAAATGTTTCTTGTACCAGCACTTTAAAAGGAATGTTTGTTTTGCGGTACCAGCATTTTTGAATATCTAATGGTTGACGTTAATTGAATGTAATTATCATGTGTACCTATAGACTCGCTTTATTCAATTTTGCAGTTGATGTATAATTATGAAGTCATGCATGGGTGACTGACCACAAGACAATAGAAATAGTTATAAAACGACTTGAAGTGTGAATTGGTGTTTTTATAGTTCATTTTTGAGTTTGAACAAAATACTGCATCAAGTAATGAAGATTACTCGACTTTTATTTCATTGTGTGTACAGTGTCTTGGTAATGACTTTTCATTAGCATTAATGTAACTGTTTATTGATACAGATACTATTTCTTCGTCACATTGCAGCATTTCTAGGCGCCCTCTATGTTGACAAAAGCATTGAATGGGTCAGAGTGTTCTGTGAAGTTTGTTTCTTCCCAAGACTCAGGGTAAGTGTGTTAATGAATGCCTTTACTCAGGGTAAGTGTGTTAACGAATGCCTTGACTTGAGTAAGTGTGTTAATGAATGCCTTGACTTGAGTAAGTGTGTTAATGAATGCCTTTACTCAGGGTAAGTGTGTTAATGAATGCCTTGACTTGAGTAAGTGTGTTAATGAATGCCTTTACTCAGGGTAAGTGTGTTAATGAATGCCTTTACTCAGGGTAAGTGTGTTAATGAATGCCTTTACTAGAGTAAGTGTGTTAATGAATGCCTTGACTTGAGTAAGTGTGTTAATGAATGCCTTGACTTGAGGAAGTGTGTTAATGAATGCCTTTACTCAGGGTAAGTGTGTTAATGAATGCCTTGACTTGAGTAAGTGTGTTAATGAATGCCTTGACTTGAGTAAGTGTGTTAATGAATGCCTTTACTCAGGGTAAATGTGTTAATGAATGCCTTTACTCAGGGAAAGTGTGTTAATGAATGCCTTGACTTGAGTAAGTGTGTTAATAAATGCCTTTACTCAGGGAAAGTGTGTTAATGAATGCCATGACTTGAGTAAGTGTGTTAATGAATGTCTTTACTTAGGGTAAGTGTGTTAATGAATGCCTTGACTTGAGTAAGTGTTTCTGACCCAGTGAATACCAATGTCTGTCTATGAATGCATTGACCTAGGGTAAGTGTGTCAGGGAAAGCCTTAACTCACGAACATTTTTAAACATTTTATAACAAAATACTGCACTTTGAAATTGTTTTCGCCTCTGATATATTTTTACATCCATGATATATTTACAACTGGATAATGCAAGAACATTAATCATAATAAGTGAAAAAAAAATATTAAGTTATCATGTGTGATTATTTATCAATGTATTTACTTTTCAGACAAGTCATAGAATTTTCAAATTACGTATCTGTCATGTTGCAATGGAGCACCATTGATAGTATAGTGGAAATGTTTGCTTTCAACAGAAAATTTCTGAGATGTGCTTGTCAGGTTGATCACACTATAGCTGTGCACATGAAACAGCCAGAGTGCATGGAAAATTTCTGTCAGTAATGCAAACAATGTTGTTCTCAAAATGATATTATTCATTTCAGGATTTTATTGTGAATCAAGATTGGAATGATCCAAAGTCACAGTTACAGCAGTGCTGTTTAACATTACGTACCGAGGGCAAAGAACCAGACATACCAGTGTACAAGTAAGAAATCACATCTCATGTCTTTTCCAGTGTTTATTTCTTTCTGATTTTGTTGTTGATGTCGTTATTTTTTCAAGTTGTTTCCCTCTCAGTTGATGAAAGCATGTGATTGTCTCTCCTTTGTAGGCTTATTGATGTCACTGACACCTCACATCAGTGGATATTATCTTATTTGTGACGATATGTAAACCTGATGTATACATTCGCTGATTGGTGAAAATGTATAATTGTTGATCTGATTGAAGACTACCTTGCCAGACTGCTACTAAGCTGCAATGATGTCAAAAACATTGCGTGATATTATGCATCAGTTGTCAACATCACACATGCACTAGCCCCTTTCCTCTGTGCAAGCAAATGTTTTACAAATGGCACACAATTTTTGTAACTGTTTTACAGCCATCGTTGACTCTCCATGTTTATCATCATTATTGAGGATTGAATGTTTGTTTGTTTCTGGACAGGATTGTAAACCAGGTTGGACCATCTCACTCCAGAAAGTATACAGTTGCAGTTTACTTCAAAGGTGACAGACTTGCAAGTGGTTCATGGTCAAGGTAAGTATCGATGTAATTCAACAAAGTCACCATCAAAAGCCTTTGTACCTTGTGATTGAAATTTTGCATTGGAAGTTATCATTTGATGTCAAAGTGCAACCAGAGACACAAATTACCGAAATTCAAAACAGCTGTTATCCCAGTGTCAACTCACTCTATGGGGAAAAATTTAATTTTCAATTTTCCCAAGAGAAAGAGAGAGAAATCTTTATTTATTCTACAGGCTTCAAACTTGAGTCTGCACTGTGGTGCACCAGAAAAGTATTGTGAAAATTTGAGTCCAACTATCTGTTTCTGAGGTACATTGTACCTTCAGTATTCATACAATATACCTTCCTACGTAAATCCAAGGTAAGATATCATACATGTATGCCAACACAGTATTTACATCGTTTCTTTGCAGTGTTCAACAGGCTGAAATGATGGCTGCCAAGAATGCACTTGAATCATGTAAGTCAAAATCTACTCGCTACTTGCTTTTATTGAGTTCAAGTTTTAACCCAAAATATCTGTTGATTACCAATTATGATTGACAAAGTGTCATTTTTTTTCATTGTTCAGGTAGTAATACAGTATGTTGAATTTGTATTATAAAGTAAACGTTACCATCTTGCTAAAGCTATAAAATGTATGCTGTAGTAAGATTGATGAGATGTTTCAGGCTTGAGAACAGAAAACACAGCAACATGCACTCTATTTGCCATGGATATTGCATCAAATTATTTAATCAGAAATCTGGCAATTAAAATGGTCACAGAAATTAAATTTCATACCCTGGTATTAATCAAATAAGTCATAGAGAATGTGGAAACAAAAGGGAGACAAGATAGATCATGAGCCAAATGTGGCTCCAGCTGAATGACAAAGCTATGTTCTATTTACTAAGCTATTTTGTGTGTCATATGTTATGGATGTGGTGTAAACCCTGTACTTTCTTGTTCCAGTGTTGAGACCCAACCACTCCATCAGGAGCAAAGTGGGCAAGGTTGAACCAGGGTTAACACTGAATATCCATGCTCTGTTGTTTTGCAGATAAATTTCCACAACTCAAACACCAGAAGAAATTCATTGAACTGAAATACAAGAAACCTGGTAAACAGAAAGCCGACAAGGAGAAGGAAAAAGAACAGTGATAATATTATTGAAATCAGATTGTAGCTGTGTATTACAAACAGGAGCATTTGCAGATATCAAAATTTGATGAACACGGACTGACAGATTCACATGACTTAACTTTTGCATCAACAGAAATGATTGAGTGCTAGCTAGTAGATTCAATGAAGATGTCATATTTTCAAACAGTCTCACATGGATGCCTTTTTCACTTGACATAAACAAAGATAGATTTCCTGTTAGTCATCTCATCATAGATTCCTGGAAAATGTAGCCTTTTGACACATGGTTGACATCACCTTCAAAAACAGATCTCTATTGAAACTCTTGATGTACTTTGCACTCTCACCATCACTCTTCCACCATGAATTTCATGAAACAAGTGTGTATACTGCAACAGCCATGCAGGCAATATTATACATAATCTGGTAGATGTTTCCGTGTATGACAAACTATGTCATGAAACAGACTGTGTTGGGGAGACCAAGGCCTTCAAGCAACAAATGTATGCTGTTACCCTCATAGCCAGTCAGTATGTAGATACTATCTCTCTGATCATATATGGTTGAATGAGGATGTAGAGTTGTTTGCAGAAATATTATCTCTACTTGTGATTTGCTGTTGTTCTCTCACATTGATTCATTAGATCAGAATACTGCATGTACAGATAGATTATACAAGTGAATCTATCAGTGAATTCAGTTTTATTGATATAGTTACCCATTAGCTCATCTTGTAACATTGATTAAATTGTTGTTCTCTCTACAAAAATCCATTTCAGTACACCCTATGTCAATCTAAGCAGCAAAGTGTGAAACAGTAGTCTGGTAGGTTGTATTTCTGTCACTAATGTCTACATTGGAATGGTGCTCTTATTTAATGTATCTCCCTGCAATATGCAGAGTTTAGTTTGTCAGAGAAAACAAATTAGACAACTCAAATCCTTACAGCGAGATCCATCCATCTCCGGAATATTCAATTCTGATCAAGGATCAGTAACATGTAAGCAATAGGTAGGGACTAAATCAAAATAGGAATACATATATGTGTGTGTGCGCATAAAAAACTTCTGAAATTTTTACTCTAGGTACGTGTGCAATAGTGAGTTTGTTAATCTTTCAAAGGAAACTTTTCAGACAAGCATCGCCAATGCAAGGGAACAGTAAGCATTACACAATCTGATGAGATGTTTTGAACACGATTCAATTTTTAACTTACAAAGGTGAAACTTGTGTGTATTTTCAGAATCCCTAACAGTATTGTTGAAGCTGAGAGCGCACCAAAAATATTCAACTCAAGTTGCCAAACATTAAATGGTATCCTTTCTACCACATTGTAAGCAAAGTCAACCAGAGTACACACATGGTACTTGTATTGTAAAGAATACACATTTTTATTCATATATATTATCAGTACTTATGATAATAAATGTGCTTTTTGTATAAAAATAATGATTTGTCTTTGTTTATTATTTCACTGAATCAAAATAGTGTACAACTATCTCAATAGCGAATTGTAGATGAAAACTAACTTACTAGGAACACAATCTTCAAGCTTATCTGACGTATATACTGACTGATCACAATGAGTTAAAATACATCATGATTTTGACACATTTTCACGAAGTTAAAATAATCAGTTTAAACCCTAAACTACCTGTTAGCTAACTCTACTTTGAAAAAAAACCAATGAACATGATCACAACCGTAAATTTACTTTGGAAAAATAATGTCATTCCAGGCTTGGTGTGTCACTGAAAAACTAGAACATGAGGTACTATAAATATTTACACTGGCCTAAAATACTTTTGTCTGAACGAGAGCTGCCAAACTCGTGCGTTTCTGTTACTGGTACTGTACACCTATGCTAATGGTTGTACAATGCTCAGATGGCAATGTCAGATGGTAGTGTTCCTCATACATCCATACTGATACACTATCTTTGTTCTTAAAGTTAGCTTGTGGCTCTGATCAGCCTATTCCGTGAATATGGCTGTAAGGCAAGAAAAACTACAATTACAGGTACAGATACAGCTGCAAATACTCTTCACTGTCAGTCTCTATCTTTCCCTGAATTCCATGAAGTTACACCGCTTCCATTCTTTGACAATTCCATCAAAATACACTCCATCATTTCCTCTTCCATCTTCTCTATTCAGTTTTCACTCTCTTTGGTGAAGGACTACCGTCTGTATCCTCTGCCATTTTCTGTTTTCTTGGACTTTCCCTTTTCACCCAGGAAGTCAGCAAGTTCTGTGCTGGTTTCTTCTTTGGACTGGATTTCTTGGTACTTTCTTCCTTGGGGGTACCTTTGCTCCCTCTGCTGAGCCAGGCTGCCATAAATTTACTTTCTGGCTTGGGTTTGCTGGAATTCCAAAAGAAATATCACTGTTAACATTCAAGTGAAATGGGCCACGTTTGCATTCATAAACGTCAACATGAAAGATCCATTGTCTGAGAACCAAAGACGTATACACTCTAACTATAAAACACACATAAAAGTTTTAATTAGTATGCATCTTAAAAGTCTTAAATTTGAAAGTGCATGTACACGACAAGTGTGTCTGAACACTGATTTGAAGGATTCATTACACATAGAAATACCCAAGTTTCTGAGTCTAATTTTTGAGATTTTTGTCTGTGGACACAATGAGTAGTGTTTGTGACAAATCTAGAGTTTCAGAGACAAACATGGCAGTGGTTCTGTAATACTGACCCCTGAGACCAAGTTTTATTACCATCAAATTGCAATTAATTTGGCATCTAAAAATAGGGTAGGGTTGGAAGTGAGTAAAAATAAGAGAACATGATATTGCTCACTCACTCTAAATCAACAGGTACAATGCACTCTGGTTCTTTGTTCCGGACACTGTTGACAACAGTTGCCACCGGATGCCACTGAATTTTGCCGGTTGGTTTGATGAGGTTCACTGCTTTGCTGCTGTCGATATTCCCGGAATCTAACCAGTCCCTGATGGCATCATCATCTTCCAAAATGGCTGGCATGCGGTCATGTAACCATGACAACTCCGGTGACGCCGATGTTGTGATGATTGTGTATGTGTAAAGTGTTTCCTCTCCCTGAAATACAAATAAGTACAATGGCCTTTATTAACATGTCTCCATTTTCAGGGTCCTCACTGTAAGTGTCAGCTGCATGCATTGTTCATATACACCAACTACAAATAAATGTTGCAAACATACTTGTTTCATTCTTTCAATTTAGATGCCTTGTGTTCGGAAACAATGTTGTCATATCAGAGAGATGCTCCTGGACGGAGGTCATTACTGAGACAGAACTACTTAGTGTGCAAAGGGTTGAAGAGAGCACTTTATCTATGTCATGCAAATTTCAAAGAGTGTTGCTGTATTCAACTTATGACCAATAAACAAATGTGAGGCTACAAATAGTTCCTCTTTGACTGTTGTTAGCTTGACAACAGCAATGCCAAGAATCTTCACTTATCAAAATATCTAGAACTTTGAAACAAGTTTGACTATTTGACTATTACAAGAAAGTGTTTGGTTGTCAAGGTGCAACTGCCATGCATTAAAAGGGTTTATTTGAAATTGAAGACAGCATAAATCGATGTTGTAGTACCTCATTCTTTGGTTTCAATACGTCATAAATTCCAGCCATTGTCAGGACTCGGCGGCCACACCAGTTACCATCATCATCATAGTTGTCATCCTGAAGTTGTTCTGGACTGGACCACTTTGTCTCCTGAGGGAAATAGAAGAAGTATGGCTGCTTTTTGCCATCTTTGGTTTTCTTCCACTCATAGAAACTGCAAAAGAAAAACAGCATTGAGGCTGTGATGAGTTTATGTTTTGTTTTCCTATGGAAACATCAGGATCACATATTTAGACTTAATTTTCTCTATTTATAATTTAAAACATATGGTGTGATATACTCAGAAAATATATAAAAGACATTACACATATGGTAAAGTTTCTCTGCTGTCGATGATTTCAAAAATTTAAATCTGAGTCTTTTTAATGAAAAGTGACACAGGGATGTACAAAATGTTGGTTACAGGTGGCAAAAATAAAAGTACAGGCAGTTACGAGTAGTGTATGTGCACATCAAGTTTGTGCAAATGTCCTGATTTTTTGCTACATCTAAATTTTCTCAGCCAGCAAATTTTAGCTGACAGCCAGTTGTTTTTGCCGGCTGTTGGCTATTTTCTACATCCCCGTGACACATCAAAGTCTAACATGGCAAGATCCATAGTTCTGATCGAGAAAACACATCAAAATACCCCTACCAGTAGCTAAACTGACAACCTTGACAAATTTACGCATTGCTCAGCCAGAAAAATTAATTTCAGGATAGGTATTGTGATGGCATCATGTTGAGAAAATGAAAATGTCAAGGATAAAGGATATAAAGATAAAATGTTGATTTTACTCACCCATCGGCAAGGACTACACATCTTCTTCCCCTTTCAAGAGGTCTTTTGAAAATAGCCTTCTGAGTAAGACTGTCATCTCTACAGTTAATTGTACTGTAACTAAACTTATTTGGGCTTCCTTTGTGCCATGATGGAACCAGTCCCCACCTCATTGGAGTGATGACTCTCTCATCTTCACTCTCAACAGTTTTGGTGTCTTCATCAATTGCTGCCTTGGAAACCATGATTGGTCTGTGTGATGAGATCAGACAGATTAAATATATGAACAATTTTTTTTTTAAAAAACATGGATTTTCATGTGTCTCTCTTCTGACATAAGAATAACATTTCTTGATGAATGGATTGCTGATTGCTGTGCTGTGCTGCTGTTTTCAGGTTCATCATACTGTTACACATACCCTAAATTTAAAACTCACTTGATGTACCCAAATACTGCAGTATTTTCACATATCTCATTCTTTTTTCAACACACCTTTGCATTGTGACTGCAACAAACATACAACAACTAATACATTGCATCTGAATTGTTGGCATTAGTAAAGATAAGTAAACACAAACCCTTGAATACTAATAGCAACTAAAGACATTTTCTAAGGTGGCCTCTGGCCATAAGCCTATGTAGTTAAACCCAAACCCTGACTCCCTAGGTTACTAGTATTTGCAACACAATGCTATCTGTGTCCATGAACATTCACTCTTGCACTACTGCTGAATAAAAGTTTTACATTAGATTTCTTGTCTTTCTCGTCATACTTACGTGTAAGTTTGTGGTCCAACATTGTAAGATGTATAGTACTGTACTCCTGTTGTACCGCCGCCACCTCCTGTTGCACCACCCCCACCTGTAGCACCACCCCTTCTGTCTCTCCACTGAGGACGAGTCTGTCTCCCTTGTCTGTTTCTGTATCCACATGCATTGCAGATATCTGCAGGATTTAGGGTGCTGATGGAAATATATAAAACAAGTAAATAACTTTGAATTCTGTTTACAAGGAAGAAAGCTTAAAGCTTTTGTATATTATGTAAATATTATGCGAAGAAGAAGACAAGAAAAGTAATTTTTTCAGAGGTAGTTTAAAAACTCATTGTTTTGTACTACCATCATACACCATAGTCTGCGATTGACAAATTTTGAGGACTGTGAATCATGTAAAGGATGTTTGTTCTTGAGGTTCCTGATGCTGATCTTCATGTTAACCTAGACTCTCTAAATAAATGACATTTGACAGCAAATTTGCTTTCAAGAAACCTTGAACCATGAGGCTTGTCCTACAATTACAAAAGTATTTTTTGTATTTTGGTCATATGCTAGACTATGGTCTCAATTAATATGCAATTTTAACCCTTTTCCTGCCAAGTCCATATTTCACCACCAGGTCAAGATGGTTAAAATTAATGGAACACAACGTATTCCATATGATGTATTTTAACATAATACTGTACATTTGAAGGCTGTTGAAAACATAATACTGTGAAGTTGATTTTTTTTGGACAAAAGATGCTACAACATACCAAGCCAAGTGGGTGAAAATACATCATGTTTTGGCTCAATACCGCTTTTTACTGACTTGGCTGATGGGGAAGTGATACAGTTATTACTGTCTGGCAGGAAAAGGGTTAAGGGTCACTTTGCCTTCATTGTCTATTTGAATGTCCGACTGCAAATGGAAATTCTACTTCACTGTCTGACATTATACAATAGTTTGGAATCAAACAAGGTTACAACTTAAGTAATGTACAGGTCCAATCATACATTGAGTTTGGTTGTCTAGAATAGTTCTGATCACAAATGAAGTCATTTTTCTTTCATTGATATACAAAAATAAATATATGTCTGCATTTTCCACAAGGATGGCAGTGTTCTCCCCAGCGGACAAATAGCGTGGCGGTGCCGCCACGCTTACGGCCACACCCGCCACGCTTTAATCAAGGCGCCACGCTTACCACTTGGCCCGCCACTCTGTGATCACGGCCCCGTTCTTTGTAAAATCTTTTCATTTTCACCGACATTCGTTGTTTGAACGTCCTGTTCATTGTCCTCTTTTTTGTTTACGTTCTATAGGCCCTAATTATCACGTTTACACCTCGTTTTGTCAAGTTCAATTTCAAAGAATCTTAATTTTGAAGGTGTTATAAACGCAATTTGATGGTGTAAACCATTTACCGACGTAAATAAAAGACGTTCAATTAAAAGACGTTGTCACCGCGGCCAGCGGCAACGCTGATTACTTGGCCTGGGGGGTGACAAGGATGGCGGTAAGGGTACGGATAAAGTACTTCAAAGACTTTTGCCGTGAACATGAAAGGCCGTGAACTCACCATCATCACAGAACAAAGAGAAGAGTAACTGGTGTTGACCCGACATGGAAAAAATTATTTCCATGGTTGATTGTAACTCCAGATGAATAAGGTAGGTGAAATAAATACAGTCGCCCGTTTTCGTTTACTCAGATTACTGTACAGGCCTGTGCTACGTCCGCGGTCCGTATAAAATTTAAATACGTAAACATAGTTTTTGTGTTCGGCATGCGGCCGATTACCCGCAAATTTCACTCCCCGTTCACCAGTTTGAGGGCAAAACTTAACTCTAATGATTAAAAAATAAGAGATCGCCCTATTTAAGTGTACGAAAACGCGATTTCACTTTACTTCCAAATGCAATCGTAGCACGTGTTCAATGGCGGCCATTTCTTGTTATTGTTTACTATCCGTCAATCATGTGATATCGTTCGAGACGTGTTTTGAGTTTTATTCATTCGTCCTGTCATGGACTAGTTGTCATGAGATTTTTTTCGCGATTTTAATAACTAAATGTCAGATCGGTTCGATAAATGTCTTTCGTCTAAACCTTGCGTCGTGTATTGTCAAAATTGATCTGTGTGTTTCGAGGGCGCGCGCTCGTGCCGATCCGAGCACAGTATGACTGGAGGAGAGTACTGGAGAGTACCAACTAACAGTTCAAAGTGAGAACGCAGAGATCGTTTGGTTCGGCGTGGTTTCTGATATCTCTCGTCCTTTCAGGGGAACAAATGTATGTCTCCTATTCTAGAAAGTTATTTTTAAGTTTCAAATGCCACCGTAACTTGTGAGTGTTGATAATTGCTATGTCTTTCTAGAATCTATCGTGCAGGGCGGCGGCCATTTTGTTTCATGTCTGTTTACGTTTAATTTATGGCTGTAGGGCTTCAATAACAATTTTCACTGGAACGAACGGCTACAATCGTCGCATTCCTTCGTTTTACGTTTTATGGCAAATATTGCCACACTATCAACCGAAAATAACAACTACAAAATTATATTCGCGGTGTCATTTTTTTGTGGCTGGTAAGATTACATTAACTTTCGTGTCACAACCAGACCCAAGGAGGCAAAAACTCGGGGTAAAATCGAAGTGTCCGGGATACTTTTGATATTGTACAAAGTGACCTTTTCGTCTTTTCTTTTAGGAATGCTATGCAGGACATGTCAGAAGTTCAACATGAAGGCCTGAAATGGTTCTGGTGGTGGAGTGTTATTCTGCCTGTCCAATATGTTGTTACCATTTATGATTAAGTTTTTGATGTCCTCTGTTTGAGAATGTAATAAAAATAATGAACATGTAAAGCAAATGCGTCTTGTATTAAAAGTAAGATGTCCTCAGTGTAGTTGCAGTTGCAAGTAGAGATCCCATGATACATATGCAATAATCATGCAATGATATGTAAATTATATGTAAATATTATGCAAATCAATATGCAAATTAGCCGCCACCCTATTTCAAAATCCTGGGGAGAACACTGGATGGCAATAGTAAAACCTGCCAGTATTACAATAGATACTAAAAGTCATACTAATTTATGGGTCAAGACTGTGAGCTTCAACAACAGCAACATATGCAACAATAAAATTTGTCCTAATTTCAAACAGTAGAGTCTTATGTCGCACACATGCAGCTATACCTGAGTGAAATTGTGATCAACGCTATTTTAAGCAATGCAGTCAAGCTCTCAAAAATGGTGTGACTATTTTGACAACCAAGTGCCATGATCTGTAGCTGTGGCCCTGTTACAGGACCCCAAATTTTTTCAGTAGATTATTGCATGATTTTAGTTAAGATTAACCAGTAAACTTTAATCCTAATCCTACACCCTTTTATGTTCGGATTTGTCCTTGATTCCGGGGGGGGGGGGGGGGGGGGGAGGTCCTAAATTATTAAATTGATTTTGGGTAGAGGGCGCCAGAGCTGCAGAGGAAGTCTTGGAACATTCCTTGCTGGCTGGTTGTGTCCTCTCCCAGACATATCAGTCAATACATGGAGGTAGTACCTCCATGGTCAATATAACCAATTGCTGTATTGCGGTTTTTGTAGCACACAACTTTCTCAAGATATTTCGTGATGTGGCAGTCGGCAAACATTTCCCAACAACACAAAATCAACTTGGAAAGTTGTGTTCTAAGGGACTGGACTGCAACGTTCGAGGGTGCATGTAGAAGGGCAAACGATGGGGAGCTCGTTTTGTAGTTTAAAACTTTGGGCAAGACGGTGTGTCCTGGGTTGTTCGGCAGTGGTATTAAGCTGTGCAATTAAAGACCCTCAGAATTTGACATTGACAACTATATTCCTCCCACCATTTGCGATACAATTGCTTATTTAGATCATGGAGGTAGTAGCTACCTCCATGTTTAGATGTACAGTATATATATGCATACGATATTCTGATTTCTGGACGCGACGGTTATTTGAAGTGGCTCACGTAACCATGGTATTTGAAGAGTCTATTATTTTGTAGTATAGGGTGGGCGTGCATGACATTGTCATGTTGAACGCACTTGGACTGTGCACTGGGTCAAATACACATACATGGAAATGACTCTCAGCCCCACGGATATATAGATCGCACTACAACCATACTTCCATAGTACCGTCGCGCAGGTGTGGTACAAGCAGTGCAGTGGACCCTGCGCGCGTCCTTTCTGCCACTTACCACGCTGTTCTGCCACACATGTTGGTCTCTGTGAGTTGTGAGCTCTTCCTGTTTGACTGACAACAACTTCCAACGTCGTTAATTTTATGCACTACACTTCTTTGCGGTGACTCAACCAAACTATTTTAAGAAAACGCACTCGACTTGCCGCAACATGTATTTGCCTAATCAGCCATTTTGAATATGTTGTGATACTGTGTGCTCTTGATTGGACAGCATTTTTGAACCTGAAAAGCAATAAAACAAATGCATAAACAGCAATTTTTTTTCTTATTAATAGCTTTTTCCTTCAAAGTTTTAAAAAAGGATGAAACACAGCCAAAGACTAAAACAGAGATGACTGTAAATGAACCCGAGGTCAATGATGACGTCAGTAAAATGTCCAACCATATCACGCCTACTGTACGGAGTAGGTCCCGCAAAAAGGTAACTTCTGGTTGGATAATGTTTTCAATCACGTGATACTGTCAAAATTTTTACCGACGGTTTGATGAGTTTCTCTGTGTTGTCACTCAGTATCTTACTTGAGGATAATATCACTTCTGTGCCGGGAAATTTTGGATTTTACAAGATATACCAATCAAAGAAACTGATGGCGGTTTTAGCTTTGTGATCGAATCAACTAGGCAACGAGCATAAAACCGTACAAAAGTTGGAGTGTGTGCACCGGGATCTCCCGATAGCCAACATGGCGGCCGAGGCCAGTGCTCACCAGGTAAAAGTTTAGAGCTACAATGTTTATATTTTGTTTATATTTTCGTTACGCTATGCCATTCCGTAATAAATCGAGCAAGCGATTCGTCCGAGTCTTATAATACTTTTTTATTTTTATCGAATAGAGCGAGCCCGGCCGCTTGCTCCATGTGAGTCAGAGGTATGGCACAGAGCTCGATCTGTCGGACGCATCCCTTCAGCAGAAGATGGAACAAGTTCGGGAACAAATCAAGAAGGATATTAGGAAGGAGTTAAAAATTAAAGAGGGTGCCGAAAATTTGAGAAAAGCCACGACAGACAAGAAAAGTTTGGCAAATGTCAACAGCATGGTTAAACAGGCGAACAATAAGCTCCAAGAACTTCAGGCGGAGTTGAATGAATTAAATGCCCATATAGTTAGCAGCGGGGCAGTCGCTGTGTCGAGAACGGACGAACATAGTCCTGGTAAGTATAACTTTGAAGTTTTCACTGCCTCGACTTTCACGTAGTCACATCGTGTTGCTATTTACCGTTGAACTTGTCGGTTCAGACACTAAGACGTGCCGTTGTTGTAAACATATGTGGCAGACATCAATAGCGCAACATGTTTTTGGCCACAACATCCAAACGAGGTCCCACATCATCATAGGTGTGGTTACGTAGTCACCTCAAAGTCTGGTGGGCAAGACTGGAGCTAGTGGATACGAAGAGATTTTGTTTGAAATGCAAGTACGCTAGGGAGTCCACCATTACACTATTGCCCATCAGAGACCCCTTAGAAAATCTCTTGTTATTCGCAACCAAAGGCGTGTCCACTAATCTTCAGTCGCCCCGTCTGTTGGGTGTCGTGGGTGATCGCACGAACTTTTACAAAGGGGATGTGGTCCTGTGCTTTCTTTTCACTGTTATTCTCTTTTCGTTGATGTTCAACAGAAGTAGGGTGTGAACCAATGACGATATGTGTGAATGGATTATTTCCTAGATGATTCAAAATAATAAAAGGGGTGTAACTGATTTGTTTACTTTTACAAAATCCGAATGCTTAATCTGTGATGTCAATATAGAAAGTGTATGAGGTATTAGGCTGGATGTACAAATATGTAGATAGACTGTAGTAATAAGGTTTACCTGGCAGTCATGCTAAGATAGAGTTAGATCCAGGAAATGTAGGGCTTCATCATGTTTCTAAGAAAACGTAAAGCAAGTCATTATTATCAGTGTCGATTTGGCCAGGGCCCAGGTTTACTGTTGACCTGGAAAAGTTACAGTGGGGAAATTTTTACTGAAGCAGACACATGTAGTGTAATCATTTCTCTAAATCATTCTAGATTAATCAAAATGAAGTGTGTTTTTTGTTTTGTACTTTCTGCCTTGGTCAATATGTCTGGCCAGCTGCATAGACTGAGCAGATTTGAATGCCATAGTAAAATGGGAAAGACCATTTCAGTATCAGTCAATTAGTTCTATATTTAACTGTGTACATTCTGTGCCAGTGTAAATTCACTTATCAAAGTAACAGAATACCAGATAACCTTGATCAAGATTGTGAAGTCCAGTGATTTTGTATTACTTAATCATTTCAACAATGTTGCTCAGGTCTGTCTGTTGGCGGGTAACTTACGTTGACTGTTGATCGCTTTGTTTTCAAGCTGCATAGAAAGTCAGGTGGGCATAAACACCAGACGCAAGATTAGAGTGAAACAAAAGCATGCCACTTAGAACACAGTTACTGAGTAAAGGATGTCTCAAAGTTAAGGTCAAGGTCTCAGCTTTCAGTATTCATGTTTATCTATAAAGAGTTACTTTTAGTCAGAGTGAGACAGGTCAAACCATTGGGCATATCAGTGAATTCCAATAGGTCAAGGTGTAGTGGTCGTGACTTCTGGGTGTCCTAGTACGTTTGAGTCAAACAGTATCATATTATCTTGGTAATGTACAAGTTTTCAGGATGGAAAAGAATTCAAAATTAGGCAAAATTACACCAATATTTCAGTATGCCTTATCATGTTTTGGTTTCCCATGATCATGTGACTTTTGTAACTAAAGAAAAGATAATGTCATAAGGGGAAAAGAAATTCAGCCATGTGTCAATATTGTGATGATAACTTTTATAGGGTAATAATCATGTATGTATGCTTCACATTGCTTATGCTAATGGCCTTAGCAAGGATGCTGCCATTGATGTTGTTGTAATGATGTTTATAAAAATGACTTTCATAATTTTTCCATAACAACAGAGCAGTGTAATTTCTATATACCAATAACAACAACAACAATGTACGAGAGATATCCTTTGTGAACAGTAATAACAGTAACCAGCATGAACAAAAATTAGCTCAGATTTATGTGTTGCGTCATGACTCTATTCCGAGGTTTGTGAGATATTTTCCTGCTCAGATGTAGACATTTTTGTTATGGTAACATGTAGAAAAGGTATTCAAGAAGTTAGCTGACACAATTCTCAATGACAAACATGAACTGATGTAATATTGATGGCCGTCAGTTCTATGCAGTTTGTAAAGCTGGTCGCTCAAAAATTTGCTTGATGAAAGAGTGAAGAATTGGTAACTGATGCCAGTGTTGTGTATGTGGCACTTTGTAAATGCATTGACGGAAATTACTTCCAATAAAAATAATTGAACAATAGAAAGACGTTACACTGATGTTTGAATAATTCACAATCAATAGGCAGTCTGCAAAATCCTACATCCTATTGCCAGCCGTACTTTCAAAAGAAAAGTGTCACGTCAGTTCTTTGAAGTCAGCTTTATATTCAGACTGAATGAAGTCAATAATCTGAAATAAATATTGCCAACACAGAGTTGTTGACCTTTGACCTTAACATTGTACTTGTTGTGTGGCCAAACATACCTTTGTTGTAAAGTCTTGTCGGCCCAATCTGCCCATTCAAATGGTTTTCACACTTATTATTATTTAGGAACTGCTATGGTCGTTGCGTACTTTGCACCCTTCCTAAATGTGACCTTGTGCTACATTACGTGTCTGATTAATTTACATATGGTGCAGCATACTGCAACAAGCACAGCAATCCAAAAAGGTTACAGATACTATGCATTAATGGCACAAATTTATTTATCTCCAGGGAAACCAAGATGGTATGATGATCATTGTTTCAAAGTAATTATTCCTGGAGTGATTTTCAGTTTTCATGGGTCACTTTCACTGTTTGCCATTTTAGGCGTCAATCTTGCCAAAGATCTTTTACCTACAATCCTTGAACCCTGCATTATGTATGAAACACACATTATAAAGAGACATCAAATGGGCAACATGCATTGAATTGTATCATTGGAATCAATGGTAACATCATGACATATGCTACTAAGGAGTGACTGATTTGCCTTCACTTATTTTCTGTCGAATGTTGACACTATATATGCCTCTTCCCTCCTCTTTCCTACTACTAAGGTCTCCCCGTTCAGTTTTCCATCCACAAAATTCATTTTGCAGTGATTGATATGTTCAAGGCAAAAATAGTTTTCCATTGTTTGTTGATATTCATCTTCCATCTCAAATATGAAAGTCACCAAATATGCTTTACGGCGTTACGATGTATCTCAAACTTGAGAATCATGATGTTCAAAACACTGTCTGCTCAGGTGAACCATCACCTTTGCATGAAAATCAATTCATTGTGAGATTGTTTTAAGAACAGGAAGTGTTTAAGACGAATATTCGTGCTGTTCTGATAACTTTATCATAAATGTTGTTGACAGAAAATTTCCATTTTCAATCTCTTGTGAAAACGGTAGGTACAGCGAAAGAAATTGCAGCCACTGTTTACACAGGTTATCTGCTGTTCCAGGGCAGCCTTGCTTTATGAATAAATTGAAGCACGGCTTTTAGGGGCTATGTATGGTCATATTAGCCAGGAACAAAACAGGCTGAACGGACATTCACTTATTTGGCTTCTTATTTTCACATCAAATATCTTCTGATCCATTGCTGTGCATGATGAATAAATTAAAACACACCTTTTACAATCTGCATGTGTTCATTTTTGGTCGTCGGAAAGCAAATGGAATGGTCATTCACTTATTTTAGGCTTTCTATTTCCAATTACTTCCTGATTCATTAGAGGGAATATCCTCCATGAATTCTTACCCTTCTACGGCTCAGCTGCCTGCTCAAGACAATTTGCAACCTGTATTTGAAAAATACTGAAAAAAAACACTGTTTACTGGAAATGGTAATACGGCATTAACAAGTATACTGAAGTTATGTCCCACTTACCTTGCATGTCACTTGATATTGTATACAAGTAGGAAAAAGTACATTTAACCAGAGCGTGAAGTCTAAATGATTAGAAGAGGAAGACTCAGTCTGACAACAACTGTTAAAGTCATCTTGAGAGAGTGGATAAACTCAAGAGCCTCATTACTTGAAACAAGGTGTTTTGAAAATTTATGACGCTGGTTGATAATATTTGCAAGCTGTAAGAGCTGCTAAAGCAATCAAGGGCGGAGATATGTTGTAAATAATTATTGCAAATGTGCAGTCCTGTACAATTTACTTCCATGTAAGGAAAACGGTTGTTCTATAATTATTGTCAACAATTTCTCTGTTTAGGGACATAACATGTGTTTTTTGTATGGATGAATTGCTTTCCTGGTTTCAGTCAGTGTAATATTTTCTCAGCCTTTCACTTCCCTTGATTAATCCTTTTCCAAATAAAATGAATAAATAACAAACAGTATAACAATAAATCAGAAATATGTCGGTGCAAAAGACACTTTGCCAGTTATTTTATTGTGTGGATACCTTTGATAGTGTTTCTCTTGAGAACTACATGTAATTGCATCCCATATACATTCTAAAGTCAACTGAATAACAAAATTTTGGCGTCTTCACTGAAACATCAATTTGAAATGTCCTGATATTGGCTTAGTTTCAGATCTATAAATTAACACTTTATGGGAAACATAAAAAACAAACTGTACATGTATATAGAGACCTTTGGGCTTTAACAATTTCTCAGATCCTTTAAATGCGGTTAATAAAGGTGTTATGATTTATTTTGGCACTGGTCAGCAAGCTGAGACTATTAACGTCTAAATAACTCAGAAAGATCTTGATATATGGTACATTATCCTATCAATCCATTATCTGCAGTCCATGCCCCCAACTGCCAATTGCCGGAAAATGGTCGAAGAAATGATGGTTTTTGCTGTCTACCACAAAGTATTTCTAAACCATTTCCATTCCTATGTAATAAAATGAAAGACAAGAAAAGTAACACAGTTTGTGCTCTATATTTTCTTATCAAATGTTCATCATCATGTAAATGCTTCAACAGTCTCTGAGTCTATCACTGTGTTTCTTCTCAATTCTTGCTTGTTTGTAAGAAACTGTGGTGCCCAGCCAGGACACTGATGATAGAGCCTGTATATTTGCATGGCATATAAATACATCGTACTATCAAGCCGTATACTGTAGAAGTTCCATCCATGAAAGTGGGCATGTTTACAACACTATGCATGCAAGGCTTCCTTTGTACGGTAGTAGAGATTGACGTGACCTCTTTGTCATTTTCTTAGAAAATTGAAAATAGTGAGATTAAAAATGCAGATAACTGCTTGCTGAAACAGAAACATCCAACCAGAAGAATTTCATCTTGAGTTTCATTACTTCAGCGTAACTTTAGTTTAACCCTTTGAGCACCAAAGTCAATTTTTATCACTTTTATAAAATATACCCAAGCCAATTTTTTTCAGATTTTCTGACCAAATTTTGATAAAATCTGTAGCAAAACAAATGTGATGTCCTTTTGGTCGAAAATTATCAAAAAATAACAGAAAAATTCATTAAAATTGATGAAATATTGCACTAAAATTTTGGTGGGAAAAATTACAGCATTCAAAGGGTTAAGTCTTGATCAAGACCATGCATGCCAAACTGTCTGTGATGGTCTTATACAAGCTACAATTTGTAAAAAAAGTCTGTTGCCAGTGTATTAAATTTTCTAAAGCAGAACATTTGTGAAGTGCAAAACTCATTATCTGTAGGAACATGTATATTAATTTCAGTTATACATGTTTGTCAAACAGACTGTAATTAGGAGTAACAACTGAGATATGTATAAACTGTCACAGTTTCTTTACAGAATGCCTTGGACTTTACCCTGGGCTAAATACATGCTGGGTATTATTGTTATCATCATCGTCATCCAAAATACTGGTACTGGGCTATCTGAGTACAAAAATAGAACCATGGAATAATTATTTACACAGAACGTCGACTACTTAGCCTGAAAAAAACAAATTTTGTGTTCTAACTCTGGTATATTTATTTCAGTGTAACGTAAATTAGACACTGTCCACTGTCCACCGTATTCTTGGTTTTCACTCTCTGCAGTACGGTAGCATTGAAATATTGACTGTATTCCTGACTTGCAATCTGGGTGTTACAAATTTACTAGTTCTTTCCTTTGGTTTGATGCAAGCTTCCCACGAAATGATTGATTTAGTTGTTTTTCTCTGTAAGTTGCTTCCAAATCATTAATTTCCTATTTTGCCGTGCATACATGTACCAAGCACAGACAGGTCAGTGGGATTTGTAATTTTCAACAGTCAATAATCAATAACCACTTCAAAAAAAAAAAAAGAAACAAACGGTGATTTCCACAGAATTTTCCGAAAGCTCTACAGATTTATGGCCAATGTTCTGAGTACTCTAGCCTGTTCCTTCATTTGTATGCATGGAGTATGCATTACTGCTCAGAAAGTTACAGAGCTCTGCGCTGTCACAAAAGCAAAGTCTAAAGAGCTGATGTAATTGAGTCATGTACTTTACCCTGACATATCATGATTCTTTGTCATTGCCATAGTAATACTAGTCTGTACACATTAAGATTTGTTTGCTGTTTTGTCAGTGCAACCTAAATTCACTATCTTTATGACAATGGTGAAGATGATTTTGTGTATATGCCATGATGCAGAGGAGAATTTTGTGTCAAGATGTGTTGTTTTGTAAGTTACAGGCCTCAGTGACTGTAATGTACAATTAAACTTGTTAAGGCAATGTATATCGTTATGCCATGGGTTTTTCAACTACAAGAAGTCTGTCTAGGTACACTTGGTGGTAAAATCAATAGATTTTAAAGGGTTCATGGTTTGTTTGCCAGAGTGGTAGTGTAACAATTAGATCTGGTTTTATTGATTTCCACTAAGGGCGCACACAAAGCTTCATATGTGTTACAATGCCCGATGACCTAAACTGTTTACTGCTATGCCAGTTTAAACATGGCCGACATTACATGTGGAGCAGTAGAGTCTGGACTTGGCAGCTTGCAATTGACCTCTTGGTTCACAGTTTCATTGTCAGATTTATTTACAGACAGAAAGTGGCCATCGCTAGTTTCTGTCCTCTGTACATACAGGACACCAGACTGGTGTCCAAGTATTTATTGGTCCGTTGTAGCACAACCCCCATGCTACTTTGCAAATATAGACCAATACACCACACCGCTATTTGCATTGGCTTTGTAAATTGTCTGTGATAGCATTATACTGTCGGACAAACAACAAAGTTCCCATCACGTTGTATAAGTTGTAATGCAAGTTTGAACCTGGATATAAAATAGGCAACTAAGGATTATAGGCCAATAGCAGAATTGTGTTATGCCCAATTGTCAGGGTTACCAATTCTGTCCGAAAGCACCCTTGACTAGGGGCCAAATTTTCTCTTCCAGATTATAGGCAAAAATAGTAGTATTTCTTAGTTTTAAAGCTGTTTGCTACCAAAATAATGACAATGGTGGGTCAGGGGTGTTTGAACTTGACTTTTTATAATTATATACAGTTGTTAAAAAGCAAAGTCTACATGCCTTGCTAAACAAACAGAAGTTTCAGGTCTTTATACTAACTGACCTATGTTTACGGTAAATGCTTTCTCTTTTCTTCTTTGCATATAATATGATAGAACTGTTACTTTAATAAGATTGATATGATAGGGAAAGCACAGTTCTGACAATAACCTGGTATGAGAGAATCCGTGAAAGTTACAGGCAATCATGGTGGAAATGAAGGAATTGATATTTGATTGCTTCTTCAATTTTCCATCTACAGTGGGTGATATCTATGTATGGTGTCTCATCATCGGTCTCCTTCCCCCATTGTTTGTTCCTATATCTACTTCACCAAACACTTACCTTGATTCAAGTTCTGTGTAAAGAGAGAAGCCATGTTGGCATGTACTCAAGAGCTCATTAACAAAGCTCTTGAAATATAAAATTAATGCACATCTCTTCCTACTTTTGTTATTTGTCCGTACAAGTGTTTAATCCTAACACAAATTTGCTCCATAAATCTATGGTATCATTGAGAAAAACAAACTTTTAAGCAGTAAATGCAAGACCGTACATGTCAGTATGTGTGTGTCTGTATTTAGATTTAGATGTTCAGCTTCTGTGCTTTTGAATCGAACAAAAATATTTCCTTCTGAAATGAGAAAAAAAACTTTTACTGTTTTCACGGAACTATATGTAAGTGAACAGTGTGGAACAAATCAACACACGTTTTAGATTTTGTGTCTTCAGATGTATTTACCGATTGTCAAATAATGGTTAATATTTGATGTAGGTCTAACAAAAGAAACCAATGATGGAGTCATGATGCAAACAATAGGTTAGGTAGAGGAGTGCAGTCAGTCTATAGGATGGATTAGTACATGATGTCAGACTGTTAACACATGTCATATGCAGTCAGTTACTTATACAAGGCAGAGCAACGAACATTTGTCTGTTTACTAAAGTCCAGCCTGTGTAAATATTATCTCAACTACAGACACATGACGTTTTGGTAGTATATTGCTATTGAACAAAATTCTTAGAGTGCTATATGTAATGCTTCAAGTCTCGTCACTGCTGTCTCCGATGTATGCCTGTATGGTTTGTTTACTGGAAAAGTCAGGGCTCGCTGCAGGAATCAATAGTCTGACCCTCTTAGAGTACTAGGGTTATGTAGTAATTTCTGTGGATTGGGAAATATTACTCACCAGAAGGATGTACTGTATCTATAAACATGTTCTGTATGGTTACTGTTCTTGAATAACATTGTTTTGGGAAAAGAGGTCATTTTCCATTGGCTGTGTTCCAGACAGCCTCTGCTTGACCCCCAAGGCAATTACTCTCAGACCAACAATCATGTTTTGATGTCTGCATGGTACCAATGAAAACAATGTAAGAAATCAGATAATTTTATAATGTGTGAGTGTTATAAATTACATGTATAAGCGACAGCAAATGATTTCTATAAATATAGCTTTTATAGTAACAAAATGTAATATGTTATATCAGTGACTCACTCAGTACCTGGTTAATAACAACTGTCAGAATCCAGATACATGTATCCTGCAGATTGTTCTAGTCCTTTTCTAATCTCTTTTCATTGGAAGGTTTCACACCGCTATTCTTTACTTTGTTTAATTTTATCAATGGTAAAACTGTTGTTACCTGAGTTGTTTTAAGGATGTGTTTTCACGTCATCAGTATTGATTCTCTAACTGTTTACCTATGTTTTGATTTATTTGTGACATGCTAGCAATCTCTAAATATTGCGGCAAGCCAGGTCAGTCAAACTTAAACAGGCCAAAGCATCTAAATGTTTTGTAAATATTGTTGGGAAATTTATTTCACCAAAAGCAAACCTTTATAAACAATGTCTTCTCAAACTACTAGATTGAAATATATAAACAATTATTTTTATTTGAAGGGTATGTACATGGATGAAAACAAAAATATTTACTGCCATTTATGTATTTCTTGATTTAAATGTCACCGAAAATTTTGTGAACAGTTTCCTATGTATTCTAACGTTAGTAGTAGGTTTATAAGTGGAGGACCAGCATGCAATAATGCTTGGACTTAGTTTTGATTAGGAAAGTTAGATTTTATTACCTGTGGGACTTACTGTCATGAGAAACAACACATTTGTTATGCTTCTGAAGCAATACAAAATGTCTATCTGCTGTCAGAGATTTGTTTTTTTCTCAGAATAGAATATCTGCTGTGAAATGTGAAATTTTGGACATTTATCACTGTATACTTGTACATATAGAGTTGTAGTAAGGAAGGGAAGTTAGATGATAAGATGTGCCAGGCTTACATTATGATAGCCTAGGCCATGCATTCCAGGGATATTACACATGCCAGCTTGTTAAATGGCCTGATATAACCCTTGACCCTGCAGTGCATTTGTTATTTTGTGTCAGATATTAAAATCCCCGCGGGGTCATTCCAGACAGCATTGGGAGGATAGTTTTAGTCCATCCAGTGATTCATCTCAAACAAAAGATAAAATCTATACATGTATGAGGAGTTATTATGTACAAGTAAAATGCAGATATGACCTGCATACATCCACATCACATTTTAAACCATCAAGTCTGTAGTGCTTTTCTGTCAAATGTCAAAGTCTGCTGCAAAAAATTGCACCAGTTACTACCGTTTATTGGTAATTTCATTAGTTTGTGTTAAACATACATTACAGGTATGTGAACAACTTCCATTTAGTCATACATTATGAGCTTGACATTATTTAATCAAAATGTATGGCTATTGTACATGTAAATTCTCTGTTTGGTAATGGTATAAGAATGAATGTTGATCAAGTGTTTTCTCAACTGAAATTAAGTTATACACTGCCTTGTTATGCCACAGTCAAACTACAATACAGTATAATGTGTCTGGGCATTGGATGGCTTTCTCCACTTCAGCTTTTTCTGGTCCAACATGGTGTCTGTGTCAATCTGTCATGTCTGGATGTGGCAAGCCAGGCAAAGTGCTGTGTTGTGTTGGAACCATTGTTCTGTAATGTTTGAATGTACCGGTAATGTAAACGGAAACCAATGTCACTCCACCAGCTGGTCAGTGAACTTTGTAATGTTGTAATTACACTGACAAGCCAGGCAAGCCTGCTGTGACGCAGTGACCCCGATTACAGTGACACACACACCTCAACATCATTAATTATGCCGTGAGATGAGTTTCTAAGTAAAACTGTTGCCGCGTTGGCGTTCATCCAAACAATGGAACACTGTTGGTGTCTGGCCAAACCACAGCAATGCATGGGAAGTAGATTTGTGATCCATTCTGATTGGTTTATATTGCCTTTTGCAGAAATTACTTGGCCATAATGTACTTTTGAAGTCCAGGAGCCTTGGCAACAACAACAACATGTCTGTTTACAAGTACTGTTTTACAAAAGCCATGCAAGTTACAGATAACATGCTTTTGATACAACTTTCTGTATAATATACTACTGACAATTTTTGTGGTCACATGATGATAAGTATGCATGATTAATTAACTGTTGAATGAGGGTTTGCCAAATAATAAGCTTAAATATTCAAATGTATGCCCCTATCAACAACAACTGTGATGCACTCTATGTTTAGAAATGTGACCTGTCACATTTGACCTCTGAGTTCACTCTGAGGTTAATGCTTTGATGAAGTAGGGTGGCATGTGTTTGATGTCAGAAATGGAAATCTAGACTGCATACACTTTGATTAGACCAGCTGAGCCTCAGTGCTTTTTGCAAATTGATGAAAATCTCTGAACAGCCTTGACTGCTGTCTCTTGCTGTGGATCTGACATGAACCGAGTCAGAACACACAACCATGGTTTGAATACGTGCTTTCCTGAAAGCTACAGTGTATGAACATACATTTCTATTGTGTGTAGTTCCTCATGCATTGATGACATTTAAAGACAGATACAAAGATTAAATTGGAAATGGATTTCAAACAGACATCATTGAATCTTGATAAACAGTCTGATAGGCAGAAATATTTTGATAACTTTTCAAAGCTTATTTATCATATTATTTATGCTGTCGGTGTTTTGTAGCCTTTCAAAAGTAGGAAGAAATTCACTTGACAAAGGAGTGCAGGTCATGCAGTATTAGCACTGATCTGCTCAAATGAATGAATGGTAGAAACAGATTAAATAGCACACAGCCTGTGTTATTATAAAACCCATGCAGTATTCCTGTTCACATTATTGGAACGTGGAAACTCCTTTGATAATATGGATGGTGAAAGATACCCATGGGATTTTGTTGTTAGTTTGTTGAAATTGGATGTGCTTCGGCCAGGTCTTGTAAAGAGCCTGTGAAAAGTACATATACAATGTCAGATCTGTGTCCACAGCATGGTTGCATTGAACATTGCAAGTGACCACAATAACCAGTTCTGTCAGCAACAACACATGACACATTCTCTAGGAAAATCCGTTCCCACAACAAAGCATTGTGGGTTTACCTTTCTGCAAACCACATATCCCAACATATAGTACACACATGTACACACCCATCCCCTCAACAGCCACAGTCTGCCAACCTGAATCAATTTGCAAGTAGAAAAACTTGACATTGCTACATGTAATGGCTGTGAAAAAGCATACACTTAGAAGGACGGTAGTTAATTCTTAATAAGTGAGTAAAATGTTTTCTGCGGTATCTGATCATTTGATGTGTAGATGTCAGGGTCTTACATTGGAGGTAGAGGAAACATAGTGTTGCCATGTCTTACAACAAACAACCTTACTTTATTTGCCCAATTATGGAATTTGTCTTCTCTTAACCCTTGCCTGTAACTCTAAAATTGCCACCTTGATCTGATCACATGATCTGTATTTAGCAATCTAAAGGTTAAGATACCAGGGCTAGTTTACCACCACAGCAGTCATACTATGAAAAGATGTGTTCCGGTGTTTCCCACTTGAAGTGAACCAGTGGCACTTTGTTTTACAGTGTAGCTGCTTGTATCGTCATCGCCATCAAAGTATCAATGAGATGAGAAAATGTTTTATCTCAAGCCATTACAGATTTTTGGCCCCTCTCTCACAGTAATGAGAAGAGAAAGCTATGTGACCCGGATCATAATTCTTCAAGTCGTGCTAGTGAGCCACACGTCTTGAAATTCCTGACAAACACCAGTTCACTTTCGTCAGTAAATCATCCTGAGCATTTGAAATTCAGTAGTGTCATCGTAGTTCTTCCATTGCTTAGCTGAGAATCTCCTCTGCTTAGCTGAGAATCTCCTCTGCTTAGCTGAGAATGTCAGGATAAAGCTGAGAATTCATTTCCATGTGACCCCAAGTATACAGCTTTGATGCACTGAAGAAGATGGTGTGAGCTTGAAGTGACTTCACCTGAATGGGTTACAATGTTCTACTGCTGACTTCCAAGGACAACCACAGCATGGTTGTCCTTTTGGTATGGATTAAGAAAACTATCAAAAGTCTTGAGAGTAAGCCATGGTCAAAACAACCAACAATGAGACAATTACACTACAATGTTATCCAAGTTAGCAGCATAGTCAAGGGACCCTGGAGATCACTATAACAGACACTGCTGTGAAAAACACTTTCACTGTCAGATCAAGTCGGCAAAAATCACAGTCTGTACAGGATAAGCAAGTGGTACTGTAATCTCACTATGTATGCTTGTGTTCAAAGGGTCAAGTCTGTTAACCAAAAGTTATATGGAATTGTTATACACAACTGATTGTATTTCAACTTGACCTGATAGCAACATGTGAATCTTGGAGAAAAGGGTCAAATACATGTAACTCAAACATCATTTTTGCTAATTTCAATGTTGAACTATTGCAACTAATTATCATTACCATATGAGAATTACGTGTAACTCAACATAAGTATGCAACTTGTACCTGAAAACAAATGACCAAAATAACCATCATTGTCCCCTATTATCACTCTCATTATATCATCCATTGTTTTAAATGATTGTTCTATCCATGGTTAGGTTGAGGATGCTATTGTATGATGCGCAACCATTGAATCTCATGCTGTGTTTTGCTATGCAGAGAAGCAGGTTGAGAGTACTTGTTTCTAGATTGTAACAATCGGTCTTCTGCAATAAAAAAAGTGATTGTTGGCCAGTTTCTGTTGAGAATAATGCTTGCTGGTAATCACGCCATTGGGTTTCAATAGCCTTTTGTTTGTCCAGTCAGAGAATAAAAATTATTAGTGTCCGCCTTGGCATCTATAAATCGGATTAAGTTTTGTGCAAACAGTAATGTCTGCATAGGGAGAAAAGACACCACACCCACCTCATCAAGGACATGTTTGCAAATCTCATCAGAGAATGTAAATGGAAAACTTGCAGTTGTAACAAGTCCCCATACGGCCATTTCCGGCTGTTTCCCACTGCAATGACAGATCCAGTCTCACTTCTTCAAAAATAATTACTAGTAGTCTATCAACATGATGAATGCAAAGCAAAATGTGTACTGACAGTACAATTGATAATAATACCATTAACCTGTGTAATTTGTGAGGTAATGGCTAGTGGTAGATGTCCAAGAATAGCCGTGTTACATGATGAAGCGTGTCAAATCTAAAGAAACAAAACCAGAAATGGGTGTGAAATGGTTGCAGTGTGACTTGACATTGCTAGAGCCAGTCATCTCAATGCTGCCATAATTCTGACACCTTTCTTAACTTTTACATTTATCGATAAAGGTCACAGTTCACATACATCCCTTCACCTAGCCAGGGAGGTTTTGCCTCCATGACCCAATAAAGCTTGGATAGAACCCCATCGTTTCAATGGGTTACAGTAAGTTGACATATAAAACAGTTAAATAGGGGTGAAATGGTATACAAAGTGCTGATGTAGGAACAAAATGACAGCAGTTCTTGAAGATCATGTATGTCAGATAGATGATTGAACTATTGCGTGTGAATCAATCGTCCAAATCACCTTAGCTTGTCATATATTTAATTTATTTAAATGAAAGGTTTTTCCGTGTTCTTATACTGTTCAGTGTTTTTCCACCAATAAAGTAATACTTCTGTAACTTGTCTATCAATTTTGTACGTATCGATTATTTATTGTTTTAGTATAGTCGACAGATGAACTGCAGTACAAAGTTTAAAATTTGGACTGACGTTCAAAATGCTGTAGACTTTGAAATTGTAGTTCAAAGTTTGTGCTGTTTCACCCTGCATTGAAAATAAATTCTCAACAATATGGAATTCTCCCAGCAACTGAACAGTGGATTTGGTTCAAAGCTAGTTGACCTTTTACTGCACTATTTTTGAACTGCGTGGTAGATTCCTCAGTTCCTCTCTATACAAGTCTGATGTGAATTTAAAACAAAATAACCAGATGGAGCAACGTGAACTCTTAACGCACGCAAGATACGAGATCACACAAATTATGATGTTCTGATTAAATTAGAATTTCTCTCATTACTCATTGTTATCAATGTAATGAAATTAGCTAAGATTAAAATGAACTGCATACAGTAGATGTGAACTTCAAATTGAGTGGAACAAACATGAATTATTTTGACAGTTGTACATGTCAATAATCAGTCTACCACTATGCTACCATTTTACTGTAGCTTGTCAAAACTGGGCATATGTGAATTCTGTATGATATTACATGAGATTGTGTACAAACTATCGCTTGTAGAAATTTAGATGCAGGGTATATTGATCATATGTTTGTTTGCAATTTCACAATAGTTTGTAACATTAACTTGATGAATCAATGTGCTGTAACACTATAGTTTTTCTGACCATGGACTTCATAGGATGAGTAAATATGAGTGTTATGTTCGTATTTAGACTCACTTGTGTAGGATTACTTTTGTGTAGGATCATACAGGAAGTTGGCAAAAGAGGCAAAGATATTGAAATTGTGCAGCGTGCAGCTAACCCTCTAAGCTAATGGTGGTTTTACTCTAGTTGATAACTCTCACACAGTGGTGCTTGCTTCAGAATGTATATCTTTTACATGTATTCAGATAAAATAATTGTATTCTAAGATTTCTTATCCATATTCTTAGATTTTATTTATTCCAAAGATTATTCAGTATCACTCAATTTCTTCCAGTGCAATATACATGTATACGCATGTGATGTGACAACACAAGAAACAAGCACTACTTACCCATCAAAGTTTGAAGTGTTCTGTAAATATGTACAACAGGTGATAAATTATGACTGTAAAATTAAACCATTTTGATAATATTTGCAGTGACCTAAAGTAATAAAGAAGGAAAATTCTCTTATTGTCATAATATTAGCCTGACTTTATGGAGAGATATAATTTTTAGCACGTCTGATTGTGTATGATAATTACCAAGTGAAACAACTCATGAATGGAAAGAGATTAGAAGTTTAGTTGGTTCCAAAATAAATGTATTAAACGCATATTCAAGTTTAAGTACTGGGAAGTGCCTCTTGATAATGCTTTGTATTGAGGCAAATGGCCTGTCTAAATGGACACTTTGGAAAAGGTTTCATTCAGGGTGTTTTGGCAAGTGAATGTTTTTGTCACGGTCCGGTGATCAGCTCTTTGTCATACTCTTCCTGATGAGTGAGACTGTGTAGGTGGCTTGAAAACAGCCACACTGTTCTCATCATGAAAAGTGAAAAACCGCTGGTCGCCCTTTCCCTTCGGATCATGAACAGAACTCATCGGTCAGACAAAGTGGAGGTGTTACAGAGTGACAACAGACGCATTAATCGATGTTTGTACAGTTGGGAAAGGCTATTTTTACAAAGCATTTAGAATCTTGTCAAGTGAATCATGGAGAGTGTTCTCTAGCATATGCAATTTAGTGTACCGTAGTTCCTTGCTGTCCCTTGTGTTCAAAGACTGTATGCAACCCAATACCTGTAACATTTTACAACAAAGGAAATGGACTACAGTGATTACAATGCAAAGTTTCAGTAGTTCAACTTTTATTTTCCAATATTTATGTTGTCTGTGGAAAAAAAAATTGTTCCACTGCAATATGACATTAAACTTGTCCAATAATCATTTCCATTCAAGGAACATTACCAGGTCCATGGGACATTTGTGATTTACAAATTTAAGTAGGACCATCGTGAACCACTGACAGTTAGTGGTGGTACCAAAACTCATGTTGAAATGACTAATGTTCAACTTTACAATACAGCCTGTAAATCTATAACTGCCAGTTCTATCAGCGACTAATGTCTGGTGCTGGCTTGAATCCACCTGTCATAAATACAACTGTACTTTGTCCACACACTGTGTTGTGTTGGCACAGCTTATACTCTCTATTTCAATATTATACTTTATAGCAAAGAAGAAGAAACCATATTTGTTATACAGAACAAAAATACACAACTATTGAAAGTTACAGCTATGGACCTTTTACATGTAACTGCCTTTTTCCTTCTTTCATCAACACCATGGAAATTATAGATTTTATTTTGTATTCTATGTCAATAATTGTGCTCATGTCACATGTACTTTATATCTCTTGCAAACTGAAGTCTGCATTGAGGCGGTTTCAACAGCATCTTGTATACAGATATTCTTTAAACATTTACCCATACTTTTGAGAAGAATGTTTGCATAATTTTCAAATCATCAAGAGGTTGTTAAACAAAAGGACAATATCCTGCCTGTAAGGCTTTCATTTTACCAAGCCCTTCAACACTTTATTGTCCACAAGTGGAAGGAAGGAAGATCTGGAACAATAGAATTTGAGTGACAAATTTTTCACAGAAAAGTATGACCTTTTCTCATCCATTCTCATGTAGATTTAATAATTTCTACTTTTCTTTGGACTTCTTTCTTTCTTTTGTTCATTATGTACGGTATTCTAAAAATAAAATAATTGAAAAAAAATTTCCTGTCATCTAATAATTCATAAGGTATGCCATGTCAGATTATTTGCAAAAAAGACGGGTGACTAAAAAAGGCAATGACTCTGAAACTGCAGTCACTGTTTTTTTTCAATAAAATGTTATTGAAAATTCAAGCTATTCAAACTTGTCGTGTATAAATGTCGGATGGTGACTGCTGTTGTCGTAGTTGATTTCCTCAATCACATCGCTCGCTTTTGATTTGTCTCAGTCAATAATAAGTATGGTCTACAGCACCCATATTGTTTCCAACAGAAATGTTTACAAATCTACACACACGGGATAATACAGACAAGCAGACAAGAGAGACACACAGACACAATTGTGTAGGTTGCGGGTAGACATATTCAAAGGCTAAACAGAGAAATTTGTAACTCAGACACAAAGATTAGGATGAGCTGAATCAAATTCTCAATGCCACAAGTGATGTGTCCCTGACAGTGATAAACCCTTGGCCAAAAAATATGCATATCAACTTACCATCCTCTGCTATCTGTTGTTGTCAATCAAATATGGTATGACAGCTCAGCTGTGAAATAGTGTGATATTATACTGTACAGAATAATTCTAATGAGGTACAATATACTTGCCCCAATGCCTTAGAGCTATTGACATAGTTGTCCCATAGAGCCGATTGCTATTCCACACTCCAAAGGAGATTCACTACTGGCTGTATCACTCCTACGCCTGCACTGTCATGATGTGACAATGCTTGTTGGTGTGTTGACATGGTTTCTGTATACTGGTATTCAGGGATATCTTTTACTTGCTATAATGCAGAATGAACATGTAAGTAATCGCAGTGGCTAGTTATCGTGAGGTTCAGTACCACATTTTCTGTTTTGACTTTATTTAAAAATGGTGAAAATGGAGAAAGAAAAAGCATGGGTGCAAGATGAACATTGCATTTGTATGCAGAAAGAAACCAGTAAATTTTTGTAACATGGGAAAAAGCCATGAGTATTTCCAAATTTAGTGTCCAGACACAGATGCCTTCTACGCCACCTGTCACTACCATACCAAAGAAATAAAATATTTCAAAAAATGACAAAATAATCAAGAGATATGGTGATGTAGTCCGTGCAGTACGCAATAATCTATATACATGATAAGGTAATACTTTCTGAATTGGAGTGGGAGGGGGAGGGGGCTAAATGTCTACATGTTAGCATTATTCATACATGGTTTTACAAAGGAATGCATAATCAACACAAAATGCATTTCACATGGAGGAGAAATCAGTTTTCCCTCTAGCCATAAATCACATGAAATAGTTCAATTATCTGTCTGCTGTCGGTGACCTTCCAGAACAGCTGTCGTTTCTGCTACTATAATTTCATCCCCGTTTCGTCATTCTGTTCAGTCTTCCTCATTGGGCAGTACGTGTAGCTTGACTTTTACATGTCACATGGTATATTTAAATGCAACAGTATTTGCCACACTTGATCATCTCAATCAAGCTTAATTTACAATGGTCAAATTTTCTACATACTGTGTAGAGATTATCCACACTCATGCTTTTGTACATGTGAAATGATACACTATGAATATACAACTCATCAGAAGTTTAGACTGATCGGCAGCACATGACAAATTATGATTACTTTCCCTGTATGTGTTTGGTGCTTTTGTGATGTCCATCTTATACCGTTGTCAGTTTGAATTGAACAGGATACAGTTACACATTCTTGGAGGACTATTTTACAATTTTAATTTATGGGTGGTTCAACTATTCAGAACCTGAAGGAATGAATGGCCTTCAGTATGTGTAGAAGATGTCATCAGCTGGTTTCTATCACATATGCAATTTGTATACTTGTAATGCATTATGAGAGGTAGAGTGCCTGAGTTCTTCTCCGTGTGTAATCTACATTGAATCAAAGGTGGTCTGTCTGAAGACACATTGCCATATAACCTGATCACTGTCATTAGAGATTGATGAGGATGATAGTGATGAAGATAATTGTGTTTGTAGTGGTAGTCATAGTGATGATGATGGTGATGATGGCACAGGGAGATGTGCACTACTCTTAAAAACAGATGCCTTTTTTTCCCAAAAGATGTTAAAAATAATTGAATTTCATCACTTATCATTGACATATGAACATGCGAACACCCATGCCATGAAGTTGATTTCTATTCTTCCTCATAATCAGATACTGAGCAGAAAGTTTCTAGCCTGGAACCCTTACAAGTAAGCCTTTTGCTTACTGATTATGGTATCTTTTAAAGATCAAAGACTTTGATGGATAGTCAGTCAGTTTAGGATAATATGTAGATTTTAAAATAAATATTTTCTGTGTTACAGTGGAGGAGAGTATGAGTGTGTAAGCTGTCCAATATATATGTACATACTTTTGAAAGTGAAATTATCATCTTCAACTGTCAGATGCATTAGTATTGGGTATTGCCATGGTGGAGTTCGTGAATTTTTAACAATCTAAATTGTTGTCAATAAGTGTGAGCAAAATATGTCGGAATTTCGGTCACACGCTGATTGAACTATGCACAAGAAATGGTCAAGTCATTATTCATGACTGAGAGATGCCTTTTTTTCCCTTACCCTGTCAAGTTCGTATGTCTGTATCAGGTCAAGTCGGTAAAGACCAGTGAGGCATAACGTGTCTCATATTTTGTATTTCAACAAAGACTTGAACTTTTGAAGCCCCTGAAAACAGAGATACTGTAAATATGTTTACTGACTCAACTGGCTCAATACTGCTTTTTGCTGACTCGGAAATGTGCAAGTGGTAGGCCTAGCAGAATTTGATTCCTAATGTTGCTACGATTTTAATGTTTGTATAACTCCTGTAGTACTGTTACTTTACTGTAGTTTGTGTATAGTTTTAGGGTGATTAAATTCCTATACATTGGTCTGATCTCTTGCTGTTGTGTTAGACAGGCACTATGATATGAAGATTTCCATCCATAAAATGCAAATGATTTGAAAACTGAGCAGATAGGTTCTAGAAGGGCTTGATAGGTTCTAGAAGGGCTTCCAAGACTTTGCCTTCAATTTCATGCATATCCATTATACACACGGAGCACAGGCCACCGTGACAGCATCTGTTGAGATAATTTACCTGTGTTGTCAAGTAGAAAGTAAGAATGTTAGCTGTTGTAATAGAGATCCATCACTGTTCCAAGCACTGACCCATCTCACGGTTCACCTGTTTTATGGCCATGTTTTTCTTTTTTTTTCCACTTTCCCCACTCACTCACTTAAATTTCAAAGGCATTGAAATACAGCCCATGGCAGATGAGTAAACATAGGTCATCTGAAATGAATTTTGATACATATCATATGCAAGGCTCTATATACATAAAAGACACTTGCTTGAAACTTGAATCTAAGAAACTGGGTTGAAATTTAAAGACAAGTCCTACAATGAGTGCATGAGCCACCATACCTGCATGTAAGGTGTTGAATGTTTGTGAGTATTGTCATTGAAAAGTTCTTACAGGAACATAAAACTGTGATTCTTCCCGAAAAATACTAAAAAATGCTTTCTACTCGTAAAATTTTAATATTTGGTGTTAACCTATGTTCCTGAAGGTACGAGGCATGTAGTCTTCCAAAACTTTCTTTTACAAACCATATTGCAGGAGTTATTTGTTTATGACACTACACCCACGCATTTTGCCGTTAATTTTGATCATTAAATTTTCACAGACCCACTCAGACCGCTGCCTGTCATGTAAGGGTCAAAGGTCACCATGTGTGCATTGATCTTTGCCCATTCTGAATGTGTTGAAAGTTGCTATGTTTTTCTACAGGGACATACAAGTTTGTATCAGAGTTAACTGGATACATGCAGGTCACCTTCAAAAGTGAAATAGTGAAATATTAAAAATGTCTTCAGAAGTGGTGTAAAGTGAAAAAACAAACTCAACCAAGTAAATAAAAGAGACATTAGGGTGAACTGACCAGCAGTTTGATGGTTGTTGTTTTAGACATAATATTCCTTCAGTAAATATTGTTACAGTTGTATTTGGACTACTCTATCATTGTCCATTTACAAGTAAGCTGCTATGTATAGTATTGTGTTTCAAGTAGCTCAGCAATCAGTGAACCATATCACTGCCTGCCCATGACAGCATAGTTGTCATGGTGTCGCAATAAAGTACATTTTGTTAGTTTTAGAGTAAAACTGTCAGAGAACAACATGGTGTAAACTCAAGTCATCTTGCAAATCTGTGAAATATTAGCTTGTCAAATAAAGTAATGTTGTATAGACACATTTGATAATGTTTCAAATAACTTTGCTTAAAGAAACATTAAAACAAATTGGCATTTGTTTTTGGCAAAATACGCAATGTCATGTCTCCCAACCCAAAATTATAATTTATATTGCAAATGTGAGTCTAAACTATTACATCTAGCTACCTTTGGAATATTTACTAGATATACTTGTAATGCACATGGCTCTTGGAGCACAGACTCCCAGCTTTTGTTTTTGATGGCATACATGTATTTTGAGATAAAAATAAATACATTTCAAAACAGCATGTACATCTAGGTAAAATTAGCCATCTTGATGTATAGAATTTGTGCTCAACTAGCTCACTAGTCACTTAGTATTTCTCTGGGATACATGGTAGTTACCAGCTCAGCCAAGGTTTTTGTGTTCACACCACCAGCTACGCAGCAGTCTACTAAATATTGCTTCAATTTCACAATTACCTCACTATCATCACAACAGTCTGCTGAAGTGTTTTCCTTCAATTTACTCTGTTGTGATATTTATAAGCACACAGATGCAGGGCAAGTCTAAATTTGTGCTAAATGACGTCTAGTTCTATATATAGCTTACGTTGAACTGTAAATGAAGGATCACGTTTCCCGATGCAATGTTAATGTCAGGATTTACATGGACATGTGTAGGTGTAAGATTTGTCAGTGACGTAAGCAGCACTGTAACCTTGCATTGCAAGTCATGAGGATACAAATACACCATCCATGAAAACTTCCTGCCACAGGATGTCTTTAAACTTCATATGAGTTATGTCTGGAATTCACGTATCTTTAGAGTCTGTCATTCTGCCCACTGTACATGTAAATTCTGTTTCCAAGGTCTGCTCTGTAAGATAGCTGCATCACCATTATCAAACTGTAACCATGGCAGCAGTCGACACAACAGATAACCCTACATAGACTCAACAAGATTCTAAGAATAGAATACTCATTTTTTGCCAAATTTTATTTTGTAGAAAGGTTATTTTAGCTAATAACAACTGTAATTTAGAGAAAATTGTAGTTCAAAATATCTACCAACAGCCTATATGTAATTTTGATACTTTGGAAACAAAAGTCGACATGGACACTGTTTATAGGTATTAATTAAACATACGACACATCAAATCAGATAGAACTTGTGCAAGATATTGTAACCTGCTAGATCAGTGAAAATTGTGCATACTCACATCAAACTTCCAGTCCGGTAATTGTTACTCTTCTTCAAGGAGAATAAGAGAGTGTACATAAAATGATCAAATCTTGCTGGTGGAATGAAAGGAGGCACAATTTGTATAGAGCATCTTCAGTGTTTATCATGTGTCGAGGTTATGGAGTCACGCATCTAACTGATTTGGAGGAATTTTATCCCAAGTTTTCAAAGGCATGCCACATATAGTGGGCAAGCCGCATATAGTGATTGAAAATAAAAATATTAGTGAACTACTGTTACATACAATGATTGGAAAAGTATGGGTGCATGACCGGTGGATGGCCTGGTGACATAATGGTGTCAGCCATTTAACACCGTGACGTGAAGTTGATCTATCTTGAATATCAAGTGCTATCTCACATGATTGCAGTCATTACAAGGAGAGACAGTTTGAGTGACATAACATGTAATTGCCATTAATTGCTTTCATTCACAGCATGAATAAATTACCAGGGCTCAATACAGTCACCCTGAGTTTAATGCTGACTTCATACTCAGTTGTGGTTTATGCTGTGGTGTGCCTGTCAGAATTAAGGATCAGGAAATAATGGAGATAAAAATATCTACAGTAAAATACAATAGTTCTTAACAGGCATTGAAATGAACAATGGTGGGTGGACATGTCTTTGCAGATACATCCCAGATTTAATTTTTATCATTTGATTAAACATTCTATGGCAGATAATGATTTTAATAATCAGTTCATGATGTGAGATGTTCTCTGCTTTGGAATTCAATATTAACCCCTTTGAATGCGAAAGTCAATTTTTGTTGTTTCTGTAAATTAGAGACAATTTTTAACAAATCAAGACAATTTTTTTTAGATTTTTCCCAAAATTTTGATCAAAAATTGTTGCCAATTAAAAGTTACATCCACTTGGTCCAAAATTATTATAATAATTACAAAAGAATTCATAAAATTGGTAAAATGTTACACTAAAATTTTGGAGGGAAAAATTACAGCACTCTAAGGGTTAATGCCAAGTTTGAAATTGTCACCCTGAGCAGGGTTTTGAAATGCCAATATTAGAACCATCCAATAATTTTTATCCTGCGTCCAGTTTTTCACTTAGTTGAATTTACTGGTAAAGTCTCAATTTGATCCCATGACTTCTAAAAACCACAAGCAGTGAAAGTTCAACACTGTTGCCAGTAACTTGTGTGTTTTTGATTGAGACTGTCGATGTGCAAGTGAATATGACATATCAAATCAAATGAAACGTGTTGAAGATCAAGTTCATCGGAAATTGAGCATACTTGCAACCACATTCAGTCTGGTAAATGTAACCCTTGGGCCATTGGTTGAAAATTAACCCTTGGGCCATCGGTCAAAAATGGTTCCGTTACTGCCGAACATCACAAAATATCAAATTTTAACTTTTCTAAATGTGACAATACATGTGGCATACATGAAATTTGATGCCATACCGAGAATGAAGCGTCCAATTTGAGGTACTGTGTATTTACATGGACATACTTCTGTTGTTGCTGCATCTATGCAAGGGACAAAATCAAAGCAATAGATATATTGCCACATAAGCAGTGTTGCTATGAACTCCCTGACGTTACAATTACTGAAGTCACTTTTGCTGTGTAATTCAAATCAAGATGGCTGCCTTTCCAGCAGTACATGAATATCTACTACCTTCATGTATTACACTGAAAACTTTTGCCGTATGGTTGACATTGTTTTCATCGATAATTATTTTTTCTACATCTTGTTATCTGTCATTTCTATGCTTTTGAGCAAAACAGTAAAGATCTTTTTGGACATCTGAGATTCCATCAAATGTGCTGTTTCAGATACAATCTCCCCCTCTCCCAATACTATCTTTCATAAGGCCAACAAATACAGCCAGCATGTTCAGACATCCACGTATTTATGTACATAGCCAGTCAGTTTCTATACTCTCTGTCCATTTCCATGGCTCTTGATATACAGCTACACTGTGTGGTACATGTAGATTTGATTGACAGCAAAGATGGACTGCACGCATAGCATTTGTGATTGAAGTAGACATGTGGAAGCTGTTGTTTACTTCAAGAAATCAGACTAAGTCATGGCCGCAAGGGTAGGTTTGATTGACAAGTGTGGAATCAAAGCTGGTAACCTGGTCAGGACTGACCGGAGGGGGCAGAGATGCCCTCATTTCAGACCAACATTGACCCAGAAAAGGGTCACAGCGATTCCATCAAGTGCAAACACTTATGGCCCTCCCACGATGCCATTGAAACCACTTCTGATGTTTGTACATTTCACAGGAATATGACATTCATGCATCAGTGAATATACAAAGTATAATAGGTACAAAGCAGTATATGCCAGAACTGTAGTATGTACAGACATGGCATCGTGATTTAGCAAATTCTTATCCAATTCATATCCATGGTTCTCTGTCGACAAATTGATCTCAAGGGATACTGCAAAAGTGGATAAATAGTACATACCTAAACACTGAATTGCCCCAATGACTCCATAAAAAAATCCTACTTGCTACTCAACTGTGTACAGATATGTCCTAGTAACAGCCCATAGGCTAGAACTTCAAGCAAACCACGCATCAGCCATTTGAAATATGCAGTAAGTGTGACCATTTAAATGTCAAAAGACAGTAAAAGAAGATGGAAAGCTTTGTTTCTGCTGTATCTACCCATCTGTAACACTTGTCTGTAGATGTTTCCAACAGTGTTCAGTTACGCTCATCCAAAGTATGTTATAGGGCTGCACAGAATGAAGTACAGCTTAATTAAAATCTGTCAATACAGTTTTCCTATTGTTTTACATGTACATTAAAAATTTTCATAGCTCTCAGCCAGATATGTGTAGTACATGTATATCTATCTAGTCAAACATGTGTAGTATATCTACATATATAATATTTTCTCTAGGATACCTATATATACACACACACACACACACATATATGTGTGTGTGTGTACGTGTGTGTGTGTGTGTGTGTGTGTGTGTGTGTGTGTGTGTGTATATGTACACATGTACACACACACACCAAAGTATACACTCACTCTGAAGCCAGGTACTTGATTTGAAGACATGACTTTGTAAATAATTTCATGATCTAGAACATTTAGACTTAAAAACATTCATTGTTGATAGAGAGTCCATGTTAATCATTACAATTCATTTGTGATAGACATACAAAATCAGTCTCAGAAAAATGTTCAATTATTGCTCTCTGTACATCTACAAGCATTGACTGCAAGGATATCATTTGAAATATCAAAATTTATGTTTAGATCGCATTGGTGGCTATGTTCTATGATATGTCAGGTACATACTGGTTCCATTGTTTTTGAATTGGCCATTACCTTACTATCTTAACAATGTAATTTAAAGACCAATTGAAGTTTGAATGCATTTTAATTACTAATTACTTTACACTAGTTTTGGTTGCTGAGGTATAGGCATGTGTAAAGACTCTCTCACAGGCACTAGTATGGCCTGGCTCAACACAAGCCGGTATAGTTGGCTCAGCAAGCTGGCTTGGCCAGTGAGCGTGTACCATCTCACTGAGCCGGGCTACATGTACAACAACCACAGTGTGTAGCCAGCAAGGGGCTATATAGCCATAAGATTCTAGTATGTGTACTGCACTGTCCAGAAATTACTTAACTAATGCTGCAAGCTTGTCATTTAGTTGAACATTTATAAATCTATGTAAAACTGTCTAGACTACAGTAATTGCATTAATATTGTATACATTGTATAACTTTGCTGAGGACAGACATGTAGTTGTACATTAACAGTCACCATGTTGAATGTCACTTTCTACTGGTACATGTTTCAAATGGAGAGATGTGCAGTTTTATATTTTGTGATTTGTAAAGATGAAATAGTGGGAGCATACAGAATTGCATACAGCTTGGATCAGTAGTACTGCTGGTATAGTAATGGTACAGCACTGTGTGGTGTATGCGTGTTTGCCTTGCAGTGCCGGCGGCCATGTTGAATGTAGTCTGGGGTAGACAAAAACATGGCTGCCTTATCAAGGTCACCTTTTGGTCCTGTCTGGCTCAAAGGACAGTACAGAATAACAAAATGTTATGTTTTGCTGTTTTAAAACAGTTTTTTTCAGCTTTCAAATTCTGAAAGCACATATCTATAGTTAGTTTGCAACTGTCACAGGAGCCGTGGTGTTATGTACCACGGGAATTTTGTTCGGAAACCCAGTATTTGATCAGCTTCACTCATGAATTAATTAAAGGTACAACTGAACAATTTGAACAATAAATGTGGTATTGAATTTAAAGTAAATGTGCTATTTTATTTTATTAAATTTTATTCAACAAGTGTGGTTGTAGAAATACATGATATATTTTCTGTTCAGACCATATGATGTAATTCCAATAATTATCAACCAGTAACTTTGAACTCTAATAACTCTGCCGTCCCAATATTTGCCTTTGACATTGTGTTCTCTTTTCAATCATCCTTTTTCATATACAGCAGTTTTTAAAAGCTGGTAATGGTCAATCTTGCCGCTTTTAAGAGGATCCATGCTAGCTTTCTTGTGAAATGCCTAATTTTCACTGATACAGCTAAGTCATAGAATCCAAACCGTGGTAATACTGAAAGTAGTTCAAGCTGATTGTATTGTTACCATGGTATGAAATCTCAAAAGGCAATATTTTATGCATTAGATTTTGATCAAAATACAGTCTGAATATTTCAATATAGAGATATTTCCTCATCACGCTGTTTCAATATGTCTGTACTGATATATCTATACTGTGTCAACATACTTCTGTATGTATTGATTCAACTATGTCTACATTGGGAATTAGATAGCTGCATTGATAAATATTTTTACAGGATGAAAATTTTTATGGAAGTAAATAAAAGTACAAGCAATGACAGCCCATAACCTCTGCAAATCAATATTAGCGTGACCTTTGACTCAGCTCACCACGCAGACAAGCAGTAATGCTTGATTGCTCTGGTCCATTGTGATTTTAGTGTATTTTAAAGCATTTTCAGTTTGCTTTCAGACATCAAGACCACCCCCACCCCCCCTCCTCAAAATAGTCGCCGACTGTAAAATTGAACAGTATTAAAAATTGCAATTGAAAATTGCAATGGCTTTTGTACTGGCTATTATTGTGCTAGTAGTTAACGGAGTAATAAGCCCCCAAGCCTAGATATGCATTTCAAGTACTGAAAGGATTCTGTATGTGAGCTATGAAAAGTAGGCATATATGAGTACAGAATGTGTATGATGTTTCAGAGTAAACATTTACAATCCATTATGCGATCTCTAACTTCCAGCATGTAACATGTCCCAAATCACCCATGCTCATTAGGTATACAGTAATGAGCTATGTAGGGATATAAATTGGCCCCATGAGGATCAGTGACAAGTATTGCTGAGAATGGGATGAACTATGATGTATGTATCTATTATCAGCACAGCATTGAGATGTGTATCTGTTAGGAATTGGGAAAACAATCTTCTCAGTTCACATGAAGGTTGTAATGTAAATTCATGATTCTCGGTGTGTGTTCTCTGATTTCATTGTTGGGTACATGTATGACTCCAGTAGCCAAGGGCAGATACGTGGAGTTCCTCCGGGGATGTTTCGCCATTGACTTTGCATGTTTCCAACCTCGTGTGAGCTTGGAAAGTTGAATAACTTTTCTTGTGATGCAAATTATGAAATGGGAATATTCATAGTTTCACAACTGATCACTGTGACTTTGATGTGAATTAACTAAGCCATGTGTATCAACTGTGTGCAATGCACATAGCTTGGTGTGTTCCTATCACATTGTATATGTGATTGACTCTCACCATTAATTTCATGTATACACAAAACATTTTAGCAGCAATCCATGGCTGTACTAATATGTTCTATCTGAGAAATATTGCATCACTGAATGCTGATACATTTTCAAAGTTCCTTTGGTGCAGATGTCAGGTAATAGGGTTTTGAACTTTACCATGTTGTTAGATTTTACCTGCAAAGATCCCATGCCCTGTCAGCAAAATACCAATCAAATCAGAATCTAAATCTCTATCACTCCTTGGGTTTACAATCCTTAACCCTTTGAGCGCCAAAGTCAATTTTGTCACCTATATCAAAATATACACCAGTCAACTTTTTCCTAAATTTTGCTAAAATTTTGCTAAAAATCTGAAGCCAATAAAATTTGATGTTTATTTTGTCCAAAATTGTCAAAAAAATTACACAAAAATTTCACAGAATTAGTAAAATGTTGCACACTATAATTTTAGTGGGAAAAATTGCAGTGCTCTAAGGGTTAAGAAACTGTACAGGTATTAGACAAGTATTTATTCTGCTGCCAGGTGGTATGTCATTAGATGTGAATATTGTTATGGACCAATTTAGAAACAGGAAATCAAATACCTCATACATGATGTATTTACTTATTCAATGGTAAAATTGATTTTCATATCAATTACGATATAGACCCCAAGTCACTGCACACTTGTAAATATTTCTTCCTTGCAGATGATAAGGAATGTCACTGGTTCATTTCTGTAGACTTTGATTTGCATGTATGTTTGTTATCAGGTACAGTGTATTGAATGTATGAAATGAGTTCTGTGAACTCAAGATGAAATTAAACATGAAGGAAATTGTTCAAACAGAATGACATGAAATATAGAACAAAGATTTTAGTCAGGAAATTTAATCAGAGAAGCACACACCATGAGGAACAATAGATTCACCACATAAAAAATATGTTCCTCTTGATACAATACAGTGCGATATTCAATGGGTGAGATATACCTGGTTTGCCATAAATCAAAGCGATGCCTTCGAAGTGCATTGACCCCAAGTTTGTTCTCTCAGGTGTTACCATTACCAGACTACATGTACGCTGTGGTACATGGAACATGATTCTGTACATAGGGAGGAGATAGGCAGCCTTCTAGCTGACACTGCAAGGACTGATCATGCCGTACCCTTCTTACCTGTAATCCATTCAGGCATAGGTTTTGGGAAATCTACTGGCATTGCCCCTCTGTAATTTGGGTTTTTGTCTTGTCTATGTTGTATAGATTTAAAGTTTGTACTGTGTCAGTTTTGTACCCATGATATCTCCTAAAGAATTATAAATGATTAAAGTTCAAAATCAAATATGGTTCATCATACTGTATTAGGATGATTTTGACTTTTGCAGAAATGAAGATCCATATACAAATGTTAATGGGTGCTGAATGGATGACTTATCAAAGGCAGATTGAATTTATTGGAAATAGTTTTGACTGAGGATTCATTGCATATCAGGCATTCTTCCAATAAATTTCAACCTGGCATCTGTAGACTGTGTAACCGCATGGAAGGAAATGAATTCATACCTTCCAACCACAACAGTGAAAACAATCAGGTTTCTCTGAACCTTTGTGGTCAAAAGATTTTGATCCGAACACATATGGAATGCTGAAAATAAATACGAGCAGTTTTGAAGAAAAACAGAAAACAAAATGTCCTGCATTATGCATCTTAAGTGATTTTGCATCCAAGAAAGTGTGATTAATTGAAATGAAAAATGACAAACAGGTTTAATGTGGATGTGGAATTTCAAATATTACACCCAGATGACAAAGCTGTTGTGAATATATGCTGATGTATACCTCTTTTTGATAGGTCAAATTGATATGTGTTGACATGAAAAGACCATTGAAATGTTTCATTATTCATACCATACTGTGATATAATTGGGATACACTGTTTTGTATGTGTAGCTTGTACCAGTATTAAAATGAATATAACCATGAATTGGCCTGTAAATTGTATCAAAGGTGATTTCAGTATTCCAAGAGATAGTGTGGTATATCTGCGCCATGATTGTGAGTACATGCAGCAAGCAAAGGTCAAGATATCATTCAGAAAATAGTAAAATGTTTATATTGAAAAATATGAAATGAGCTTTTCAAGAGAGACAGTCTGATCAATGTTGTATCAGTTAAGTTTATATTCTCTAATGCCTTCTTGTGAACAGGATTTTCAAATTTTGTGAAAGACCAGTTTTCCGAAAATGAACTCTGATAATGAAAGCACTTACAGGAACAGGAAAGACAGTACACGTCCGTAGGTCTGCTAGATGTAGTACATGAAGAATTTTTCAGTGTTTGTCATTTTAGCTACAAATTCATCAATAGACTTGTTCACGTTCAACTACATTTTATGTGCCAAGTTTGAAATAGAAGTAAGAATCTACTTCCGCATACTCTCCTCTCACTTTTATACTGATGAATCCCCTGTCCTCAGCAGAACTTATGTACGATGCATTAGTCATGCAACATAATATACTCACAGTGTGTGTGTGATATTGATTTGTGTAACCTTTAGAGCTGTCTGTCAGCAAGTACATATCATTAGTGTATACCTGTTGCATCGCATAGTTTATTTTAAGTCTAGTTGTATCTCATTTATTTAGGTTTGTAATTGCCTATCCCCAGTGTAAGTGATTCTGTATGTTAAAGTGATACAGATTGGGTCAGAAGCTAAGTGGACGTGTCTCAGGCGCCATGACAAGGAAATATATCAAAGCCACGTAATGTTGTCTAAATATAGAATGGCATCACCTTTCCAATCTGCCAGCTGGACAGGCTAAACATGTAGACAAATAGGGAATGCCAACATTCTTCAGTGTTGAGTTAACGGTGATCACGTTTCTGAGTTCATCCTCAGTGTCAGAGTGAAATTTATATTGTGTCTTGTTTATGATGGATGTGTTGCTGTTGCAATGCAGTAGATCACTGCTGTTCCTTTCATCACAGAGATGATTTATAAGGATTGAATTGCCAGCTGATGTGTTTGGGGATTTTTTTGCATTTTATAGAAGTCATTGATACAGTCCTGCCTGTGGAATATCAGTTGATTTGTTGTGGCATTGATTCCATCAACATCATGGCATAAATATATACCTTGGTCAAATCTTGCTTAATAGATCTTTTTGTTGAATCAATGAATCAATGTGAGATAGGATTTAAATGATAATGCAGAAGTTTGAAATATTGTGATGCAAATGAAAATGTTTGAATGGTTGAGACTCCTTCCATCAAGGAATGTTCAATTGCTCAAATGTAGTTTGAGACGGTTAGGAATTGCAGTCAACAATGAAAAAGACCAATAATACGTATCAGTGATTACAAACAAGAGGAAACAGAATCTTGTCAGCATGAACCTAAAATAATATTTTACATCGTTGCAGGCTGCAGCGACACTGTTATGGCATTCTTACTTGACAAATGATTCTCACTATCTATTCAAATGGAAGCAGTTTACCATTTGAAATGTTTTAACAACCCCTGAACTCGCACATTATTATAATATTTATTGGTGTTATTGAAATAGATCTGGGAAGTAGATCCTCATTTCACATTCTGTACATAAATAAATTGAGAAAATTGTTTCCAGCTGTGTAAACAATCATGATATTGTTGTGGAAATAGAATGGAATTGATAAAATAGATGATGATTCAGAAGAGTTGTTGCTCTACACTGATTTATTAATTATCTCACTCAGCAATTTTAAATACATGTCCTGTATCACGTACAGGTTTTAGGTCTTTCAAATATCTTACAACACCATTTCATGTTCCAACTTTATCAGTGCTTCAGTAAATATGATACTCTAAAGACGTCATCATGGATGTCAGTTAAAGTGACCTTCTTTGTTGACAATTTGCAGGGGATTCGGATGTGACCTCACCGGAAGGAAACGGAGTGAAGTCGGAACCCCTGGACCCCATCAACAGCAGGATAGCAGCTCTGAGGAAACAAATAACAATTGAAATGAAAGTCAAACAAGGTGCTGAAAACATGCTACAAATGTACTCATCAGGGTCTTCTAAAGACCGTAAAATGTTGGCCGAGGCACAGCAAATGTTTGAGGATAGTAAAACAAAAATTGAAATTATTAGAATGCAGATACTGAAAGCCGAACAGTCGTTGTCGCACGGAGAGAGTGCAGCTGCCACAGAAAATTCTTCCGGTAGGTTGAATTGTTTTTGTCTAAAGTACAATTTCTTTACAATTCACTTCTCTCAGTTTTATCTATTTTTTAGAAATTTGAAATGCTTTTGTGAATGAGTATGTGCCGTACACATGTCATAGAGAGGTAGTCATCTGTGCACCTATCATTAAAGGAGAAGTTCAGGAATACCGTTTGCTGTTTCTAGAATGTTCTATTCAACAAACTTCTGGCAAAAACATACAAAATATACGAGTCAGTTCTTTTGCAACAATCTTTTTCCAAATCTTGGTGTATTTACCATTTTGCCTTATTGAAGTGCCACCTAGTGGCTCTCCATGGTGCATGCAATTTTTTGATGACATAGAAACTTTGATATTGTGTCATTAAGTTAAGGGGTCTCTCTCGGGAGTCATGCAACCTATGAACTATGCTACAGCAGCAATGGAGACCCACTTGGCCACATTGTCGGCCCGAAAATATGGATGTCTACCTTTTCCACAACCATTCAGAAAACAAAAGGTTCTGAGTAGTTTCTGTGTGGGGGCGCTGTGTTATGGATGTAGGTATGCCTGCAGATGAAACTGTCAAGGTATTTGCCATGACTTTCCATACTGTTGTTTGTCCATCTGAATATCCACTGATTCGATGTTAAATGTATCAGTAATGTATCAGTGGCCATATGCATGTATGAGCAAAACTGAAGATAAGTGGTCTCAAATAAATTGCTTGAATTGTAAGTAACCCAGGGAGTCCACTCATGCCACCACTTGTTATTTAGACCATCTAAGAAAATCCCTTTTAGTTCACAACCAATGGTGTGTCCACTTATATTAAGTTGTCCCCATGTACGCTTCAGAGAAGCAGTGTGATATTAGTATATTTTTTGATATCATTGTTATATAATTGTGATATTTGTGACAGTAGTACATATTAGATCCAAGTCTCAAGCCCATCCATCAATCCACTAAAATCAGACACATTCATCTAATCATGCAGGTTCATAACTGTACATGTAAATGTACACGAATCAGGCTCAAGGACATTGAAAGGCAAGAACAACAGATATTTGCACTGCAAAGCACAAATACAAAAAGAACCACACAATCGGGTTTCAAAAGGATGAAGAAAAAATTTGGTATAAAATGTTCCTCCAATACCTGCACAAGGGTTGAGTCACTGTATGTGCAGGCATGAACAGTCTTATTATTAAAGATTTTGCATTAACTCATCAGAATGCAGAAGATATACCAAAGATTACTTACACTGCAAGTCCAAGATATGAAGTCTTGTAAAACACTTGCTGCTTTTGAAATTATGAAAAATAAGCTCAGATATACTTGAGAAGTTGCATTATATTAAATTGCACTGATAGGGCCGCACAGATTATGTAATTGACTATATGAATAGACTTCTAGAAAAGGCTCCATCCAGTCAGGATATTATACAAATAGGAAATAACTTCCTGGAAAGGTTAATATCAACAGTTACTCACACAGACAACTAGCAAAATATAACATCCAAGAGTAACACAGTAGAGAAATTTACTCGATAGATGAAGCTCTGTAGTTCTTATCTAAGATAGCAAAATTTGATGATTATTTCTGTCAGATTATCATTTGTAATCGTATGCAAATGTGAAACATTATCAATGTTACTGATAAACTGTCAGCAAACAGTGTACAAGTCCATACTACCATACTCATAGCTCAAGAATTTCCTGTGTTTGCATTTTTGATGTGGATCCTCAAGAATTTGTTATTAACACTCACCACAGTCAAAACAAACTTGAAAATGCCTGTGCCAACGTGACCAGAGATTCATGTATGGAGAGTTTATGTATGTTCCCATTGCTGCAGACCAAAACTGGTGAATATCAATCGCACACCTCAAAATGTACTGTGTTTCTCATATACTGTATTTAAACTCAGATTATATGCTAATGGTGTTCTGTTTGTATCAGTAATATTCTGTCACTTTAATATTTAACATCTGGAGCTGAGACCTGAGAGAGATTTTAACAGGGAACTCTTGCATAACATAGACAGAGTCCCTGCTGATGTCTGTCCTTACAACTATTAAAGTAATCCTAAACCAGGATGTCATATCAAGGACAATCTAAGCTATGTCCTATTCAAGCAGCTTGTCAACCAAATCATACTTAAAATTGTCCGTTATTTTTGTGGAGAAGCACAAGATTGTAAATTTTTTTCTAAGTTTTGATATTTTTGGATGGGACTAACTTTTTGTCCTATGGTCAGTATGATTATTAGATTTCCAACACAACGTTTTGACAAAGCAGGATGCCTCAAGTCATAGAGTAAACTTGTACAGGTCAGATTTTATCTGTCTAATCACAGTGAGAGCTTAGTAAACTGGTAAATTTAGAATACAATAGTCTTGCAGTGTTTGAAGCTAGCAAAGCCATTTCCTGTGAGATCTTCAACAAGAAGACTGAACTCAAAGTGGACTGTGATGATACATGTGTGCAGTGTGTTGAATTTTGACAGTATATCCCCATTGTTTGATGATGTATTTCTGCATTACAGGAGTCAAGAGGCCGGCCGCCGAGGTTCCCCTGAATCCCTTAGAGTTCCGGATTGAGGAACTCCGGCACCACATGCAGATAGAGTCAGCCGTTGTGGAGGGCTGCAAGAATGTCATGAAAACGTTACAGCGTTCTAAACTTCCAGATAAAAAAGCTCTCAATGAGGTAACTATCTGCTAGGGTGACTTTCATCATTTCTAACTTGGAGTGGCCGTGTCATCTATGTAGTGAGACTATGATCTGTTCTTACTTTACGTGTAACACTGAGATGGATTAGAACAAGATTTGTACAGTTTCCAAAAGTTCTAGGACGTCAAACCTCTTCAACAAAAATATTTATCAATTTATTGCAAAACTGACAAATACAAAGCACATTCTGTGGATGTTTCACAAAAGCTTCCCAATTTGTTTCACAAACTCTCCTCAAAAATTATCGCTTTCATCTAAATATACTCAAGAAAAACTTTTATAAGTTGTGAAAATAAGTTGTTTGTAGGACTTTGAATGTGCAGATGTTTTGCCTTGTCAGGCTTTTGAAATGCTGTTGTGATGAGTGACATTTGTTGTCCTGTCAGCCGTAGCCTGGGAAATATCCTTCAATATTCACAGAGTCGGGGAAGCCTTAAAATTTTAGGGGTGTTCTTGAGCCCAGAAATAGCAGGGTAGTTTCTTGGCTAGGAGAGATATAAATTGCACATCAAAAGAAGCCCATTTTAGGTGAAACATTTCAGCCTTTGGATGAAGACTTTACTGAGTGAATAGATAGGCTTCCACTTCAGCAAGTGATGTTGAATAATTTGTTTATAATTATTAACATATACCTCGCTCCATCGCCTGGTGAAGCATAATGTAATCGTAATTTATCATGCCACAGAATGGTTCAGCCACATGCACAGTATATTGAAAACTGACAGCTGTGCTCAGCAAAATAAAGCTAACATGAAATCCTTACACTGCTAAAATGTTCTCTTAATTGAACAAAGTGAGAGATATTTGATGATTTTTTTTTACCAGGCCCAAAACAAGCACACAGAATCTTCTCAGAAGTTGGATGTGCTTAGGCTATCAATGCAGAAGAGAATTGAGGAACTTGTACCGGGATCTGACAGGGTACAAGAACTTCAAAATGAATTAGCAGCTGGTAATGCACAGGTATGTCTTATCCTTAGATAATATGATTGGTCAGTGTGGTGACAATTGTTAGACAATTTCTAGGGTTTAACCAAATCATTTAATAGTGCAGATCTCCAGGCCAGTATTGACATAGTCTCAGTGGACCTGGTGCACTAGTCCTGCAGTCAGATTTGCTAGTCTTGCAATCTAGTTTGCCATTTCAGCAGTCTAATTTATTATTCCTGCAGTTTAATTTGCCAGTCCTGCAGTTTAGTTTGCCAGTCCTACAGTCAGGTTTGCCAGTCCTGCAGTCCAGTTTGCCAGTCCTGCAGTCTAGTTTGCCAGTCCTGCAGTCTAGTTTACTAGTCCTGCAGTCCAGTTTGCCAGTCCCGTGGTCTGTTTTGCCAGTCCTGCAGTCTAGTTTGCTAGTCCAGCAGTCTAGTTTGCTAGTCCTGCAGTCCAGTTTGCTAGTCCTGCAGTCTAGTTTGCTAGTCCAGCAGTCTAGTTTGCTAGTCCAGCAGTCTAGTTTGCTAGTCCTGCAGTCCAGTTTGCTAGTCCAGCAGTCCAGTTTGCTAGTCCTACAGTCCAGTTTGCTAGTCCTGCAGTCCAGTTTGCTAGTCCAGCAGTCCAGTTTGCTAGTCCTACAGTCCAGTTTGCTAGTCCTGCAGTCCAGTTTGCTAGTCCTGCAGTCTAGTTTGCTAGTCCTGCATACATCTTCATCATGTCAGTTCAAGTAATAATACCAAAGTCAGTCTAAGCAAAACATGTCATGGCTATGGCCATCTGACCAAATGGACGTTTACAGACCACTGATGAATCATCTATTGTATCTTCTGTATGGTGATTTTGTGTTTTTTAGGTTCAAACTCCATACAACATGTTGCCAAAGCCAGCAGCGCTAACAGGCAGACTTGAAGTTCGAGTCATGGGCTGCCAAGATCTTCTGGAAGTGGTTCCTGGAAGAAGCAAAGGCCAGTCCTATCACCCTGCTGCCAGTCCTCCAGAGAGCAAAGGCCTCCTCAAGGGCAAACCTAGTTTTCATGGCAGAAATAATAAATCATATAGTATTAAACAAGATGAACTTTCAAGTAAGTTTGCTTATCATGTTATTCACTGAGTATATATATATATATATATATATATATATATATATATATATCAATGAATATGTACATTACAATGGAACACTTGTGTTTTTGAAAGGAACAATACTTTCACGAACAGGCGTTGTGTGAAAACTGATCTTCTGTGCTAGATTGTAGTTCTTAAAGGTTGGGAAAAGAGACACTTTTATGGTAATTGCAGTCGCTAACACGTATTTGGAAGTGTCACTACACAGCCTCCCTCTGTTTCAGAATATGTTGAGTGAAGAGTCTAGCTGTGGGTTTTATACACTGAGCTGTAAAGCACACAGTCTGAATCCTACAACTAGATACTTAACTGTAAATTTGTTCTTTATGGAGCTTTTCCAAGCCAAGACATCAAATGACTCTATTGCAGTAATCGCTCTTCCATCAAATGATTTCAATTCATGGAGAGAAACTTGTGAAGAATTTCATCTAGGGTAGTATAACTTCCAGTGTCATTGAACTCAAATGTGTAATTTGCATATCGGTGGATGATGATTCTGAATTAAAACTGCATCAACCAAACTCATGATCAATGCCACGCATATACATCCATGGACACTACACTAGCAAGTGTACTGAATACTCAGTATTAGACACATGGAGGCAGTGGTCGTACATTTCACAATCGCGTGTACACTTCAAGGTTATTCACTGTTTTCGTCTATTTTCAGGTGAAATTAGCGCAGTTTTGAAATTAGACAATATTCAAGTAGGTCAGACGTCATGGAAACCAATAAGTAACCAGTCATGGGATCAGAGATTTAGTATAGAGTTAGAAAGGGTAAGTCAGGGTCAAAGGGCAAACAGATTGTCATTAACCCATTCTCTACCTTGAATAATGTAAATTTCCAAAGCCATAATGAATTACTATATACTTTGAGTGTGTCCAAATACTTATGAGATCCTGTATTTTATCAAAATATGTTTGTTATGTTGGATATCATTTGCAATGGTAGTTGACAGGGTTCAAAAATCAGAAAGTTGACAGGCTGTATGAAATCATCGGACCATTCACTCCAAAGAGCTTTGTTGCCTGTGTATTACTGGCAAAAGCATTCAGTAAATTTATGTACCAAACAAACCAGTTTATCTGTTTTTTGTTGCTCAGGCAATTTGCGCTCTTCCCAATATTAGGGACTTTTTGCAGAGACTTTCATTCAGTTCATGATTTCATTTTAAATAACAGTGATGATCAGGAATACCTGAAACTCACAGAAAAATATACTGATATACAAGCATGAGTTGTAGACAATTCATGAAAAATGTTTTCCATCTTTTTCAGATATTCTCATTTTAATGCCAGTACTCTTAGATCCTAATATGAAACCTTTCTTCTCGTTGCTTGTGTTTTCAGTCTAGGGAGTTAGAAATTGCAGTGTACTGGAGAGACTGGAGGTCGCTGTGTGCACTCAAGTATCTTAGATTAGAAGATTTCCTAGATAATCAGAGACATGGTATGTGTCTAGCAATGGAACCGCAAGGAATGCTTTTTGTAGAGGTGAGGAAGTTTGACATAACATCATCCCAACGTCATCAACCTGCCTACCCCCAACTAACTTGTATGATAGCCCAGTATGATAGGGAACTGTTGTGAATTGTAATATGAAACTCCGGTGTGTTTTTTGATGACAAATACACTTGATTTTCATACTGTAAATGTGCTCTGTATTGTCAGTGTCAACATTAGGATGATTTGTATCAAGTGTAAACTTGATGTGAAATTCAATTCACCCAATTAAGACAAGGTAAAAGCCATGTAAAGGACAAAAATAGATTGACACACAACAACAAACATGGCAAATAAACAAGAAGACAACAACAAAAACTACACAACAGTGAAAGAGAAAATTGATGCTGTCAGTAATTAGAATAGTAATTCTGTAAAGAATAAAAAATTTAATGTTTGGTACAAATGCAGTGATATTACAATCCAAAAGGTACAAGAATTAGGCATGGGTAAAATCTTTACAAGACTTTTGAAGACATTAGAGTCTATAGATAAGGTGTACACTGATTACACACTGATTGTTGTCATATTACTCTAGTCACTTCACCATTACTGGTGTTGTTTACATGTTTACAATTTTTTTTTGTCATTTCCAGATCACATTCCTCAATCCAACAATTGAAAGAAAACCGAAGCTCCAAAGACAGAGGAGGATATTTCCAAAACACAAAGGTATATCTCCACCTCTTAGTGTTTTCACATCCATCAACCCCTGAGCTTTGTTCACACTTTAAATCTGACATTTTGCATGTCATGTAATACAGCCAAATATTATTGATTTAGTTTCATAATCAATCAAGAAATAAAGATTTACTGCAATTGCATGGTAGCAATTTTAAATTTTGATTTAATTTCTCCACTAGTAAAATTTTCCTTCAAGCAGTCCAGATGAGTATTAATGTGATTACTTTGGTTAGACTATTTTAATATGAAACGTACCACCCTCCAACCTGATCCGTCTTTTTCACGCTTTTGAGTGAATCTGACATTTTAATTTCATGCCAATTTAACTTAATCACTAAAAAAATTAAGTATTACTGTAATGATATTGATATAAAATTGTAATATAATTTCATCCGCAGGTAAAAATTTCCTCCGAGCAGGCCAGATGAATATCAATGTAGCAACATGGGGGAGACTAATGAAACGTGCCATCCCTCCAACGTGCTCTACCCCAACAACCATGAGTCCACACAGCCAGCAAAGCTCACAGCCACCCCCACTGCCAAAGACGCGACCGCCACCGGTACAGAAATTAGAATTTACAGAGGAGATGACGGAGGTGAGATTGCTCGAGACGGGTAAGGAAGACAGCGAGGTGGTCCTTGAAGATCTGGAGCAACCACAGGTGTCAGAAAATGAAGTACAGGTGAGTTTTCAAATTGCGACAAATTTTAATGATGACATACAAGATGTCATCACTTATTCAAATTCATGAGCAGTCTTGAAAGATTGTTGATATTGATGGTGATTCATAATGCTGTATGTGTCACAAAGATGACCACAAGGTCAATTTATGCACTGTGAAGAAACTAAAGGCAGACACCATGCCTCTTAAAATGTAGCATTCATATTGATAACCAACGTCTATTGAAGTGAAGTCACCCACATACCTGACACATTGTATAAAATCCAACTGGAATTTGTAGTCAATGTTATTGCCTATACTTAAATAATTACCGTACTCGTCGAGTATAAGCCCCTGCTCGTGTATAAGCCCCCTACTGATTTCAGAGCATTTTGGAAAATGCATTGCATCCGTGTATAAGCCCCTACCCTAGTGTAACTCAAATACAGAAAGGGTAGGAGAGTATATTTGGTCATTTAACTGGTAAAATTACTTTTAGATAATAAAGAAACTATTAAAAGATGTTAAAACAATGGGAAACTGGAGTTCCCTTGACAGCATCGTAAGGAAAATGACACGTTTTCCCAGTACTAGCTTGATTCTTTGACCCTGCTCACCCCCATAGCCTAAATAGAATGGTCTCACTCACGTCCGCCATTGTTTATTTTCATTCACGGCCACGATGTTTTCATGCTCGAACATGTAGTTTCTTTTGTTTGAAGCAATTATCCTTTCATTTGTGAAGACTTTTCCTGGTGACTATTACAATTTTCACTGCTATGTTGTTGTTTCACAAGATTTAGACAGTTTGATACTGGAATATTGAGTTGCCTTTCCCATGGATGTAAAAAATAGATGCTTTTCCGTAGGCAATACATGCCTGTTCACATTACTGTTGATCAGCAGCATAAGTGAAGTCTTTGTTTCAAGTTGGGGTTTTTTTCAACGCTGAAATTTCAACAAATGTCACTTCTGTATTCAGAGATTGTACAATCAATTTCTTTGGATGTGTAAGTCGATTTTGAAAGCGATAGAAAGATCGAGTGGTGTTGAAAAAATTGTGCATAAAATTAGCATAAATTAAGCGTCCATGGCAGATAACATGGGGTTGCTCGAGTATAAGCCCCTCCCCTAGTTTTACCGCTGTTTAGTGTTGCCGAACCGGGGGCTTATACTCGGACGAGTACGGTATTCTCAGAACCGGGGTCAACTTCTCCAAATTCAACAAAAGTAAGCTCAGTCTTGAGTACGTAAAGAATGAGTAGAAGCAGCTTATAGCTAGGAGTATTAGAGCATGTAGCTTTAGGACATGGATTTTGAAGATTTGTCAGTCTCAGAAGAAACAGTTGAGTTTTTCCTAGAACTGCTGAGCAAATTGCATACAGATAATATTGTGTATACAGCTGAAGTCATCCCGTGCCCTTTTCTGAAATGTCAGTTGATGAATTCCCAGAAATGGAACGGTACCCTATGGCATTTCCATTACTTATCATGAGTCCATTAATTCCCTTCAGGATTGATTCAAGGAAGTTTGAATAGTTTGTATGCTAGTATCACAAGTTAAATGCTGTCCCCAGACAGCAATGCTCAAACCGCAGGGTATGCCAATGACAAATATTGCTGTGAGTATCATGTGATGAAGAAATTTGTAATTGGTAATACAGTGTAGGGATGCAGAGACAAATCCTCTTCTTCATTTTCCAAATTATCATATGGTTTTTCTTTGTTTTTTGTACAGGATGCTCTGTCAGCGTTTGAATTTCTTGAAAATTCCACATCAGGAGAGCAATCGTCTGATCACTCCATGGAGGAATTTTTTGATGCTTTACCGCCGCCGCCTCCTGAATTCAGGTAAATAGTTGAATCTTGTCACCCTAGTAATGGATAACAGCTTCACATATCATTTGCCGCACCACTGGTAGTGTGTGTATACTGTGCTTTATCATCCGGGTTTACAAATATTTTTCTTGTCAAACTCAAAAACCACAAGTGTGTCAGTTTCTGTTAATGGAACCAGACTGCTGACTAAACTTCAGAATTGCTGTTCGCAAATCATCGCCATGTGATAGCTAGAAATACAACACCATTATGCATTTCCACAAAGACAAGACCCACATTATATCTGACATCCTGTACTTTGCATTCAACTGCATAATTCTGAGCAAGAGTTTGTGTGGTTGGACATTCTCGCTGCGGAAAAGTCCTGTTATGTACGGTGATTGTGCAAACTGTAAAAATGAGTAAAATATATGTATGTATGAAGTGTGCAGCTAGTTCATCTAAAGCAGAGGCTTATGTGTCCATCACTCACATTAGGGATTTTTGCTGGATAAGTTGGCATTGGTTTGCTTTCTTCAAAAAATTTTACTAACACTTTGCAACATGTCTTGACTTTTTCATTCTGCCATGTAGTAGGATAAAATCTGAGCGGTAAGAGAACTCTCACAATGATTTCAAAGATTTTTTCCCTTCCATCTTTTTTTTGTAAATAAATCTCTGTCCATTAGAAAAAGTGATTTTCTCTGCTTTGTCTTGTGTCTTCTTTTCTTTGCCTTTCTTTTTAAACTTTTGCTTGTGTAATAATTGATTTGGTTGTGATGTACCGGGCCCCCACATTAAAGCAATTGACAGATTATACCGGTAGTTGATAAAACATTTATTGGGTGTAAGGAGCAGAGGGGTGGAGGAATAGGGGTTTGCTGGTTTGTGAGTCCATCTCATCTGACATCAGATGCTTGTTTCATTTCAGATGTTAGTTCCAGTTAAAAGACTTTGATGATTCATTCATTGAATTCTCTCATTTGCCATGAAAGTAAAATAAATCCATTCCTCACCACAAAACTGTCTAAAGATACATTCTCAAATACTAATATGCCATATATGACAAATTTTGATTGGAACTTCTCTCAGCATTTCAGACTTAACTTTTTATTCTATTATTAGGATGACTTAAAATGAAAAAAAAAATATTTTGAAAACGCTCTTGAATTTACTCTTCAGCACATGCAAGTTATACAAAGCGTCAGATTTATACAAAGCTTCAGATACAGTAATATTTTATTTTGTATCCAAATGGATTTGATGACAAAAAAAAATGAGGTTAGAGTTATGGTGACTCAAAGACACACCCCCCCCCTCCCAAAAATATGTATGTGAAATTGACGCTCAAAAAATCTTCTGTGATATGTTCACTTCATGAATCATAGACACTTGAAAAATTTTTCTATAGGCTATGCATAAATGTATCTTGCTGTGTTTTGCTGTGTGATTTGAAGTTTTTCAGCCAGAGCCAAATATACAGTCACAAAGAAAATTGCAGCTGAAGAATTGAGATCCCTCTCATGAACTTTCCTATGTTCATCACAAAAATGTTTTTTTTTTCTAAATTTCAGTTCCATCAGTATGGAGAATTTCCGCTGTATCAGCGTACTGGGCAGAGGTCACTTTGGCAAAGTTCTGCTGTCTGAATACAAGACCACGGGAGAGCTGTTTGCAATCAAAGCGTTGAAGAAAGGAGACATCGTAGCAAGGGATGAAGTTGACAGGTATGGCACACGCAGTATTGTTTTTGGCAATTTAAGTAGAAATGATCTCGCGACAATTTTCTGATTCTTAATTTGCAAGGTGGTGTATCAACCTTGATGTGGTACTGTGTAAATTTCTGTACAAGGTAATGTGTTTAATTCTGAAAACATCTTTGAAAGCTGGCTACTCCTTTGACAAACAAGAAATAAATGAAACGAATAAACGCGGAATAATTTTCATTGTGAGAACAGTTTACAGAACAACTTAAAGTTCCTTAATTTTAGCTAGAAATGTTTGATTTCATGATTGTTGGTTTTTGATTGGCAAATAGTTTACATGAAAAACATGCAAGAGGATTATTAATTGGTGTTTCGCATGTTGAACCCTGGCCCCTTGTGACCTTTGACATCATGCAGAAGTTAACCACCAAATCGTGTTCAGAGGGTTGAAGATCAGACAACAGTGATACAGATTTGGATTTGTGATGTCAAAGTGGATTTTGTCATGAAATGAAATAGTATTGAGAGATATCTCATCAAAACTGACGTTTGCGTCTTTGATTATTTCAGCTTGATGTGTGAGAAGAGGATATTTGAAGCTGCCAATGCCATGAGACATCCATTCCTTGTCAACCTGTTTGCGTGTTTCCAGACAGAACAGCATGTATGCTTTGTGATGGAGTATGCATGCGGCGGTGATCTGATGATGCATATACACTCTGATGTCTTTACTGAATCAAGGACGGTGTAAGTCATCTCATTCTTGTACCACTCTCAGTTTGTATAAGTTCCAAGATGTCAAACAGTATTTCTGTGCAATTACTGCTTATTTCCTATCAGTTCTACATCTTTGGTGAAAACAGATTTAGATCAATGCTGCCAAATATTGTAAATGTGTAGTTTGCAGTGACAGGTTGCCTTTACACATGATAGGAATCTGTAAGACGTGTTCCATGTGACTCTATTGCCATTACCTGACATTATTTGCATTGGATGACGCAAATCAGTATCAGCAGATTTGCATAATTATATCTCAGGGAAAATGACTTCCAGGTTTTTGGCCTGGCTTTCTTTAATGGCTTCACCGTTATACCTAGAAAACCGCTCTATGCGCAGTGGTTGGTTCTGTGATCGACACTGCTTGGAGTGATTATGATGTATACAAATGTATGCCCTGGCTTTAAGAGTACAACAAAGGTATTCCTGATCTGAAAGTCATGCTAATGATGTATAATTTGATATTTTATCTCTTGTTGCCAGGTTTTACTCAGCATGTGTCGTCCTTGGATTGCAATATCTCCATGAAAACAAGATTATTTATAGGTAAGAGAACACTGCTTAATTTTGCCAATAGTTTTCCTGGTGAACATCATTAACAATTGTTTTGTTCCCAAATGGCCAAGATGAATATCAATACACACTCTTCAAATTAGCATGAAATGATAAACAGGTTTAATGTTCAAGGTATTGTATGACTCCCTGGGAAGATGATGTTAGAGATAGAAGTAACCATGGAAACATGTCCAGCATTTGAACATCTACAATGCAATATTAAAGCGTTATCGTTGTCAATGTTCACATGTCAGACTTTCTCTGGTCATTTATTTTTCTGGAATACGTGTTTAACTTTGTCGCCCCGTGAAAGAAATAGGTTTTCACCATGCCATAGTTCATGAAAGGCAAAGTATGAACACAGAGAAAATGAATAATAATTACAGTCCTGTAAAATCAAATTCTGACAAAGTTGAAATGTCTTGGTTAAAAGGGAGAAGGAATGATGTCATGTTTTGGTCATTTTGATCAACAGGGATTTAAAACTGGATAATTTATTGTTGGATGTGGAAGGATTTCTGAAGATAGCTGACTTTGGTCTCTGCAAAGAAGGCATGGGATACGGTGACCGCACCAGCACGTTTTGTGGTACACCAGAGTTTCTGGCACCCGAGGTGTTGACAGAACCATCGTATACCAGAGCTGTTGACTGGTGGGGCCTTGGTGTTCTCATATTTGAAATGCTTGTCGGTGAGGTAAGGTGTCTTTGTCAACTCTTAGGCATTGTTTCTGTTGAAAGTTCTGCAAGCAGTTCACTTCCGTTTTGTCAATCTGTGCAGTGTTTTTAGTGAGACAGTCTGGTCTCCCAGTTCAAATATAGAACAGGGAAGTGTTGTTCACAATCATTGTAAGGTCCCTCTGAACACTCCATGTATGCGTTGTATCTGTGTGCATAAGAAATACTCTTGTTTTTCAAAGCAGTGTTGACTTCATAGTACAAGGTAATATAAGCCTATTGGAAACAAATAGTTACAGTGAAGCAGGCAGGACATGAAACACATTGATTATTTTTAGTGTGACAAGCAAAGCAAAAATATTCCAAACAGGCAGTATGGTATTCTGTTTACCAGATACCAGAGTACAACTCAATTTGCTCAGTGTGGACTTGAACACCTTCATCAAACAATAACATTGTGTTACGTACTTGTTTCTTACACAGTCACCATTTCCCGGTGATGATGAGGAGGAAGTGTTTGATAGCATAGTCAATGATGAAGTCAGGTATCCTAGATATCTATCAACAGAGGCCATCTCAATCATGAGACGGGTAAGCGCTGTCCAAATGTGTTGAGATATGAAATAACTGTAACACGGGATAATATTTTCATAATTCATGTTGAAAATATGAAATAGCTGTAACAAGCCATTCTGTTTTGTTTTGTTTATCAAATTGAAAATATAGTTCAGGAACACTTCAAAACTGATGACATTTATCATGCATATCTGTTCATTTACCTTTTTATTATAATATAATCATCGCTGGTATTTTCCGATAGATGTCACCAGTATGGAGAGATATAGGCATGGGTATATGATAAAATGCATGCGTAGTATCTCTAGAGTTCATTGTACTGGGTTTGTGAACCAGCTGTTCAGGTTCAGTAGACGTATGTCTTAACCTGTTCACCCCTAATTCCCTGTAAACAGGTCCACTGTCACCATTGATAACAATGGGTTTAGGCCAAACCATGATGGTGAAAGGGTTAAGGCAGTTTTCTTTTGAAGTGCATTGTATCATGATCTCTGCCATTGTTACAGGTTGATGTTTCAAATCATTTGGTGTAAAAAAAAAGATCCATGCTGTAACTCCATTGCTGCTGCAATTTCATTTATTGTATCATATTTTGAGTCTGATTGATTACATCAATCTTTGACAAGATTTGATACGATATTTGGTTTGTCTCTTTATGACAGCTACTGCGTAAGAATCCTGAGAGAAGGTTAGGATCCAGTGAGAGAGATGCCGAGGACATCAAGAAACATGCATTCTTCAGAGTATGTACTCATTTTATAGTCAGCTAGATATAATATGAGTCTATCTGTCAGCAAAGGATTAAATAGCTGATGTGATTTCAAATTCAGTGTTTTCCATGATTCAGACTTGGCCAGCAAGTTTTCTGCATGTGTCAGTGAATTGATGAATCTCTCGTATTAACTGAATCAAACTGTTGAATGTCTACTTTGCCCTTGGCATATGACCTGTCTAGTATTATTACACATTCAAAACAGCCAACGAGTTTAATTTAGTGTTTCAGAAACAAACTTCAAAATTCAAATTCAAACCAAATGAAACTTGTGGGAAATCATTTGATCTGCAATTCTATCAAATTTTGGGCTGACTCACAACCTTTTTGGACTTAAAACAGATAACGGGAAAGTAAATAATAATGCTAAGTTTTATTTTTTTTCTTTCAGAATGTGAAATGGGAAGATCTTCTGTTGAGGCGGGTCAAACCACCTTTTGTGCCAACAGTGGTACGTGTTGCTTCTTTGCTGCATTTTTATCAACATGAATTTTGAATGCTATCATAAAACAGAAATGAACGGGAGAGATTGGGCACTGATAATCAGTTGTCCATTTTCCCCCTTGGCTTTGCAGTCAAGTTTGTACTCATGTGTCGGTGAATGTTTCAAAGCAAAGATAAATTAGCAAGAAATTTGTTACAAAATTGTCGAGGAAGAAAAAAGCGGTAAAAGGAAGAGGAAGAAAAAAGCCAAACTTTTTGTTGAAAATTACATTTTGCAAACCACTGGAGTTGGGTAACTTTTCCAGCTCCTATAACTACCATGTGTAATTCACCACAGCACATGAACTTAGAGGGCGCTTTACTATATGATTGACACGTCTTAGCCGGACTTTGAGTACTTGTTATGTGTATGACAAGAAACATGTAAGCAAGCAATTTTAGTAACCAAAAAATTACAAACAAGGCACCTCAAGTGTACTGTTGAAATCACTGTCTTTTCACAAACAATATGCAATGTTTTTTTAAACCTGCATGACCCCTATTGCCACATAAACAGATCCACAAACACCATTCATAACAAAAGCTCTAGGCCAAACCATGGTGGTGAAAGGGTTAATATATGTTGTTATTGTCTTCACAGAAAGCACCAGAGGATGTGAGTAACTTTGATGAGGAATTTACCAGTGAGAATCCAGTACTGACACCGGCAAAAGATCCGCGACCAATCTCTGCTGCTGAACAGGATCTGTTTAAAGGTTTCACTTACATGGCTGATTGGTGCTAGGATATCGCCATGGCATATAATAAAATGCCATTGATAAGACAACTATCAAAAACGGAAAAATTGTTCGGGCATGTTTTGTGATCCAGTATCTGCCAAGACAGTGTGTTATGATACTGGACAGGATGAAGGCACAGCGTTTATGATATTTTTACCGCATTTTCATTCATTTGGTACTAGGATTTTAATTGATGTACATAGTATTAACGTGTTAAGAGGGGTAAGCCCTCAACATCCCCCCTCAGAGTCTTTCAAAGTAGATAAGTCTTCCCATTGTTAGTCAAGTCCCTTCGATGTCACTTGGTTATCATGCAACACCATTCTAATGTGAGCAGTACAGACTTATACTTCATGAGATACATGTGTATTTCTTACAATTCTACCACTCAAATATTTCCACCTTCCGTCTTGGTACAATCTCCACTGGTAAGTTAATTCAAGCATTTGCTTAGTTTCCCCCATAATCGTGCATGAGCATCTGGTATACTTACTATGCAAATCTTTTCGAATGCTCATATCTGATTGGTCCACAGAGATGAGCATGAGCATATCAAGCATTTGTACATTTTTTTTTTTATTCTAGAGCAGCACTTTTCTCAGCATATGTATTTTAACATTTATTGACACTTATTCTATTTCGGACATTGACCTTTTATGAAAATTACCTTTTCTTGAGTGGTTGTACGGGATGATGTCTTACCCAATCAAAATTCTTCGCATACTAGAAAAGTAAAGTTTGACTACATCCTCTGCATAATACAGTAAACAGCAAAGGTAGTCCAAGTAAGGCTTTACCATACAATCATTGACACTGCATACAAGAATAACTCCATTAACTAGGAAATTGGCTCTGTGACAGCTTTCATTGAATCTTTTAAATATATGGAGAAATAATCTGAGATAGTTTTGAAGTACTACTGATTGTCATGTCCAAGGATGTTTTTATTTTGCTGTTTCTCTACATTCATGTTGTATCTTCCTCAATATTTAACAACTCATTTCATATTCAGTTCAATTGTGTCGCAGATCTGTTTTGAACATGGAGCCCACCTGTATAGGACTATAGGAGAGATATTACATGGGAATCAATGATATCACAGTATGCTATGACTTGTCCATGTGGTTGCTCTGTTTGGGAGGGACATCAAGAGATGGACAAATACATGTGAATAGATTTTATCTGTGTTATCATTCAGTGGTCAAGTTCATTTTCAACTCACTTTTCATGTCGCATCATAACCCTGTCACCCCCATTTCTAAGTCAGCAAATCCAGCCACTCTATTGAAAAGCAATAGGATTTGACCAAAGTTCAGTGTTTGAAGGGTTACATTGAAGTTGACTACACAAAGTTTTTAAATTAGGCTCAGATATCCTACACGCAAGTATGCACACATATACTGACACAGATTTGCCAAAGGCTAGTCTGTCTGCGCCACATCACAGTCCCTCACCCACGTGGGTAAATTATTCTAGGGGTCAAACAGTAATTGTAGCTGCTATTTTTGATGCAGCTGTTCTTTTGTATATAGATGCCATACCAGATACCAAAATACTTTTCTGTAGATTTAAATCCTTTAAGCAGAGACAGAATGGAGGCAAAAGCTACAATCATGAAATATAGTTTTAGAAACGATTTAATTTGTTTTCTTTTGTACATAATGTTTTGCATGGTCTGTCCAACCTCATAAAATTCAGATATTTTTTTTTTGTTCTCCTTAATAATCTTGAGGAGAGAGTGTAATGTATACTTTCCAAGGCGTAATTGTGATTTTGTTTCTGTCCACTTTTTTGTGTTTCCGGAGAAAAGTAAACCCGAGATTGCAAATGTTTAAAGATATGTTGTGTTTCCTTTTAATATGTTTAATGTCAGGACTTGAGTTTCTTTGCCAGTATGCGGATGAAAAGAAAAGCAAAACACTGCTACCTGTATAATTTATGGTCACTCTGATGTGTGGAAAGGTAGATTCAAAGTATTGAGAGGTTGTACAGCAGTTGTTATGGTAACCAATCTTCAAATTGACAACCTGGTATTGATTGAAATACACAGGCACAATACTACCATCCAAAAATTCTTGATGTGGGTCCACTCATATGTCTTTCCTTTCCTAGTGTTTCATTAACATTGTGAATGACTTATAATCTAGGCCATATTCGATGATATCATCTATTGTTAATACCAATAGCATGATTTGAAAGCAAGTACCATGAACCTTTGCTGTCAGTAACACAATTCAAAATGCAATACTGCAGACAGATGCTCTCACACCATATTTTAGGTCTATTCTGTCTTTCCAGGAAAGTGTATTGCATATTGACATCCAAAGTTAGTGTTGAAAGTGAAGCCATTTTGGTTTTACAGTTGTTTGGGAAATTGAAAAATTCTACATGTTTAATTAGAGGACATGAGTGGCTGTATGTCAATGGCTGCAGTTAAGCACTGTAGTGCAAGTTGAAAAAGATAGAGCGGCCTTGTTAAGTTTCTTAAACTAGATGTAACATCTTCAACCGACAAACATAGCTGTGAATGTGATCTTCTGTATTCACTGGCATCTTCCCCAAAGTATTGTACTTGGCGGTCTGTTTTAAACACACATGGCTAGATCAGTCTAGTACTGGATGGTCTATTTAAACACACGGCTAGATCTGCCTAGAAGTATTGTACTGGATGGTCTATTTAACACACACGGCTAGATCAGCCTAGTACTGGATGGTCTATTTAAACACACGGCTAGATCTTCCTAGAAGTATTATACTGGATGGTCTGTTTGAACACACACGGCTAGATCAGCCTAGAAGTATTGTGCTGGGTGGTGTTTGTTAACACAGCCAGATCCACCTAGAACAAGTCAATTTAGAGTTTGGAATCCACTTAGGAATACCGTTCCACTACCCACTTAGGAATACCGTTCCATGTAACATAATGCAATAATAGCATCCTTTAATAAGGTGCGTATCAATTGGAAAACCTCAATAGAATAAATCTTAGTTAGAGATGTATATTTGCAAAGGAATCACACAGATAAACAATTACAGTTAATGCATTGAATTAGTTATTGTAGAACTGGGATTTTATTGCTAACACTTACACTGGTGTCATTTACACAAGTTTGTTCTGGGAAATATGTCCAAGTTTGAAAACAAAAATTGTCATGTCATTTTTAGTGTCTGTGCGTTATTATACTTGTTTTGGCTGTAACATATTTCTAATTTTCAAACTGGTAAACAGTCTGTCGGAGCACAGTGCCTCCATGAGGGACTGAGACAAGATCCATTGTTAAACATTGCACAGTCCACAAAGCAATGTAATTGTACTACAGCATTCTTTTATTTGTGTACACCATACCATAGACAGCAGCTTGTGTATGGATCATTTGTAAAACACGCTCTCATGTAGGTATGTCTTTGTCTTATTAAGAGGACTTTGGTGTCTGTATTCATTAGTTTGGTAAAAAATTTGAAGGGGCAGAAGTCTGTTCCCGGAACTGGTCAGAAATCCAACCGTCATCTCATTCTTTCACCACAAATGTTTTATAAGGCAATCCCAAAGACTGATTCACATTTCATATGTGGCCACAGTTTCGGAAATAACACAGGGATTAGCAATATTAGCGAGCAGCCAGTAGACAGGGTGACAGAACTGAGCTTTATAACAAACCAAGTGGATCAGCCTAGGAGATAATTATGTGGATTTCAATTTTCTCTGCTACCTGTTTCTTTCTCCTCCATTTTTGTGAAAATACTGTTCAAAGGCTGTGTAGACATTCCAGTATCTTATTTTTTAAAAATTCAGTTTATTTTGCATGGGATGGTAGTCTGTGCCAAGATTCATCTCAGCCAATGATGAGGTGTGTATTTCAGAGCATGGACAGCTTGTTGTAGAGTTTAAACATGTACAATTTTATTGGGATAAATAGAGATAGCTGACGATCATCTTTTCCAAAATGGCATTATAGAATATGATTGTCATCGTCATCATCATCTTCATGTTTATTTATTTTGATGTACATCAATTACCCTTTACTCAGTGTAAAGCTAAGTGATTTGGAATAAATGAGTATTTTCTTAAGAGAAAAACTTTGTGGTCGGTTTGTTTTACTTCGATGTATATAAAATTGAATTTCAGCATTGTGTATGTGAAGTTTTGAGTGATGTGGATAAATGCTTTTGCAAAAGCTGAAATGTCTGGGATGAAACTTAAAAAAGGTCTGAAATTTAAAGAATCTGTTCTTAAGTAGAGTGTGCCATTGGAAGTGAAAAACAAACTTTTGCTGAAGTTTAGGGAAACCTCCAACCATTCTCTTTCAAACTCCAAGGATAATACTTTAGGGTAATCGTGCCAAAGTTGACAATAGACAAATTGCATTTAATTTACTGATACCGGTTATTCATAATGGCGAACAACCCTGTGTTAAGTCTAATTGAGACAATACAATCTTCTATTTTTTTACAAAAATCACAATGTGAAAACTGTATTCTATGAATTTCAAAATGAGCTCCCACAAGTGGTAGATCAGAAAAGAATTTTAAAAGTTGGAGTCTGAGACTTTGATTATCCATAGTCCGGAAGAAAAGTAGGACCTGAGATTGAGTGTTCCAACATGCAGAAATTCTTGTTTAACTTGAGATTATCATATGAAGGATAAACTGTTTCATAATCCTACGGATGTGTAAAGTGAGTTGAGGAGTTGCGTCAGAAAATCTTGTCTATCTCAAGAAAACAGAGCAGAGTTCTCGGCCGCATGAGGACGTTTTCGGGCATCCCCACCAAAGAAAAGGTCTGTCGGAACGGATGACACGTTGGCCAAATTTTCCTGTTTTTCCTCTCGACATTCAAATAAAACTTGCTGCAGATTTAGCTTATCTTCCTGCATATAATTGACCTTTTTTCGACATACAGTCACCTAGCGGCTCAATTTTGATGAAAAGTTTCCATAGGTAGGGTAACCTTTAATCCGGTCAAAAAACTTAAGTGTGTTACATTCTTTCTAGAAGAAATTTAGCTACGAAACAATCGGGCATCATCCCCAAATTAATCAGGACCAAAGTCGGGCAAAGTCTTGTATGCCTAAACTCTTTCACTCCAGTATACTTGTAAGGTCAATGACCCTGAGTGACACCTTGTCAATCCAAATTACAGAAAATTATTTTGTTGCTTTGCTTTTTGCTCTGTCTTAACTTCTTCCAATATTGGTGGATCCTTCACTGTCACTGTTCACTGTTGTGTGTAGTGTTTTTGTTACCCACCAAGACAGTACGTAAAGAAGGTAGTGCCAGAATTTTAATTTTCTAACGGGAGTAATGCTTTCCTAGCTTCATCTTCAGATTAGAAAAGTTGGCGAGAAGTCAGTTTTATCTCACAATATCTTATTCAATGTCGGTGGAAACTTTGGAGATTAGTTAGTTCACTGTCATGCAGAGTACGTATTTCTCAAGAGCTGAGGTGCACTCCATCTTTGATTGAAGTGTCTTACAATATTGCAGAGATTTAGAAAATTTTGATTACAGGTGGCGAAAATAAAAGTACAAGTGATTACAAGTAGTGTATGTGCATGTAAAGTTCGTGCGAAATGTTATGATTTTTTATTAAAACTAAATTTTCAAAGCTGGGAAATTTTATCTGACAGCTCGTTGTTTTTGCTGGCTGCTGGCTATTCTCTACATCTCTGTATTGTGTAAACTGCTTCAATTGTCAAGAATGACAGTATCTGTGTGCCATTGACATCCCAACACTATACAAATGTGCAAGCTGGCATCAATGACAGACTCCATCAACAATGCCTCAGTCCCTTTGGCACACTCTGTAAGCGCAAGCAGCCATGGATAGTTAAATTAAATACAAGACAAAACTAAGATTAAATACAAGACAAAACTAAGAGCATCAATTTGTCACCATTTAGGACAGAAAATATTTCATCTATTGTTGGTGGTACATACAAAGCAGTTCAGGAATTATTGCAGGTCAGACATTTTATTTCAAATATGGAGAAGAACGATGATGCTTCACTTGAAACTGACAAAGTCTGTATACAGCGGATTGTTGTTTAAGTTTATTGTACAGGAAAACCTGCAATTGTACAATGGGAAGCCTTCATTGAGACTGACATAGCAGACAAGTGATCATTCAATGGTCGTATCACATTCCAAACAAATACAGCAAAATGCAAATTGATGTTGAGATCTCTATTACCTTACCTAATAATTTATGCTATAGATTGTTTCTAAATTTGTATAAACTGGTTCAAACAAATGTTAATAGTAGCATACTCTTGAAGATAATTGTATCCGTCATGTCGACACATACATATATCAGAGTATTGCTGATAGGCTGACAAGACCCAGGATGTAAGCATTTACTAAGGCAAGTCACTTGATGTGGAAACATTTAGTGGGGCAATACTCAAAGCTGGAAAAAGAACAGCTAGAAACTGCGCATGTGACCTAGATGACTGATGCTCAGATACTTATGTATTTTATCATCAATATTGCTCTAAACTTTGCCACAAGCGGCAACTAGACAAGTGTACAGCTGTGTGACACAGCAAGGTTTATGTACCGGTACACTTTTTGAGAATTGAATGGGAAAACAAGCAGATTGTTGAAAAATTAATTGAAATAGGCGGTTTCTGTTAAATATTCAGGCAAGATGGGAGCATAAATGTGTCTTGTAGGTCAAAAAAACTATACCTCTAACACCCGTCTAATATATGGATGTTCCTTACTTGCACTCGCACATTGAATAGGGCCAACTCTGAGAAAAATAAACTGAAATCCAAGACACACAGAAACAGGGCCTATTAGCAAGATATTGAGACTTGAATACTTAAAGTGGATAAGGTTTTAATGCTCATAATAGTTATGGTATAGTTTCCCCTTCTCCAAGGCAGTATGAATACTACACCATATAAGAGTGGCAGTAAAAATGGCACTGCCATTCAGTGTTAAAGTTATTTCCTCTCTATTTACAACCACTGAGGGCGCTCTCCAGTTGCAGGTACAGAAGCTGACATAAACTGAAACAAGGCAATAGTTTTTTCCAGGTCTTCCAATACTGTGAAGTCATACTCATGATAACTCAAAGTAAAAGGCCTGGAGCATCATTCATTATGAGAATGTATCGTCTTCATAAACAACCATTTCTCGCTTTTCCCTGTGTGAATTCTTGGTGATACCAGCAGCTGCAAAGATAACAAATTCAAATATCATTAGAAACAAACTAATTCAGTTGCCCATCACTGAGGACTGTGAATATGTTTTAAAGTGAATTCTTTTCCTCCAAAACATTTTATCTCATTTTCCTAGAATCTACCATGAAGATGTAACAAAATTAAAGTTGAAAGCCAAGAACTACATTGAAATAATTTTGAACAAAATATCAAAAGTATTCACAACCAGTGAGCCATTTGGTTTTTTATAGATAAGGAAACATACAAGTTACAGATTGAGAAAAGAATATTTTTGAGCAACATATGTCTCCGACCAGCTGATCTTATTACTGATAAAACTTTTCACCTCCTAACAATTCTGCACAGGTGTATCTGTTACACTTGAAAACAATGTGATGTGTTCAAATTTAGAAGTCATAGAATCAACACAAATTAGATTTCTTCATCTTCAAACATCAAGTACAAGTCATCTCACTTCAAAAGAATTAATTTCTGATCCAAACTAAAAGTGGCCAGATGGTATTTCTGTCTTGTAAGGGTGTACACCTTGAATTACCCTATCAAAGTACAATGCTATAGTTTTCAGTCGCAATACCAGATCTCTACTGAGCTAAATAGTAAGAAATGATGAAGGTCTAAGTATTTGAATGTAAAATACACAGCAATGGCTAGAATACTGCACTGACAACATTGAACACACTGTCCTGACTACCTACCTACACTGCCCCATGGTGAGTTGTCAGTGGCACTTTCTAACATTCAACACACTGTCCTGACTACCTACCTACACTGCCCTATAATGAGTTGTCAGTGGCACTTTCTAACATTGAACACACTGTCCTGACTACCTACCTACACTGCCCATGGTGAGTTGTCAGTGGCACTTTCTAACATTGAACACACTGTCTTGACTACCTACCTACACTGCCCCATGGTGAGTTGTCAGTGGCACTTTCTAACATTCAACACACTGTCCTGACTACCTACCTACACTGCCCCATGGTGAGTTGTCAGTGGCACTTTCTAACATTGAACACACTGTCCTGACTACCTACCTACACTGCCCCATGGTGAGTTGTCAGTGGCACTTTCTAACATTGAACACACTGTCCTGACTACCTACCTACACTGCCCTATGGTGAGTTGTCAGTGGCACTTTCTAACATTGAACACACTGTCCTGACTACCTACCTACACTGCCCCATGGTGAGTTGTCAGTGCCACTTTCTAACATTCAACACACTGTCCTGACTACCTACCTACACTGCCCCATGGTGAGTTGTCAGTGCCACTTTCTAACATTCAACACACTGTCCTGACTACCTACCTACACTGCCCCATGGTGAGTTGTCAGTGGCACTTTCTAACATTCAACACACTGTCCTGACTACCTACCTACACTGCCCTATGGTGAGTTGTCAGTGGCACTTTCTAACATTGAACACACTGTCCTGACTACCTACCTACACTGCCCATGGTGAGTTGTCAGTGGCACTTTCTAACATTGAACACACTGTCCTGACTACCTACCTACACTGCCCTATGGTGAGTTGTCAGTGCCACTTTCTAACATTGAACACACTGTCCTGACTACCTACCTACACTGCCCTATGGTGAGTTGTCAGTGGCACTTTCTAACATTCAACACACTGTCCTGACTACCTACCTACACTGCCCCATGGTGAGTTGTCAGTGGCACTTTCTAACATTCAACACACTGTCCTGACTACCTACCTACACTGCCCCATGGTGAGTTGTCAGTGGCACTTTCTAACATTGAACACACTGTCCTGACTACCTACCTACACTGCCCAATGGTGAGTTGTCAGTGGCACTTTCTAACATTGAACACACTGTCCTGACTACCTACCTACACTGCCCCATGGTGAGTTGTCAGTGGCACTTTCTAACATTGAACACACTGTCCTGACTACCTACCTACACTGCCCTATGGTGAGTTGTCAGTGGCACTTTCTAACATTCAACACACTGTCCTGACTACCTACCTACACTGCCCTATGGTGAGTTGTCAGTGGCACTTTCTAACATTCAACACACTGTCCTGACTACCTACCTACACTGCCCCATGGTGAGTTGTCAGTGGCACTTTCTAACATTCAACACACTGTCCTGACTACCTACCTACACTGCCCCATGGTGAGTTGTCAGTGGCACTTTCTAACATTCAACACACTGTCCTGACTACCTACCTACACTGCCCCATGGTGAGTTGTCAGTGGCACTTTCTAACATTCAACACACTGTCCTGACTACCTACCTACACTGCCCCATGGTGAGTTGTCAGTGGCACTTTCTAACATTCAACACACTGTCCTGACTACCTACCTACACTGCCCCATGGTGAGTTGTCAGTGGCACTTTCTAACATTCAACACACTGTCCTGACTACCTACCTACACTGCCCCATGGTGAGTTGTCAGTGGCACTTTCTAACATTCAACACACTGTCTGACTACCTACCTACACTGCCCCATGGTGAGTTGTCAGTGGCACTTTCTAACATTCAACACACTGTCCTGACTACCTACCTACACTGCCCCATGGTGAGTTGTCAGTGCCACTTTCTAACATTGAACACACTGTCCTGACTACCTACCTACACTGCCCTATAATGAGTTGTCAGTGGCACTTTCTAACATTCAACACACTGTCCTGACTACCTACCTACACTGCCCTATAATGAGTTGTCAGTGGCACTTTCTAACATTCAACACACTGTCCTGACTACCTACCTACACTGCCCCATGGTGAGTTGTCAGTGGCACTTTCTAACATTCAACACACTGTCCTGACTACCTACCTACACTGCCCCATGGTGAGTTGTCAGTGGCACTTTCTAACATTGAACACACTGTCCTGACTACCTACCTACACTGCCCTATGGTGAGTTGTCAGTGGCACTTTCTAACATTGAACACACTGTCCTGACTACCTACCTACACTGCCCCATGGTGAGTTGTCAGTGGCACTTTCTAACATTGAACACACGTCCTGACTACCTACCTACACTGCCCCATGGTGAGTTGTCAGTGGCACTTTCTAACATTGAACACACTGTCCTGACTACCTACCTACACTGCCCCATGGTGAGTTGTCAGTGGCACTTTCTAACATTCAACACACTGTCCTGACTACCTACCTACACTGCCCCATGGTGAGTTGTCAGTGGCACTTTCTAACATTCAACACACTGTTCTGACTACCTACCTACACTGCCCCATGGTGAGTTGTCAGTGGCACTTTCTAACATTCAACACACTGTCCTGACTACCTACCTACACTGCCCCATGGTGAGTTTGTCAGTGGCACTTTCTAACATTCAACACACTGTCCTGACTACCTACCTACACTGCCCTATAATGAGTTGTCAGTGGCACTTTCTAACATTCAACACACTGTCCTGACTACCTACCTACACTGCCCCATGGTGAGTTGTCAGTGGCACTTTCTAACATTCAACACACTGTCCTGACTACCTACCTACACTGCCCCATGGTGAGTTGTCAGTGCCACTTTCTAACATTCAACACACTGTCCTGACTACCTACCTACACTGCCCCATGGTGAGTTGTCAGTGGCACTTTCTAACATTCAACACACTGTCCTGACTACCTACCTACACTGCCCCATGATGAGTTGTCAGTGGCACTTTCTAACATTCAACACACTGTCCTGACTACCTACCTACACTGCCCCATGATGAGTTGTCAGTGCCACTTTCTAACATTCAACACACTGTCCTGACTACCTACCTACACTGCCCCATGATGAGTTGTCAGTGGCACTTTCTAACATTCAACACACTGTCCTGACTACCTACCTACACTGCCCCATGATGAGTTGTCAGTGGCGCTTTCTAACATTGAACACACTGTCCTGACTACCTACCTACACTGCCCCATGGTGAGTTGTCAGTGGCACTTTCTAACATTCAACACACTGTCCTGACTACCTACCTACACTGCCCCATGGTGAGTTGTCAGTGGCACTTTCTAACATTGAACACACTGTCCTGACTACCTACCTACACTGCCCATGGTGAGTTGTCAGTGCCACTTTCTAACATTGAACACACTGTCCTGACTACCTACCTACACTGCCCTATGGTGAGTTGTCAGTGCCACTTTCTAACATTGAACACACTGTCCTGACTACCTACCTACACTGCCCCATGGTGAGTTGTCAGTGGCGCTTTCTAACATCGGCTGTCTTCTTGCCATGGAAACTTTTAAAAAGATACTGCCAACAAGTGTGCCATTGACTTCATCTATCGCCTTGTCTGCCATTTCCATCTTCTCAAAGGTAACAAAGCCACAGCTGTGGAAAGGTCAAGGTCATGGGTTACTTCATGTCAGTTGAAGGTGAGTTTGGTACAGGGATATACCTTTTGGTATGAAGGGCTTACATTTGATTCTATGACAGAAATGAAACTGTGGTGCCTTGAGGCACAACTGATAGTTATGCTGTTCAGACCGGCCATTTTGTGTTGGTGTAGCACCAGTGCTGGGCCTGGGCCGATGTTCAACAACCAATGTTGACACGTTTGGTCCAGGTAAGAAGGGGGGTTCAGGGCTGATGCAAATTTGGGTCAACGCAAATTTGTGTGTGTGGACACATCACGTCGGCCCTGGTCTCAGTTGATGCCAAACGATATCAAAAATTCCACGCACTGGTTATTTCTCCACTGCCATAGTACATATACTTTATGCTCATCCAATAAATAGTGAAGATCTCTCTGATGATTAAAATGGCGAGTGGTGGTCATATTTGCCCTTCTTGTGTGTAAAAAACGCAGGAAAATCATGAACAGTAGAAACAGGGCGCCATTATTCAAATGCGCCATTTTGAACTTTGACAGGTAAGAGGTCACAAAGGACGGTAAATTTATATTGGCCCAAATTCAGGTACTGGTAAGTATGGGTAAGTGCAAACACGGCCCAAATCTATTCCCAAAAAGACAATTATTTTACGTCGGCCCAAATTTCAGTTGGATTATAAATGTGAACTACGGTAATGCTATCATTTGGTTTGGGATATAAGACCTCTGGAGTGAAAATTAACATATTTAGTGGGTGATTATTTCCCACCAAATATGCTAATTTTCACCCCAAAGGTCTTATATCCGCAACCAAATACCGAGCGCACCGTTTATAACTTCATTATAATATGCTAAAGTTAAACACAAGTGGACATATGCCGTTTTTACGACTAAAGCTGGAACAAGTTCAGGCGCTCAACCTGAACACAAATTCTGAAAAGAACGTTTCAGAATGTGCGTGTGTGCACAGTTGATTCTATACAATACAATGCATAAATATTGTGATTACACATCAAACTTGAACAATTTGTCATGAAAAAACACCCAAAAAACTTTTAAAAGTTATGTTGTTGTTACATAGTCGTCGCCGTCATACAAACTCTTCATTTATGGGTTCATTGAGCTGCACCAGACTAAAATGTAACAATCAAAATCAATCTCACACCTTATACTTGTTCGACATTATGGCGTGTTGAGCTCTCAAGCTGGAGTTTGAATTTGCGCGAGCTCATGTTTGAAGCGCGCAGGTCTTCTTGTTGAGAATATAAACCCCGGCTCTAGCCAATCAGATTGCCGAATTCTAGCTAAGCATATTATAATTATAATTTATTTCAATTAATTTAACTATGTAAAAGTTGAAGGTTTGAAATCTTACCTTCTGTCTCGTTCCATATTAATGTTGACAATTTTGCCAATTCGACTGAAGGCTTGTTGACATATCTGTTCTGTAATACCAAGTCCATGTACGTAGACTGTATTGCCTTTCTTTCTTTCTCTTCTGTCGTCGTAATGGCTGACTGGTCCTGTAATTCAATTGATACATATCATTAGGCAATGGGTGATGATAATTTGCCAGCGATAGTTTTAAACAATTGTGCTGATTCACTTTCCATTCCACTTTCATATATAATCGGTCTATCCATGAGGGAGTTTCCCAACAAAGTGGATGAAAGCTTTGGCTGTATCTATACACAAGAAGGGTTTAAAAACTAACGTTAGAAATTATCGCCCAGTGTCCCTCTTATCAATTGTTTTGAAAACATGTAAGAAAATAATATCAAGGCACGTATATACCATATAACCATGTAAAGTGTGTTTTATCTGAACAACAGTATAGTTTTTTTGCCTGGGCGATCATATGAGTCTAATCTATCTGCCTTGCTTAATGAAGCTCGTATTGCTGTTAATGAGGCAAGACAGTGGGATGTCATATATACAGATTTTTCCACAGCATTCGACAAAGTAAAACATAAATATTTAGTTCACAAACTTAATAAGTCTGGCATACAAGACACCTTCCTTGACTGGTTTAATAACTACCTAACTGATAGATCCCAGGTAGTTATTGTTAAAGGGTGTAGATCAGACCCTGTCTTAGTTAAGTCCGGGGTTCCGCAGGGGTCACAACTGGGACCACTGTGTTTTCATTCTTTATTTTAGCACAGTGGGGGTCCCCCTTGTTGACAACATATCCAAGAATGCCGCATGAGGTCACGGGTTGATTTTTATGTTTGCGACATTGCCGCTGATATGGTGGCTGATTTGTCACAAGCATACCAACTTACCAAATCTAACACGCAATAAAGGTCAATTAATCTAAGTTAAATATCTGCTGAACATTGAACAGTAATTACAAGCTGGATTGAGATCACATTTGATCATGATTTTCTTGAATCAGTTGAATGGGGCTTGCTCGAGCCATGGAGCTAAACACTTACCCGTATGCGTGTATTTGCGAACAGACTATCAATAACCGGGCTCTGGTCTACGACATCGCTAGCAAGGACAGAATATCATTTCAAGAGGCCTAACAGGAGTACAATTGACAAAAACGCAAGCTACAGAAATCTACAGGTCGCAGAGCAATGCCCGCTGCAGCAAGAAGCATCTCTTCCGTGGTCTGCATGAACATTGGTGTCAAGAGAACCGGGTATATGGCGCGCTACACTCGCCTGTGGAGAATCCAACTCCACTACGAAGTTTACCCGTCTGGGGGTGCAAACAAGAATTCCGTGTACAGGTATCAAGTCAAGCGAAGGACCTTTCATAGGACTTCTTGTTATGCGGGGGATTATCTCATTTGAAAGAGGATTCAGACCTACCCGGCAATCAGGAGGTACAACAACGAAGTTTGCGTAGCACCGGTAGGCCTACACTAGCTAGCCGTTTGATCACTGCCACGGCCGTGCACAGGATCTCTCAAAAAGTCCCTATGTGTAGCCGTGCAATTTTCCTGTCAAATGCTGTGAAAACCCGCTCGTTTTTGTCTATTGTGTCCTGTCATTTGACTACTTCTAGCCACGTATTACTAGAAGAAGTAAGAAATGGTGATCAACAGTGGGTCGTGGGCCAAGTCATCGCGGAGCTGGTACGTTGTGCAGCTAGTCGTGGGACTGGATTCTCTTATATCCGTGTGCGTCAACGCGGTGACCTTCTCCCTTATCGAAGCAACAGCATCTCCCGTGTCCTGCTCTGGCTTGCCGATCATGGTCTTGAGTGTAATTTTTGTGTTAGGCATTGTGCTTGTTGCTAGTCTACATATATACATATATGTATATGTGTGTATATATATATATATATATATATATATATATATATATATATATATATATATATATATATATATATATATATATATATAATGTTGATCATTTTAGTGATGTATCTTTACTGTGCTGTACATAGCATTGTGTACAACCAGCGTGACCGCGCGCGATCAAACCAATTTGTTCACTGTGACTGCATGCAGTAAACTCAGCGACATAATGTGCAGAGTGTCTCAATATTCGTAGCCTTACATGAGTTTAGAGATAAAAATACACCACTGAATTTCGTTTCCGATCTTAATATTTTACTATTGCATGATGTTGAGTCTTACAAAGGCGTTAACAAAGTGAGGGACCGCTCCCATCTCACTCCGATTGAAGTTCAGAAGACTTGGTTTACAACATTTACGTTAATCAACAAAAAAATTGTGCACGCGCAGCGAGACGACCACTGCACTTTAAATGATATATTTGGTAATTTTATATGTGGCTCCTTAGGCTATGCAGACGATCTGAAGTTCTTTAAAATAATACGTAGTGTGAATGACTGTTCAATGTTACAAGAAGATATCAATTACTTGTCTACATGGTCTGAGAAATGGTGCCAATTGACAGGGCTTATAATATTGATGCACACAACTTGGAGACTGTTTATAGTTACAGTGATCTAGGCGTGACACTAGACACAAAGTTAACTTTTTCAACTCACGTGTTTTCCATTGTCACTGATGCTCGAAGACTACTTGGCATGCTAAAAAGGTTTGGCAAAAGGTTGTCGGTGGATGCATTGCTCGTGGTTTACAAAACGTTCATTTGAACTAAACTTGAGTACGCCTAAGTTGTTTGGAACAGCATTGACAAAGTGTACTCAGACAAGCTAGAAGGTGTACAGCATAATTTTGTTAAATATTTGTGTTATCTTGTAAAAGTAGGGTTTGATGATTATTCATATGATGATCTGTGTGTTATGTTTAATTTACAAATGCTGTCTAAAAGGCGCACTTATTTTGACCTTGTTTCCCTTCACAAATCAATTAATGCCCTTCTTGATTGCCAACCAATTTTTAATTTACACATTCCTGGGCGATCAACTAGACAGAAAAGGACATTTCATGAACCTGGTGGTAGAGTTAAATTTACCAGCAATTCACTTTTTGGTTTCGACGGTAGAAGTACGCGCCGAATCGTGTCGCGGTCAACTTACATCGACATAAACTATTTATATGGGATAGGGAAGAGTAAGCTTTTCTTGTTTGGAAGGCCATACGTTCAACTGGAACTCCTCTCCGTATCTGCCAAACGGAAAGTTACTCGTAAACTATAGGTATGTATGAGGTACTTCATTATTTTAGCTGAATCATTCTATTAATGTCAGTTGAGCTGCTGAATTATAACATGTTATGAGAGCATTTCTCACACACTTTTGTATTACTTTAGGCTACTGCACAGCTTTTAAGCGTCCGGGACACGAGACGGAACATATGAAGTCATCACCAGTGGAGCCAAAATGGGACCAGTAAAACAGGCATTCAGGAAGACATGTAAGTTTGCTATTTCCTTTCACGGTCTTCCTTTTCTTTTAACACATTACAGTGTGAATTCTTAACAGGCTGACTGAGGAAGCATGTTTATGTTCCTCTAACATTATAACACAAAAATAATTAGAATTGGTTTGACTATCAGAGCATAGGTCACAAAATAATATCTTGTTTTTTGAAAACTGAGTCACTACGAGTTGTGTCACGCCTATATATAATGACCAAAGCAAAGTCAAAGCGTGGAATATACTTTATTTACTAACAAAGATGGAAACATTATATTCATTTTTGTTACGTTTAACAGTTTTTGACAAGTATCGACAATCAGTTCATGAAGAAACAGTAAAATCGTTGGAAGATGCATTGCATGTGGTGAGTATTAGTCTTGATACAGGATACAGTTTATTTGCAACAATCTAGAAGCCTATAAATGTAAGCATAAAAGCTTTTCACAATTCACAATATCATTATCCTTTCAAATCCAGGAAATTGCATCAGAAGACAGGACATCCAATCCTGGCATTGACATCATGAGCGATGCACGCCATGGAACACGCAAAAACTCAAAAAACACATGATGTGGTTATCCTGGGTGACATGTAAGTTTTCCAACATCTATCAACATTAGAGACATGACTTACGTAATTAATTTTTCTCATTTTGAAGACTAACCACACTTGCTTTGAATGTACTTTTTGAAATTACTTGGCCGTTTTTGTAATAAATGCCCATTTTTGTAACTGGTTTAATTTTTCACGTTATTCCTCATAGATCTCACAAATGCATTCATAAAAAGGTGATAACAAAAGAGGATGACAGCTGTACACAACGGCATGAAATGGTGGGCGTGTGAAGGTTTTATAACTGGGCAGACGAGAAAGGTAAATGTGTATTACCGGTAATTGAAAACTGTTTTATCTGTGCATGGATGTCTATGTAGTCATTGTTCTAGTATGCTAAAATAACAATACATATATATATATATATATATATATATATATATATATATATATATATATATATATTATATATATATATATATATGTCTGTGTGTCTGGGTGTGTGTGAGAAATATGTGTACACGTAATCGTGTATCAGCTGCTGGTTTATTTAGTAATGTAAATTATTCTGAAAAGATCATATTTGCTGAGAATAAACGTCTGTTGAGATTTGATAATGTTAACATTTCACCAAAATTCGAAAGATTAAATGTAAATATGTAACTGTTTGTTTAGTGACTAAGGCGGTGGAAAGGAAAACGAAGAAAATACAATGGACGCAAACCGCAAACCAAAAATGTAACCTGGCATCCGAACTCTAAAAATAGCGTCAATGACACTGTAGCTCCCATCCTGAACTATTTAGTGTTTGTTCTCTGGTCAGATATTTGAACATGTGTGAAAGGGATAAAGTGCATGAAGTGAAAATACTTAAATGTAATGTACTGGAGACAGTGAAATATGTTTAATGTATTTATTCAGAATATAAAATGGAAAAAATACAGAATTAGAAATATCGTATACTGTGATACAACCATTAACTAAACAAGTCATTGACAATGACAGTCCCCACTTGTAATAGGAGTATTAGTCTTGATGGGGCAGGGAAATGTGGTCATTAAGAAGTATCACTGGAGTGTATATGTTGAGATCTATGGGCAAATAGGTCTATGTCGTTGTTCCCAATTTGAAACACATGAGGCATGTCTAAGTTATGGTTCTAAATCGGGAAAAAAGATCAGACCTCTAGCAGTATTGGCCAGCCAAGAAATACATATGCGCATAATAAATGAGGTACAAGATGTGACATCTTAAGGTCTAATATCCTATCAAAATTGGAGGGTATAGAACTTGTGGTACTGAGATATGCATATATATGTATAATCAAGGTCAAAGGTCATTGAGGTTACATGACATTTTGAAAAAAAAATTATATTGCTAATTAATCCCTATATGCCAAAAAATCAGACCTCTAGCTCTATTCACTTGCCCAGAATTAGATGTGTGCAAAATTAATGAGGTAAAGCATGTGTTGTCATAAGGTCTCCCATCCTACTAAATACAAAGGACATAGCACTTGTAGTTACTTATTTATTGACATAAACATACATTTTAGATAAAAGGTCATCAACGGTCACATGACATTTGGTCAAAAAATTTCTCTTCTATAGTTATCCCTATATACCAAAAATCAGACATCCAGCTCTATTGGCTTGCTCAGAATGAGATATGTGCATAATTAATGAGCTACAATATGTGGCATCATAAGGTGTCCAATCATACCAGATATGAAGGTGTAGCACTTGTGGTTACTGAGTTATGGACAAATATGTATATTTGAGGTCAAAGGTCACCGAGGTCACATTACATTTGTCAAAAAAAATTCTCTCCTATAGTTATCCCTATATATCAAAAATCAGACCTCTGGCTCTATTGGCTTGCTCAAAATTAGATATGCACATAATTAATGAGGTACAATATGTGGCATCATAAGGTGTCCCATCATACTATACATGAAGGGTGTAGCACTTGTGGTTACTGAGTTATGGACAAATATGTATATTTGAGGTCAAAGGTCACCGAAGTCATGTCACATTTTGTCAAAAAAATTGTATTGCTAGGTTATCCCTATATACCAAATATAGTTATCAAAACAAACCACCAATTGTATGAAACATGGGCCTAAATACAGACAGACTGACATTCACAGACTGGCACAGAGTGATGACATTGACCCCAAGTGTGCCTTGGCCCATGGAGAGTGATAAAGATATAACAAAAAGCTGAATGTAATGATAAAATAGTTAAGTATAGGCCTACAGACACTGAGGGTGAATATGTTACAGCAATTTGTTAGTTTCTTTTCATTTTCTACTTCTGTGATAATTTTTAAGACAATCAAACTGCAAGGCAGTTTAATATTTAATTGACATAATTTAATTTAATATTTAATATTTAATTATTTTATATAATTTAATTGACATACATGTTATCTTGTACAAGCACACAGCAAACTGTTCTTGATTTTCATTTACAATTTGACATAGACCAGGGTTCTCAAAAATTTTTGAAGTTGGCGGAAAATTCAGAAAAGTAGGCGGTTAGCTAATGTGTGCAACCAGGTTCCCTGGGCGGGGGGGGGGGGGGGGGGGGGGGGAGATAGTTCTAAGCAATTTCAAGCATTCTTATACAGTGTATAAAAGGCTATTCCAACATACACACAGGAGGGAGGGTTTCAAGGAGGGGGTCCCCTCCCTGAAAGCAAGAAATTTTTAAAATTTGAAGACATTTTGGAGTAATTTCATGCATTATTGTACTGTATGAAAAACCATTTCAGCATGAGAGTGTTAAGGATTATTTTAAATTTGAAGACATTTCTGAGCAATTTCATGCATTCTTATACAGTGTATAAAAGGCTATTTCAACATACACAAAGGGAGAGGGTTTCAGGGACGGGGGTGGGCAAGAAATTTTTAAATTTTGAAGACATTTTGGAGTAATTTTATGCATTCTTGTACAGTATTAAAGACCGTTTCAGCATACAGAATAATCATTATCATTGCCAATTACAACATGTTTTCAAGGGATAAAGTTTTAAAAAAAGTCAGAAAAATTAATTTGATATCACTTGGGCCTGTCAAACATTCATTGACAAGGATAATAGCAAAATTTCACCAGACTGTTGTGTAGAATTATGTTTAGCTCATGACTTGAACAAACATTTTGAAATACATCATAGAATGGGGCCTAGGGTTTTCACAACCCAGGTAACGATCCGCTAGAATCCTGACCAGCCTGGCTGTACAAAGTGTTTTACTGATTTAAATAAACTTGATTGAAGATACAGTAAAATCAAAGAGTTTATTCAATTCAATGAATTATAGGAACACAATTTTCAGTGATTTTAATTCACTGTACTAATTTCACAATAAAACGAATCCGCGAGCTGATTATTGATTTTTTGCTGATGTTGAATATAATTGAAAAAGAGAGCTAAATTTCAGTGTTCATGTTTGATAAAACCTCAAACTATAAACGACACTGAACGCCAGCCTGTACTACACTGGTAGTCAATTGTAACACAGTACACACAACGCGATATCGGTCGACCTGAAATTTGACACTGTGATCGACGTAGCGTTTCAAAAGTACGAAAAGTGAGACTAAGTAATTTTTTGTTTATTTAGATTTGACCTAAACCTCCCATAACCAACAGACAAAGTCACAAAATCAAAGTTTTCAAGCGTCAACTTTCTCTTCCGCGATGCACACAACCACAGCCCCTCCACAAAGCGCGATGTCGATCGACTTGAGTTGAATATTGACATCGTGATCGACCATGGATAGATTGACGTGGCGTTTCGAAAGTATGAACACTGAGACTCAGTAACTTGTGGTCGCTTTAGATTTTATCAAAAACCTACCAAACCCATCAGACTAGGCCCTACTCTTACGCAGAAAACCAAAGCTCTCAAGCGACTTTCTCTTCCGCGTTGAGCGAAACAAAAGTCGGCTTCATTCGGAAATGGTCGGCTATTCGCGGGCATAACGTAATTGTATGTTAGTCCAATTTTCGGCTATACCCGATGTGAACGTCGGAATAATTCGGGCTGTGATCGGGCGAGCGAGGTTGACCTCGAGAGCGATGCCCAGTGTATAGTACAACACGTTCGCTGATCGCGGTACTACAGTGATAGCAACAAGTTCACCGCGTAAATTGCTAGACTACATATACCCACATCGGCACTTCTGAAATATTATCTGCGGCTTGCAAGACCACCAAAAAATCTAATTATTGTTATCAAAACCAGAATTTCCGGGCCAGAGAGCGAAACAGTGCTGTAAAGTAGCCGGCCAAAATACGAAAGTAGCCGGTCAATTTGGCCGGCATCCGGCTAAAAATGAACACGCTGTAGACTGAAATACATAACATGCAAACAAATATTACATTTTGCCCATGCACCAGATACATGGAGAGATTTCAACATGCAATCATTAACTCAGAAACCCTATAGGGAAAAGTAAACATTGTTTTCTTCCAGAGCAGCTGGTATATCCACATCTGGAGCAACTTACAAACTTAACCAATTACACAAGGATGATGACACAAGAGATAAAGTTAAACTGTGGTGAACTTGACTATTCCTTTCAAATCCTTACCTAACTTGATTGACATCTTAAACTAAAATACACTGCATGTTTAATGGCACACAAAAATACATCAGGGGTGTACCATTTGATAAAAGGGGGTTGTCTGGAAGATTGATGAGGAACATCTTTTTTATCCGATACACTGTACATTCTTTTTTTCCCACTATCCCACCTTTTCTTTTTGACAAACCTTCTGTGGCTGATTTTTTTATTGACATTTGTTTGGATTTTTTTCAAAATCTGCCAGGACTCCCCCCCCCCCCCTCCATCACTCTTTAACATTGAAAAAAACTTTGAATATATTTGTTGGAAACCAAACCTGCTAAAATCACCTCAGCTATGTTTTCTCATTATTTTTTGCCGCATTTCAACACCAAATACAGTTTACCATTTCAAATGCTTACTGAATCACAACATTATCTTAAACATAGGGCCAATGTCCCTGAAGCTACTATAGACATGGATACAAAATTAAGTATTTCCTGACTGTATGAAATCATCTCACTAAGGTCATCCTAGGGACCTGTTAACCAAATATTAAAGCTGTCTGACCAGCGGTTTTGAAAAAAACAAGCGACCCAATAGTCGACAGAGCTCTGCTGTGTTATGTAGAGAGCAACTTTTTGTGACATATGTATTGATGAAGATGGTTGAGATCTTTGATAGCTCATTTCAGGATGGCCTGACCTAAAATGGCAACATTAGCTGCAAATATACAAAATTGATGATTTCATCATAATTATGTATAAAAATGTATACAAAATATCAAAGCTATCACATGAGTAACTTTTGAGAAACAAATATTTGACCAAAAATGGCAAAAATTGACTCAAAAATACAAAAATTGAAGATTTCATCAAATTTCACTATATCACACTAGGAGAACCCCAGGAACCTGTATACCAAATATCAAAGGCATCAGACAAGTAGTTTTTGAGAAACACATTTTTTGACCAAAAATGTCAAAAATTGCACCAAAAATACAAAATTGCAGATTTCATCATATATTCTATATATCATATTTAGTTTATCTGTAGGAACCTGTATACCAAATATCAAAGCTGTCAGACGAGCGGTTTTGATGAAATAAATTTTGACCAAAAATGACAAAAAAATTCCTTAAAAATACAGATTTGCATATTTCATCACAATTTGAACAAATCCAAATTGGGTTATCCCTAGGGACCTGTATATTAAATATCAAAGCTGTCAGACGAGCGGTTTTGATGAAATAAATTTTTGACCAAAAATGACAAAAAAATTCCTTAAAATACAGATTTGCATATTTCATCACAATTTGAACAAATCCAATTTGGGTTATCCCTAGGGACCTGTATACCAAATATCAAAGCTGTCTGACCAGCGGTTCATGAAGAAGAAGATTTTTTACCAAAAACGCCTTTTTTGGCACTAATTTGTATATTTTCAACAATATCAAAAAATCAAAAAAAGCACAATTATTTCAGGTCAGCCCAAAGTACTTACATGCTAATTTTTTATGTAATCTGCTCAGTGGATTATTGAGATTTTCAATTTTGACCGTTTTTACATTTTTTCACTTAATTTGCATATTTTTGGCAATGACAACTTCATTTGAACAAAATCTCATCTACAGCCCATCATCCATGTACACACCAAATATCAAGATGAAATGTGCAGCGGTTTTGGAGTTTTTGATGTTGACGGACAGACATACAGACATACAGACATACAGACATACATACATACAGACATTTCCCTAGCCTATAAGAATAGCTTCCATTGCCATATATACATATGGCTATGGGAGCTAAAAATAAAGGTAATGTCATAAAATGTATAATTCCATTCAGTTGAAAATCATAGCAAAAGTCATTGCAAATTTTAGTCATCAATATGTAATACTGATACCTCACAGTATTCCAACAGATAGTCAAATAATTTAATGTACTCTATACAATGCCAGGTGTTTCTGTCAAGTAAGTTGTTGTAACGTACAACTCTTCTCACGAAACTTCTGTTACAACTACATGTGTCTACTATGTAAGAGAAAATCCATAGTTGAGAATATTCATATCAAATGTAGCTGTTTGTATGTGTATATTATGACAGGATCCGGCATAAAGACGCACTGTTATTGGTCCATGAAACGTGCGAAGCAGTATCTGCAAGTCCATGGAAACACATCCGAGGTACGGGCAGAGGCATCACGTTGATTACGTCAAGACCTGGACAATATTGTGGCACACTATCAAGTAAGTACTGTGAATTTCAAAAAAATACCACCCATTGAAAGTGTCTCACATAGTATGATAGTTAATGTCATATACTGCAGTCAACGAACTGTGCTTTTTACAGCATACCCAGAGCTTGAATAAATAGTTGAACATGTTTTCAAAAACATTTTTTTTAATATTTTGCCAAGGACAACCACACAAATTGTGACAAATCATCAAGGTGTCATACCGGGCCATAAGAAGTCCAACAGCAGCTGAAATGCTGAGGAAGGCATTACAAAAATCAGCTATCTACAAACATCCTGAAAACTAGATCGACATGAGTTTCTTTCCTCTTATTTTCCTTATATTATTCATATTGTGCATCGTGAAATCTTTCTTACTCAGCAGATCTAGTAAACATTTTTCTTTACTTTTTTCCATTCACAGTGTCAGGATACCCATTATGTTGAAAGTTTCAATAATGTGGCCCTCTAGTAGCACGACAAGCGAATAGCTTTTGGCAAGACCGGGTATAAGTTTCGAAGTGACCTCACCTGCTTGGATTGGGTAATGTTCATTATTGATAGTTTCTTTTAGTCATAAGGTGTCCTTCGTGATCAGCTCTTAGGCATGACATCCGAGAACTAAGGTCAGGAAAAATTTTTAAGATGACAAAATTTCATAGGCATTACGAAACATACACATTTGAAAAGATTGTAGTTGAAAAGCTGTATGTGTTTGTTTCTCTCTTACTGCAGTAGCATTCATCATTGTAAAATTAATGAGTGTATTTTACTGAGTAGTGCAACAAAACAACTCGCTGCCCCTTTCTTCTATCAAGCCAAATATTGCAAGCACAATGTTTCTATCTGTGGTCTCACAATATACTCTTTAAAATGTCCATATTTCAGAATGAGAATGTTGATCGGCCATGCAGTACACCAAGGCCAAGGCCAAAAAGGACTCGACGATGGCAAGATTGGGAGAATGGCAGGCATTACCGACGATGATCGACATGACACCATTTGAAGAAGAAGACTTACCATTGGCGAGCAGCCATTTGGAAGCGGCTGATGCAAGAATGCTACAGCCAAGCATGAACTGGAAATGCCACTGTGTGCTGTGCACACGCATGCCAAAAGGCCCTTTTCAGGGCCACCACATCCTCAAAAAGAGAACTACCAATACTTCAGTGTATTCCGTTCATACTCGTGGTTAATAATTGAAGATTCCCACGAGTGATTGACATTAATTTAATAATAAAGATCATAAATCAGTACAGAAAAAAAAGAATACAGAACACACAAACATACATACATGCATACACCTATACAACCAACAATCAACATCGTAAAGAATACACGTTATAAACCATTTTATTGTTGTCTGTGAAAATCACCATTTGTCCATTCATCTAGCATGTCAACATGGTTTTGTGAATACTGAAAAAGTTGTTGAATAAGGCTTCACACTTTGCAGTTCCTTTCCCTGTGGTCGACCACGTAATAAGCTTACAATTGACAATTGTAACAGTATGAACGAACGTCAAAAGATTACATTTTGTGTGGGGTGGGCATTCCCTCTAAAATTTGTTTGCCTGTAGAATGCTGCAATAATAGAGGCGTTTGGCATGGTAGGAGTATTTTATTTTGCAACAGTGACCATAGTGAAGGGACCTTGATCTGACGAATACCTTAGCGGCCTGGTCACTATCCAACCGCCATCTTTGTCCCATTAATTTTATGTTGACTGCTTGAATACGTCAGGATCACAGTTCAATCTTCAGAAATTAGTCGTTTTAATGTTATTTCGACATCAACATTTCCAAATTGGATGAAAACAGATGACAGTTCCAATAATTTGAATGATTAGAGCGATGCGGATCGTGTTTATAGCATACCGGTATATTGACTTGTAGTGGTCAGTTTGTACTTTGCGGGAACTGTCCCGCGCTAGCGACACACTGTAGCCATGCGTACCCTGCTGCGTGTTCCCGGCGTTATGGCTGGTGGGAGGCAGCATAACATCAGAAACACACAGCACAGTATGAAGGGCTAGTGAAATCTGTAACTTGAACGCACCACACCTCATGCCAAAATGTATGTATTCCAACGCGTTCATATCGACGCTCTAGGTGAACATTTACACGACTATCTCTTGGCTTCTTAGTGTATGTTTCCCATAGAACGCCGCCGTAATTAGCGTCTGACAGAACAGCTTGCCACGTACCGGTACGCGTGTCGCGTGACTTTGAAGACGTTGGACTTGTTTGGCTTCAAGTACAGTTGCAGCGACCATGATCTGTAAAATGCTTATCAATCAATACAAACAGTTTCAAGGCAGGTGACAATCTATGTTTATAATTCTGCTAATATAGCGGCGTTTGACGCACAACAATGAAATCGATACTAGTTTGACAGGGTGGAGTACCTGCTAATGCACAATCCTGGGATTGAGAACGGCGGCTTTAAGACTGATAAGAAATCCACCAAACTCAGCAGGTAACTCCTCCAATGAGTAAACTGGTATGCCTATTCTTGAAATTTTTAAAAGGGAGATAAAATATCATAGTGCGTAAAACATGATCTGTTGTAGTCATTTTGTGTCCCTTTTTTCTTCTTGTATTTGAATTATAATTACAACAAATTGTGTTTTACACTACAGTATTTTATCCCACTTTCAATACTCTCCAAAGAGCTGGGTGCTAGTAGTCGCGCCAAAGGCTTACTGACTACGTATGTGCAGATTCATAATATACTATGCGAGTAACTGGAAGTGTACCCGACTTACATGAGCGCCGCCATGTTTTTGAGTGCTCGTAAGTATTATTTTATAACATGCAATTAATAAAATATATATCTCTTATTAGCCGGTAAGTATTATTATCCATCTTGTCACTAATACACTATATCGTTACTATCACGCCTCCCCCCAAAAAAAAGAAAAAGAGAGAAAACTCGTGCATATGAACGAGGGCATACGCAAAGAATGCTGGGATTGAATTTCAGAAAAGCGCCCCCTGTGTCAATCACTAGATGCAAAATTGCTAGTTTTCTGACGTAACGCTATAGTTTTCAGCTTGCAAGTGGAATTTGGGCAGTGGAGTTACAATTACAACAATAATGATGACACAATACGTCCCTTGTCAAACAAAATGAGTTGTTGTCATGGTAAAAATTGCCAATTTTTGTCCAACATTTTAACTCATTATGGAAATTCTATACCTGCAGGGTCTTACATCATGTACGTGATCTGTTTCATCAGAGAGTAAACTGGGCAAACGTATATAGCAAGTGGCAATTCATTCTATTTTATCATGAATCAATGCAAATAATATTTCTGATTTTTCATGTAACCCCTGCGCGTGACACCAAGGGCTGAGCCCTATACAATATTAGAAATGATTTGTTCTAGTATAAGCATATCACTTTCCTCAGACTAGGAGCTGCCTGCTGAGTTTGGTGGATTCCTTGTTAGTCTTTAGACCATAAAACAGAGGCTTGCTCAGGTAAACGCCAGGTCAACTAGCAAAGTGCTCAGCCAAGTTGCTGAGTAATTACCTAATTTGGTGTGCTGATTACTCGTACACCTGATGTAAATTGTGGGTAATCTCAATTACTGAGTATTCCTCTATGAGTTCTACTTGTTCTCACTGTTCTCACAAGATGTAAAATCTTGTCAACACTCACTGATTATGGCAGAGGAGATAGGAATGGGAAAGACAATGTGTTAGGCAAACAATGCAGTCTGGGTAACTTACTTGAATCTCTTGATAATGAGCCACTTCCACTACTGACAAAACTGAAAATGAAAAAAAAAAATGAACAATACATAATTGTATGGATGGAAATAGTTTGGAGGAACCTTACAATAAAAAAAATTATCATTATTCACATTTGATATTTTAAGAGATACACTCACTGGCTGGGATAAAGAAATGCAACTGTACACTCTGTAGTTTTTCAACACAATTTTGATACAAGAGTCTATATTCAGGTAGTGAACATTTCCTTTCACAGATGGATGTAAGTTTTCATTACAGATCCAATGAACCAGTCATATCTTCAAATCCTGATATGATGTACTCATTGGCAGTATGAAAGGAACTATTGGAATATTGTAACGTAATATTTTGGTCAAAAATTTTCCTAGGATTTTCAGTACATGCATTGACTGCATAGTGAATACAAATCCATACAAGTACATTGAGGTAGGTGAGTGGAGGCTGATACCTTTCATAAAGTGGTTTGACTGATTTGTTTGGTGATGGAGCACTGTCTTCTGTCGGAGTACTGGGATGGAATGGTTGAAAACTCAGAGTGTTGTGAGATTTCTCAGGATCTTTCAACTTGTGTTCAAGATTCTTAGATCTCTTGAATCCGGAGCTCTTACTGTCAGGATCTAGTTTGATGGCCTGTAGGAAGGAGTATGTAACAATCACATGAATGGAAATATGACACTGCTTTAGGCATCTCATCTCAATATATCTGTCTATTATTTTCTCAAACTGAGTTTTGTAGTGTAATGATGACACACAGTTTTTTTGTTCTCTATGTATGCTCTCCAACCTTTCACTCTCTAGCAATACAACAGCAGACTTTTCTGATGAAGTTTAATAGGATATTGAGCAGAAATACAATTGTCTAATTATTCATTGTTGTCAATGGGTTAAACCCTGAATTCCACTGGACCACAACACAAACAGAAAAATGTGCAAAAATGTATGCAGAAGTACGACTATTTTATATGCTTTTGCACAAATAAGTTTGTTTGTACTGTCATTATGTGATCCCTTAGGGCTGAGTTACATCTTTTTTATTCTGGAGTAGAAGTGTAGATGCCAAATTACTTGTTTCTTTCTTTCACCTTTGCCAACCTGTTGCACTATCTAAACAGCATCGAATTTGTGTATAGTTTGTCATAGAGGGCACACATCATTGAAATTCACTCATACTTCAGATCATTTGAGATCAACGACAAGAAAGAGGCCAGAGGGACGGCGAAAAAAAGACCTCAAAAGTTTTATGGTTTCCTCTTGGGTTTTTTGAGGGGTTTACCGGTATGTACAGTTAGTTTTACTTTGTCAAAGATGAATGTTTCATTCTTCCTAGTGTTAAGTTATCTGTGGTGAGTTGTTAGTATTTTAGCAGCTTTGCATCTTAAAAATGCATTGTAACTTGGACTGTGTGCGTGAAGAGCAACAGACAGATGACCTTGGTTGAATCTGGCAAGGTGAGTATCAGCTTGGAGTTGTTTATTCAAGGCTAGACGGAATCAGTAAACTTGGATGGCCGGCCTTCCTCTGAGGAACTGCAACGAACAAGGTAGGAACCAGCAGGTTGCAGAGAACCATAGTTAGCAGACTAACTTACCCCTGTGGCTACTAATTTCTTGGCGACTTCCTTGGCTGCTTCTTTGGCACCTTCACTGACATCCTCCACAGCAACTGTAATCAATGGAACATTACATGATTGACAGACCCTTCAGTATGAATTGTATCTTGGATTAATAGCATACATGGTTTGCTAAGTAACAAAGCAATACTTTCTTTAGAAATTTTGATCTCTGTGTCTGTGTCTTAACTATTGATATTTGTCAAAAAAACATTACCATAAAATTGAGCAACATTTGAAAATCAATGAAAAAGAAAGTTAGTTATATTCTACACAATTTGAGAAATTGAGGAATTTGCAACCTATAAAGGGTAAGTAGATGTAACTTTTGATAAATTTTTTAACTATATTCATATACTTCTTAGTGTACTGTAAAAGCATTAGTTATTCACTGGAATTTAATAACGCTACTTTCGCAGACACATAAAATCTACTAAATAAAATCTCAGTGAAAATGTTAAATAACTTTTATCCTAATGAAAAGTCTAAAACATCAAAATAGTGAAATAAAATGCCAGTTAAAAATAATAATTTTACAGTATGTTGAGATACACAGTATTCAGCTTGTAAACATAGCCAGAGCCGACACATATACAAACTGAATTGTTATTGTAGATACATGAATACAGGTCTGGACTGGAATTCAAATGTCAACAATAACAGCCCACTTTACATGTATACCTGATTTGGTGACAAGATGAATTTTGTGGGTGTTTCAACATACTGGGGAGAACTAGAACTTGACATACAGTACAAGACCAGAGAAAAATACCGTTATCAAAAGTTACAGTCCCTTTGATGTATGTATTTGGGCGGAATGGTCCTTTAACAGTCTAACCTCATTCATGGTCATTGCTTGCAAATATTAATAAAAACAAAGTTGTCTACAAATATATTTCCGTCTGGAGTAGATGCAAACTTGTAGCTCTACGGTGAGGCAGTCGGTGAGTATTGGTTTTTGGGACCTCGCTAACCAGTAGAGCTACAATGCTGAAGGCCCTGTACCGTTCAAAATAAGCGTACCGCATATGGTGCTGTATTTGGGTGTAAAATCACACATATTTACTGCATTTGGTTGTACCAATTTATCACTACTGAAGACAAAACACTATACTATACTAACCTTGTCGTTTATGGGGGTTTGGTATTAGTTCAAACAAGTCTATCGCATTCTATAAACATTGAGCGTGGGGCATCCATGTTTCTGGGAGCCAGCATTACCAGAAGTTGGTAACGGCGACTCCCAGAAATGTTTTTGGAAGGCGATTGACAGAGCTTCAAGTTTGCAGCTACGTCTGGAGATGAAACAAGATAAGTGAGGTTTTCTTACTTCTCTTTTGTTGTGTTGCTGCTGATGAAGTACTTGCTTGTCTTTTGGTTTGCTTCAATTGCTGCAATGCCTTTTTCTGTGAAAATCAAGTGTGACATTACATTCAATTCGTAGCAGACATGAGTGGTACGGAAATACAAAATTTATAAGACACATTATAATTACCATCGGATATTGAGTTTGAATATTGTCGTAAGTTTGTGGAAAATTAAACGAAAACCTGTTACTTCCTTGGACCATGGAGCTAGAAACGTTTCTAGCTCCATGCTTGGACATTTGCTGCAGATCATCTGTCTGAAAAAAATGTCACCTTTCACTCTTTCACATGTAATAGAACCATCCCAGGAGTGTATGTGATATACATGGCACATGAGTAAGGGATCTTTTGAAACAAACACTGAATCGATGTTATTCAGAAAAGTAAAACATCAACTACAGTGATCTAAATCTTGATTATAAAACAGTATGACGACAGTGAGAAGGGAGAGTAGGGTGACCGGATGATTTTTAAAACTGAAATCTTTTGCCAAAATTTTGATGGCACCTGTTGAAAGCGTTGGTATATTAAAAGTCCAAATCTGGAAAAATGATATGGCTAATTAACATCATCACAATTTGGCAGCCTCTTGAAAATCAAAGTTTCCAAATTCTTTTCCTGAGAATATTGAAATGAGGAAAAATGAGACAGTTTGACCACAAATCGGCCCAAATATGGTTCAAATGGCTCAAAGATGACTAACTGTACAATAATGAGTCAGGTGAAAGGTGCATTTATAGTTTCCAAATTATTTCTGTGAGAATATTGTATAGGCTGATAAGTCCAGTGACAGAAAATGGAAGATTGTCCTCACGCTGACCTTTGTGTTTCCAGTATCATGGATACAAGCCATTGTTTCTGGTCAGAGACAGGTGTGCATGGGTGAAAAAGCATGTTGTTCAAGTACGGCACTATTGCGAACCTTACTTCCTGCTTTGGGAAAACCGTGGGCGCTAATTTGCGCTGCATAGCTGAGCCTTTTTAGAGCACAGAACAAGTAGAAAAATATCTAAGGTACAATTTGCCCGCATGGCCACTCCTTCCCTTCTTGGAAAACAATGCCAAAAGTCATAGACGTTTCAAAGTAAAAAATGTCGTAAGCAGTTTTTTGGAAATTTTTGCACTCATCTTGACTTCATAGTCTTCACAACATTCACTGTGAAATGCAACTGTTTCCGTTCACACGATCTCTCATAGCGGCCGTTCGCGTGCGAGTAGATGACTTCCAAGATGGCGCCCCCTCTAGCTGCAAAATTGTAGCGCTACGGTGAGGCGGTCGGTGATTTTTGGTTTTTGCGACTTCGCTCACCAGTAGCGCTACAATGCCAATGGCCATAAGCGCACCCCACTGGACTAGGCGTGTTGATGTGAAATGCTACATGTTTACTGCATTTGGTCGTACCGATTTATGACAGCTGAAGACTCAACACTATACTACATTAACCTTGTCGTTTATGGGGTTTGGAATTTGTTCAAACACGTCGATCGCGTTCCATAAACATTGGGCTTGCGTTGGGCATCTGTGTTTCTGGGAGCTGCCACTACCGGAAGTTGGTAATCACATCAACACGCCTTGTCCAACGGGGTGCGCTTATTTTCACCTCTACAGGGCCATCGGCATTGTAGCGCTACTGGTGAGCGAAGTCGCAAAAACCAAAAATCACCGACCGCCTCACCGTAACACTACAATTTTGCAGCTACGCCCCCTCTGACGTTTGTTGACAAAGTGTGTTCGTAAACTTCAAGATTTTGTCGCCATTACCTTGTTCACAGACATAAATGTGCACAACTGTTGCATAATTAAGGTGAATTTGTGCAACTTATCACTACCTGAGCCCTACTTTAAGCCTTAAGTTAGATTTCGAGCATTCGCTCTCAGAGTTTTCGTGTCAGCCCCATTGTTAAGGAATAGGAGGGCGTCTCGTCCGGTCACCCTATTGGAGAGGGTACCATATGCTTTGACAGAAACCCTGCGTGTATGTCGTTACTACAAACTCCACATGTTCTAGCTGCAATAATTGTAACCCACGGGCCTTTATTTGCCGTTTTGGCTGTTCAGCCCCTGCCCGGGGCGGGGTTGAACAGCCAACACGGCAAATAAAGGTCCGTGGGTACAATTATTGCAGGTACACATGGTCTGCATACATTGATATCTTTTCTTCATGATAGTATTTGCGTTGTTGCACTGCCGTCATTTCGCCTTTTGTTTTGGTACAGCATTCATGTCGATTGATCATGTGTGTTCAACGTAATGCCAATACTCCGATCAACTAACCTTTTTCCTGAGTAGCGCATATTTTCGCTTCAATATTTCCTCTTCTTCCGTTAGAGTGGCTGGAAACCCCATAATGAACTATACCGAGGGTTAAATTCTCAAGTCTAGCGCGACGGCATACGTGACCTCTGTACATTCATTTGTGCGTTTGTCATAACTTTACTCTTAGGTTCAGACAACATGCATAATCTTTAGAGACTTTCTTCCGCTTTGTCACTTTTGGTAAATATCCTATTGAATTGGCTACTAGAGTCACTACCATGGGTCTCGTTGATGAAATTTGGCTCAGAGACCAGCTGAAATAAAAATTGTTAACCGGAAACGCATATTTGCCAGCAAAAGGGGCTTCCCGCCTCGTTTTCATGTTGTGGGATTCCCTCTCAGTATGATGTATGCAAATTATAATAATATAATAATAATAATATTTTATTGCTTGCTTGTAAATATAGGATTTACATCACATTTGTGGCAATAAAAGTGTGATACAAAAATAAGTTAAAATTTCTTCAATAAAGATAAAGTATTACAGTATATAATAGTAGCTAATAATAAATATAACTAGGTATTTCTTTGTTTGTATAAAGTAAAAATAATCTGCAAGTTGTTCATTAAAGAGAACTCTTGTTTTGTTAGTAGAGAAATAAGCTGGTTTTCAGTATTGTCGTTTGGGAAGTTGATTTTACTGAAAAAGTTCTTTCTTTGGACTTTGTATTTCTGACAGACTAATAAAAAGTGTGTTTCATCTTCAATACTGTTGGTGTTACACTGATTGCAGTATCTTTCAGTAATTGGGGTTTTTGGAACAGTGTGTCTTCCTTTTTCAATTGCTAGATCATGATTGCTAATGCGAAGTTTGGTGAGTAATTTCTTTTTCTCACCTTGTAACTGTGTTAAGTAGGTTCTAATCTAAAATTATGCTTTATTTTGGCATACATTCTTAGTTTACTATTTTCATCAGTGATCAATTTTTCCAAAAGACCTCATAATTGTTTGTTAAATTTGTTTTCATTAATCCAGTTATAACTTTGTGGTGTTTAAGTGATGGAGCTTTATCAAGGAGAAAGTCCATTCCATTGTCTTTAATTAAAGCACTTAAACAGTTAAACCAGGATCTATTGTTAGTGTTGTTTACCATTTGCTCCAGAAAAGCTTCTTTAGCGAGATTATAATGTGGCAGTTGTACGATATGAAGCCAGTGTTTAACAATATTAAGTTTGATCTCAAGTAGAAGTGGGAATTGTCCTAGTTCACCCCTCACAGCGGCATTACAAGCTTGTCTATTACACTGTAAAATGTTCTTACAAAATTTGAGGTGAGTTTTTTCAATTGCTGATTTATCCCACTTCTTGTAGTCCATGAAATCTTGTCCCCAAATCTCTGAGCCATACAGTAAAACAGGTTTAATGAAAACATTGAATAGATGTAGGGAAAATTTTATCTTTTTGTTGTGCAATAAAACCCTTTTTAAACTATACAAAGATTTTGCTGCTTTATCAGCCAAATTTGTAATTGTGTCACTAAAACTGCCATTTGATTTAATTGTCAGTCCTAAGTATGTATAGCTCTTAACAGATTTGATGCATGTACTACCATAGTTAAATAAGTGTTTATCTATCAAAGGAGATTTACTAAAATTAATTGCTTGGGTTTTCTGTAAATTAACATCAAGTTTCCAATTGGAGCAAAATGTGTGTAGTGTATTTAACTCCCTCTGCAAACCTTCTTTTGAAGTAGAGATTAAGACAAGGTCATCAGCGTAAAATAATGAGTTAACTGGGGTATTATTCAACACTGGTGTTGAGTATCTACTTTGTCTAGATTTGTTTTCAAGTCATTGACATATAAATTGAACAGACTAGGACTTAAAACACAGCCCTGTTTTACTCCTTTTTCAACTTTCAGGCTGGGCGAGATAAAATTATTTGTTTTGATGTGTATTTTTGTGTTGGTGTACATGTGTTTTATAAGTCTGTATAATTTGCCATTAATGTTATTTTTGAGAAGTTTATGAAAGAGACCAACTCTCCATACCGAGTCGAAAGCCTTAGCAAAGTCAACAAAACAAACATAAATGTTCTGCTTATTGTTAATATATTTATGTATTATTGTCTTCAGGGTAAATATGTGATCTATTGTGCGATGGTTTTTGCGAAATCCAGCTTGATTATTATGTATAATATGATTGTCATCTAAAAAACTATTTAGCCTTTCATTTAGAATGTAAGGGACTGGTCAGTTTCTTCAGCCTGGGGGGGGCCGGTGGATTCATGGGGGGGGTCACCCTGTTTTTGACTTTGGTGATAGGGGGGTCACATGTTTTGAAATGCCCAATAGGGGGGGTCAGTGTGTTTTTGAATTTTGACACAGGCTCATCATTGCCTAAAATGCTAGTGTCAGCCACAAAATTCATCATTCAGTTGTATTTTTCGGCGCGCCCTTCGGGCGCGTAACTTAATAATCAGTCATATTTTCAGCACGCCCAACTTTAACATATCAAGCATACATACATCAGAGATATCTGTATGTTCAATATTTTTCAGCGTGCTCTTCAAGCTCATTACTTTATATATCATACATCTTTCAGCATGCCCTTCAGGTGCATGACTTTAATATACAAGGCATATATATCAGAGATATCAGGATGTTTCATATTTTTTGGCGCGCCCTTCGGGCGCCATACTTTCAGAGATATCTTGATGTTTGCTAAGTGAAAGTGTACCATTATGAAATCTGCATTTCATATGAAAAGGATGACAAATTCCTGATACTTTTCTGTTCTCTCTGTGAGAATTCAGTATGAGAAAGCAACATGCACAAATATTTCACAATATATATTTGATACAGTGACTTATTTTAGAGATAGAAAAATGACAAGATATCTTTCCTTCTCATTGATGCAATTATTTTTCTTTGTTTCATAGGTTTTCTGTAGAAAGATGCTTTTTATGAACAAAATAACAGTTAAAAAGGCAGTTTTTGTCATTATTAGCTGTGCTTTTATGGTTTCAATGTTACACAAGAAAAGGTCCTCTCAGACACTGTACACATCAGATTTGGCTAAAAAAGCTCTCTATGGCTCCTCAGTAGATTAATTGGATGGTTGGCAAGTCTTAACACCCATCAAAGTTTTTGATTCACTTCTTTTTCCTCTTTGATATTAATGATTGACATCCATTTCTGTACAACAGTTCAGGACATCTGGTTAAGCAGAGAAAGTGTGAAATACATTCACAGCTCATTCAAAATACAGCTCATTCAAAATGTACTGTATTTAAACTTTAAGATTGACACTTTGAAATTCCTATCTTACAACTGACATGTCAACAATTTCACTAAAACATAGAATGACTATTTAAAATATAAATATATGTAAAATGTAAAATATAATATATATATATATATAAAATATATATATATTATATATATATATATATATATATATATATATATATATATATATATATATATAATTTTTGTCTATCTTTTGTTTTACCTTTGTCGCGCCCTGGGGGGGGGGGGTCACCCTGTTTTAGAAATTTGGAATAGGGGGGGTCACCCTGTTTTCAAAATTTGGAATAGGGGGGGTCAGCCACTTTTTGACGTCGGCAAAAAATAATCCACCGGCCCCCCCCCAGGCCGAAGAAACTGACCAGTCCCTAAGAGAAAAGGTTAAAGATTAAATACACCCAGGCAGACACGTTTGAAATCTCTGCTTTGCCGTGGTGGTAGTTCCGAGAGAGGTACCCGGCGTATACGTAACAAAGTCAGGAGGTCTTTTCTCAAATTGGGTATGGATGGGGGTGTCATTAGCTCTGCATGGCAGGGCTGTGTGTTTAACCGGCGTTATACGGCCTCCCACCACAGTGGGAGACCGTATAACGCCGGTAACACACAGCCGTGCCATGCAGAGCTAGGGGTGTCATGAGTGAGTTTGCAGGTCCATAAGGGGTGACCCATTCGATTTTGGGGGACTGGAGGATTTTCGCAAAAGAAATTGTTGCCGGCCAAATGCTGAGAAAAAAAAATTGTCTCTGCAAAAGAAAAAAATTGCTTCCAGGATAGCCCTGCGTACGATGCTTTGTGTTCCGCTACAGCTAATAGCCCCGCTCACCGCAAAAAGTTGCTGTGATGCACCCTTAGACTAGCATTCTGTGTTCCCTGGAGCTGCCGCCTACGGCAGCATTTTTGAACAAGAATTTTTGAAAGCAGAATTACATTGTCTTCGGAGCTGCCGCCTACGGCGGCATTTTTGAATGGGTATCTGTAGAAGCAGAAACCTCTTCTCAGTAGCGTGAACCATGGTCACTCTGTATGTCCGATAACCTGATAACACTAGATCAAAATTCATAATACCTGTAATACAATAGTTATAAATACAAAACAGCACAGAACAGACCGTACATGGATGTGTATTTGTATTCTGCTGCTGCACTCCCACATGCTCTGTTTTATAAATGCAGTGCTGCCAGTGTTAAATATATGTGAGAACGTTTGTCAAGTCTACAAATCTCATAAAGTGGCAACACTTTATTAATTGATATATGTCTATAAAAGTTTAACATTTTGTCTTAAATTTTAATAGAAAACAAAACAACTGGGTGAGTGTTAAATTGCTTTAACTCAAGTCTTCAGTCGCATTTGTTGACATTGCCTTGATGGTGTATTTTAAACAATGACTGGAAATGTAAAGGATAAAACAATATATATTACTTTATTTAAAAAATCATTAGTAAAAAATATAAAAAAGAATAAATGAGCAATAAACTGTGTTATACTCAAACAATTTTACAAAATATTTAACTGAAAATGTTTCACTACTTTTAAATAAGGAAAAAAGAACAAAGCATGTAAATCTCTGTGAAACACTTTTCTTACAGTCCACTGATGTCTACCTAATTGATATTAACTTTAAACTTGTTTTCCAATTATAACAGTGGTGTTTAAGAATAAAATGTTGACTAAAATGATAAAAAATGCCAAAAATGTATGATACTGATAATTTATCGGTAATTTTTAAACTTTATAATAAGAATACCCCAATAAAACCAGATTTCAAAGAAAGAACATAAACAGATTCTGAGAATTTTTGTATTTTGACCAAAATGAATAATTTTGCCATGATTTAAAGAAAACCCCAATGTAATAGGTTATCTCAATATGAGACTGATAGCGCTTGGGTGGGGCTGCGTATGGGACCAGGTGCGATGACGTTGGACCAACTTGCCAATAAACGCTTCAACCATAAGATTCCGCACAGTCTGCGACAGTCCATCGTCGAAAAGGTCGTCCAGTCCAATATCGATCATGAAAACGACGCGCGCGTCCACTGTACGGGACCGACCGTGCTCACGAAAAATTACACCGTTGTTTTGATGGAAACCTATCTTCATACAAATTATTGTCAGCGGACGTTGTTAGTGATGATTGAATGATCATTATATTATCTTCGAGTTGTAAGTTTTAAATGCTTGAATGTCGATATATTTACAAAGTATTTAGAAATCCCAACAAACTAATTTGAAAAGGACATATTTCTCATCAAATTGTGATTTTTCCATTTCACATATGGGGAGGGGGTGTATTGTAAATAGGCTGGTGACCCCATATTTTTATTTGATGCATATAATGTGCAATATCTGAACAATAATTTATATGAAAATAAACAAAATTGTTGGATTGGAAATCTAATTCTTAATTATTCTAAAAAGTATGGATAAGGTGTGGTCATTACTTTTAAGTTTGCAACAGCTTTAACTGTTGTTTTGGAAGGCCTGAGAAGTGATAATTTAAGTTCTTATGCACGTTTTCAGCGGAAAAATAGCTGAAACTTTCATTTTTTATTCAATGTGGTTCACATGTAAATAAAACAAGTGCAGCATTTCAAGAAAGGAACTGAAAGTAAATATATCGGGTTGGGCAACGCTTACGACAGATTCATAATTTCTGTCATTCGAATGGGATAAAGTGGGCGTATTTCAAATCCTTCTAGCTGCCAAATTAATCTGGTGACATATTGATTTTTTGTCGTAATCTCATCCTCACATATAAGTCTTACTGTTAGAGAAAAATAATGAAAATTGTTGGACGTAGTGGCTCGATCACCCTTAAATGCCTCAATATTTTATTTAACTAGATGATTGAATAAACACAGAAAAATTTACAGATGGAATGGTTTTGCTGCTAATATTTTTCATTCTGGCATATCACAGAAAGAACAATTAAATATTAATTTGATCATTTGAAATACAATGTCTTCATTCGGGGTTCGAACCCACAACACACGGCATCCAGTTACCTAGCGGAGAAGCAACAGACAGAGCCGCTCGGCCGAATCCCCAATCTCAACAAAAGAGTGTCAATCACCGAGCTATAAAGTTGTTACATTTTTCTAACTGCGATCTCTCCACACGTTTTAGAGTTCAGAAGCACTCATGCTCGCACACTCAACTAAAACACATCGCACACAAACTTTATCGAAGCAATGCGAAAGACAACCTCGGGGACAATTCCGTCCACCAGCAGAGCTATCAACCATGGGTAGAAAATACGTGCGTGCGATCTGAATACTTTCGACGCGAAATCTTGTTACCGTCGACGTCGTATCCAAGAGGCGGACTCTAGGAAACTATTTAGCATAGTTGGCGAACTTTCCAACGCGAATGAAAGAAACCACTAATGCATTGCCAAACAACATCCCTCTCACGGACTTGCCATCCGAATTTCTCACCTACTTCGAATCCAAGGTAGCTAAGCTCCGAAACGGACTTGCAGTTCAACAGGTTGACGACTATGATACCCTACCACCCCATGTATTCACTGACTTCCATCCGATTATAGCCGATCAGGTACGAACAGTCATAAAACTATCTTCCACGACCTTGATGTCTTACAGTGTGCCATTCTAATCAGATGATATGAGACAACGTTTGTAATTTTCTTTTACATAAGTAGTTTTTACAGTGTTATGATTCTATTCATATTTTATAGAAGATAATCTTTGTACTGTGAAAAGCCATGTAAATGTTATATGCCTTTTTGAACTGTTATACAGAAGATGTATTTGACCGTATAAGCACAGTCAAACCTGCAGTGTCCTTTCTACGTATTCTGGTCGATATTTCTTTTTTATGGTACATTCAAGGTAGTGTTTTTAACTATTAGTTTGTCCTTTTCCATATCCTTGCACGAAATGATGACCCTCCCCTTAAATATTCATGCACGAAACGACATTGCCCTTAAAAACTGTTGCGTAAAAAAATGGTGACCCTTCTCAAAATCATATCAGTCTTGCCCTGAAAATGTTATTCAGGCGTGGAGCAGCCTGTGGAACCAGGTGTTCGTCTTGCTAGGGCGCCACCACCGCTTACATTAACCCGTCGAGCCATTTAGCAAAATGCCTTGTAAAACAGAGAGTCATTTGGGCAGATAACAAGTAAATTGGCGGTCAACTTCGGTGGTCTGGTACAGCGATTGTAATACAAAAGTCAGCAGGAAGCCCAACTCTGGCCATAAAATTGATATTGATACTACAGGCTGCGTAGACATCGCACAGTGGTACAAACCATTTCTCTCATGGTCTATCTCAGAAAATAAACTGAATCGAATGAAGAATAATTCACAATTGACACCGATTGAGATTACCCGCTGATTTTAGTGTTTGCAATTGCTGTACCAAACCAGTGAAGTTGATCGCCAATTTATTTGTTATCTGGCCAAACGACTCCCTGTCTCACTAGGCATTTTGCTAAATGGCTTGATGGGTTAATGTGGTGTAAAGGCAGCGTATACTATATGACTGTACATGTGCTGACAATCAAACAAACAAGAACAGGGGCTCTTTTTCTCTGCGTCACAAACGTCTATGCCTGCCTGATTGCCTCTCTGGCTCTCCAATCTCTGTCTCTCTCTCTCTCTCTCTCTCTCTCTCTCTCTCTCTCTCTCTCTCTCTCTCTCTCTCTCTCTCTCTCACACACACACACACACACACACACACACAACTACAATGCATATCACTTTTATTCCATCAGGAAATTTTAAAGAGGCAAGGCTTTCTTTAAAAACAAAGCACTGCGTTCTTTATTTGCTTTTATGAAAACCTTTAACTCTCAAAATGGGACACCAGTGGTGATACAACTGCATCTTTTTTACTCTCTAGTCAAACCAGTGTTATTGTATGGATCGGAGGTTTGGGGGAGTTACTTAGGGGTGGACCATTTGATATCCTGGGGGGGGGGGGGCTTGGAAGATTGGTGGAGAGCCATTATTTTTTTCCCCACCTGCTTCACCATGAATTATTTTTTTTCTACAGGGCATATGTTTGCAACTTTCTTTTTCACTTTCCTTCTTCGAGATATTTTTTTTTTACCAAATTTCGGTGCAATGTTTGCTTGCTTGGTTTTTCACACCCAATAACAAGATGCTGTTCTATCGCACACAGACTATATTCAAGAAACTAAATAAAGATATGTAAATACATGTACATTTATTATTCACTTTACAAAAATATCAGTTTATAGATCTTATTTATACCATGGGTAACACACTGAAAATACAAATCAAACAACCTGATTACTGAGTTCTACATTAAGCATTAACAAACTTGCAGTGAAAACTTTTCTGAGAACATCACTGGTGTCATCAAAAGAGATGATGGTATCCTACATCAGGGCTGTCAATGTTTTTCAGAAGAGAAGGGTACAAGTGAAAGAACAGGAGGGTACAGCCTTGTGCGGAGCGAAGAGGAGCAAGGCGTGCGCGGGGGGAGGCCAGGAGGGGGTGCCCCCCCCCCTCCTGAAGCTGGAGCTTTTCTAATTATTCATCTTCAATTGGTGGCCTGTGGTGGCACTTTTGAGGGCAATTTTCTGTCAAGTTTATTATAACTGAAGTATCAAAAGCAACATGAAATTGAATCTTGCGAAATAAATTATGAAAGACAAACAGAAGTATTTCAGAGTTTATATGTTTATTGATACACCAGGTTATTATTATTTGCATACAAATTCTGTTGAATTACAACCTGCTTCATAAAGATCATAATCTGAAAATCTTCCTCAATGAGACCACTTCAGACGAGTTCTTGTTTTCAGTTGCTGAAAGCTACAGTGATAGTAGCTGTAACTTTTGACAATTTTTCAGTGTTTTTGTTTGTGTATTTATTTCAGTTCCTCGTTTAATAAATTCTAAATTATTGTTCCTCAAGCTTGAAATGGTTTATGCTTTATAAAACTCCAGAGCTACTGCTTGATTTTTATTGATGCTGCAGTGTGCATCGAACAAAATTGCCAAGATTTTTTTTTTCCGAGTCGCAATGGTCCATAATTTTTTTTTCCATCAGCCTTTTTTTTCAAGCAACTCCACCTGATATCTTTTTTCCCCCCAAATCTTCCAAGCCCCCCCAGCATATCAAATGGTCCACCCCTTATTTAGGAAAGTAAGTTCAAAAAGATTTAGTGATTACTTTCTGAAACCTAACGTTGAATTTGAGATTGTTCAGATGAAGGCATGCAAACATATTCTTGGTGTTAATAAAAGTGCATGCATCCATGCTTGTTTGGGAGAACTTGGGCGTCTCCAACTTCTGCTATGTATTATCGTTAATGTGATCAAATATTGGAGTCATTTAGAAAGCCTTAAAAACAATAAAGTCTCCTTGCTGTAGCATTTGAACTTGAAAACAAATTGCATGAGAAGGGTATATGTACATTTTTAGACTTTATTAAATCTGTCTTTGCATTCTGTAATTGTTCACACTTACTGAGAGTGAAGAATTGTTATTGTCTACAGTAATTAGGACAGTAAAACATTCCTTGAAAGCAGGGTTTGTTGATGTCTGGAAGAAAGCCATAGAAATTAATGAGAAATTAAATATTTATTGTAAGATTAAAACTGTTTTCAAATATGAGAAGTATGTCTCTTGTTCAAGATCCTTTTGATAGAATAGCATTATACAAAAAAAGAATTTCAAATCATATTTTTCCAGTTGAAGTCGGTCGTTATAAGAATATCCCTAGACACCTTAGACTTTGTACTTTATGCAAAAGTGATGTTGGAGATGAATTTCATTGTATTATGATTTGTCAAAGTGCACCTACACAACGGCTGCTGACGGGCGGACGGACGAACGGACGGTACCCAATCTATAAGTCCCCTCTGGACTGTGTCAGCGGGGAGAAAAATTCCACAGTTTTTACCTTGGCAGTGTTGCAGCCAGACCGTGGACGGTTTTTGGTCATGAGGGCTGTAACGCCCGTTTATATACCCCGACGGGCTATGCGTTACCAGATACACGCCGCCATTTCCCGAGATGTTTCTTGTAAGGCAAGGCCATGAGGAGTAATAAACGGAGGTTAAAGCCCGAATGGCGACCAGGTTATAGGGGTTTACACACCACTAGTACAGAAATTTGCGAGAAATTTGCGAGAAATGGACACTTTCTCGCTTTATTGCGAGAAGTAAGCGAGAATACATACTTTCTCGCAATCAAGCAGTGAGAACTGTGCTTTCTCGCTCTGCATCTGCGAGAAATTGAATTCTTGCAATCAATCAGAGATAATCTTTTCTCGCTCTGCATCTGCGAGAAATTGTGAAATTTTTGTGAAATGCTTACACAGAAGAATACAATTTCTCGCAGATGCAGAGCGAGAAAACAAATTTCTCGCTGATTGATTGCGAGAATTTAGTTTCTCGCAGATGCTGAGCGAGAAAACACAGTTCTCGCCAGCTGATTGCGAGAAAATTAAATTCGAGCCAATTGATTGCATGAAAGTATGTATTCTCGCTTACTTCTCGCAATAAAGCGAGAAAGTGTCCATTTCTCGCAAATTTCTCGCAAATTTCTGTACTAGTGCACCACATGCTCATGCTGTTCTATGTTATTGCTTTTAGGCCTAATGTGTTCAGATACACCTAGGCACTGCAACAACATATTTTGAGAAGTTTACTGTATGAGGTGATTCTCAATAGCGGTCCTTCACAAAATAAAGCAAAAATGTCCTTAGGATACCTGACTTAACGTCCTTGGTTGCACTTGAATCTTTTGTATCAATGAACTCTACAAGTTCCTATATAGACGCTGTTGAAATGGAAAATCATATTTGATCATCAGATAGTGCTATGTAGAATTTGACATTTGCTTACTTATTTTTGTACTGATTAATATCAAAATTCTTTTACCACAAACGATTGACACATGAATCATCGTTTTTAAAAAAATAATAAAAAAGTAAACTGTAATATTTCAACATCTAGAAAGGATATGAATATATTTCAAGTACCTACAAGTACTTATTGAGTATAGAATACTAGTTATGCATAGATTACATCATTTTAAGGTCAAAGTTCAAGGGCACCTTCAAATGGTAGAGACAAATATAAAAATTCCTATATCATTCTGTTATTATACATAATAGTGTATTTCAATCAGGCCCTCTTGCCTCAGCCGAGGGCGCTAGGAGTTGATCATTAAAAATGATAATTTTCCTCTTGGAAGCTGAAGGTTTATCAAAACAAAAGTAAAACTGTCACTTGGTTATGTATAGTCCAACAGAAGTTCTGCAAACGTCTTTTTGAGTCTTTGTCTCCAACTTCTGCCACTTTTTATGAAATATTGAAATCTTAGCAGCAGGCGGTTTTGCTTTCATGTGCACCTAGTACCTACTAGGGTTCAGGTACTGAGTCCTGTTCTACGAAACGTCTCAGTGTCCCTGTTGTCGGCCGAGGTAATATTATGAGCTCCATTTTACAACAAATATATTTTCTTGCTCACTTTCTTGCTCGAGTGTCGAAGAGTAGACGAGGTTTGACTGAGATGTGAAATGTGTATTAGTGCTTTTATTTACCCTTTTCCTGGATAATGTTTAACGTATTTTCGCTCTTTGTTTGTTGACATGATAAGGTTTACAGGGTACGATAGAAAATTGACGTTTACTGAAAACAAAGTCTACCAGGCGCCAAATGTAAAATAATTATTTTACACATTAGAAGAACATATTCATACGAAAAGGGTGTATTTGCATGCATTTATCAATAAAAATAAACTACTATAGCATAAGTATAAATAAATCAATACAGACATAAGTAAATACATATATGAGTGAAAAAACATACATATATGTGAACCAATTCACACAAGACATGAAGACAGACACATACATACATACGTGCATACGTACGTGCATACATACATACATACGTACGTGCATACATACATACATACATACATACATACATACATACATACATACATACATACATACATACATACATACATACATGCACTCACGCACGCACATACATACGTGCATACGTACGTGCATACGTGCATACGTACGTGCATACGTGCATACGTACGTGCATACATACATACATACATACATACATACATACATACATACATACATACATACATACATACATGCATGCATGCACTCACGCACGCACGCACGCACATACATACATACATACATACATACATACATACATACATACATACATATACACATACAGGATCGAAAAGTTTACATGAGGGGAACGAAGTACGCATGCGTATATCCAGTCGCACACACACACACTCACACACACACACACACACACTGCTACTCGGAAAAGTTTACATGAGGGGGAACGAAATACGCATGCGTATATCTACTCGCACACACACACTGCTCTGAAAAGTTTACATGAGGGGGAACGAAGTACGCATGCGTATATCCACTCGCACACACACACACTTACACACACACACACACACACAACAAACACACACAACATTGCTACTCTCTCTGAGATACACACACTGACGCGACGATCTGCAGGCCCGGAAGTGCCACACCGGGGAGCTCACACTTCTTACTCGGACTCTACGTACCTCGCGGCGTCGAAGGCTAGTGACGATGACAAAGATGTGCGACACTTTTTCTCTTTCTTGCCTTTGTGTCGTGAGTCGGGTTCGTACAGGGCTTTACACAGTGGTAAAGTGGTAGCCGGCCTGAGTAATACTACACTGCTTAGAGGCCCCGTAAGGGTTTCTGACTTAATGGTACCTGCCATGCCGGCGAAGTTCTGCTGGGGTTAACGGCCCAACCCAGGCCAATAAAACACTGGGAGTCGTGTATTACAGCTCTCTGCCATTCGGCTTATATTCTTTAATGGTTAAATACAGCATTCAACAGGAACTACAGCAACAGCTTACCGGAACTAAAGCAACAGCTTTACTGCTAAACTCTCTGCTCTCTAAACTCTCTGCTTACTTTACTCAGGATCGTACGTAGCTCCACTCAGCAGGGAATGAATGTCTGGAATGCCAAGTATGCCCACTTGAACTAGACAGCAACGGAGTACGGAGAACTGGAATTTTCAAACTAATATTAAGAGCCACTGTGTATTTTCTAATAAACTCATTTTCACGCCTACGACATTTTAGTGCCTGATGTACAAGGCAGTGGTATTTTTTTACGAATTTTCATTAGTTCTACGCGTGAATTTTTTGATCGAAAAATTGATGCTTTGTAAAGTTTGGTCAAACATCAAATGTATTCACTTTTCCCCGGACGTTTTTGATGAAAGTCATATGGTCAACCCGGTCAATGTAGTATCATTCGACTCTTAATGGTACGAAATGTGTCAAACTGTCATCCGACCCCTATCGACCCCTAGCGTTTTCACGTAATGGGGGCTTTCTTTCTGCCTACTTTTAGTGATTTTCTAAAATGTGGACGCCTTATGTAAACATAGCCAGGCCGTCAGGCCTGCAGTTGAGGACCGGGGCAGCAGGTCACCTCGACCCCTGTGTTCCGTTTCGACCCAAGTAATTCACACCCTCTTGTCGTTGATTGTGGTCAAATCAATCCCGGTGCCTTAGTCACTTCGACCTCAGTCAGTTTTCATGTTACATGTACCTGACAACGTTTTACTGAGTACATTATGCAACTTGTTTCTGTGAGAAAAACTGCTGGCTTCGCTACAACAATCCACGGGGTAGCTGTGATATCGCAGCGGTACTTGTGGCGTGTCGAACGCGCTCGGGTCATTGGTTTGGGGTCATCGCCACAGTCCCTGTGGCGATGACCCAATGACTCGATCGCGTTCGCCACGAGTACCGCTGCGATATCACAGCTATCCACGGGGCTGTGAACACTCTGATACTTGTGGAGGCCTGGGGTACCCCGGCCCCATTGTCATTTACTGACTGGGGAACGTGTCTCACTGAAGTACGGATGGATAAAGCATGTCATTTACTGATTTTTGGAAATAAAGCATTCGTCATTATCGCAATTGCTTGCCATATGCGGCAAGATTGGATGAGCGAGGCCGGTCCGCTCGCCTTGGTGTCTTGACGCCAAATGAGCCTATTTCCGGTTTAGGCGTTGGGCTTACAGCAATGCATTATAGGATATCTTCCAGGGCGGCGTGGATCAGTGTGTGTGTGTGTGTGTGTGCGAGTAGATATACGCATGCGTATTTCGTTCCCCCTCATGTAAACTTTTCAGAGCAGTGTGTGTGTGTGTGTGTGCGAGTGGATATACGCAAGCGTACTTCGTTCCCCTCATGTAAACTTTTCGATCCTGTATGTGTGTATATGTATGTATGTATATATGTATGTATGTATGTATATGTATATGTATGTATGTATGTATGTATGTATGTATGTATGTATGTATGTATGTATGTATGTATGTATGTGAGTTTGTGTGAGTTTGTGTGTATGTGCGTGCGTGCGTGCATGAGTGCATATGGGCTATGTATGTATGTATGTATGTATGTGCGTGCGTGCGTGCATGAGTGCATATGGGCTTGTGTATGTATGTATGTATGTATGTATGTATGTATGTATGTATGTGCGTGCGTGCGTGAGTGCATGTATGTATGTATGTATGAATGTATGTATGAATGTATGTATGTATGCATGTATGTATGTATGTATGTATGTATGTATGTATGTATGTATGTATAAATGTATGAATGTATGTATGTATGTATGTATGTATGTATGTATGCACGTACGTATGTATGTATGTATGTATGCACGTACGTATGCACGTATGTATGTATATGTCTGTCTTCATAGGTCTTGTGTGAATTGGTTCACAATATGTATGTTTTTTCACTCATATATGTATTTACTTATGTCTGTATTGATTTATTTATACTTATGCTATAGTAGTTTTTTATTGATAAATGCATGCAAATACACCCTTTTCGTATGAATATGTTCTTCTAATGTGTAAAATATTATTTACATTTGGCGCCTGGTAGTCTCCACTATCATGCAACATGACGACAGGGTTAAAGGGCTAATGAGGTAAAAAAAAAATATCCTTAGTATTACTTAAAATTTCACAAAACACCTTCATAAACGTCGAAAGCGAATATCATCACTAATTAGGGTGTGACATTTATCCTAAATCAAAGAAAACAGTCCACCAGATATCTGGTTGGAGATGGGTAAATTTTGACTCCCTGAAACAGGAAAACCCGAAACACACCCATACACTCACACTCACACACACACACACACACAATATATATATATATATATATATATATATATATATATATATATATATATATATATATATATATATATATATAAAATATATATATATATATATATATATATATATACATACACACACACACACACACACATATATATATTTATACCTGTGCTCTCACATTGAGCATGCGTGGTAAAAGAGCCGATACTCTGAATAAAAACTGACAGTAGTGCATTGTTCGTAGTCAGTCAGTCAAAGAATAGATCGACTCTACGCCCATGGTCAGAGGCACTGACGTTGACGTTTTGGAACTTCTGACGGCAAGATCAGAAGGTTCTGAAGGTTGGGCTCTCTCTCTCTCTCTCTCTCTCTCTCTCTCTCTCTCTCTCTCTCTCTCTCTCTCTCTCTCAGCACTCTACTAATTACTGTGGCGACAGTTTATTGATATTCTTTAAACCTTTGCTACAATTTCTGTTTTCTTCGCCAGCTCTGCTATAAAAATCGAACGATGTCTTCAAAACGAGTAGCTATCATTGGTGCAGGAGTCAGTGGTTTGGTTTCTATCAAAAGCTGTCTTGAGGAAGGATTGACACCGGTTTGTTTCGAGAAGTCGGATCGCATTGGTAAGTGGTTGAGACCATGTTGACACTTACATAATCGATCCGGCGCCCTTCTAGAACAGTCGTAGCATTTAGCGAGTGTGTTTTGAAGTAAATTTATAAGGTTCCTCTGAAAGGTGATTCAGAACATGTTAGTTACGAAAACCGGAATTTTTCAATTTATCTGTTGATGAATGGCTGAGTGATACCGATGGATGTGGTAGCGAGAACCTATATGCGTGTATAATAACGGTGTTTATAGGTGTACGCCGTCAACACACAAAAAAGCCTTATGCAACCAGATTTACATATAGCCTCCATAGAACTCTCTAGGGTCTAAAACCTCCATGGTGCTATAAACAACTAGATATATCAAGACATGCGATTTTAGTTCATGATACGCTATTCTCATTGGCAGGAACTGAACATCAATATGAATATGTTAGGCTTTGCTACAATGCAAGACAACTTTCGTTGTCGTATAATAACAGTGTTTATAGGTGCACATCGTCAACGCACACAAAAAAGCCTTATGCAACCAGATTTACATATTGCCACTATAGAACTCTAAACCTCCAAGGTGCTACATACAACCATGGGGGTAGAAAGCTCTACCTCCATGATACAAATAGATATGTCAAGGCATGCGATCTTAGTTCACGACACGCTATTCTCATTGGCAGGAACTGAACATCAATATGAATTTGTTAGGCTTTGCTACAATGCAAGACAACTTTCGCTGTGCATGTGTATAAAGCAAAGTTGATATGCCATGCATGCAGGAGAGACGTGAGTGCAGTGGGCACAGACAGTGGAGCAAGAGACCCATCGTCAATGCCGCACGCGAAAGAATCTTTGTTGCTTATGTAATTCTGGGGAAACTCTATCAATTAATCATAGGCAAAAGGTTAGTATTACGGCTGCAACAAACTATAATTCAAATGCATCTTAAGAAAGATGACGTTTCGACGTTATTACCACTCAGGTGGATTATGGAACTACAGGGACATCCCATGTGAAGGCGAAGGCGGCGCCCTCTACGAATGCCTGGTGACCAATTCCAGCAAAGAAATGATGTATTTCAGTGACTTTCCGTTCAAAAAAGAATACCCTCCCTACCTGACACCACCCTTGGTCCTCAACTATTATAAAGATTATGCAGATCACTTTGAACTTCACAAATACATCAAATTGAACACCACTGTGACTAAAGTTGTCAAATCTGACGATTTCGGCGAAACAGGAAGGTGGATCGTTCGCACACAAGAGGACGGCCAAGCAGAAAAGCAAGAGATTTTCGACGCAATAATGGTCTGTACGGGTATATACACCAAGCCCTTCATACCGGACTGTGAGGGACTCGATCAATTCCAGGGCGAGAAACTTCACAGCAACGAATTTAGGAGAGGTCGGGACTTCGCTGGCAAAACAGTTGTTGTTGTCGGTGAGTTTCTTTATCAGCTTTAGCTACTTGATTGAAATTTCAATGGAAAACGAAGGACTAACACCATGTAAATACTCAATGTTCACAAGACCTATATGCGAGAACCAGGGATTGAGGACTACACAGCACACATTCCTCACAGTAATAAATATTGGTACTGGCAAGAATTACATGTAAAGGGATACAGTCGTCGGAACTGCGCTCGAAGGTCGTATGGGATCCATACGACCAATGTAAATACTGTATCCACGGTACGATGGTGATTGATGAAAGTTAAAACATGTCTGTCATTTACATGGTATAAGCTTAATTTAATTGTTGCAGCTGTGATGATGAGGTGCATGTAGATATCGTGTACGAAATACATTGCTTGTAAATAAGAAACAGGCGCTGTTCCGACGACGGTTTCCCTTTAAGGGGCTTCTTCAGATAATATAGAGGACTTCTTGAGCAGCTGCTTGAGCTGCTTGAGAAAAAGAAACCTACCAACAGAACCACTTCGTTCTCCATATACACTTTATGAGAGTCACATAGGTGTTATCTGTCATCTTCCGTTGCCAAGAGTTGGAACAAGAATTTGTTCAGTCGGAATGGAAGAATCTTAGTGATGAAAGGTAAATTACTTCGCAATAGTGAAAACATCTTGATAATTAGCAGTGTCTCCCCCACCAAACTATATTGCTTCCAAAGAAAACCATCCAATCACTAGCGACCAAGGGTTTGGGCCAACCATTAACCATAATGGTGAAAAGGTTAACATGTAGCGCCAAAACAGTGTTGATGTTCAACATCATTCATTTGAAGGATTCATTTGCAGAATTGTATGTATTATGTAACAGTATTGTGACAATTTTCTCTCGGCGTTCTGTTCTTTGACAGGAGACTCACATTCTGCTGGTGACGTCGCCACAGACAGCAGCCGACATGCTAAAAAGGTCAGTTACAACTCCTGTTTTATAAGCCCAACCCAGGTACCAAAGAGAGTTCGTGAACAAGTACATAACGATATGCGAGTGTCAATTCGTCTTTCAGCGATGAAGGCTTAAAGGATAATTAGTTTCTATCTTTCTCTCATCTCAAAAGTAGAATCACTCAGCAGTTTCCTCCAGTATCCCGCTAGCAGTATTGTCGGCGTATTGATAGAGGGAACGCGGTAATTTAACATCGCCGGTAGAATTGTCTCCCTTAAGATACGTTCATACTGCCGAATTTAGAGACGCTGATATTTTCTAAGCAGTCACGTTTTTTTTCTCAATGTACTAGGTTTATCTCAGTATGAAAGATGGCGCTTGGGTGGTGCTGCGTATGGGACCTGGTGCGATGACGTTGGACCAACTTGCCAATAAACGCTTCAACCATATGATTCCGGACAGCCTGAGGCAGTTCATCGTCGAAAAGTTAGTCCAGTCCAAAATTGATCATGAAAAACTTGGACTCAAATCGTCCCGTCGCATGTTCAGCGGTTCGGTGATGGTGAACGACGACATCCACAATCGCATCTTCTGTGGCTCACTGAAATGCAAGCCGGAAATCCAAAGCTTCTCAAAGCATGGCGTCAAGTTCGTCGACGGATCAGAAGTGAACGACCTCGATGCTGTGGTGTTTGCGACGGGATACAACATCGAGTTTCCCTTCATCGATGGTTCAATTCTTGCAGGTAGGCTGTCCTTCGAACCTTGAGCAATGTCAGAGTAGTGTGGAAGATTGCCTATCATGACTTTCGTCCTCCCTAATGACTTCGCTTTCGGAACTTTAATTTCAGACAATTTTAAAGACCTTGAGTTATATTTCCACATCTTTCCTCCTCGTCTTGAGAAAAATACGTTGGCTCTCATCGGAGGCATTGCTGCAGTTGGAGCCCAGGGCCCAGTCTTTGAGCTTCAGGCCAGGTGGGCAACGAGAGTTTTCAAAGGCGTGGCGTCACTGCCCGACCAGGAAACCATGTTGGAAGATGTCAGGACAAGAAAAGAAAATCTTTGCAAGAGATTTGGAAAACCCAGAGTTTTTGTAAGTATTCGGTAGTTGTATAATTCATATAGGCTGAGAGGGTTAAGTATAAGTAAACGTTAAACACCAAAAAATACAAGGTCCGTGGTAAAAGTTTACGAGGATCACATTTTGTGTCGTCCGTCGTGTCGACAATTTTGTTCATGGGATCAACCACGGACCGTTGATCAACTATTGCCGGGACATCCTGGTGGAAGGCAAGCTCAAAACCAGACATTTATTTTTTTAAATACTGGTGTTCAGGGTTATGGTTTTGTAATGATCGATTCGTCTACCTCATATTGTATTCAATCACGCGCTTTCGTCATACTGTTTGCAAAGGTAGCCTTCAGTAATTACAAGGGGCAAGGCAGGGGGAATTCTGTTGTTATATAAGTTAAAGACAAAATGACAAAATGACAGCTAGGGGGAGGGCTTGCGTTTTCGGAAGGAGGGTTGCAATTGATCACGCAGGCATTTTTGAAGGGTCATGCATTTTGCGGGAGGGTCACCATATTATGCGCAACCATAAGGGGGCAAGATGTGGCTGATATAGTGCGTCACCCAAAAATATCAAATCATAATACATGAGAATCTATCCGGCAAACTATTGACAATTTTCCCCACACAACAAGTTATATCTGTACATTTATATGTGTTTGATAATATATGTAAATATACTTTGCTCGAAGTGGGAAGTAAAACGTGCATGTGTGTACAAGAAATTGGATTTTGGATATCATTGAAAATGTTGATTCACTAAACATGGTAGTCAATGACAAAACTATGAATATTTTTTTCCAATACAAAAATAGGCAAATTTGTGTATTTATGTACGCTTGATTATTCAGAGGTTATAAACGGCAAGCGAGGGTATTTGGTTGCGGATATAAGACCTCTGGGGTGAAAATTAGCATATTTGGCGGGAAATAATCACCGAGCGAAGCGAGGTGATTATTTCACCCAAATATGCTAATTTTCACCCCAGAGGTCTTATATCCGAAACCAAATACCCGAGCGCACCGTTTATAACCTCATTATAATATGCTAAAGTTAAAAACAGGTGGACAATGTCGTTATTTAGGGCCGAAGTTGGAACGAAAGTTCAGGAGCGCCCAGCCTCATACAAACTCTAAAATAGAACGTTTCAGAACGCGCGCGCGTGCACAGTTGAATTCATAAAATACGGTTACGCAACGCATCGATATCGCGATTAGACATCGAACTTGAAGAATTTTACTTCAAAAAAACGCTCAAAAAACTTTTAAAAATTATGTTGTTGTTACATAGCCTCCGCTGCTTACAGAAACTCTTCATTTGTTGGTTCGTCAAGCTGCACTAGACTAAAATTTAACAATCAAAATCAATCTGAAGCCATAGACTTGTTCGACATTATGGGGCGTTGAGCTCTCAAGTTGGCGTTCGAAATTTGCGCGAGCTCAAAAATGTTACGCGGCGCGCAGGTCTTCTTGTTGAGAATATAAACCCCGGCTCCAGCCAATCAGATTGCTGGATTCCAGCTAAGCATATTATAATCATATTTATGTACTTGATTAGACTAGAGTGGTTACAAATGTATGTGCGTGCGAGAATTTGGATTTTGTAATTTCACTGAAATGTTGAACCACTGTACATGGTAGTGTACGAGAGAACTCTGATTCTTTTTTTTTGTCAATTTAAAACATAAAACTAACAACATCTGTATATTTACAGACATCTGATAATTGATATACACTTTGCTATCTGTCCCGTATGTTTTTGTCTCTTGTCTTTCATCAGTTTTAACTGTTCAGGTGTTTAATGTAGGATACCACTGCATCTTCTTTGCTTGTGAAGCTAGATAGTTTGTATGTGTTTAAAGGAATCGATGTATTTTGTTGGCAACTTCCTATTTAGGAAATATCAAATGGACATTCAAAGGTTTAGCCATAATCATCTCCTGTCAAAAGTGACCCTCCCCAAAAGATAGGTTACAAAACGTGACCCTCCCCTTGGACAGTTTTCTAAAAATTGACCCTTCCCCAATTCCCCGGCCCACCCCCTTGTAATTACTGAAGGCTCCCAAATTTAGTTACTCAACAAGATGACTATTCTGACTGTCGAGTCGGTAAAAACTTGAAATAACTTTACAGTTTCCTGTTGTGTGGCGGTGTTACACGATTTAGAAAGGAATATACACTGACAAAAGTGTTTTTTTCACCAGTTTCCTCCGGTTCCATATCAAGAAGAAATAGCAGATCAGATCGGTGTGAGACCAAAGTTCTGGAGGGTGCTCCTTACTGACCCTAAACTGGCTTTCAGACTGGTCTTCGGTCCCTGTTATCCAGCGTCCTATCGCCTCGTCGGCCCCGGTGCATCATGGGAGAAAGCCAGGGAAACCATCTTCAAGGCGCCAGAAAACATGTTGTACTCGATGCAAACCGTTCGACCGAACACCGTGGCTAAGTCAACCAAGGGTATCTCAATGTCGTTTTTACTCAAATTGTTGATTGTTATAATCCTTCCCTTGTTGCTGAGTTTTGCCATTTTATCACGTTAAGGTACCCCACAACCTGTTGCAGCTCTTTGCTGTCACATTCGATGTAACTCACCTTTTGTAAATACCAAATGTGCCAAAATAATCCCCTGAGTTTTTGACATCAAGGATGCGTTCAAAGTACCACGCCCTCAAAGTTTATTTTCACACACACTACCTTCAACGATGAATGGCATCGAGAATAATACATTTCAACTCAACGTGTGCCCTTCCAGTATTCTGGTATAGCCACGTATGCAATCGCTTCCTAGACGATCCCTTTTCCAAGTCTTAAAGGAACACTTGAATTTGTACAGCATATGAGAGTAAAACCCCACTCTGTTTCTACAAGCTCATAGAAATGTACCGTGATACAGCCATGGGAATTATATTTACATATTTTAGCTGTTATTAAACGATCATGATAGCAGGTAGAGCTCACTAGTAATTGCATTTCCTCCAGTAATCGTTTTATGAATTTTCTGCACTGCATCTGATATTGACAATAGGTAGACGTTTGTATATTTTGTCAATGGACAATTTTACAGATTATTTGATGCCTTTGTTTTGTCTGCGTTTATGTTTCCAGAAATTTTAGTGCTTGTACACGATTTCTGTTACAGGCAAAATCCTTTGAATCCTTTTCTTTGTTTTATTTTTACTGAAAAGAAACCTGGGATGCACACATCGTGTTGTGCTCTAAGACATCAACTTTCTTTTTTATAAACTTTCTTGACTTTTATCTCGGACAATTCGACGACTGAACTTCTCATATCATTTTTAATGTCTCCCTCTTCCCCCCCCTCTCTCTCTCTCTCTCTCTCTCTCTCTCTCTCTCTCTCTCTCTCTCTCTCTCTCTCTCTCTCTCTCTCTCTCTGAAACTACAATTAATGCATTTACTGCATTAATGCATAAACTACATTCATCAACAGTTCATATCCCGTCTCTCAACATTAGTCAAACAAAAACGTACGACACAACAACTCTAAAAACTATTTTATTTCAACTAAAAAGCTTTATTCAACAAGTCTTCCGTTATGAAATGCAAAAAAATCTTTAGCTGTAAATGCTAGTTGATATGTACTATGGATAAAGCTTCTGCAAAAATAAATAGGGCACAACTCCAGTCTCCATGACTCCAGGTCTAAATAGTACTTTCATTTATATCAGCTGCTTTGACATTTCTAATAAATTGTTAATCGATAAAATAACAGTTATGAATAGATTTTAATATAGATTCAATATACAAGATTTTGATGCAATTACATTACGTTTGTACTAATATTATACTATTATATTAAATAATATAGCATTACATGGTTGGATCAGATTTGAACTTAGAGGGAGAATGGTACATTTATTGTTTAGCATGCTATCCAAAACAAACATTATCTTCAGGAAATACCCCCGGTCACAATGACCACTAAATTTCCTCAATTTTACCTCTACTGCCTCGGGAAGCACTGCCATGAACGCCGAAAATTTACAACCATTTAATGGTTACATTAAAATTTATACATTCAATTACACATTAAAAAAATTATTGACGTCAATAGTCCAGAGGGACGCATGAAAACACATTTACTGTAAAGCAATATTTTAGAGACAATTAAATCGTTCTTGAGTTTGGTCATTGACTGTTTAGTTTAAGATTTTTGAAAATTTGAAGGTTTAAGCTTTAGAAGTTTTCCCAGATGTCAACTTAGATTTTTAATTTGTTTGCCCGATTAAGGATTTTGCAAATTTGTGCTAATAATTTCCCCTTCAGCAACGTAAACACACTTAGAATTTAGTGCTGTATAAAGTAAGCGAACTTAACTACTCTCTGTTGCGTAGCACCTGTATTTGGCAAGGACTTATGATAGTTCGATGTCTGATGAAATATCTTTCAGCATATAAATTTGAAGTCCATACATCCTTGTCAACAGAACATAAGCTTAAGTCAATAACAGAAAATGACTTCATTAATTTCAACGAAATCACTTGACGAGTGTCACTCGTTGTTAGGTAACGATCGAGATTGGAAATGCATTGAAATTTTCCTTGCAATTTTAGTGTAAATTATCAAAAAAAATATAAAAACACTCGTTCATGTCAGGATTCTTAGTTTCAAGGAAACTCTATGACTAATGCTTTCAGTTCAAACTCGCACGTATGCCAAACTACTAAAACTCTACAATAATTCTCTAAAGCAGAGCTGATGTGGTGCTTTGTACGGACGTGTACGCATTCTATTGCTTTGCAGGTAGACTTGGCGGACTTGCCTCTGGCTTTGGTACGATGGTGCCTTTACGTACCAATTCCTGATACACGGCGCTGTAAAATAGATGAGACGAGTGCATTACTCAATGTCCAAACAGTGTTCTAGATGTGAGCGACTAAAAAATAAGAAAGTTCACACCCACTTGCTACGTAGAAAGCAAAAAAAAATGGAGACATAAGCTTAAGGTTCCAAGACAAGAAATTTACCTTTTTAAGCTAACAATTCTCTAGTGATTACTAAGCTCAGAACCTCCGTAAATTATATATTTTCGGAAAGCCTAGATATAGGGGAACATTTTGGTTACCATAGTGTCACCATTGTTTACATAACTATCACATGACAGGTAATATGCATAACCTTTCAAAACTCGGTTTTCCCTATGTTTTGTTTCAATGCTTTGGGATATGTCGCTGAAATTTGTGTGAGTGCAAGCTGTCCTAAGGATCTTCCAAAGCGTGTCTCAGAATTATTTTAAACCTTCTTGAACAATTTTTATGCCAGAAAAACTTCCAGAGCGGCTATTGATTTCTTTAAAATTGTGCTCATATAAAAACTAAGCAAGATATAAAAATCTTAGACACACTTTAGAAGAGCGTTGTAATAGATTGCATTCCAGCAAGTTTGAGTCGGATATTTTGAAGTATTGAGACAAAACATAGGAAAACCGATTTTTGAAAGGTTATGCAAATTACCTGTCGCGTGATAGTTATGTAAACAATGGTGACACTGTGATTACCAAAATCTTCCCCTATATCTAGGCTTTCAGAAAATGTATTCTGTATGGGGGTTCTGAGCTTATTAACCACCAGAGAATTGTTAGATTAAAGAGGTCAATTTCTTGTCTTGGAACCTTAAACTGTAGGCGAGACCAGTGATACTCATTTTGAAATGTTAGAACCCGCGAAGAAAGTGATGCATTGTTGGTACATGAAAACTTTTAAGTATCGTACGTGACATACAGGCTTCTACAGGCGAATGGTTTGGCTAAGAACACAACTGAGACCATACTGATTGTAAGTTAGAATGGAGACAGTGTCATGTATGATTATTACCTTAGAGATTTCCCAATGTCATCATAGCAGTCAGGTACAATGGCTCCAGCGTCTTTGAATGCTTTGTTCTTAACAGTTGCCGTTTCAACAGCGCCGACAGCGGTGAGACCTCCGTGACCAAACTGGACAGGCTAAACATGAAAACAAACACACTTCGGTTGAAACCTTTAGGACGATGGCCTTGATGTTATATACGCCCCTTTTTGGTACGTGAGACGGTTTTAAAAAATTGCAAATGTTATCTTTCTGCAAGTAAAGTCAATTCCTGATGGACGCCAGCAGCTCCACTACATTATGAAACACTGGTTTGGTACATGAAATCGTTCAGCAATCGTTCGTGAGAGATGCGTTTCGGCACACTTATTCCGTCAAGAACTGAAAACTAAATTGCTGTCATTTGCACAAAATTGCGCATGTTCAGTTCATACCTGTTGCTTGAAAGCTGACGCACACGTTCCAACACAATATGCAACCACGGGTTTTGTTATCAAGCCTTTCTTCATTGCCATGACAACATCTTGTTCTTCTGTTGTTCCAATCTGTATGTGCAGATTTGCCAAATTGTAAATAAATATCTTGAGAGCTTTCATTCAGGTTATTTCATAATTTTCAACCATTTGGCGTGACAGTATGCACTGCCTATTGCCCTCTGGGTATTTTATATTAATTACTTCACAATAGCGTGGCTGTGAAACCATACATTCGCAGAAGAGTCGGTTTTAATATTCCACTGTTGTCACACATACATATAGACGAAATCTTAGACCATAGCAAAAAAGATTTTTACAAGGTCTATGTCATACACACCTCTCCAATGACAACAATAAGTTTGACGTCAGGGTTGTCTTGGTAACCAAGCACATGGCCAACCATGGATGTACCAGTGTAACTAAAAAAACCCATAACATATCTTATGGTAATTAATGATTTAGAGGAAAACTTTCATTCATCGAATCATTACCCTTAAAGTTCAAAATCGTCAATAGTTATTTTTTATACAGTGAACTTTCGGGCTTTGCTTTTCCTGAATAGTGACAGTTGATAGAATCGTCGATGCAAAATATTTTCACAGAGAACAAAATTATGTCATGAACACTACATGCGAAGATTCCAATAAGAATCTGAACTATGTCAACAGACGGATATACCACGTGGTTTTTGAACAGTTCACGACATACATGCACCAGCGATAGATGTCGTGATTTGGTCAAACCTGTTGTGTAGATGGTTTTATATTGCTAGTAACTTATAACAGCGTGTAGAAATTATTATGTAAAACATTATGAGGTTTCCTATTCAACTGAGAGCTGGCGTACGTTCCAACCTTACTACATCGCAAGTAGTGCGCTGTTACTTTTACATCTCGACAAATCTGTATTTTGGCCATCGATTTACTGGTATAATGTAATGTGTGAATGTACAAGATTTAGATAACATGCAACTGATGGCTTACCTTCCACCGCCGATTGCAATGGCTTCATAAATGCCATCGGTGTGATGGTTGACTGCGTGAATTACCATATTAGACAGACCACCTGTTCTAGAAACCAGTGCCACGCTGCCTTGACGGTACAGCTTGCATGCTAACACATTATCTGCATTGCCACCCATTCTTCCAAACTGAAAACATCCTGGTTTGATACCACCGACCTGCATTGGATGCTTCAGCTGTGAAAAATTAACAACATGCATGATACTTTAGAAAACGCTATTAATCATCCAAATCGCCATGCCCATACTTTTTTAAATTTGGTTTCAGAAACAGAAAACATTCCTGAGGGCTAGTTTTATTGTTCACATTGCCATGAAGAGTTTTATGAGCAACAAACGGATCAGCCATGATATTTGTCTAAACGCCCCATAGACTGGAAGTCATGCAAACATTCACAAATAGCTGGAAGCTGACGACGGGTAAACGTTGGTCACACTCTCTCATTGTGTTCATGAACCAGTGCGGATAACACACGTGAGGAACAGTAACTCTCAAAAGACAGTGACATAAATAATTACAGACAAACAATTTTCCGAGAACTATACCAGAACACGCACGATTCTCTGGCGGCCCCCTGTTCACCATGCGGCTTGGCTTAATATCATCAATGGGTCGTGCAGTATATTCTTTTGACTCAGACTAAACGAACTGACATTGCGAGGCCTGCAGTGCATATATCATCGAAGATGCGTTTCGTGACGGCATAGAAATCAGTTACTGACTGGAACAGAAAACCGCTAATTTCTCTTTCTATTGACACCACTGAATGATACTGAGAATGTAATGCTTTTAAGACTTACCGATCCCGGTCCGATGATAGTAACGTCTTTCTGTTTTGCAAGGCTGAGTACTTGCCGACTTTGCAGATCTGATAAGCCTCCAACATTCAGGATTATGGTTTTGATCTAGGAACAAGTCGAATGACAAGTGATTTCATCAATCTCACTGAACTAATCTAAGAAAAAGGTTCGGCTGGTTTTAGAATCGACGAGTCTAATTTACTGAGATAAAATTGCCTTGTATATATGTTCCATACTAGTATATTTTAATACCAAGATTCAAAGTTGTCCTAGCAAACTGGCTTAATCACACGACATGCTCGTATTCTCTACACAGGGGCGTGGAGTATGTGAAAAATCTTAGAGCTGGGCGTGCAGGCCAGAGAAGTCACCATACATCCACAGTAGCGACGGGTAAAGGCCCTATTATAGGCACATTAACAGTTACTCACGACTAAAATATGATTAACACAACAGCATAAACAGCAACGTAAACAACGTAAACAACACAACAAATCCATTCTATTTTATTCGCCATGAACAACAATTATCCTACTGATGGAATGTTACCTGTGGATGCTTCAGAGCGAACATTGTTGCTTTGAAAGCCAATGGCGGTGGTGCGAACAGCGCCAGCACATCAACATCACTATGATTCTTCAAGGCCTCGTCGATTCTCTTGTAAGCTGAAATCAAATAGAGACGACATTGATACAGCGCAGGTTACGAGTTTGGGTTTGAAGGCTATAGTATAACGGACATGCTTTTTCATATCTAGTTTACATGAAAGTAATTATTTCTTAGATTTCAATTTCTTCGATTCATCCAAGAAGTTATTTCTGACAACCAAGAATGACAGTACAGGTAACGCTACGAAACAGAATAATCGTGACAATTCCTGTGGATAACTAACAGGAATTAACGAAGTGGAGGTCAGGTTCAATGCTGGGTTGGATATTCTTCAAAACTTGCGTCATTTTCCGATACCATTGTCAACTTACTTGGTATTGAAATGACGCCCTCACCCCATCTGAACTTGGACTCAGACTCTTCACTGTTGAAAAATAAACAAATAGATATCGGTGTCAGTCGAGAAGAAGTTCTACTCGTCTGTCCACATTTTTTATTAATTGGATCTTCATTTGCAATAAATTTTGATGACTTCAGCAGTAAAAAATGTACAAAACCTTTTCGCGGAAATCAAGACGCATAGAAATGCATCCAAAATCGACGCTACAATGAAACAAATAAGAACATAAATTGGAATTAAATATGAAAACACCACTGTTGGAAGGTAAACAGTTACTACACAGCCACAGAACTCAGTAAGATTGAGAAGATTGAGAAGAAAGAGGAGTTACAAAAGTATTGATATATTCAGAAGTACTTTCAAAGCGCAAAATGTGTCATATTGTACGCGAGTCACATTGGCATCTTAAAGTAGGTGTTCTCGAGCTCTATCCTGGAAGGAAGCATCAAGTTAAAGGCATCTCACAATGTGAAATGTGGATTGTATATCAGGTATGAATGAACAGACGCGTTCAAGCTTAATTTTGGAAAAGCTGGAGAGTTACCTGTCTGGATGTATCAGCGCTGCCACAGAGGGCGTCGTTCTTGATCCAAGGAAATCGACGTCGAGGGAGTCTTGAACAACAGGTGGCGGTACTCCGGCTAAAAATGCCTGAAATGATGGAAAATACGATGAAATCCGCGGTGGCATTGTATCAAGTTTGAGTCCTTAAGTTACAACTTGTCTACTTTATTGCAGTCGACCTCCATTGATGGGAACAATGTTTATCAAAGGTACCCTAAGGTAGTACGTGTCTCGGAATAGAAAGACTTAAACTTTTCTAGCTTGATGGAACTTTCAACCATGCTTTTACCAAATCAAGAACAAAAATCAGGGGTCAGCGTGCTAAGGTTGGTTCTAGAAAAACAAGATGGCTGTCATCCCTGTGTTAACTTTACCAGGAAAAATTAAATTTCGATTTTCACAAAACTGAGACGATTAAAATTTGCGTAGTTCAAAAGCTTCAAAATGAGCCCCAACTAGCTGTAGACCAGAAACTTATTGCATAAATTTGAGAGTCCGAATGTCTGTCCTCGAGGTGCATTCTGGGACTGTCTTCGAGGTGCATTCTGGGAGAGTGGGTAGAGGATGATGTTGGTACATATGTTGATCGATATTATGATCTAATAGTTTTGCATGTATTATAATACCCTGAACAAAATTAAAACATGTAAAAATCATTTGATGGTTGTAATGCCATCATTGTCACGCTTTGAAAAAAATGAAAACTTACCTTGGTGTCTTTAGTGAAGAGTGTTTTGACTGGTTTCCAGTCTTTCTGACCGTCAGCGGAATATTCTTTGTCGAGATGACCATTTTCAACATTCTGTAAAACGTTCAATCAGACAAATTACAAGTCTTTCTTACTCACACCTACAATAAGGGGATTTACGTCAAAGGACGAGGGGAAAACATGGCTATGACATGACATGACATCCAGAAAGATACGTCATACATCACTGACGTAAAGCAATTAGGCGAGGGACTGCAATTATGAGGAACAGGTGAAGTCTACATAGAGTAAACCCTCGCTCTAACGACCATGCCTGGGGACCGAGAAAGGTGTTAACGTGTCCGTTCAAATGAGAGAATTCGAATCAAGACTAGCCTGGCCCGGGGACACATTGTACTTACGTTATAACCGATAATTCGTAATACTGGTGGTCGTTGGGACGAGGGATTACTGTACGTGCATTTTATCGGAAGTTCCTGGCATATTCTATCGTATCTGTTGGATTTCCAGTCTAGAGAATCTGACATGTACTATCCCATGATTCACCTGGTAGTCAGAGTTTACGATACTTGTATGATAAAATACCTGTCGTTCAATTTTAAACAATTTTAAAGAAAGGCTCATATAGATGAAGGCGGTAAATAACGGACATACTCACTTTACTCGTCCTTTTCGAGACTGTTGCTGGGTCGATTTTGAAAACTTCGCTTAGGATATCCTTTCCAGTCTTCTCAGGACCGTACGCGTAAATTGGAATGCCCAGAAATTTTTCTGAAACAGGATGATGACAGTCGAGAAATCAGAAGCAGAAGTGACTGATACTGATTCAAACAACCAAAAGATAGAGGAAACGTAAAAATAATATTTATTGACCATTTTTTGTCGAGGAAAGGAGAAAATATGTGAACAACATACTGAAACGTTATTAAAGATTTGAATCTAGAGAAAGATTCATGGGTATGCAAGAAATTGCCAATAATAACGTATTAAACAAATGAATCTATACAGATTTGATTTGAATTTTGGTGATAATCACGAGTGGCCTATATTTTTGTGTTAATTATTCTAAATAAAAAAAGTGTTACATTAACTGGCGCGGCATGATGGGGTAGATTACAATACATTGGTGATTATTGATGACACTTTCAAATGAGTGACATAATATCTGCTAACAACAGACTGTTTAATATGTTTCATACTGTGGTTTTCACTTTGACCTCTTTGGACAACTCAGGATAGGGTGGTCTCCATTAACCACAGACTATACGTTCACCGGTTAAATAACGTCACAACATCGACATACCTAGTTTTAGTATGGCTTCTTTTCGTTCGGTGTCTTTGCTAACAACTCCTTGCTGGACGGCGATTTTCACATCGTACTCCTTAAGTCTGTCTTTGTTTTCTTTCAAGACGTCTACCACTGCCTGATAGTAAGATATAAATGGTCAAATATTTTTCAAGCTTGCAAATTATTTAACTGTTTGATATGTATGTATGTATGTATGTATGTATGTATGTATGTATGTATGTATGTATGTATGTATGTATGTATGTATGTATGTATGTATGTATGTATGTATGTATGTATGTATGTATGTATGTATGTATGTATGTATGTATGTATGTATGTATGTATGTATGTATGTATGTATGTATGTATGTATGTATGTATGTACGTACGTATGTATATATACATACGTACGTATCCCTTAAATTGACAAGATGACACCGAGAAGGCTAGATGGGCTGATGCGCTATTGTTTTTCTTACAAAGAGGTTTTTTATCCATGTTTCCTCCAGGTGTTATACAAGGCACTGTCACATTTTGCAGTATGGTTTGGTTTCGCCCATTATAAGGAAATGTTAATATCTTTTTGAAGACGTGTAAAGTGTTATTTCTACTCACTGTGAAAACGTCGGAACTTCCTTTACCGCTGCCGACGGGGCCAACCGTGGATGCGATGTAGAACATCTTTCCTCCTTCTACCTTCTCTTTCGTCATGAGATCGATGATTAGTTTGGCGAACTCCCCTCTCTCTCCTGCAACCGGTTTGCCTGAAAACTGTCCGTAATTTGCCAGCTGCTCTTCACCAAGCATATCACAAACAGCATCACTGGTTGAGAAGATTAAAAACTTTTATTTTAACTTCAGATATGTCGTTTTTTACTTGACTAGTACACGGTATATCACGATAAGCTTAAAGGGTGGGGTCGTCCCGTCTGGGGCTGTGAGTGTGGGACCTATACGACCGGTCGGTTGCTATACATAACATATCCCAACATCCCTTCAATGTGCATATCCAAATTGTTAAAATGGCTGCTGTACCGAAACCAGTGAGCGCGGTAGAAACATCTTCATATAAATGAAGCAAAGTAACCAAAGCTTATTTGGCAAAGTCTTAATTGGAAAGCTACAAAACTGGTGAACTATGAACATGCTGGGATGAGGAAATTTTTTATCAACAAGAAAGTTGCCGAGCCATGACGATCTCTCCGTTTAAGCTGAAATTTCACTGAACGGATGAAACAATACGCGTAGACGCGAAGCTGTATGCGAATGTAACATTGAAAATGACCATAGCTGATAAGTCAGAGTGGTCATTTGTCCGAAATAATAGGGTGTTAGATCACCTCTTTCAGCGACCAAGTCAAGTTTACCTCGTCTGAAATTTTTGAAAACGTTTGCAACACAATTAACTCACCACATGAAGAGCGAAGAAGCGCCACCACCAGCCATCATCCAAACACGCCCTTTTGGATTTAAGAGGGTGAGTTTGAATTCCCCGGGACCCTGCTGATCCAGTTTGGCAGCACGTGCTTCCTAATATTCAAAAGAACGCTTTTATGAGTTATGATTTGCATAAGCAGTCATGCGCTATATCGGTGAACGAACTTTCCCATTTTCACTTGGCATAAAACACTTTTTTTTTCATTTAATACGTTCAGGAATAATTGTTGCTGATTAATCAATAGTTTCATAACAGGTGAAGTTCTACACGACGGAATATAATCATTATTTATTTATTCAGTATTGAGTTTTGGCGATGGGTGACTTCAAGATTAGGTACTTAGAGGCAGGTAAGAAATGTTGTCAGCTACTACATACTACTGATTGGTACCATGAGGAAACGGTTTGGTCGGCTGGGCAAGAAGACAGCGAATATTCTTACCTCTGGTAGGAGATCCCGTCCGAATGGTGTTGTGAAGCTCAATTTACTCTTGTCGATGGATTTGCCACTAGCTTGAAGTTTACCAGCAAATGCTAGTACGTCTAGGACGAGCGCCGTATCGACGAGATAGATTTTATTGGTCACCACTGTGAGAATAAGACAGCGAAAGCCCTGTCAAAACGCGCGTTGAAGTAAACGTATCTAATATTTTTCAGATCATCGGAATAATTGATACTTTAATTCTAAAATGCAATTGGAAAAATCAATCAGAAGTATCGTTAATTGAGATGCCCGATAATCACATCATTTTTTATTTCACGTGGCTGTCGTTGAATAATCTGTGAAAAATTGAAAGAGTACTTTCAATTGCGACTGGCATGATATAACTTTAATTTTTTCTTACCTAGTGGGTTGAGTTCAAGGTAAGTAAGACACTCCGAGCGGAACACTTTGTACAGAAGTTCAATGAAAGTCAGCAGCATTCTACAGAAAGGGGGAAGAGAATTTAAGTAAGTTTAAAGGAAATATTTTCTTATCTTGCTTTACATGTTCTTTCATTGTTGAGTAGTTTGTGAATATACAATTGCAACTGCTAAACTATATATAAATTGATAAAATATTCTTTTTAAAATGGTTCTCTGTCTTCAACTATTTCCTGAAAGATTGTATTCAAAAGGACGACATAATAGAAATATCTGAGATAATACACGTCCACAAACTGATTATTCTTCAAAAGTAAGTGCTCCATTTCCCTTTACAGAAATTAACAGAGTACACTTTGCAGACTTACTCTTCTTTTTCCGACGGAACACCTTTCAGAAGTTTGTCTTTGATATCTTCTTTGTTAACGTCTGCGTCTAAATTGACGGATAACTTATTTGCCTAAAAGGGAAACGGAAATGACGTCAGTTTGATACGTCCGGGATCTTTCAATCAATGTAGAAGCCTTCTGTATCGAAATATTTCATAAAGATGTCCGACGTATTTACGTTTTAACGTTTCATGTCAGTCGTTGTTTCAACTGTGTTTAGTGTTTAATACTGAGTCGTTTTGTCTACGACTTTTACGAGATTTCTCATTGATAGGAAAGTGATGACGTCATGCAGTATCACAGAAACACAAAACACAGATACAACTATTCTTTGACAATGTGTGTCCATACACTTTCACTTTCTCAGGCTTGTCAAGGCAGAATTCGCATCGGAACAGATTTTCGGAAACGTATTTTCCCAATACTTTTCTAATCCACCGTTTGTTTTGGCTCATCTTAAAGCTCTTGGGGTAAGCTAGATTTTCACCGTCTTAGTTTTTCGAAAATTGTCTTGTCTCCCTAAAGAGTTAACACAGGGGTGGCAGTCATTTTGAATTTCAAATAAAGGTAAATGTTAGGAATGTTTTTCAATGGAACCAAACTTTGCTCAGTGACCCCTGATTTTTATTTTTGATTTGTAAGAGAATGATTGAAAGTTTCTTTGCACGAGGAAAGTTTGAACAAAAGTTCATTTAGCTTTGAGGCGCATACTAGCTCGACTATGATCAGCATGGCTTACCTTCTCGTCAATGTTACCGACGTCCACTCCTCCTTCGCGATGGAACATGATGACGTCATTTTCTCTGGCCGTGTAAACACAGATGTAGTACTCGTCTTTCGGGTCGTGTGGGACGTACGGTTCGACGATGAACTTGTTCAAACGACCTTTAACCCCTTCAACCTAAGAACGAAAAGTGCACATTTTAGTCACAATTCCGTTTTTTCCAATACTCTCTCATTTCCTTTCCGACTTAGTTCTGATAGATTGATTAAGATTAAATTGAGAGGATTATAATTGAAGGAGTGTGTAAAAAGTGAGAAAGTATATGTACATTTTTACAAGTAAAGATATTCAACATTTGTCCACGGTCGGATCGAGGTTAGTCCTAACGCGAAAGCAGTGTTAAGTATTAACTATAAGGTGCTGTTTTCAGTAAAGGTCTGGGTCGACGAGCTAATTAAAATGCTATTTTATTTTCATTCCAAAGAAGAAAAAAGCTCGATAACAAGTAATGTACCTGCAATTTTAAGACCCGGTGGTGGTCATTCATAATCTGCGTATTGTGAGCTGTTCTTCAATAGTACTGGGTACCATAGGATATCACATCACTGGAACAGTATTAGCAATGACTGTACACTCCGATTTGCATTGTTAAAAAACACTTAGTCTCAGAATTCTTCTCTAAACATCATCGTTTTTATCTGACCCCTTAACTCACTGATTGGAACGAAACTAACCTCCACTTCCTTGCCTAGCTTGTCAGCGATCCATCCTTTGACATCGTTCAAGTCCTTGTTGAGCAGCACTAGGCCCTGCTTAGCTCTCCTCTTTATCAGCTGATCCGGCTTGGCAACTAGACTCTGAAATGTAGAACAGCAAATGAAGAATTGGCTTACTCGTTATAGTTATGTCTCGACACTGTTCCTCCACAACATCTCGAGGAATGGAAATATTCGGGGAGTGGCGACAATACTGTAACACAGTGTACGGTTAACATTCAACACTTTCGACAGAACATGCGTACACTTTGAAGAAATTTTATTGGTGAATGGAAGTGGTGTACCGTTGTTTGTTTGTTGCGGAGTATGGCTGCAGACATATCCTCAGAATTCTACTGGTGAGCCCGGTATGAATTTACTGCGGTTTAATCGTCCCATAATGTACGTTTTATAACTGCGTAATTTTTGAAACATACAGAGATCACAACACATGCCATAGCTTTTCCGTTAGTTTGGCCCTGTTCTTACAGGGCAAATGCATTTTCCTGCACAATGTTTAGCTGTCACATCTTTAACAGTCTATAGGATTTACGCAAGTCCTTGGCATTTGCCAGTAGCAACAGCGCCCTCATTCGAGCTAGGGTTTACAATGGACTTTCGTCTCAGTCTGGACATGTGAGGTCAAGGTACTAAGTCAGCCACGCATTACGAAACTTGGCACCCACGCGGGGCCAACGGCTTGCTGAGGTGCGCCAAGCGGCAGAACAGAACGCAAAGGCCACAACTGCATATCACCCTCGTAGTTCTCTTATGCACAAAAATTGATGTGTACATATTTGTTTCGGTTTTGATAAGGAAGAGAAGATGACGGACAAAAAATTTAAAAACATACATGGCTAAGAATTTCAAATCACATATTTATTGTCAAAGCTACAGCTTACAAGCGCCAGAAATCAAAAAAAAAAATCGAGTAGAATTATTATAACCAGCTGCAATCATATTAGCATCTTTGTAAATCCAATTAATTAATTAATTAATTAATTATTAATTAATTAATTAATTAATTAATTAATAGGTTAATTAATAATAGGTTAATTAATTAATTATTAATTAATTAATTAATTAATTAATTAATTAATTAGTAAACTTTACCCGCTGTTAAGCCTCACCCCGTTTGGCTTTACATTGACATTTATAAATCGTTTCTGTACATTTTGCGTAAATTACTTCAGAAAATACAAAATACATTTTCTCAACTAACAGTCGCAACACTTTTCTCACCCATTATTGTATGATCGTACCTAAGATAGCGATCCAGAACATTCCTATTGTGTAATTTTTCATGAAGGTTTTGATAATACTTACTTCACTTGCGAGCCATTGATTTTCTTTCTCAAGTTCTGCCCAGTCAGTGTTGCCGTCGACGGACACGCAGCGGACGGGAGCGACGTGATCGCACTTCAAATGTCTGCTGAGAGCGTGTTTAGCGAACACCTCGCCGAGACGTTTGTTGGCCATATTTTACGCGGTCGCTCCTGTTCGGTTCCCGATGCTAGTGGTGAAGAGTTGTTGAACTGCTGTGCTGGGGTTTTTTTCACGGCGGGGTTATACGGGGCCCGGGCTTGTTGTCGCTGCGGTTGACACTTCGTCTATGACTGGATGAGGACAACTCAGGTCTTATCGTAAATATTAGTGACCTTTCACCTTTGTTTCATTGTCCATAAGGGGAGTCCCCATTTCTTTTTTGGCGTGCATTAAATTTATTTCGTGGGCCTAGGTAGCCCTGGTGTCGGCAGTATCATTTATCTTTATACGAGATTAAAAAATATAAACTGCGTGTGTGAAAATATCTTTGTTGTACGCCCTCTATCGGTATATTTCGCGTAATATGATATCACGGGATGGCACTCGAGTTTCCTATAGGAGGAAATACGATATACCAGTTTGTACAGATTGAAATGTCTTGCTGTTTCATCCCCGGACATCCAATATCCACTGTTTGAAAGGGCGGTTACTGATCCGTGCACCGTTCATACGTCCGATCTATTCAGCGATAAAGTCATGACGCAGGCGGTGCATTTCTGTAAACATTCTAGGTCCGGCGTGACCGGATTCTGAGACGTTCGTAAATACAGGGATCCCGGATGCCAGTCTCCGATATCCGTAAGGCCCCAACTTGAATTCATCGAAAGATTTTTGAGTTAGTGATACCACGATATCTGCGTTTGACGTGATTGTACACACATGTTGTTTTGTATATTTCTCTATAGCTGACCTCAGGCCCGAGACTCGAGGGTATTCGGAAAAAATAGTTGCCCTGAATTGTGAAAAAGATTTGTGAAAAAGAAAAGTTTTCGGGAGGAAAAATCTGCTGTAGTGCGCTTTATCCTCTCAGTTTGGTAGAGTATGGCTTTCGCCAGATCTTGCAAGGGTTTAACTTACATCAAGCTGAAAACCCTTCTAGGGATTATCTTGTTATTTGATGGTAGATTGGTAGAAATGCAAAAATACCCATTATTTTAACTAATAACCCGTGTCATTAAGTCGGTCGTGTATGTAGACATTGAATGATTATTACAGTGCAGACAGTGAAGCGAGACTGTCATGCAACACTGATATTAAACAACATTCTGCAAGGAGAACTACTACTGCGTGGTGTTGGTAACCCTTAATTTTAAGGTCTAACTATCAACATTGTGTGACCCACACAGTACACACCTGATACAAATCTGTTCAGAAAATGTGATCTTCAGAATTTTTTGAAATATGAGTCATATAACCCTACTAAAGTTCAGACTAAATGCTTCACGATATTATTAAAACAACTAAGACAACAGTGTTGATAAAATAGCTTTATCAGTGAAACAGTTGATACAAAATGCCATCATACAGATAAAAACGTCGCTTTAAGGACTCATTTCATTTTCAAATTCCGACCACACAGCGAAGTTTTAATTTACCATATTTCACGCATAGTCTAGTATCTGAACGGAGTTTTTTGGCGTTCGGAATTTTTTTGGCCTTCGCCCAACCCGAAGGCAAAAACACTCCGTTTCGATACAAGACTATTAGGCCCTATAGTGTCGCTGCAGCTTTGATCCCCCCTCTCGGGATTTCTTGAGCGATTTTAAAAATTAACTCTTTATAAGTATTACTCTTGTTGGTTATATTTTTCGTTATGTGAATTTGGGTGTCATCACAGACCCTCGAGAAAACTCGAGGATATATTGTATAACTTCAAGAAATACATACTAATGAGCTCACACTCGCTGTGACGGTGACGACTCGGCTTTGCTATGAAAGTACGGAAATAAGTATATTCAATAGACGGTTTGACTAGGCTATCTGCTTTTATGCCATTTTACAAAAAAATTAAAACATAGGATTTCTATGTTTGAGTTTTATTCAACCTGAGTAAAACAGACCTAGGGATAGTTCGCTGTCTTACTTTTACTCGGAGAGATGAAATGTGAAATCGCCAGTGCTTACACACAAATGGGCAAACGTATCCAGGTTGGAAACATCCCAACCAATCTTCACCTTGGTTTTAATCAACCTTCGATCAGTTCTCAGCCAATCCGTTGTCAAGCTACACCAGTATCTAGTCGACATCTTGTACATTTATACTGTCATATGTGATCCGCATCGGGTGATGGGTTGAAATTTCTATCGATTCCAGCCAAGCACGTTATTGTCACATTAGTGAAAGCCAATTTCTTTGTGAGATTCAGTGAAGGCAGCTGACAGCAGAAGTCGATGTTGTTGTTCGATACTCCTTACAATCATTTCAGTGTATACCAGAATGATTGAAAGGGAAGATCCTGGTTTACTTGAATGTGGTTCAACTGCATTGATTAGTTATCCATCTTCAGAAGTGTTCGCTGTGTCTTACCAAAATCGGGAAAATTATCTCCGCATGGAAAGTAGAACAACTCGTAGTATTTGTGACAAGGTGACATGATCTGATGACGGGTTCATCTACGGGAAGAAGAAAATCTATTTCAACGTTCTACTGCCAGAAATTGTTGTGTCAGCTCGGCCAAAAATTTTACACGGGGCGGTACCATAAGAAAACGCACCGTCTTTGGATGGGAAAGCGGCACTGTAGTCTATCGATTTGAAGGGATGGGATAATCATATCTGGATATGTAACCTTGCGTTTCCTCTTAGCTGTAACCTGATAATCCAGATGCAATTGTTGTAAATCACGCGACGCCTGGACGTTTGTGCGTCAGTCGCTGCGGGGAAAACCACGTCTTTTACGTAATGACGTTCTTCTTTGGAAACCATGATCTGTGGATATATCGTTCAAACCGGTATGGGTATGATATCTTAGAGCACTGCGTGAAACTCGTAAACATGTAATACAGCCCTTCGAGGAAGTTTGCCCTTTCTTGTCTATCTTGTTTCATGTACTTTTTCTCGACTTCAATTCTTATCAAGGTTTAACAATTCAACCTGTGGGACAAGCAAGAAGTACGGTTTTATGCTGCTTTAGTGGACACTTGATCAAGTACTGTTTTAAACTTCACAGTTGCTGAATACCGGGGAGAATGGAATCTACGATATCAATCTACGATGCATCCTTTGAACCCGTGATCGTGTTCAAACCCTTTCATGTGAAAATGCTCCATTCGAGAGCATTTGTTAAAATTGTTCGAAGTCAAGTACCTTATACACGCCATATTACATCTGTAATCTACTTCAGCGTTTACAACTTCAAATATTGGGTGACTCTATGTTTCAACCTTGAATAAAGGAAAAAAGTGATTCTAATTCTTGTTCACATATTACCCTGTGTTACATATACCGCTTTGTGCCCAAAATATAGAACTCACATCGAAGGATAAGTTTTATCGGAAATACCAGGAACAGTTACATAATATCATTTTTTTCTTCGTGAATTCAGTGTGACTGTGGAGTGATATCTTGCCTTGCGGAAGCAAAATTATTCTTTCCTTGGTCGATAAGCATCAGTTGCCATACGAGAAAACCTAAGTATCAAAAAAATCAACATATCCTTGAGCCTTATTTGAAAACTGTTGGAATGTTAACACCCGATCGGTGAGTACGTGCAAAGTCACAACGCGGTGGACCGAAAAACAAGTACTCGGGTCTGCTTTACCGGATTGCCAAAGTCCGATCACTCAGGCATCCTGGGTCTTATATCCTTCAAGACCCGGATTTGTAGAATCAGTTTGTATCCTATTGTGTTCTGCTACGATAAGAGCACGGATGGGCGATTGACTGGCAGCTTCTCAGGTACAAACTGAACGAGCCGAGAATGGGAAATCCCCGGCGTGGCTGTTATGCTCACGAACTGCGCATGCGTGTTGATTTGGTTCCGAATAAAAAGTTACGGCCGAGCGTTGGTCGAAGTCAGTCAGAGACAATACAGAGACGTTGACGTTGTGGCGTTTGTGACGGCAAGATTTGGAGGTAAGTTCAGAAGCGCTCTCTCTCTCTCTCTCTCTCTCTCTCTCTCTCTCTCTCTCTCTCTCTCAGCACTCTACTAATTACTGTGGCGACAGTTTATTGATATTCTATAAACCTTTGCTACAATTTCTGTTTTCTTCGCCAGCTCTGCTATAAAAATTGAACGATGTCTTCAAAACGGGTAGCTATCATTGGTGCAGGAGTCAGTGGTTTGGTTTCTATCAAAAGCTGTCTTGAGGAAGGATTGACACCGGTTTGTTTCGAGAAGTCGGATCGCATTGGTAAGTGATGGACATTTCAATGGCACTTTAGTATTTAGCGAGTGTTTGACAGCAAAGGCTCACCAGAAAGGTGTTACAGAACATATTCTTTAACAAAAAATGAGATTTTCAAATTTGCCTAGATTTTGAATGGCTGGTTTGCACCAAAGGACGTGGTAGGAATACTGAATACAAATATATGTATGGATTATTGCTAGGGGAGAACTTTTTCTGTACGTGTGTACGACTGAACGAAATACGTACAAGATGCTTACTTTACGCGGGCATTGATAGTCTGATAGTGCAGCGGAAGATTCACAGTCAATTACGCAAGTAAAATAATCTTCGTTTGCTTACGTAATTCCGAAGAATTTGCATTTACTTTCACATTTATGTCTGCGTGCTCCTCATCGACATTCAAATGCAAATTAGGCAAAGTGCGTTTCAAAGTTTATTTTTTAATTTCTACCCAGCTGGATTATGGAACTACAGCGACATCCCACGTGAAGGCGACGGCGGCGCCCTCTACGAATGCCTGGTGACCAATTCCAGCAAAGAAATGATGTATTTCAGTGACTTTCCATTCAAAAAAGAATACCCTCCCTACCTGACACCACCCTTGGTCCTCAACTATTATAAAGATTATGCAGATCACTTTGAACTTCACAAATACATCAAACTGAAAACCACTGTGACTAAAGTTGTCAAATCCGAGGATTTCAGCGAAACAGGAAGGTGGATCGTTCGCACACAAGAGGAAGGCCAAGCAGAAAAACAAGAGATTTTCGACGCAATAATGGTCTGTACGGGTATATACACCAAGCCTTTCATACCGGACTGCGAGGGACTCGATCAATTCCAGGGCGAGAAACTTCACAGCAACGAATTCAGGAGAGGTCGGGACTTCGCTGGCAAAACAGTTGTTGTTGTCGGTGAGTTTCTGTTTAATTTTGCTCTCCTCACAAATATCACAGTCCCTCTAGGGTTTCTGGACAACTCGACCCCAAACCGACTGGACCCCAGTCAACTCGACCCCGAGTCAACTCGACCCCGGTCAACTCGACCCCGTACCCAAGTCAACTCGACCCCGAACCTTGAGCAACACTAACTCCGTATCATGTGCGATTATTTTCCACCTATTTTGAGAGTTATTCCGTCTCTCTGTATGTACGAATCTTCATTGACTTACGTACTCTATCCCACGCTTGTACGACAACTATCTGACTACGGTAAATGCCAGAGAACTAGGGAAGGCAGGTTGACTTTTTCTAAAGTGTGTTATATGTTATACGAACTTCAGCCAGCCGACAGGCCATAGAGGTAGAAGTACGTCCATTCACAGACGCAACGACGTTTATGCATGAAAACAATAGAACACGAATATATTTGCATAAGTGTGTACAACGAACGCTTTGGTTTTATTTTTGATTCATGTTCAATCATCACGTTCCGGCATCACGTCCAAAACGTCAACTTCAAGTGAAACTGACCAGTGCCAGGTAAATACTTAAACTGACAGGGCAAGTTATATATCAGGTCCAGTTGACTTTGGTTCAGAGGTCGAGTTGACTTGGGTTTGGGGTCGAGTTGACGCGGGTACGGGGTCGAGTTGACCGGGGTCGAGTTGACGCGGGGTCGAGTTGACCTGTTACCCCCTCTAGAGGGACTGTGCAAATATGTATGACTTGGAAGGCTCATTAGTATGCAATTATGTAAATATTTCATATCAATTAACAGCTTGTTTAGTCTTATTCAACCAACCATCTTGCTCACAAAGATAATTATCTAAACAACATTGACCTTGCATATAACCATACCCTATCCCCCGCACAGCGTACATAATGAACTGACAACTTTTGCTTGTGTGTTAATTTTGTACAGGCGAGAAATTTGCCGACGATCTAAATATCCCTCCCAATTCATTAGATGTGCATATATTATCGTATCATGTCAGGGAGAAGTGATTGAACAATGTCAACCCATGGCATACTAGTACTAATAGTGTTTTGAAGTATTTTTGTAGCCACGCGATGACCATTTTTCAGCTAGTTTGACACAAAGTGTTCTCACTGCCTAGGAGTCGAATGTCCAACGTATATTCATGTTATTTTTCTTCTCCAAAACGTATATATATAGTAAAGACAGCGCATTTTGCACGACATGCACTCTTATTGTTGACAAATTATTTCTAGTGCAGACTGAACTTCAGACAACGTCAACGACATTAAAATAAAGGACCGAGGATGCTCTTACAAGTTGAACACTCTGAACAGTTCGTCATTTTTATGAGAGGGTCGAGAAACTATTTTGCAAACGAAACCAAAATCATGTAAAGTACATCAAAATCTACAACAAATAGAGCTTCCAATTGAGCAGTGAAAGTCAACGTCACATAGTGAAATCTGTCATGGCAGCACATCAAATGCTAGTCTTGTATGGTAGTCTAAGCTTAGACCTCCATGCATGGTCGGCCAGTTCGTTGCTATGGGTATCGCTAATACGTTTGTAATATAAAGTTCAAAGGTCATGAACGATGAACATTTGATACCAGGGTTTATGTATTTGAACGTTTAATTTAACGTCGCAGCTGGTTACACGATTGGGTCTTTCCGCCCGAATAACAAGTATACAAAACCCTTCTAAGTAATGGGTGTATATTGACATGCCAACACAAGTATCATCGTCTTGTTCTCAGAATCTTTGCAACGCATATGTTGAATCATCATCTAGTGACGAGGAAATGCGTAATGGCAATCCACGTCACGTGAGATCATTTTTTTCCTAATGGCATAGATGTACCTTGACACGCTATAGTAAACATGTTCATCCGGGGCAGATTTTCCTGTGACCAGGTGTACAAGCGATAGGTGAAGTTGGGTGTGGGCCAAACCACAGTTATACAAGGGTAGCGTCACAACAGATGGGATCAGGCTATCATCCTTTAACGAGCAATTTCAAGAGTTCCAACATGTGAAGGATTAATTTGCAGATTTTATGAACTATGTGATTGTGTTGTGACATTTTTCTCTCTGTGTTCTGTTCTTTGACAGGAGACTCACATTCGGCTGGTGACGTCGCCACAGACAGCAGTCGACATGCTAAAAAGGTCAGTTGCAACTCCTGTTTTATAAGCCACACCCAGATACTACAGAGAGTTGGTGAAATCACACAAATAAAATATGCAAGGAAATTAAAACTGGGACATATTTACATCGATGTGCGGTCTTCGTTTCATCCTTTAGCTTTGAAGGTTTACTGGATAATTGTTTTCCTTATTTGCAGTCATATTTTGTAAAATCCCCAAAATACAATTGGTTTGCGCTCAGTTTCCTCCGGTATTCTGCTAAAAGTATTGTTTGTCTGTCAAACAAAAATATATTGACGCCGTGATTTATTACCGTATGTAGAATTGTATGCCTCAAGACGTATATTTATTTACAAATCATGTGATTTTATTTTCTTGTGGTAGGTTTATCTCAGTATGAGAGATGGAACTTGGGTTGTGCTGCGTATGGGACCAGGTGCGATGACGTCAGACCAGATCGCCAACAAACGCTTCAACCATGTGATTCCGGACAGCCTGCGACAGTTCATCGTCGAAAAGATAGTCCAGTCCAAAATTGATCATGAAAAACTTGGGCTCAAATCGTCCCGTCGCATGTTCAGCGGTTCGGTGATGGTGAACGACGACATTCACAATCGCATCTTCTGTGGCTCACTGAAATGCAAGCCGGAAATCCAAAGCTTCTCAAAGCATGGCGTCAAGTTCGTCGACGGATCAGAAGTGAACGATCTCGATGCTGTGGTGTTTGCGACGGGATACAACATCGAGTTTCCTTTCATCGATGGTTCAATTCTTGCAGGTAGGCAGTCTTAATTCTTAAAATTTTCTAACCTTGGACAATGTCAGAGTTATGTGGGAGATTGCCTATCAAAACTTTCATAAGGTATAATAATTTATTCCCTATAAATGACTTCGCTTTAGCACACTCTGATCTTCTAATATTTATCTTTCCATATTTCTTTATTTTCAGACAACTTTAAAGACCTTGAGTTATATTTCCACGTCTTCCCTCCTCGTCTTGAGAAGAACACATTGGCTCTCATCGGAGGCGTGGCCACAGTCGGAGCCCAGGGCCCAGTCTTTGAGCTTCAGGCCAGGTGGGCGACGAGGGTTTTCAAAGGCGTAGCGTCGCTGCCCGACAGGAAACCATGTTGGAAGATGTCAGGACAGAAAGGAAACTCTTTGCAAGAGATTCGGAAAACCCAGAGTTTTTGTAAGTATGCGTGATTTGTATAATTCATATAGGCTTATGATGACAGGGATGATCGTTAGACAACAAATATGGGATCAGCCATGGCTGGACATCTTACATGGAGCACAAGCTCAAAACCCCGATATACCGTTTTTTCGTAATGTTAATAGTTGGGGTCTTGTAACGATCGATTTCGTCTACCCATGAGTGCATTTTAATACACGTTTTTATCATACTGATGATAAATTTAGTATTGAACAAGATGACTGTACTTTCAATCGATCAATGTCAAAGTTGTTTAACGAACAAATTCTGACTCTGGAATCTCTAAAATGCAATGTCGGTGTTACATGATTCAGAAATGGATATACACTGACAAAAGTGTTTTATTTTTCAGTTTCCTCCGGTTCCATATCAAGAAGAAATAGCAGATCAGATCGGTGTGAGACCAAAGTTCTGGAGGGTGCTCCTTACTGACCCTAAACTGGCTTTCAGACTGGTCTTCGGTCCCTGTTATCCAGCGTCCTATCGCCTCGTCGGCCCCGGTGCATCATGGGAGAAAGCTAGGGAAACCATTTTCAAGGCGCCAGAAAACATGTTGTACCCGACGAAAACCGTTCTGCCGAACACCGTGGCTACGCCGACCAAGGGTATCTCAATGTCGTTTTTACTCAAATTGTTGATTGTTATAATTCTTCCCTTGTTGCTGAGTTTTGCCATTTTATCTCACTGAAGCCCCCCTCTAAATAACCCCCTACATCTTTCTTGCTGTAATGTTCGAGTTTACGTTTTGTACTGTATATATCGACAATGCCAATTGCGCCAAAGTAAAAACTGATAGTTTTGCCAGAAGTAGAGTGAATTCACAATACCACACCCTTTATCGTGAAAGGACAGCGTTTGCATGTTTTCATAAGGATTGCCTTGTCATGATCATCAATAGTACACTTCAGATCCACATGATGGCCTATTGTATTTTGCTATCGCTTCCTGGACGATCCTCTTTCCACGTTTTGAATGAGTACTTGTATTTGTATAGCGTATGAAAGTAAAAAAACTACTGTTTTTTCTGCAAGCTCATTGAACTTAACTGGAGGAAGCTATTGGAATTATATTTACATATTTTAGCTTTCATTAAGCAATTATTATAGCAGGTACAGAACATTCATAATAATAATAATTATTCATATTAATAATTCATAATTACATTTCTTCAGTAATTATTGCATGAATTTTCTATCGCCCCATATTGACAGTGGCTGGAAATCTGTGTATTTTATCAAAAATGGACAACTTTAAAGAGAATTCGCTTCCTTTACTTTGTCTGGTCTGTGTTTATGTTTTGCAAAAGTTTTACATGTAATACTTGTCAGTACACCACTCAAGTTCTGTTATTGACAGTGGTAATTTGCAATATTTGAACGGGTGTTGTGAACCCCATTTTATTCGTTTTACTGGAAAGAACCCCAATACAAGGTGCTTAGACATATATCAATACGAAACGTCGGATATCCGACTTCCTTTCGTATAAAAATTTCATGATCATTTGATCCTGGACAATTTGACGATTGAAATTCTCATGTTACGGAAGACTCTACTGGCTGTAGACTTGTTTATGTGTTTAGTTCCAATAAGGATATGATAGCTGCATCGTTTGTTTCAGGTTTCAAAGCTATCTTAGCCATTTCCCTTTGACAAGTACAAAGAGCTTATGTCAAACAAGTTCAAATGAGATATGTGCCCATAGAGTTCCATTTGCTGTATGTTATACTAGTACCTTATAAACTTGTATTTTTCTATATATCTCTTCCGCATTACAAAGCTTACAATTTACACATGTCGAATTTCTTTTTAAGTAGAATAAATATTTTCAAATGAAATGCCCAATCATCTTATGTGTTTCATCCATATCACACCAGCGAAAATAACCTACACGGAACACTCACTGCCAGATAGCATACAGAAGGATTTTTGAATTTATTCTTTTCCTGATTGCAACCTTGCGAAGTCAAAATGATCAAATTAAACCGATATCTCTCGATTCAGTAAATTATCAATAGTCTTAGAAAAGATTCAGTAAATTATCAATAGTCTTAGAAAAATACCATTCTGTCTTTCAAGAGCTTTTCCTGATGAAAGATGAAAACCGTTAAATCAACCAAAATAAAGTTTCAAATATAACACCTGTCCCGGCAGCCTGATATACGATTACCCGAGTTGTTTTCTTTTCGTTAAAACTATAAAGGTTTCATGACTGCGATTGTAGAACGTAGTATGCGCCTCGAAAGTAGAAGACTTAAACTTTCGCTCAAATTTTACTCAAAGAATATTTCAACCATACACTTCAAAATCTAGATTAAAATCGGCGGTCACCTTGCAAATTTTGGTTCTAGAGAAACAAATTACCCAATTCACAAGATTTACAGATATTTGAAATTCTTAATGGCCGCCATCCCTGTGTTAACTCTATGGAAAAAAGTAAAATTTTCGATTTTCAAAAATCTAAAACGATGAAAGTTTTCCTTTCTCCAAGAGCTTCAAAATGAGCCCCCACAAGTAGTAGATCAGAAAAAAATTGAAAAAATTTGAGAGTCCGAATATCTGTCCCCGAGCCGCATTCCACCTCAACCTATCAGCAAACCAAGAGACCCTCAGTAAACAATAGCACACATATACGCAGTAAACATCGACTTGTTAAATTGCACTGCTAATAAATGCGTATTGTCTCATGAAATAAAATTTCTCTGTCGAACATACATGCACAATCTGTGTCTTATCCACCCACAATACACAGTGTAATATTCGACGTTTTGTCGTGTTTGGCAAGTTGGTTCCTAACAGGAATGTCTTTAGATTTTTCAGTAACATTTCTCCGCAAAAATATGATAAAACGAGTTTAATTTTATCCGACGTTGTATAATTTTAGTTTTGTCCCCAATGATCGATCTTCATACAGTGTAACAACTATAGCCAGCCGGCTTTTTCGAGTTCGGCAAGTTAAACGAAAATGTAATGGGCTTTATAACTAATCCGTTTAGCTACTTTTACATCCCTATGCTCGCGTAGAGCATGGCTATGGGAGCGTAAAGACCACAACACAACACCATAATTGTGATGAAATGTTTACTGTAAAGCCAATACATAGTGTCAGTGTGATAGCATTTGTTGCAACAATACATCGAAGGATTTCGGTAGAGAGGGGTTTTATTTTGGACTGCAGGTCGTCAGTTTCAACAATGGATTAGAGGTGTAGGATGATGCTTGTAAGACTGCACACACAGACCTATAACCAAACCCAGGGCTATAGGATGATGTATGGATGGATGGATGGATGGATGGATGGATGGATGGAGGATGTATGTATGTATGTATGTATGTATGTATGTATGTATGTATGTATGTATGTATGTATGTATGTATGTATGTATGTATGTATGTATGTATGTATGTATGTATGTATGTATGTATGTTGTATGTATCTATATATCTATGTATCTATGTATCTATCTATGTATCTATGTATCTATACGGCAAAGGCAGGGGTCACATAACTTATCTCTACTGCGGAGCCGAAACACGCATGAACAAAGTTCAACAAGCCGATCAATCAGATGCAGCCAACGGAGCTATTCATCGAAAAAGCTATTCCAGGAGCAATTTTTGAGGGCAGGGGAAATTTTAATTTTGCTAGGGCAGGGGGACATGTTTTTAGGTGGTAGGGGAGCAAATTTTAGTTTTTTTTGTCGGGCAGGGTGGATATCGGTTGATTTTCCTAGGGACAGGGCTTGGCGAAAAACTTTTTGAGGGGAATTGTTTCCAGGGCAGGGGAAATTGGCAAGTTTTTTTTCGCCACGGGGCGAGGGAGCTTCAAAAATTCACAGTGGGGAGGGGAAACAGGCAAAAATAAGTGGGGAGTGGGTAAAAATGAAGTTTGAGTGTGGGAGGGTAAGTCGAAAAATGTTCTGTGGGAGGGCAAATTATGAACAGCTAGTTAATTACCCTCTTGACTTAAAATTAGTCAATTCACATTATTTGTCATGCACAATATATCTTATCATAGTAAGGACCTTTTTAAAAGTGCATTGTTCGTTGGCTGCACCTGATCAATGAATCTCTTCATTGTTTTGAAGTATGTCCTCGACTGTCATAGTATTTGTTGACCTTCTGATCGCAGTGTCAGACCAGAAGGAGATTGCTCTCTTCATAGACTGAATTGTCCTCAATTTTATCGATGACCAGGATAGATGCTAACAGTTGTAAGTCCTGAGTGCGCAGCATGCGTATGTGCGTGTAGCAGTGTGAAAACACTACCCGACTCATCATGCTCATGGTATCAAAATATTTGCAAACCAGTTTTTCTGCGCTTAAACGGTGATTTCAAATAGACCTACATTGAACTTGTCTGAAATGTGAAAGGTTTTGTGGCTGTTCGTAACTGTCTTTCCACAATGAGGGGTGTTGTTCTAGAGTCATCCTGTGTATTCAATTAAATTTTGAAAATTTTGTACTATCGAAAGCAAACAGAACCCTGCCGGTATATCAGTATGATTTTATTGACAACATTCATATTTCACAAATGTCGATTTTCGTTTTGTTTTGATAATTAACAAACGACCTAGCGGCCGATATAGTCCCGCTGTGTTATGTATGTAATTGACACATGTGTTGATGAAGAAGGTGCAAATATTTGATAGCTCATTTCAGTGGCAAGACAAAAAATGGCACAAATTACGCCCCAAAAATTTTGCAATATTGCAGATTTTATCATAATTTCAATATATCACATTTAGTTCATTTGTAGGTTCCAATATATCACATTTAGTTCATTTGTAGGAACCTGTATACCAAATATCAAAGCTGTCAGACGAGCGGTTTTGGTGAAATAAATTTTTTGACCAATAATGAATCTATGAACCAAATATCAAAGCTACCTGAGTGATAGTTTTGAAGAAGATTTTTTGACCAAAAATGACAAAAATGCCTTAAAAATTCAAATATGCAAATTTCATTACGATTTCAACAAGTCTAACTGAAGTCACCCTAAGTAAACTGCATATCAAATTTCAAAACAATTGGACATGCACTTTCAGAGAAGATTTTTTCACCAAAAAAATAGCAAAAAATGCCCCAAAATACAAATATTTAAATTTCACCACGATGAACGAACTTGGTGAGGTTACCCACTGCTAAAGCAAAGCTCTGAATAAAGTTTTTTAGTTCTTCCAGAAAATGCCTTCGTCTGACAAATGCTTTTTAGAATACATATTTTTGACATCTCAGACAAGACATCATATACTTTCTTGGAAGATTGAAATTCAAAAGAAAACCTGAACAAAATTCATTCGGATTCTGTCTGCTTCATATTTTGTGTTTGTAAAACATTAACTCCGTCGATTGATCAGTTGCGGGAGAGAATATTTGGATTCCGGTCTTGATCCCGACACTGTTTGTGAAATGCCAGTGCAACTGTTGTTGACTCTGGTTAAGAATTGATCGTAGTCATTAACAACTGAACCAGCGTTAAATGCAACATGTGTTACCCCTTTTTGTTCCAGGGTCTTAAATATTACAGACAGTATTTTGGTAAGTGGCATTTCCAACGACACCAAATATCAATCAGCACCATTCAGTTCCGGATCCAGGTTCCTTGACACGGAACCCATCTCCCAGTCTATCGGCATGTCCGCATATCTCATATGTCGGCTGGTGTGACCTGATTAACTCGTACAGGTATTCAGTTTTTGCTGAAATTACAAATATATCGGTTGTGCTAACGAACAGAAAAAAATAAGGTTCAGACATCTGTTTCTAATACAGCTGATTGCTGTCATAGCCACCGATGGTTTGGAATTTACACACGTACATGCTTAAATACCTACCTACCTAACTACCTACCTACCTACCTAACTGTCTGCCTGCCTACCTTTCAAGGCATGCATGCATTCATACATACATACATACATACATACATACATACATACATACATACATACATACATACATACATACATACATACATACATACATACATACATACATACATACATACATACATATACATACATACATACATACATACATACATACATACATACATACATACATATGCCTGCCTACCTGCCTGCCAACCTGCATGCAGACATGCATTCTTAGTACATTTACTTACATAGTGATGTATGTGTGAACGCAATTCTTCAAAAGAAAAATCAGTATGTGTCGTCATATTTTTCAACCAATGAACGAAAGTATTCTTGCAGTTAATTGAAGTTAGATGAAAGTAATGCGTATTGACTGATCCTTTAACAATAACATTTTACAACGTAGTAACAGAGTTGTTTAGAAACGCTTTACGTGTAAAGAATAGTATCAATTTTTTTCCTGAATCAGATGCCGCCAATGAGCTATATTTGAGACTTTTTTACACTTTAATTTGTTCTTTCTTGAAATCCTAAGTTGAAATCTGTGTGAGGCAGAGAGAAACAGTGAAAGACCAAATTTGTTTACAGTTTGCATTACAAACAAGGCGTGTCAAAACGTAAAGAATTTCTCTAAAACACAATTTTGTGTTCAAAATAACACATTGCCCCCACTTAAATCCATACATGTGCGAATTCCAAAGTTATCACGATGAAGGAATGCGGATTATATTGTTGTCTTTACAGGATATAGTAACGACTTTTCCGCCATGTTGAGTACCTGCGACCCGGACACTGTTTGACAGCGGTTACCTGCCGGCCGCCCTCGAATGAACTTTGTGTCGGTCAAACACATGTATCACTGACAACAATGAACTAGATTGCCATACCTTCGGCGACAGTGGTGCGTTCTTTTCCAGTGATCCAGAACGCATGGTAAGAATAGATAGCTAGTTACTGGTCTACAGCTTTCCTGCTCTGAATTTGAAACATTCCGAGTTTTCATTGAAATGTTATTTAATCCGAAATAGCTGGCAGAAAATGGTGAACTGATTGATGATAAAAAAATATTAATCCGGGGAGTTACACTTTGACCCTCTATTAATATTCTTGATTATTAAAGTACAATGCAGGGTTGTCTTGATCCAAAAATTAGGGGAAATGAGCAATAAACTATCATTTTCAAGATATATATTACATACATGCCTATCTACTCAAGTGGATGTGTATAGTAAGATGTATGAAAATATTGTGTTTTGTAGTGTACAGCTAATAAAGTCTGACCTTGCAAGAGTTCTGCATTGCCAGAAAGCAATCTGCACAAATTCGTTTGTAAAATGAATTTAACGAGAGCATACAATCATTAATTTAGCATGAATTATACCAGCATTCGAGTTACAGGAAACCCCCCATCCTTAAGCTGGTACTTTTTCATCAAAATAATTAATTTTCGTCGTTGGTAGGATGTTCTGTCTTATCCCCCCCCCCACATACACAAACACACCAAATTTCCGCTCCGCCCTTTAGGCCAAGAAAAATAAAAAGTTTGTTTCTCATCCTCGCGCGCATCAATTCAGACCCGCCTCGTCAACCTCTTTTTCGTGCTCATAAGGAAATAAAACGGAAAAAACCCGCAAAAATACGCGACGATAGTGCGTAACACAGAGCTTTACAAAACATCTGTAAACAAAATAACTGACACTAACATTCCATTCAGAACTGTACACATATGTCACTGTTATATTAAGCTGTCAAAAGTGTGCAATGCTGCACTAAAAGTCAAACCATAGAACTGTTGCTATACAAAAGTAATAAAGCAACACTGCTGTGCATTTATCTCTGCGTGCATTCCTATTTTGTTTTCATGTTTTTGCGCGTTCTCGTCGGTTGAAGAATAAACAAAATGAGAAGAAACAAAACCGCGTCACCGCATCATTTTTGCAATATGTCTAGGATGAGAAACAAACTTTTTATTTTTCTTAGCCTTATTTAGACGCCCATATTTATTCTCAGTGTCGAATAATAGATGTACAATTTGGCTGAAAGAGTCAGAAGTTTAGACTGTGATTATGTTGGTTGTCTGTGAAACGTTGCCATGTATCATGATAATACAGACTTCAGTTGCTGTACTCACTGCAGATTTCAATTACTGTATTAGTGACGCATACTGACGTTGAATCAAGTAACGGTTACGCTAACCCCACCGGTCGGGCTGGGTTACGGTTAGTTTAACCCAACCGGTCGGGCTGGGTTACGGTTAGTTTAACCCCACCGGTCGGGCTGAGTAACGTTACTCTAACCCCACCGGTCGGGGTAGAGTAACGTTACTCTAACCCCACCGGTCGGGCTGGGTTACGGTTCCTTTATCGCCATCGGTCGGGGCAGAGTAACCTTGATTAAGTCAAAACGTAAAGCGTATACATCGGGACTGCATCAAACACGGACATCAAACATTCCTCTCTATCCACCAGTAGAGAAGCGTTTGAACAGACTCGGTAAAAATTGAACATGATGAATGGCTCAGTAGCCTACCATATTAAATAGGTGTTGACGGCTTGACGCAGCATGAGTGTTGAAATTTATGCCTTTTGACAATCATATCAAACGTCTTTCATAGTAACACATCCATCACCCAACTTTATTTCAAATGACGCAAGTGTGCAAATTTTGACGCCGACGATGGAGGAATGCAGAAAACGTTGTTTTCTTCACCGGACTGACGGTACATTTGGTTCCAGTCGGCGAATAAAAGAATCATTTGCAACAGTTTCTCTTGTGTCTGTGCTATTTCATACAAACCTATTTGAATTTGGCTGCCCAAGCCAGGTTTTCCTTGCCATCGAATGCGTTGCCTTTGAATCTGCGCGGTAGTGAGTTAGTTTCTGCCGGATTAACGGGTGAAACTCCCCTGTATAGCGCTCACCCCGCCTATCGCGTTCACCCCACTCACTCGTTTCATTTGAAAACAGAATACAAATCATTGCATTCACCTCACCCAAACACTCACAAATCACAGACTTGAACCAAGTCTAGATTGATTGCAGTCTTTCCGCATAATTTACCTGCCTGTAACCCGGATACTGGTCTACGGCGAACAATATCAGACCGTCCTTGATTCAGTTGATTGAAAAAGCGGTCATCTGATCGCCCGTGAATAAACTTTGCCTGTCCAACACATCGTCGTAAACCACGCGCCTCTTTACAGCAACAGCTCAGCGCTACCCGTTTTTGCGTAGGTCAGCGGAGCGGAAATTATTGCTCTGGCTCGCGAGAATGGTCCAACACGTGTCACAGACAACCATGCAACAGAGTGCAGTGACTTCGGGGGCTGAAATTCTTTGTCTAGCGTAGCAAGGCAGAACACACCGTGAAAAAGAATATGGTCCACGGCTATGGTTGATTCAATTGAAACATGTTGAGAAAAATATGAAATTTTCATCACCACGTTTTGTGGACGATAATTTTATCCGAAAACGTTAATATAGACAGATAATGGTAGACTGTTGTTTGTAATTATTTTGTGATCAGAAAAGTTACACTCAGACCTTTATATTCTTTATTACGAAAAATACAGTTCAAGGTTGTCTTGGACAAAACATGATAAAATATGAGCAACGGTTTAAAACTATCATTTTCAATATGCGTATTAAACTCGAAAAATTGCCAATTATCAGGTTTGGGGTTGTAGATCGCTGAACAAAGCAAATGTACGCGAACTGCAGTAGAATGTAGGAATTTTAAAGTGAGATAAGGTCAACCTTTAAAGCAGCTCAAATAATTAACAGGTCATGCGCAAATGATTAAATGTTAGTTCAGTTGAAAGGTCACTTCTCAAGTGTCTGTGTTTGCGATACGAAGGTATACAGTTATACACAGAGAATAATTCCAATGAAAGAGTTGTTACGTGAATAGCAAAAGTCACAAACAATCGCGGCTTTTATTTTCAACATCCTTTCTCTAAATAAATTGTCTCGCTAAGAGTCTTTTCTAGCGATGATGAATTTGAAACCTGGAAAACCCACCATGAATACTCTTAGCCGTCTTCATGCTGCAATAAGGAAGATCACAGTCCCGTCCAACTGAGTTGAGAACACCGTGAGGAGCGTCCTTCCTGCTTGAATCTCGATAAATGCATCCTACAAAAATATAATTTGCTAAAGACCTTGATATAAAGGTAAGATATCACAATTTATTGCGAAAAAAATTGCGGCATCGTTCAATCATTTAATATTCGTTTTAACTACATTGGCCAAACTCAGCTCTGGGTTCCTTTACATTGTATTGCGATTTTCTGTCATTCTTTTAGTTCACTTGAGCTTCGATTAAAAGTACGTTTCTAAGTAATCTAGCTTCTTATTACAAGCTTGGAAACAAAATATAAATACATATAAATAAATAAATAAATAAATAAATAAATAAATAAATAAATAAACTCCGAGCAAAATGTTCTACAGCTGGGCTACAACCGAAATTTCTTTTCATCGAGAACATACTGCAGCCTATTTTCATGGCTGGCAGGGCAGTTTTTAGGGCCTACTCTCCTATGAAAATT